>NC_064924.1:291647990-292307430 GCF_023897955.1 Schistocerca gregaria | reverse complement strand
CCGAAATGTTTGGACGACACTTTTCCTATACTTTCAATTCTCAGGAGTGTAGATAATTCACCACATGCCCACTGACAACAACTTCCACAGTGAATTCTGCTTTGGTCATTAATAAATACTACTGTCGTTGCTTCTTTCTACATTTTTTTTACTGTGTTTCTATTTCTCCGTATGGAGGGTAGTCCCTCATAACCTCACTTTTACCGTTCGGATGCCAAACCACACAGCAAACGGAACTCACAACACCGGGAATTTTGACTTTGACGTGTAAACGAAAACGGTCACTCAAAACAGATAAGACTCTGTACGGGGACAGAACGCCAGGGCCGCTGCAGTAGACACACTTGTCTCGAATGGCCAACTGAAACAAGAAAGTGCCTTAGTGACTATATACTTAAAAAGATTGAGAAGCTACGTATCATATGGTCCAAACGAAGGAACAAATAATGTTGAGCCTTTTCACCCGTCTGCCTCTTTCCGTCTCTCCGTCCGACTACTATTCAGGGTTGGCATGTTTAAAATAGTGTTTTAATCAAGTGTTAAAAACACTGTTTGATACACTTTCTGAGTGTAAAACTTTTTATTCAAGTGTCTTAAACGTTGCTTACAGTAAGCAAAACCCCACTATGGGGTTCTAGGCGCGCAGTCCGGAACCGTGCTACGGTCCCAGGTTCGAATCCTGCCTCGGGCATGGATGTGTGTGATGTCCTTAGGTTAGTTAGGTTTAAGTAGTTCTAAGTTCTAGGGGACTGATGACCACATCAGTTAAGTCGCATAGTGCTCAGAGCCATTTGAGGGAGTTGGGGGTGGGGTTCCACTACACCCCACCAATGGGGGAAGGTGAGTTCCAATTTAAAAAAATAAACCTCATATAATTAATGGCCCTCCCGTAAAGGAGCAAGCCTCCAATGAGCGGAGCAACCGAAGGAAATGTTCTGATTTCTGTTGCTCATAAGCCATATGTTACCTCCAGAGAAATTTCGGGTGCCACTGGAGTAAGCCAGTTCAGCACAGTTCGTATTTTGCGCGCGAACAGCTTCCGTCCACATTATGTGTCGCTTCACCAGCAGATTATCTAACTAGATTGCAGAAGACGAATGGAATTCTGTCGCTCAGTTTCAGATGCGACGTTAGCACAATAGGATCTTTCTTCAAAGAATTATCTTTACTGATGAATCTACCTACACAAATCACGGAAAGCTGAATGTAAGAAACATACACCATTAGGCCTGTGAGACTTCGCACTGAGCCGGGTGCTATGGCCGAGCGGTTCTAGGCGCTTCAGTCCGGAACCGTGCTGTTGCTACGGTCGCAGGTTCGAATCCTGCCTCGGGCACGGGCGTGTGTGATGTCCTTAGGTTAGTTATGTTTAACGAGTTCTAAGTCTAGGGGACTCATGACCTCAGATGTTAAGTGCCATAGTGCTCAGAGCCATTTGAACCATTTGAACTTCGCGCTGCCTGAGGCAGGTTGGAAATCATAGCCAGTGGAGTGTGAACGTTTGGTAAGGGATTGTGGGTTTCTACGTGATTGGTTCGCACTTCACTCAAGAAACCTTAACGACTAAAACATCACGCACAATTTCTTATCAAAATGCTACTGGTTTTCCTAGAGGAAATACCCGTTTCAGTACTTGCTTAGATGGTGCTCATTTCTAACATTTGATTACATAAAAGTAATTTTATAATGTGATGTCCGTTTTGTCATTTTGCGCTTTATGTGTCTATGTTTACACTAAACTCTTGTTATTTCATAATTTTATACATTTCCTTTTTTACTAGTCCATTTAGTTTGGGCGTGCATCTTTCTTTCAAGGATCTGGCAGAAATCGGAGCATATCTGTTGCCTTAGTTAAATGGTGACTATCCCTTCGATGCTACGTCCTTTGCCTTTCAGTTGGTGTGTTCGCCCAACTACCTAGAGACATACAAGCTGTCCTGGAACTGTCGCAACAAACTTCGAGGGGTTGTAGAGTACGCTTTGAGGCACAAATGAAGGATATAAGAGCCTGTGTACGGAAACGTCATCCAAGAATGCAACATGCGTCGAAATTTATAGGGGCTGGGGCATCTGCCACTGACCATCCCTTAAGCAGCAAACGTGACTTTGTACACTGAGGGAACGCTGGCGAAACGTCTCGCCATGTTGTTTGTTATTCAGTGATCGTTACAGATTGACACGATCGCCAGCGGAGAAGACGGAGCTAGTTTCTGCGCAGACAAGTCTTGTCTCCCGTGAATGCGATGTTCTGTTGCCTTGGTGGATGACCGTTTACGACACCTGTTTCCATCTGCAAATTTATTTTTGTCCTCTATTACGAAATACATTGGAGATTTTAGAGGATTCAGAAGAAACATAAACTAAGGGTGAAACCCCCTTGTCCAAAACCGTCAACCATTTAGGCAAGTGAGTATCACATTCTCACGAGACAAGACCTTTCTATGCAGCAGCTAGTGGCGATTGCGGAAATCATAAAAATCACTAAATAACAAACAACATTGCGTACGATCCATCAGTGTACAAAGTCACGTTTGCTGCCGAAGGTGTTGCACAGTGGCAGTCGCCGGCCATACACCTTCAACGCTCTGTTGCGTTGTTGGGTGACATTTCCGAACACAGGTTTCTGTCCTTGATTTGTTCCTCGAGATGCCCTCTACAACCCCTCGCCCTTGAAGACAGAACTCTCTCTCAGCCTGACGCCACAGATCCGTATAATAACAGGTGATGACACGATCTGGTTTTGTTCGGCCGCCTTGTGCACGTCTTTCTGTTTGTCGTCACTTCGGCGAATCGCGCGTATTTGTGATGAAGCTGAGGTGAAATGTTTAGAGCAACACAAATACCTTGTCTCCGAGCGCACGGCCCCACAATATAGAGGCTGCAACGCTAACCACTTGACCGCGAGAACGGCACGAACAGCAACTTCCGCATAATACAACAATCGATTTCAGAACAGATCAACCTCAAGTTTTAAATGTCGTGTGACTAGGGCCTCCCGTCGGGTAGACTGTAATTTCTCCGAAACCACTAATCGGATTTTTTGAAGAATGAAACGTCTTCATCTGCAGCTATATGACTAGTCTGCAATTTACACTTAAGTCACTGACAATGGGTTCTTAGAACCACGTTCACGCTATTTCTCTACCGTTACACTCTCTAACAGAGCGCGAGAAAAATGAACACTTAAATCATTCTGTAAGAACTCTGATTTTATTATGTTGGTTAGCGACAAAATATTTTCACATTCGGAGGAAAAAGTTGGTGATTTAAATTCCGAGAAAAGATCTCGCCCCAACGAAAAACGCCTTTCTTTCAATGATTGCCACTTCAACTGGCTAATCATACCCGTGGCACTATCATCCATATTTCGCGATAAAACAAAACGAGCTACCCTTCTTTGCACTTTTTCGATGTCCTATCCGGGAACGATCACACACAGCATAGCAACATTCTAGCAGAGGACAAGAAAGCATAGTGTAGACAGTCTCTTTAGTACGCCTGTTGCATCTCCCAAGTGTTGTCACAATAAAACGTAGTATTTCGTTTGCCCCACAACGCTGTCTATGTGGTCGTTCCAACTTTTAATTGTTCCTAACTGTAATTCCTCGGTACTAAGCCAAATTGAGAGCATTCAGATTTGCACGATTTACCGTGTAATACTTTTCCTTACCGAGAGACAACTGCCACTTTCCGCACCGTTCAGATTTCGTTCCAGTCATTTTGTACCTAGTATCCATCTTCTGATGACTTTGCTGGTACGGTAAAAGACAGCATTATCTGCAAAGAATCTGAGAGGGCTGCTCAGATTGTAGTCACAACGAACTGTGGCTTTTCCGACAGGAAACCAGGGAACCAATCGGACAACTAAAGTGAAGCTCCATAGCCACGCAAAACTGATTAGTAGTCTCTTGTGAGGAACGATGTTAAAATCCTTCTGGAAACCTACACATCTTTCGAATAAAGGACTAGCTGTGTTTCACAACAACGATATTTTCTGAGTCCGTGCTGACTTTGTGTCAATAGACTGTTACCTTCGAGGTAGCTCATAATGGTCGAACACAGTGTATACAGCAAAATCGTAGTGGGAGTCGGCGTTATTGTTCTGTACAGGTTTTGTTTCCTTTCTTGATTATTGGCGTGACCTGTGAAACTTTCCAGTCTCTTGGTACGTATCTTTCGTCGAGCGAACAGGATTATATGATGCTTAAGTGTGGCTGTTGCCAACAGTATACCTTGAAAAGAACCACATTGCTATCTGGAAAGAGAAGATTTGCGTTTATTAAGTGCTTGATTCTGTTTCGCTACACCGAGGATATCCAAGATAATCATGTTGGCAGTTGTTCTCGATTCGAATTCATCTGTTCTTCAAGCTATGATACTAGCAGCAGAAATTGCTATAGTTTCACTCGGAAAAAAAAGAAAAAAAAACGAAGTTGATACCAACCTCTCTGTGATTAGTGTATCTACGTCGTATAGTGAAAACTTCTGAGAAAGTCATCTGGATGGAAACAATTACAGTATCTCAAACGAGTCCGAAATAATCGGAGAGCTTGGCTGAAACACCCTGTATGTTGTCGGAGCAGTCTATTTTCAGCGCAAGTAATCGCCTCGGTTTGCCGCGACCGTTCATCCATTTCGGAGCTTAATGCGGGTGACGGGTCTGTGTCGTGTACCAGATAGAAAGTGAGGCTGTGCAGCTTCGGAGGCATTCCAGAGGGCGCAGTCACTTGACCGCCGGAGCACAGCACAAGTGACTCACTGTGGCCGCGCCGCTCGGCCAGTAAAAACAAGCGAGCGCCGCCGCAGGGCCGCCAACACTCCGCGTCGCTCAGTTCGTTCGCCTCAATTCCGCTCCGCGGCGAGCTTGTTAGCCGTTCCGCCCATCGCCGCCTTCGCAGCTGGCGCTAGCGTTGGCTGCAAATGACTGCTTGGCCTGTGCCGCCTGTTTAACTACAATGGCAGCGTAAGCATCTACTCACGCCCCCTGCTCTTTTGTTTTTGACTACGAATTCTAGCGAACAGATGTCTGTACCTCGCAACGGCCTTGAGGTACGGAACTAATTGCCGAAGCATCGGTATTATGATACCTTACGGAGATAATTGTTTTGTAATTATGTTTCTCATGCGACGACGATAATTATATTTTAAATTATGTTTTTCACGCGTTGTCTTCTCACGTTCATTCTACATATGTCATGTTTACGTAGCGAAAATTACGTTGTCTACAAAGAGTGTGCCCCGGATGGTAGGGAGAGGAGACCAACTCATATTTACTTCACGGTGACTTGTTCCGAAAAATAGTTGCGGACACGCTTGAAGTATGCATTATATTACATGTTTCCAGCCGTCTTCAAACTGATATTGAATTGATGTCTATATGGCGGGGCAGATATGAGTTAGGTTTGTGAATATCATTTATTTTCCTGTCCGCCCACGGTAGCTGAATGGATGCCGGCACGGTAGTTCAGCGTGTTCAATCAGAGGGTTACGCGCCCTCTGTAATAAAAAAACTGAGTTAATCGATCATCAACGGACTTAAACGGGTGTCTTTCGACGTCCTCCCCAAACAGACGCAACGAACAAAAGCGAACAAATTGAGATTTAAAAAATAAAAGTGGATCGGTCAGAGGGCTGCGTGCTCTCTGTAATAAAAAATCTGAGTCAAGGCATCAGCGAACAACTTGAACGAATGTCTTGTGACGTCCGACCAGACCAAACGCAACGAACAATATCGAACAAAAAGGAAAAAAGTGGTAGGCGCGCCAGAATGTCAATCCTACAGCCTCGGGTTCGATTCCCAGCTGGGTCAGAGATTTTCTCCGCTCAGGGAGTGGGTGTTGTGTTGTCTTAATCATCAACTTCTCATCCCCATTGACGCGCAAGTGGTGTCAAATCGAAAGACTTGCGCCCGGCGAACGGTCTACCCGACGGGAGGCCCTAGTCGCACGACATTTACATTTATTTTGCTAACGGAACCGTTGGACCTGCGAACCAACTCCTTTCCCCTTCTTGGGTATGCCAATGTTGTCTATCCCCTGCTATTTTTCGAAAACTACGAGTAATACTTCATTTATGTGACCATACTGTCCGAATTTCCTTTACAATTATGATGGTTCAAATCGCTCTGAGCACTATGGGACTAAACTTGTGAGGTAATCAGTCCCTTAGAACGTAGAACTACTTAAACCTAACTAACCTACGGACATTACAGACATTCATGCGCGAGGCAGGATCGAATCCGCGACCGTAGCGGTAGCGCGGTTCCAGACTGTAGCGCCTAGAACCACTCGGCCACCCCAGCCGGCCTTTACAATTATGTATTAAACATATTTCAAATCCGTCTACAAAAATACTGTCTTTATTATATCATAACGTGTTTAGTTTTATTCATTTAAAACTTCCGTCGTTGGTCTGGAATGGTTTCTGTTTGCTTCTACACTTAAAATCAGCTCGTTTCAATAGATGTGTTATTTTTAGCTATAGAATCTTTGGCTGATTCCCACTAGCATCTGCTTCTTCTTGCACTTTATCCCGGTATTCCACACCTTGGCACTGGTGTTTGTCACTTTATTTCACTTTGGATTACAGCGCTACATACATCTTGATGTAGAACAACATGACAGAAAGGTTGCAGCACTATTAATGTCTAAGGCTACGTTTGTGCTGCAGCTTCTGGGTGGTTATCCCCATAATGAAAGAATGCGTATGTGGTACACGCACGATGGTGCACGGCCTCCCAGGTCCATCTACTTGAAGTCACTGGAATTTTTTTGTGTTGATAAATTAAAACCTTTTTTGTATCCCAGACTTGTTGATAGTGACGATTAATTCAGGGAGCACATTGTGGATGCTTCTTAATGCATTCGGAATATGCCTGGGATTTTTGAACGTGTACGGGATCGATGAGGAGACATTCAGAAGCCGACTTTCGCATGTACTGTGACCATGTGGAACACTTGTCATTCGCTTCTACTCATACCTGCAGTTTAGATCCACAGGGATTTTCTTATATTGTGTTCGTGCGTACGTCGCATCGGGGAAGCCACTTATTTGCGAACTTTGCTTACTTCATTCTTCTCTAGACAAATACAGGGTATTTATAAATTAAAACTTTTATTCATTATGAATGTGGAACACTGCATCTGTGATGGATAAAGGTTTCCAGAAATTACTGCAACCAGTCGCCTTTCGTTTCATTCTTCAATTTTTATTTTCCATTACCAGTGTCGAATCGCCTAGCGATTCATCATGAGAAGATATTTAGTTATTGGGCGTTTATAGCATTTTGGGGGTCGTGTAGAACTAAACGTGTCTGGTGGTTTTTTTTCCTGGTGCACACATTATTCTGTTTCCACTTCACAAACTTAGCCACTGGTAACAACCTTTACACAGTTTACAGAAAGTAAAAACCGACAGATATTAATAACTCTACACGAGTACCACTATGCTGCAACATCCAAAAACTATACACCTTCTGGCGATGAACCAATAGGCGATTCGATATCGATAATGGAAAATGAAACTTGAAAAATAAAACTAAAGGCGACCTGTTGCAGTAATTTTTGGAAACGTTTATTAATTAATTTTAGGAAAGTAGCCTTTAATCGTGAAAAGAGTATATACCTGAAAGGAAACGTTGATAAAGCAATGAATTCACTAAGCGTCAAGTTTTAACACTGTTAGTTCTCGACGTTCCCGCTAGACGGCATGCGCGAATATTCCAACAGTCATCATGGAGTAGCATAGCGGTGCACTGGATCAAATGGCTCTGAGCACTATGGGAGTTAACATCTGAAGTCATTAGCCCCCTAGAACTTAGAACTACTTAAACCTAACTAACCTAAGGACATCACACACACCCATGCCCGAAGCAGGATTCGAACCTGCGACCGTAGCAGCCCCGCGGTTCCGGACTGCAGCGCCAGAACCGCACGGCCACCGCGGCCGGCGTTTGTAGTTCGGGCCGTATTACAGTAATGAGAAATTAGTGATTCGTTCGCAGTCTTTTCCTGGCAGAAACATGCCTCTACGCATTTCGAGAACTGGTTTTTATTGTGAAAACATTCTGGAAGACAGACTCAGTGGTCACAACACAGCGGGCATTCCTAAGATAATTCAGTGTGGAACAATTTTATCGGTTGTAAGGAAGCTGGAGTACTGAACGACGACAGTAGTAAACATAGAAAATCATTGAGCAGAGTAGTTATTGATGACGTTCGAAGATGCTTGGAGAACTCTCGAAGGGGATATAGTTGCGTCGATTGAGCCAAGAGAAAGGCGTTTCATGCGACACACGTCAGAGAGCTGCGAAGAAGCTGGTTCACAGATGAGGCATGGATTCATCTGTCAGGTTACATCATCACACAAAACAGCAGATAGTAGGGTAGTGTAAACCCTCATATCATCCACCAAACACCAGTGCAACATGGAAAGTTTGGAGCGTGTTGCGCGCCGTCGGCTTAAAGGATTTCTGACCTCATGTTCTTTCATACGACCGTATACACTACAGTCCGGTTACTTCCAACGAGATGTTGCAAAGCGTCACGCGTCTAACGCTACCATACAATCGGTAACAGTTTTCTTTGGTGACCAATCATTTCTGCCCCCTGTCAATCCCGATCATCTGATATACCCTTCTCTGCTCCCCAGATTTTTTCCTATGAGGGCATCTTAAAAACCGAGTGTACAGGAACAGGCCACGGACAATTGCAAAAACCATGCAAGGCCATTGTACGCGAAGTAAGCAATATGGCGATGATACAGAATGTCGCGGAACATGATGAAACGAGTATAGTTGTGCATCGGTGCTGGTGGAGGCACTTATATTTACGGTGAGGGCTTTGTATATACACTGTGTGATAAAAAGTATCCGGACATCTGGCTGAAAATGACTTAAAAGTTCGTGGCACCCTCCGTCGGTAATGCTGGAATGCAGTATGGTGTTGGCCCACTCTTAGCCGCGATGACAGCTTCCATTCTCACAGGTATACGCTTAATTAGGTGCTGGAAGGTTTCTTCGGAGTGCTGTACTCAGGAGAGGTATCGATGTCCGTCAGTGAGGCCTGGCATGAAGTCGGCATTTCAAAACTTCGCAAGGGTGTTCCACAGTATTCAGGTCAGGACTCTGTGTAGGCCAGTTCATTACAGGAATGTTATTGTCGCGTAACCACTCCGCCACAGACCTTGCATTATGAATAGGTACTCGATCGTGTTGAAAAATGCAATCGCCATCCCCGAATTGCTCTTCAAGCGTGGGAAGCAAGAAGGTGCTTAAAACATCAATGAAGGCCTGCGCTGTGACAGTGCCACGCAAGACAACGAAGGGTGCAAGCCCCCTCCATGAAAAACACGACCACACCATAACACGACCGCCTCCGAATTTTACTGTGGGCACTACACCCGCTGGCAGATGACGTTCACCAGACATTCGCCATACCCACACCTTGCCATCGGATCGGCACATTGTGTACCGTGATTCGTCACTCAACGTTTTTCCACTGCTCAAAAAAATGGTTCAAATGGCTCTGAGCACTATGCGACTTAATTTCTGAGGTCATCAGTCGCCTAGAACTTAGAAGTACTTAAGGCTAACTAAGCTACGGATTTCACACACGTCCATGCCCGAGGCAGGATTCGAATCTGCGACAGTAGCCTAGAACCGCTCTCCCACTGCGGCCGGCTCTCTGTCAGTCAACAGACGACGTCGGCCTGTACGCTTTTGTACTGTACGTTCCTTCACGTCTCCACTTCACTACCAAATCGTAAACAGTGGACCTAGGAATGTTTAGGGAGTGTGGAAATATCGTGAACAGACGTGTGACACAAGTGACACCCAATCATCTGACCACGTTCGAAGTCCGTGAGTTCTGCTCTATCACGATGTCTACTGAGGTCGCTGATATGGAGTACCTGTTTTTTTTTTTTTTTTTTTTTTTTGGGTGGGGGGTGGGGGTTCCAGCTACTTTTGATCACTTAGTGTATGTATGTATCCCAAAACTGCGAATGTGTTCCGTTATTCGTTCATGTGTTAGTTAAGGTTTATATGGATCATACTGTAATTTCAAGGACGGGTACATGGCTCGAAATGTAAGCCGCAAGAACAGTGTTCGCGGCCGTTTAAAGTACTGCAATCAACGGCACGGCGTACAGCTGAAACAGACCCACCACCCACCCATCGCCCGGGTGTGCAACGCCCAGACAGTGCGGCCGTCCACCTCCGCTGCGTTCGCCTCCCCCGCTGTGATCGGAAAGCCGAACAGTGCGCCAGAGCGTTACCTGGTCAGGAGGAAGGGGGGGGGGGGGGGGGCGTGAGAGGTGTCCACTGCAGCGGACACCGTCTCACCCGCAGCAGTTCCTCGTGCAGGGGCGCCTCATGCAGAGTTTCGCTGCCTACCTCTTGCTAGCGCGACAGAATATCAAACCGAAGGGCCTGGGTTCGATTCCCAGCTGGATCCGAGATTTTCTCCGCTCAGTGACTGGGCGTTGTGTTGTCCTAATCATCATCATCTCATCCCCATCGACGCGCAAGTAGCCGAAATGGCGTCAAATCGAAAGACCAGGCGAACGGTCTATCCGACGGGAGGCCCCACTCACACGACATTCACATTCACCTCTTTCTAAGTGAAACTCTGGTAACGACAAAGCCTGGAAGCCCATTCAACACTATTTGAGTCTTCATCGCGATTTTCGTGGTGGACAAGTATGTGAAACAGTGGAATGAACGCGATATTTTTTCTTTACTTAGGCTCTAGTTCATGTATTTTCACTACGGGTATCGGCTTACGAAGCCACTGCCTAGTGAATATCTGTACAGGAAGCCATACTTACGTTACCGATGCCAAATAAGAACACAACGATACGAAGGGAAAATTGCGGAAAAAATAGTTACGTTTAATAATTTAATCTTCTTACTAGAGAACTTTATTTGCTCAGATCGCAATAAATATATGTATATATAGAAAATGGCTCGGAGCACTATGGGACTTCAATGCTAAGTCCCTTTGAACTTAGAACTACTTAAACCTAACTAACCTAAGGACATCACACACATCCATGCCCGGGGCAGGATTCGAACCTGCGACCGTAGTGGTCGCGCGATTCCAGACTGTAGCGCCTACAACCGCTCGGATACACCGGCCGCCTATGTATATATAGACAACTTTTTAAAAAAATTTCAGTCGAATAATCATTATTCGTTATAAAGAAGATTTCATACACATATTACGTACCATCTACATACATACGCCACTGTGCTACTCTATGAAGTGTATCGTCATTTAGTCATGGCCATCTGGGAAGAAGTGTACCAGAAGAAATAGGGGTTGTGAAGCATCCAACGTCAATTTCAAAAGTATAAAATACAGCATGCCCAAGGTGAAGATACCTCGTTGAAGAAGACGCTCCAGTGTAACGGTATACGTTATACATTAAACCCATGATTGTGCCACACACAGAAATTTCTGCTCAAATATTTTTAACTCGTAGGTTACTGCCTGCCGTGTCCGTGTTGACAACGGAAGGCACACTGCCGGGCAACAGTCAGTGTAGAAAAAGGTACAAATGGCTCTAAGCGCTATGGGACTTAACATCTGAGGTCATCAGTCCCCTAGAACTTAGAACTACTTAAAACTAACTAACCAATGTACATATCTTATGTTTTTGACGTTGGATTTTCCATAACCGTTTTAATTACGTTACGGCATTCGCTTCAGAACTGCTACAAATTCCTCGGGCAATACACCGCGGCGCTCGAACTGTACACAACTGGCTCTGCTAAGAGTATCATACGACTTCCACATCACTGGCAACGGGTTATACATAATACTGCTGACTACTTTGAAGGTTAGTAAAACTTTCAAACACGTAGCTATTTTGCACGAGCTGTAAATAAATAGCTGTAAATAAAGCACAGGTTGTCTGTTATCATTGATTGTCAACTCAGGGACTGGGTGTGGTGTTTTCTTCATCATCATTTCACCCCCATCCGGCGCGCAGGTCACCAATGTGGCGTCGAATGTTATTTATAGCTTACTGGAATGTCATTATATTAGTACTGGACTATCTTCAGTTTGCAATAACGATAAACAAGGATTGTGATCAGAGAGAGGAAGGAAGCTTAGATGGACAGAGTTGACACAGAGTGATGAAGGGAGGAGATGGATTGAGGAGGACAGGTGGAGGTAAAGAGGGGGGCAGGATGAGAAGATGGGCAGGAGAAGATACGTATTTAGGATTGTCTAGATTGCTAGTCTAAATATAAAATTCATCACATATACGCTCATTAACGCATACCTAATGGTCATTTTAATGAAAAATACACGTCTTCTAATTAAATATCGCACACAGAAATCCGATTTTAATTGCAAATGCGCTACGGTCGCAGGTTCGAATCCTGCCTCGGGCATGGATGTGTGTGATGCCCTTAGGTTAGTTAGGTTTAACTAGTTCTAAGTTCTAGGGGACTGATGAACTCAGAAGTTAAGTCCCTTAGTGCTCAGAGCCATTTGAACCATTTTGAATTCCAAATGGAAATATTCAATTATAATTTTTCATTAAAAATAGTTAATAAGAATTGTTTACATTTTTAAAACCATTACCAATATTTTTTTTCGTCTCTGTATATTACGTCTATCATAAATGATCATAACACGCGCACCTTTGTTTAAAAATTTGCCACAGCCAACAATCGAACCCAAGCTATTCACATGATAGGTAAGCGTTCTACTGCACAGTCACACATGCCATCGAAAAATTGAACTTGCTTTTAGGTATTAAACACCCTCAGAAAACTCTCAAGTATATTTTCTCGAAAATTTTCGAAAGTTGCAACCTGGTTTGGAAGACATTCTAAGTCCGAACTTCACGTACAATAAATATTTAAAAAAATACAAAAATCTGATTGCTATGTGGTCTCCTCGTCAGTCACATTGATCGTTATGGGGAAACTATTGTTTTCCAGCCCTATGTTTATTGGGATTATTTCCTTGTTTCATTTTTCTCTACTCGCCTCTTTCCTTTGCAGCTGTAATAGTTAAAACACCGTGTATAGACATGTCATGTTTAAAACAGCGACAAGTGTTTCATATAAACTCCGCTGCTTGTATCCCTGGACTATAGTCATGCTGTACACGGGTGAGTGCAAATTCGTGTGACTTCTCAGTTATAACAACTCAGCATTTTACATTTCCAGTAACGTCTGCCGTTGTACACGGCACAGTAACATACTTTTCCCCTTCCAGGTGTGAGAACTAATCCACCGAAACGGCGCACAGCGCAAAGCGGAGCAGCCAACGAAACGTTAGAAAGGCCGAGTGCATGTTGCCATAAAAGCAGCCGTCAGGCGTTACAGCATAACGGGTCGGAATTAATAATGGAGCTTCACGGAGCACAAGCAGCAACGGTAGCGGAGGGAATTGTGAACTAGCAACCTGTTTTATTTATTTGATGCCGCATTTCACTTTAGGGCACGCCGTCTCGTTTTAGAGGGAGGTCGTAAGTTACACGATACTGAGTGTGTACTCGTCAGGAGCAGGGATGCATTTGTGTAAAGGCTATTTATGTAGGAGGCATCACAAAAAATTGAACTAAAAATTACTGTCTGTAATGATACAGTAAATTCAACACGTACACACACACACACACACACACACACACACACACACACACACGTGTTCACCATCTTAGTACACAACATAAATTTCTTTCTTTTATTTGTCAGTTTTTTACATCTACATGGATACTCTGCAAATCACATTTAAGTGCCTGGCAGAGGGTTCATCGAACTACATTCACATTTCTCTATTATTCCGATCAAGTATAGCGCGCGGAAAGAATGAACACACATACCTTTCCGTACGAGCTCTGATTTCTCTTATTTTATCTTGGTGATTGTTCCTCCCTATCTACGCAGGTGTCAAACAAATATTTTCGCATTCGGAGGAGAAAGTTGGTGATTGGAATTTCGTGAGAAGATTCCGTCGCAACGAAAAACGCCTTTCTTTTAATGATTTCCAGCCCAAATCCCCTATCATTTCTGTGACACTGTCTCCCATATTTCGCGATAATACAAAACGTGCTGCCTTTCTTTGAAGTTTTTCGATATACTCCGTCAGCACTATCTGGTAAGGATCCCACACCGCGCAGCAGTATTCTAAAAAGAGGATGGCAAGCGTAGTGTAGGCAGTCTCCTTAGTAGGTCTGTTACATTTTCTAAGTGTTCTGCCAATAAAACGCAGTCTTTGGTTAGTCTTCCCCACAACATTTTCTGTGTGTTCCTTCCAATTTAAGTTGTTCGTAATAGCAATACCTAGATATTTAGTTGAATTTACGGCTTTTAGATTAGACTGATTTATGGTGTAACCGAAGTTTAACTAGTTCCTTTTCGCACTCATGTGGATGACCTCACACTTTTCGTTATTTAGGGTCAATTGCCACTTTTCGCACCATTCAGATATCTCTTCTAAATCGTTTTGCAGTTTGTTTTGGTCTTCTGATGACTTTATTAGTCGATAAACGATGCGGTACACCATCAACGACAGTGAGTGATGTGAATAGAGAGACCACTGATTAAATCATCCAAAATGACACATGTGTGACTACACGACAGCTTGCTGAAATGACTCGTTTGTCATTGGGTAGTGTGGTATCACTGGTACAGTCACTGTGGTATAGAAAAATCTGTGCACGTTCGGTGCCTGGATTATTGACAAGAGAAATAAAAACGATGAGGAAGAATGTCTGCGAGGGTCTCATGAAGACCTTTACTGAAGAGTTTTGACGGCGTCATTACCCAGGATGAAACATGGTTGTTTTTATCCGACCCTGAGAGCAAAAACCCAATCCAGTGAGTGGTGCCATCCGGGTTCTCCTCAGATGAAGAAACCAAGACTTTCACAAACAGCAGGCCGGAAGGTGATGGCTTCCTTCTTCTGGGATCAGTGTGGTGTCATTCTCATTTGCTTTTTGGAACCTGGCTCCACAATTAACAGGGGCCGTTACTGTTTGTCATATGACAAGCTGCGACGTGCCATAACGACCCGCAGACCACATCTTCAGGGTTACCTCATCAGACTACACCATGACAATGCCAAATCCCATGCAGCCATTGTGACGCAGGAAAATGGTTTGGAAAATTGTTCCCCATTCTCTCTACAGTCCGCATTTGGCTCCGTATGATTTTTACCTCTTTGGTCGTCTGAAGGTCCACCTGCACCGTAAAACACTTGATAGTCCCCAAAATTTTACGAGGGTGGATTTACATCATGGAAAGAACGTTGGGCCAGATGCGTCACTGCTGATGGAGGCTACTTCGAGTGAGCTCAATGTATAGCTAAATGTTCCACGTATGTCCGCAAAAAAGTTGATTCCCCTCTGCAAAAAAAAAAAAAAAAAAAAAAAAAAAAAAAAAAACAGAGAAGACTATGCAAAACTTTTTGAACGCCCTTTGTATACGTATTAGACGCATCGGAGTAGCGCTATATTGCATATACACTGCAACAACGCCCTCAAACGGACTTTACTGTTCTGTAAAAATAACAAGAACTGCCAGCTGTTAATGAAATGGGGAACTAATTGGTTTGCAACAGAGACCACTGGGATTCAAAGGGTTAATGCTTAAACACGATGCAAACAGTTATATAATATCACACACATCCATGCCCGAGGCAGGATTCGAACCTGCGACCGTAGCAGCAGCGCGGTTCCGGAATGAAGCGCCTAGAACCTCTCGGCCACATCGGCCGGCTGGCACCCGACTTCCTCCTTTTGATTCTCTGACAGCTATAGCAAGAGCAATGGCATCTGGCCACAAAGTTAAAATAAAATAAATTTGTGGAATCATGAATAAGAACAGGATAAATGCCTTGGAAAAGAGAGTACTTGCCAGTGCTTTATGGGGAAACAGCGAATTTTATCAAAAGCTATCAAAAATATTGCTGTTAGCACCTGTGTAATAAGGCTTAAATAGATAAGAACTATTCAGGACAGGAATAAAACACAAATAGGTGCGGTCCATTACTAGACGAAATACGTAGAGATGTCGCATGCACAGAGACGCATAAAAACAAGCGGTCAGGGAAACTACGGAGGCGAGGGCGGAGGTGTGGGAGGAGCAAAGAGGCCGCTCCACAGCCAGACGGCGCGCAGGGTAACCGCGCCCAGCGCTACGAGGCGTCCAGCCGCTGCCTGCGCGAGGAGCATGGCCTGTGACGTCACCTGCAGGGGTGCACAATGCGAGCGCGCCAAATCTGGCTCCACATCGCGCGCTGGTGCTGTTGCCGGAGAGAGGCCGATTCACACGTGGCAGGGCGGGAGGGCAAAACGTTCTACAATGCAGTCTACACAGCGCAACACAATTAAAGTATAACCCAATAACTGCTCATATTAAAAGGGGTGTAAGACAGGGATGTAGTCTCTGTCCTCTACTGTTGGAACCACACATCGAAGAAGCAATGAGGGGAAATAAAAGGGTTCAAGAGCGCGATTAAAATTCAAGGTGAAAGGATATCAATAACAAGATTCGCTTACCGCACTGCGGTCCTTAATGAAAGTGAAGAATTGCAGGATCTGTTGACTGTACAATCCAATGAGTACAGAACATGGATTGAGAGTAAATCAAAGAAAGACGGAAGTCATGAAGAGTAACAGAAATAAGAACAAAGGCCGTCCTTTGTGGCCGAGAGGTTCTAGGCGCTTCAGTCCGGAACCACGCGGCTGCTACGGTCACAGGTTCGAATCTTGCCTCGGGCGTGGATGTGTGTGATGTCCTTAGGTTAGTTAGGTTTAAGTAGTTCTACGTCTAAGCGACTGATGACCTCAGATATTAAGTCCCATAGTGCTCAGAGCCATTTGAACCATTTGAGAACAACGAGAAACTTAACATCAGAATTAGGGGTCACTAAGTAGACGAAGTTAAGGAATTCTGGTACCTAGGCAGCAAAATAATGGCGGGCGGAACAAGGGTGAGATAAAAAGGCAGACTGACAGTGGCAAAAAAGGGCATTCCTGGTCAAGAGAAGCCTACAAGTATCAAACATAGGCCTTAACTTGAGGAAGACATTTCTGAGAATCTACGTTTGGAGCATAGCGTTGTATGGTAGCGAAACATAGGCTGTGGCAAAACTGGAATAGAAGAGAATCGGAGCATTTAAGATGTGGTACTACAGAAGGATGCTGAAAATTAGTTGGACTGAGAATATAAGGACTGAGAAGGTTTTCCGCAGTATCAGCGAGGAAAGGAAAACGTGGAAAACGCAAGAAGAAGGGGCAGGATTGTAAGACATGTGTTGAGACATCAGGGAATAGCTTCCGTCGTGCTAGAGGTTGATGCATAGGGTAAAAGCGTAGAGAAAGACAGATATTGAAATACATCCAACAAACCATTCAGAACGTTGGGTGCAACAGTTGCTGATCTGAGATGAAAAGGTTGGCACAGGAGAGGTATTAGTGGTGGGCAACATGAAACCAGTCGGGAGACTAAATACTAAAAAAAATGCAATGCAGAAGTTTGAAAGTTGGCTCAAAGGTGCCGAAAACCTTCCTCTATAAATGTGCAAAAGCGTGGCGCCCTGTGACGTCACAGTCGGACTCTTCAAAACAGCAAGATGTCGGCACATGCGGAAAAAAGGCGAGGGCTCAATTCATGTGATGCGTAACGTGGCCAGTGATGTCACGTCTGCATCAACTTTTACTACATCCACCGTGGACATGTCACGCAATAGAAAGTTTGTTCGTACCCCTCCCCCCCCCCCTTCCTCCCTCCCTCACTCCCCCTTACCCAGATTAATCCTTTCTTTTGAAGCACCTGCAATGGAAGTCAGAACCGCGACGCTCATCGTTGAAATCATGAGGTTTTCTTATGAACAGCCGAGGAAATCATTTCAGACAACCCGGCACTAAGACCGGAAATGAAACCACCTCTTGTTTTGGGATGTTGATTCCCACACATTTCACAGTCGAAAACGACTGTTTACACTACGATGAGCAATAGGACAGTGTTCTTGACAACATTCGTCACTGGTAACACCTTCTGGACGATTCAACCCTTCTCTAAGTATATTGTCGAACTGCAACACCATTGAATGTGATGCAGTTTTTGTGGCGGTGTACAGGGTGAATCTACTAGGGACAGTTCAAGATGTGATGGTGATCCAGACAGCAAAGCGTGTTAATCCATTTTCAGCCCTCCTGTTTAGCGCCCTGGTGTGGCATGATCACGTGGGTGAGTAAAACGGCAAAGGACCCCTCTAAGATTCCCTAGATAGTCCACCCCTAATACCTCAGCACATCTTTGTTGAACGCTTTAAAGGGACTTCGACAGCACTTTAGTTGAGTGACGTTCCGCTGCTGCTCTGGCGCCTTTGACACTCCTCAAGTTCAGCATGCTGTAAGTAGGCGCTAGAGCGACAGTGGAGAGGAAATTAAAGTTAAAAGGGAAGAAATAAAACCTTTAAAGTTTCCCGATGACGCCGTAATTCTGTCAAAGACGCAAATGTCTTGGAAGATGAGATCAAAGAAGACTAGTTTAATGCAGTTCTCCCTGCAAGTCTATCCTGTGACTAAATCCAAATAAATCTGCTCACTGCAGTCACGTAAGCTTACTGCAGTCACGTACTGATTTCCCTGCACTCCCCTTCATAACGGAACTGACGGTAAACAAGGAGACGCTATGGCGGAAGTAACGAGGTTATGAAACGCACTCTGGCAATCTGCTCTAACGTTTTAGTCATATGTTCATCTGAAGACGTTGCTTTTAGTGTCACGAAACCAGTAGTGGTCCAATAATAAAGGACTAAATACATCTAAAGCGGTTATTAATACCCAAGAAAAGAAATGTTGACATCGAACATGAATTTATGTCTTCGTACATCTCTACTGAAAGTATTTGTCTGGAGTGTAGTCTTGCATGGAAATGAACCGTGGATAATGAACAGTTCAGGCAAAAGAAGAGAATCGAAATGTAGAGCTGTAGAAGAATGCTGAAAATTAGATGAGTAAATTGGATAAGGTACCGAACCGAATCGGTGAGGAAAAAAATGATGGCACAACTTGATGAAGAGAACGGACAGGGTGATGAAACACATGCTAAGGTAACAAGGCGTTGTTAATTTCGTAGTGGAGGCAAGTATGGACAGTAATAATTGTAGGAGGAGATCAAGGCTTGATTACAATAAACACATTTTAACGGACGAAGATTGTAATAATTATTCAGAGAAGAAGAAATCTGTACAGAATAGTGTTGGGAGCTTCATTCAAACCAGACTTTGGACAATAGCAGCAACAGATCAAAGAGCAGTGTATTAACTGTATGCCGCTAAACACAAACGTCCTACGGAGCCATTGTCAGAGAATAACGCAGTGATTCAGACTCTAGTCTGCAGTAAGGAAAGAAAATAAACATAAAAGAGGACAAATACAAGCCTCAAGGGTTGCTGATGACATGGTAATTGTGTCCGAGAGATGAAATTACTTGGAATAACGGTCGAACGGAGCACTTATTCTTATAACACGGGCTTTCACAGCTGGTATTTATTTTCTTAACAATTTCTGTTTTGTGTCATTAGAACATGGTCTAAGTCAGTGAACGCCAAACCGTCGATCGCTAGTTACTAGTAGCTCGCGGGGACATTTCGGGTAGGCCGCGATAACGTTCTGAGCTGAGACTACACTAACGTCAGGGTTTCCAAACAGAGTTTTCGAAATTCCCCCATATCAGATAAGAAATTCCCCGAAATGATACCATATCGGAAAATATCTTGAATCTAGCTACTCATTTAACCTGCTATTTGTGTGGGGACAGCCTGAAGAGGTGTAATTTTGTATTCAGAACTGTAAATTAAAACGTTGAAATTCAATATGGCATCTACTCAGAACTCTATAGTACCGCGAAAATCGATAGAAATCCCAAATTGTCGAAACTGGGATTTCACGTCATAGTAACGTCACTGAGAGCTATCACCACAGTGAGCCTAACGTCTCCCACTGAAGCAAAGGTGTATCGATTGATCTGAAAATAAAGTGACATCTAGTGAATATCTAGAAAACTAAGTATGCATTGTCTGCACCAAAATGTCATAGATGATGTCAGTAGTGAGACTAGTCAGATGAAATACTTCCCCAATTTTCCCGGTACCGAAATTTTATTCCCCAAGATTTCCGTTTCCACAGTACTTCCCCCAAAAAATATTTTCCCCAAAAACTGCGGAAAAAACCGCTGTTTGGAGTCGCTGTCTGATTGTAACAATTTTTTGTCTTCATTGTCAGTGAAGACTACTATATTGTCAGCCTCCTAGCTGATTGTATAGGCCTATTTACTAGAAATAAAACTTAATAGGTAATACACTACTGTCAGATGTTTAAAAAAAAGTTCTGATCGCTATCCACTTTCTTTTGGTAGCTCAAGTGAGTATTTAAATGTTGCACGGTAGCTCATAAGCTTCGTAAGGTCAGCGACCATAGCCCTTGTAGAGGGACTTCGAATTTCGCCGCGCTACACTCGTTCCCTCAGATATAAATTATACCGTCGCAGCGGTATGAGCGCTCGACGGCAGAGAAAATATATAAGAAAAAGAAAGTACTAAAAATGTAACACTTTTTGTATTCTATCCGTCTTTTGTCTCTCGAGACCGGAAGCTTAATGTAGACGTAAAAACTTATTAGCTAGTTTTGGTCTGATTAAGACAAAAAAACAACTTATTGATGTGCAGACGTATTGTGGAAATTTGTATGAAATTCAGAGGATGGAAGCAGCAACATAAAATACATTGCATTTAATCTCAAGACGATTTTGATTCGTATAAATTAGCGATTCCTGGACGATTGCAAGATTTCGGAGCAACTACTAGTTTTCACGCAGAAATAAAGTAGGATATTTGAAGACCTGGACGCCGCACGAAAGAAGACATATTAACATGATGAAGGATGAACTCTTATCTACGCCATTTCCCCCTGTTAATCAAATTTTGTTTTTCTCTGTTCTTTTTCAAATAATTTTTGTAGTGCAAATTGGTTTGACTTTTGCTCAGAAACGCCACAAGGACCATCCCAACAATAGCTTTTCCGAATCACGAGGTCCGATAACTTTTCTGTAATACGAAGTCCGACTTGCATTTCAATCTTTCCCTTTTTCACGGTCATTAACGATTTTAAAAACCCCTTTTTACTCACGATTTCTGCCAACATTTTCAACCTTTTCTTTTCTTCTGTTTTTCTTTTTTATTAACCACTACACTCTGAGGCGTCTCTGCCTAATATTCACTTCCTAAGACGTCTTCAGAGGTTACAAAGACGTGGTTAATTGCTCTACACGGGAAATTTCGTCTACGATTCTTGTCATTTCGCGAAGATTGTGGCAAATGAGAGATCGGTGTATTCTGATTAGTGCGAGCCCAGCTCGTCCACGACCGTACGGTATCCAGTTGTCCAGGACAGAAAGGAGGTCGGCATCGGTCGTAGCGTCCTCTGTCTTTTTTTATCGCATTGCAGATCTAGACTTGAATGGCAGTTCACCTACCATCAGTGCTACACATACAAGTAACACCAGATTCATAGAACGCGATATCACGTTGTACACAATTGCAACTCCACAACTACATACCGTTATAAGCAGTCATGTTGACTGACCGTAATTACGACGTCACATACACTGATGAGCCAAAACATTATGACCACTGGCTTAATGGCTTGTTTGTCCGCCTTTGGAACGAAATACATTACTGGTTCCGCGTATTAGAGATCCGATAGTTTCTTGGTAGGTTTGTGGAGGAATGCGGTGTCAGTAGTCTACGCAGCGATCGTGTAATTTCCGTAAATAACGGGTCGCTGCTTGGTGTACGCGGTGACGGCGCCCGATACAGACCCAAATAGCACGGTTCTCGTTTCGAGATCCAGACAACTATACTGCAGAAAGACGACGTCACCGGCGGAGATGACATTGAGCGTGAAGGAAAGCGGGTGATTCCCAGCTGCCAAAGTGTCTTTGATTGCAACCACAGGTCCCATGCAAGCGCAGGAGAATGTCTCCCATATTATAATACTCCTCCCACCAGCCTGCGTCCGTGACGCGGTGCACGTATCGAGCAGCCGTTCACCTCGTCGATCGACTCTTTCGTCGATCGACATGATGTAGCCACCTTGCATTTTCTGTGACCCAATAGTGCTTATTATAACAGTTGATTGAACGATAATTTGTGAAATCTGATTCATTAGTGATCATCAGTTCTTAAGGGGTCCAGAGTGAATTTATTCACGGACCATTCGCAGAAAGCAAGTCCTTGTTTTTCTTCTTCGTCGTTGTCATCTTCGCCTTGTGCAGTTCCACTGTGGTGTCGGCCATTGTTATATGGTTTGAAGCAATGTTACCGGGTAGCCAGATCAGCTACATGACAGACAAAGAATACCGAACTGTTTAAGCACAAGAACTCGTTGCTGTAAAGCTCTGGAAAGTAGCTATGATTGTAACTCCGCAGAAAGAGCGAAGTTTCTTACATTTACCTATCTCATTAAAAATACCTTTCATTTATAATTTTGTACACCCTGTATAGCTAGTCCTCTAGGCAGATTCTAAAATTTTGCAAAAACAGACATAATGTCTTTTGGGACAACAGCAATCAGTGAAATTATAATGTTACTTAAAAACCGTCTTGATTGCAAATATTTTTATTCATATGACCGGTTTCGGTTCATTCAGAACCATCTTCAGATCTGTAAAAATAATGATACTGATATTTCAGTTACAGGAGTAGCATGTGAAAACTGCTGGATTTGGACGGGTTACTCCTGTAACTGAAATATCAGTATCATTATTTTTACAGATCTGAAGATGGTTCTGAATGAACCGAAACCGGTCATATGAATAAAAATATTTGCAATCAAGACGGTTTTTAAGTAACATTATAGATTCTAAAATTGCCCTACAGGAATTGTCGAATGCCTAATAATAATTCATATCCTCGACCGAAGGAGCGGCTATCTCTAGTACAGTTGGCATGACGGCGTACACGGTCATTGTCTTACACGAAAGCGATCGATTAAAAAAGGAGTGTTGCTCCAAGATCTACGGCAATGCAGGGGAAGTGTGGAGAGGGAGTAGAAAAAACGATGAGAACGCAGTTCGCTGATGCAGCCGGCTTACCAGGGGTAAAATCGCATCTTGCTATCGACATCACAGGTCAGCGCTGGCTCCACACGTGCAGGTAGAACCGATCATCTGTCGCGTGAACACCCCCCCCCCCCCCCCCCACACACACACACACACAAAAACGTTACAAACGAAACCAGTCAGTTTATCGCCGCATCGTGGCCTCAACAAACGACGCTTAGGGAATAATCAGCTAAATTATGGAAAGACAAAACTTTAACTTAGTAGAAAAGCGCTACGTCAATACAGGATGGAAGCGTATTCACTCGTAAAAATTGTTACATCAAGCATTTTATTTTACTTAGTCTGTTGAAGCAGATTCGTTATCACTTTCGATATTAAAACATGGGCTTCGAGCAACATACTGTTCATTAAAATTAAAATCACCACAAACACCCTGAATAGAGACGGTGGCTTACAGCTCAGCGCTGCGTGGGATCCAGCGATCACGCGGTTGAAGAGGGCACATCGAAAGCCGGCTCAAAACGTGCCCATATATGGCAATGTCACGGGCACCAGTGACGTCACAGCCGGCAGCTAGCGCATATAAGGGCGCACCAACAGCCCACTGGCAGTCATAACACTTGACAATGGCCAAGGAGTACTTGGCCGAAAGCTCGTGTAGTTTTAACCAATTGACGCGGTTGGAAACCCGAGAGCATTTTATTCAATGTTATCGCCGCGAGACTCTGCATTCATACATAACTTACTGTTCAGTCATGAAGCTTAGCGTCTTGATGTACCTTACCTTTAGCTCAAATATATCAAACTAATCTCTTAGTGGTTACCTAGAGTGCTTAATTTCTTATTGGCTTCTTAAGGCAGTTGCTTCAAATATTGCTCGGTTTAACTTAAGTTTCCGTGTCTTTCAGTTCCTTCCGTGAATTTTGGCCGCACCTCTCGATTCTCCCAGCGATCGTGACATACCTCTCATTTAATTCGCCACAGGCTATTACCAGACGGTAGACTTCAACCAGATCGTCCAACACTCTTTATGATTTCGTGACTCCATCCATTACCTTATCTATATACTCTCTACACTTCGACATGGTCCAAGCCAAGTGTCTGTACGGTTAAGACCGGGACGGGTATCTCGAATGACCGCGCATATTTCTTCCAGTCGACGGCCGACATAAACGCACCTGTGCAGTATCCTTAGCTGTACCTCCCAGTTTGATGCGGACTACACTACACTATTAGCGACAAATCATTGCAGACAGTAACTATTGTAAAATGCCTAGGAGTAATAATGTGGAGCGACGTTAGTTGGTATCAACACGCAAAACAAAAAGCAGGTAAAGTAGATGCCAGACTTTCATTCATTGAGAGAATCGTACGGAAATGTAATTCGCCCGCGGAAGAAGTGGCTTATAAAACAATTGCTCCAGTACTACGCATAAGTCTGGCACACTTACCAGGTTAGATTAGACACATCTACAAATTTACACTTAGCAATTTTTTTCTTAATCATTTTAGGTGGTTCTAATCATTTTTGATATGCCAACTTCACAAAAATGGCTTTCCCTCTATGAAAATAACAGTGTTCACAAATTAATGACGAAGATCCAAAAATTTATACAAAATATATGAAGGGCTTACTTCAATGGTGGAACAAGTCCACTTTTGTTTATTTTGAGATACAGAGTCCTGAAGTTAAATGAGCGCTGAAAAATCTGCAGTTGAAATACCAGAAATATTCAAACATATGGCTTCTTTCTAGAGATGAACCTTGCTCTCTCTTTGTTTGGATCATTAATTTCAGAGGCATTACTCGTACAGCCAGAAAAGTGGAGGTAATGGACTTGTACCACTATTGAAATAATCCCTTCATATATACATTACATAAACTTTATTAACAAAAAGCATGATGAAATAAGACACTCCCAATATTACAATGTTCGTCAGCCAATGGCCTTGCCGCGGTGGTAACACCGAAGGCAAGCGAGGTGCACTGAGCCCTTGTGAGATAAATTGAGGAGCTAATTGACTGAGAAGTAGTGACTCTGGTCACTTACACCGGCCGGGAGAGCGGTGTGCTGCCCCCTCCATATTCGCATCCAGTCACGCCTACAGGCTAAGGGTGACACGGCGGTCGGTCAGTACCGTTGCAGTCTTCCGAGACTTGCTCAGACGGAGTTTTCTATTCCATAAATCTTAGTGTTTCTTCTTTCTCCCCTCAAATCACCATTACATTTTCATCTGTGTTCTGAATGAGAACATTCCCTGTGCAACATGCTGACATGCCGTAGGTCCTGATAGCCCCCGTTCCATTTGTTAAATGTCGTGTGGAATCTTTCTCCCTCTTTGTTACTCACAGCTTCTACATTTTCTAGAGAACAACTTGCGCGGGAATCCACAAAGTGCAGCTTCAAGCTCATTGAGGCATTCAATACTTATCCAGCATGTTTCTCACTAATGCTCATAATTATTGGCATTTGCGTTTCAAATGCAAAGAAAGACAGCAATCAGTTGCAGAAATCCATAATTTACTGCAGATCTAGTTTTCGACTATAACGAAGTCATCATCGCTGCATTTCCAAAAGAATCATACAGGCACAAACATGTCAAAGCATAAACTTGTAATAATTGATGCTAGCATTTACATGGCAATTGAGTATTGTTGCGTGTAAAATTGTCGCAAGTTTATACTCTGACCTGTTTGTGTCTATATGATTTTCCTGGTAATTCACCGATGATAAATACATACTCTAATAGCCGAAATCTAGATCTGAATTAAATTACGATTTTCTGCCATTGTCTGCCGCTCTCCTTTACATTTGAATATTCAATGGTCGCTTTGGACCTCCAGTATCCAGTGGATTTCAATTTAGTCTTTGCAGTTGCCAGGAATGACAATCTGTTTAAACGATATCCCACATTACCTTTAAATTTCATGTGTTTTGGTAACAAATGTTTCTTCTTTCGCCAGGTTCCGAACGTCAGGATTGACGAAAACCCCTTTCTTTCATTACTTGACACACACTTGAAAATGTCACCATCTTCTAGTACGGATTTAATAAACTGTTTGGTGTGAAGTGGCGGCAAAAGTTTCTTTTTTTTTTCTCCACTCAACTGAATTGTACATTTTCCCTCCGACTTTTGGCATTCTAATTTGCCAGATTTTTTGAAACAAGTATTTGTCTTCTGCACGACTGTCCCATTTGCATAGGATGCAGGGCTCCTTCCTTACAACTTAAACATACTCGATACGGGTCTTACGACTTGCCTTGATGCCCAGCCTTTACTCCAAAGTACACAAAATACAGTACTTGGAGAAAGTCTGCGAATTTCTGCCGCTGCTTATTACCAAAAGTTCGCCACAGATAAATCACATGTGGACAAGAGAATTAATATAACTTCTTACAACATGAAACTCGAAAATGCAGCTGCCAATCGATTTCACACTCGTTGCTGACCTGTTCGTGAAAAACTATACGAAAAGCAAATTTTACAGGAGCGGCCAGAAGGTGTACATTTGGGTGGGCAACCAGGTCGGCTGCTTTTACGAAAAAGATGTAGGAATCTGGCGAAAGTCGGTCCATAAAATAATTTTCTCAGAATCTGATGACACAGAAGGCCCCATCTGACTGGAGGTGGCCGCTATGGCCGAAGTCATGGATGGAACACAGGGGTGCAAGGTAAGAGCGCGTTCGCGGACCGGAAGCCAGAAGTAGGAAGAGAAAGCAAATCGCGTGTCCTCTCTCTCAGCCACCGGCATTCAGAGCCCCATGCTATTCCTCCTTGCGCTTCTGGTTCAAATGGCTCTAAGCATTGTGGAACTTAACATATGAGGTCATCAGTCCCCTAGACTTAGAACTACTTAAACCTAACCAACCTAAGGATATCACACACATCTATGCCCGAGGCAGGATTCGAACATGCGACCGTAGCACCAACGCGGTTCCGGACTGAAGCGCCTAGAACCGCTCGGTCACAAGAGCCGACCTTGCGCCTTTGTTGGTCGAAGTTTGTGACTTTTCTAAGGCGTCTCTGTCAGCAATGCTCAAAGTGAGAACCGTGCTGAGATCAGCGTGACGAGCTAGAAACATGGCAGGCTGACAAGGTTTTCACAGCAACCAATTCCAAGCATAACTGGTGAACTTGAAAAAAAAAAAAAATGAGGGACAGTCAAATAAAAACCGAACACGCGCAGCAACCCGACCATGGAATAGTTCCATTCAAAAGAATCCATTAAAACATTTATCTCCCTTAGACAAGAGACCATCAGTTCCAGTTTCGTAGAACGTAGTCGGGCACTGACGGATCCTCGGCCGACTGAAACATAAATCCATTCATGCCTTACTTTCATGTCACTAGAGAAGAGAGAAACATATGGTGAAAGATGCGAATTGTACCGAAGATGTTGCAGTGTTTCGCAACCAAAATTGCAGAAGCGTTGGGTTCGTACGATTGGCAGGGTGGGGGCGTCTTTATCGGGCAATAGGATGATTCTGTCCGACAAAATCTCAGCAGCCCGAGGGCAAGCAGCAAAGCCAGCAATAGAAACATGTCACATCTCCTCCGCCAAAGACTCCAAAGCTGTTCAGTTTTCCGACTACAGCGGCCCTCTGCTCGTAGAGTTCCTCGAGCGTGCAACTACAATCAATGCGCAGCTTTATGAAGACACTTTGTAGAAACTGGAAAGCGCCATAAAGTCAAAATGCCCAGAAATTCTGTCAGATGGAATCATCCGTTGCACGATAACGCCCGCCCTCACACTCACAATCGGACGAACGCTACGCTTCAGTTATTTGGATGGGAAACACTGTAACCTTCTCCGTACAGCCCGAGTCTTTCCCCGTGGGATTCTCACACCTTTGGTGACCTGAAAAAAAACGTTCGTGGACTTCGGTTTCAGCCGGACAAGGAATTGCAACAGTGGGTGTTGTGGAACTGTCAGCGGACAAACGCTTCCACGAAATAAGAATTGATCGTCTGGTCTGACAGAGGGATAAATGTCTTAAGGCGTGGAATAAAACGGATCCATGGTCCCATTGTGGCGGGTGTTCGGTTTTCATTTGACTGACCCTTGTAATTTTTCCGCACTCCCTCAAACATGTGGCTCCTGCACAAAACATATAGGCCTCAACAATACATATCACCGACATATATAGGTATCTGTATTATAGACCGTTATATTAAATTTCCTTTTGAAACGGGTAACATTGCAAAGTTTTACAACGGTTAAATGGCTACATTATTCATACCTCACAGAAATTCTGAATTTCTGTGAAAACTGCAAGCGATTGGACTTTACTTTATACGAAGTCAGTTCGCAAAAATACACCAGAAAAACCCCTTTACCTTTAACAAAAAATGCATTGTCAAACGACGTTGTTAAGGGAGATACTCGTAGATAAGCTCCAACGAAGAGCGGCGCGTTTCCTCGCGCGACCGTTTAGTTGGAGCGAAAGCAATGCTAATATGCTCAACAAACTCTAGTTTACTGTTGAAATTTCAAGTGCACATATTCCGAGAAGAGTCGGGCGGCATATTACTTGCCCGTACACACCTCTCGCGAATTGATCACTACGAGAAAACCAGAAAACTTATTCGTACGGAGCTCTACCGACAGCAATTCTGGCCACGCGCCTTTAGTGAATGGAACAGGGTAGTAGAGATGAGGTAGTTGTACTAGCAGTATCCACAGAAACGAGCTATAGGCTGGCTTCGGAGTATAGATGTAGACTGCACTGGCGCCTGCGCAGACAAAGGTGTCAGGTCCAAGTCAACGCGTCTAGCAGCTTCTACGAACGAGACCTCTATGTGCGGCGTACGATGAGTTGGAGTGACACGCGCAACAACTCTTGATGGTAAGTTATCCAACAGATTCTCGCCTCAAAGGCCAAAGGATGCTTTCCCACGTTGTTTTTTTTTTCTTTTTTCAGTCCGCCTCTTTACCCTCCGACTGTTATCGCGTCTTCTTTTTGCTTAGGTTTCATCGGCCGACCGACAACGAGGTCGTTAAACATTATTAACCTAATTAACCCATTGTACACGCGTCGCAGAGAGGGAGAAGCTTCCTTTATCTGTTGGTGCTGTACTGCTTCTCTAAGCACCGCAGACTCGGCTTTCGCACAGAAAGAATTACTTTTCGTGTTACAATGTCGTCCTTCGTATATCAGTGCTCTCTATTGCGTCTCCTTTAGTCAAGGTGCGTGTGATGTCCGATGAGCGTGAATTAAGCGCACTTTTTCGATGGGCCAAATTCTATCGATGTGTCAAAATGGCGAGTAATCATGGAGAAGTTCGCCATCGCGGCACTAGATTCGCATACGAAGGCCATATTCCATTTCCTCATTTCTAACCAGAGATGTTTCGCTGATGTTACAACAGCATTTACGGGGATTTACTTTCGTTCAAATGTTCACATGTGTTTACACACACACACACACACACACACACACACACACACACACACACACACACACACCCATGCCCGAGGGAGGACTCAAACCTCCGGCGGGAGGGGCCTTACTTTCTTTCTATGAAATAAGGTTTTAAGAAAAGTACTCACTAATCTGAAAATAGACAAACTTTTTTAATATGTACTTTGTCAAAACATTATGTGGTTTTTGTAGTTTTCTGTATTTGTTATCAGATTATCACCAGGAGCAATCAAAGTAAATGCAGATTGTAAGCAATTTCGTCAATAATCGAAAAAGAAGTGTTTGGCTGTGGTGCACAAAATCACAAGCCAGGCAAACGCAAATTTTTTGAAAATCTAGAGCGCAACCGCGGCAGAATACTGATTTGGCACACTCATGTTAACGTCGGCGCTTGTGAATGACTGAAAAAGCAGTGTCGCAGAATTACGGCTCGTGAAACCGCCGAAATGTTGGCCATTCCGGAGATTAAGCCACTCTGTCACTTGACAGAACATTCGTTCTAATGAAAGCCATACACGGTGTCTCATTCACGAAAGCGCTGCCGGGCGAAAAAGTAACTTAATCTGATAATTACCTCGGGACATGGATAACTAAATACACGACATAGCAAACTACACAAAAAACGAGAATGGCGAACCTTACAAGCTTCTACGATTCGCGTCACCCATTGAAAAAACTGTACAGCTACTGTAAAAATGTGATGTATATTTTCAAAGAACACGACGAGCTGTAATTTCCAGGAAGACGAAATGAAACAGAGGTCACGATATTATTACAGGACATACAACGTAGCATAATGTGGCAATCGGTCAACATTGCATAATTTTATTCCCGGCAGCAGTCTTCAGAATAGAGCTCTGAAGTGGAAATTCTGGCAGGATTACAGTGCGTAGCTTTTCTCTCGGCCGTTTTGGACGAATAAAACTCACGGTTACTGGTTCTGTCACACAACAGAAATCTCGGGACGCTGCTTTAAAAGATGCAATGTTTAGTTTGGTTTAATTTTTTTGCATGACCCGCGGACCGCTCGCTATGAAGGGAGCTGTGTCATAGGGTTTACAAACATTTTCTCTCGGGAAAATGCGAAAACATGGTTAGATGAAGAGCATTTACATACTTTTTTTTTTTTAAAAAAAGGTGTAATCCGCAACAAAACTTTATATGTACGAGCCAGTCACAAATATACTATCTATGGAATAGAGAGAACTGCCAAACAGAAATAACTTCAATTTGTTTTTAATATGATCATTTTGTATCAGCACCTGTCATTTAAAAATGGGATGGTGAAATAACTGTATGGGTGCTTTCAGTTACGTCATGGACGGTGAAGACTATTTTACCACATTTTTATTAGGGCACTTTCTTGTCTGCCTGTCTGTTCCGTACAAATTTTGCAATTGATTTTAAACTAGACACTTGAAATTTTGGACATAATTCTGAACTGGGTGATGGTACAATATTAACTCGCTTTCTTGTTGAACTGTTTAGGTAGGGATGGGGCTGACCACGGTTCGTAACGCCTATCTCCGTTGCCCTGCAGGACATGCGTGTTCGGATGATATCGAAACGTAAAAAAATTTGAAAATTTCTGTAAGTGCCTACGGGACCAAACTGCTGAGGTCATCGGTCCCTACGCTTACACACTAATTAATCTAGCTTAAACTAACTTACGCTAAGTCAACACACACACACACACACACACACACACACACACACACACACACACACACACACGCCCACACACGCCCACACACGCCCCAGAGAGGACTCGAACGCCGGCCAATGTGGCCGAGCGGTTCTAGCGGCTTCAGTCTGGAACCGCACGACCGCTAAGGTCGCAGGTTCGAATCCTGCCTCGGGCATGGATGTGGCTGATGTCTTTATGTTAGTTAGGTTTAAGTAGTTCTACGTTCTAGAAGACTGATGACGTCAGATGTCGAGTCCCTTAGTGCTCAGAGCCATTTGAACCACTTTTTTGACGACTCGAACCTCCGACGGGGGGAGCAGCGCGAACTGTGGCGAGGCGCCACTAGACAACGTGGGTATCGAAATGTGTTCCACGCGGTAAGCTAGCAGATGGGCATGTCAAAGCAGAACAGAGGCTAGTAGAGGGGATGGACACACACACACACACACACACACACACACACACACACACACGCCCACACACGCCCCAGAGAGGACTCGAACGCCGGCCAATGTGGCCGAGCGGTTCTAGCGGCTTCAGTCTGGAACCGCACGACCGCTAAGGTCGCAGGTTCGAATCCTGCCTCGGGCATGGATGTGGCTGATGTCTTTATGTTAGTTAGGTTTAAGTAGTTCTACGTTCTAGAAGACTGATGACGTCAGATGTCGAGTCCCTTAGTGCTCAGAGCCATTTGAACCACTTTTTTGACGACTCGAACCTCCGACGGGGGGAGCAGCGCGAACTGTGGCGAGGCGCCACTAGACAACGTGGGTATCGAAATGTGTTCCACGCGGTAAGCTAGCAGATGGGCATGTCAAAGCAGAACAGAGGCTAGTAGAGGGGATGGACACACACACACACACACACACACACACACACACACACACGCCCACACACGCCCCAGAGAGGACTCGAACGCCGGCCAATGTGGCCGAGCGGTTCTAGCGGCTTCAGTCTGGAACCGCACGACCGCTAAGGTCGCAGGTTCGAATCCTGCCTCGGGCATGGATGTGGCTGATGTCTTTATGTTAGTTAGGTTTAAGTAGTTCTACGTTCTAGAAGACTGATGACGTCAGATGTCGAGTCCCTTAGTGCTCAGAGCCATTTGAACCACTTTTTTGACGACTCGAACCTCCGACGGGGGGAGCAGCGCGAACTGTGGCGAGGCGCCACTAGACAACGTGGGTATCGAAATGTGTTCCACGCGGTAAGCTAGCAGATGGGCATGTCAAAGCAGAACAGAGGCTAGTAGAGGGGATGGACACACACACACACACACACACACACACACACACGCCCACACACGCCCACACACGCCCCAGAGAGGACTCGAACGCCGGCCAATGTGGCCGAGCGGTTCTAGCGGCTTCAGTCTGGAACCGCACGACCGCTAAGGTCGCAGGTTCGAATCCTGCCTCGGGCATGGATGTGGCTGATGTCTTTATGTTAGTTAGGTTTAAGTAGTTCTACGTTCTAGAAGACTGATGACGTCAGATGTCGAGTCCCTTAGTGCTCAGAGCCATTTGAACCACTTTTTTGACGACTCGAACCTCCGACGGGGGGAGCAGCGCGAACTGTGGCGAGGCGCCACTAGACAACGTGGGTATCGAAATGTGTTCCACGCGGTAAGCTAGCAGATGGGCATGTCAAAGCAGAACAGAGGCTAGTAGAGGGGATGGACACACACACACACACACACACACACACACACACGCCCACACACGCCCACACACGCCCCAGAGAGGACTCGAACGCCGGCCAATGTGGCCGAGCGGTTCTAGCGGCTTCAGTCTGGAACCGCACGACCGCTAAGGTCGCAGGTTCGAATCCTGCCTCGGGCATGGATGTGGCTGATGTCTTTATGTTAGTTAGGTTTAAGTAGTTCTACGTTCTAGAAGACTGATGACGTCAGATGTCGAGTCCCTTAGTGCTCAGAGCCATTTGAACCACTTTTTTGACGACTCGAACCTCCGACGGGGGGAGCAGCGCGAACTGTGGCGAGGCGCCACTAGACAACGTGGGTATCGAAATGTGTTCCACGCGGTAAGCTAGCAGATGGGCATGTCAAAGCAGAACAGAGGCTAGTAGAGGGGATGGACACACACACACACACACACACACGCCCACACACGCCCACACACGCCCCAGAGAGGACTCGAACGCCGGCCAATGTGGCCGAGCGGTTCTAGCGGCTTCAGTCTGGAACCGCACGACCGCTAAGGTCGCAGGTTCGAATCCTGCCTCGGGCATGGATGTGGCTGATGTCTTTATGTTAGTTAGGTTTAAGTAGTTCTACGTTCTAGAAGACTGATGACGTCAGATGTCGAGTCCCTTAGTGCTCAGAGCCATTTGAACCACTTTTTTGACGACTCGAACCTCCGACGGGGGGAGCAGCGCGAACTGTGGCGAGGCGCCACTAGACAACGTGGGTATCGAAATGTGTTCCACGCGGTAAGCTAGCAGATGGGCATGTCAAAGCAGAACAGAGGCTAGTAGAGGGGATGGACACACACACACACACACACACACACACACACACGCCCACACACGCCCACACACGCCCCAGAGAGGACTCGAACGCCGGCCAATGTGGCCGAGCGGTTCTAGCGGCTTCAGTCTGGAACCGCACGACCGCTAAGGTCGCAGGTTCGAATCCTGCCTCGGGCATGGATGTGGCTGATGTCTTTATGTTAGTTAGGTTTAAGTAGTTCTACGTTCTAGAAGACTGATGACGTCAGATGTCGAGTCCCTTAGTGCTCAGAGCCATTTGAACCACTTTTTTGACGACTCGAACCTCCGACGGGGGGAGCAGCGCGAACTGTGGCGAGGCGCCACTAGACAACGTGGGTATCGAAATGTGTTCCACGCGGTAAGCTAGCAGATGGGCATGTCAAAGCAGAACAGAGGCTAGTAGAGGGGATGGACACACACACACACACACACACACACACACACACACGCCCACACACGCCCACACACGCCCCAGAGAGGACTCGAACGCCGGCCAATGTGGCCGAGCGGTTCTAGCGGCTTCAGTCTGGAACCGCACGACCGCTAAGGTCGCAGGTTCGAATCCTGCCTCGGGCATGGATGTGGCTGATGTCTTTATGTTAGTTAGGTTTAAGTAGTTCTACGTTCTAGAAGACTGATGACGTCAGATGTCGAGTCCCTTAGTGCTCAGAGCCATTTGAACCACTTTTTTTGACGACTCGAACCTCCGACGGGGGGAGCAGCGCGAACTGTGGCGAGGCGCCACTAGACAACGTGGGTATCGAAATGTGTTCCACGCGGTAAGCTAGCAGATGGGCATGTCAAAGCAGAACAGAGGCTAGTAGAGGGGATGGACACACACACACACACACACACACACACACACACACACACACACACGCCCACACACGCCCACACACGCCCCAGAGAGGACTCGAACGCCGGCCAATGTGGCCGAGCGGTTCTAGCGGCTTCAGTCTGGAACCGCACGACCGCTAAGGTCGCAGGTTCGAATCCTGCCTCGGGCATGGATGTGGCTGATGTCTTTATGTTAGTTAGGTTTAAGTAGTTCTACGTTCTAGAAGACTGATGACGTCAGATGTCGAGTCCCTTAGTGCTCAGAGCCATTTGAACCACTTTTTTGACGACTCGAACCTCCGACGGGGGGAGCAGCGCGAACTGTGGCGAGGCGCCACTAGACAACGTGGGTATCGAAATGTGTTCCACGCGGTAAGCTAGCAGATGGGCATGTCAAAGCAGAACAGAGGCTAGTAGAGGGGATGGACACACACACACACACACACACACACACACACACGCCCACACACGCCCACACACGCCCCAGAGAGGACTCGAACGCCGGCCAATGTGGCCGAGCGGTTCTAGCGGCTTCAGTCTGGAACCGCACGACCGCTAAGGTCGCAGGTTCGAATCCTGCCTCGGGCATGGATGTGGCTGATGTCTTTATGTTAGTTAGGTTTAAGTAGTTCTACGTTCTAGAAGACTGATGACGTCAGATGTCGAGTCCCTTAGTGCTCAGAGCCATTTGAACCACTTTTTTGACGACTCGAACCTCCGACGGGGGGAGCAGCGCGAACTGTGGCGAGGCGCCACTAGACAACGTGGGTATCGAAATGTGTTCCACGCGGTAAGCTAGCAGATGGGCATGTCAAAGCAGAACAGAGGCTAGTAGAGGGGATGGACACACACACACACACACACACACACACACACACGCCCACACACGCCCACACACGCCCCAGAGAGGACTCGAACGCCGGCCAATGTGGCCGAGCGGTTCTAGCGGCTTCAGTCTGGAACCGCACGACCGCTAAGGTCGCAGGTTCGAATCCTGCCTCGGGCATGGATGTGGCTGATGTCTTTATGTTAGTTAGGTTTAAGTAGTTCTACGTTCTAGAAGACTGATGACGTCAGATGTCGAGTCCCTTAGTGCTCAGAGCCATTTGAACCACTTTTTTGACGACTCGAACCTCCGACGGGGGGAGCAGCGCGAACTGTGGCGAGGCGCCACTAGACAACGTGGGTATCGAAATGTGTTCCACGCGGTAAGCTAGCAGATGGGCATGTCAAAGCAGAACAGAGGCTAGTAGAGGGGATGGACACACACACACACACACACACACACACACACACACACGCCCACACACGCCCACACACGCCCCAGAGAGGACTCGAACGCCGGCCAATGTGGCCGAGCGGTTCTAGCGGCTTCAGTCTGGAACCGCACGACCGCTAAGGTCGCAGGTTCGAATCCTGCCTCGGGCATGGATGTGGCTGATGTCTTTATGTTAGTTAGGTTTAAGTAGTTCTACGTTCTAGAAGACTGATGACGTCAGATGTCGAGTCCCTTAGTGCTCAGAGCCATTTGAACCACTTTTTTGACGACTCGAACCTCCGACGGGGGGAGCAGCGCGAACTGTGGCGAGGCGCCACTAGACAACGTGGGTATCGAAATGTGTTCCACGCGGTAAGCTAGCAGATGGGCATGTCAAAGCAGAACAGAGGCTAGTAGAGGGGATGGACACACACACACACACACACACACACACACACACGCCCACACACGCCCACACACGCCCCAGAGAGGACTCGAACGCCGGCCAATGTGGCCGAGCGGTTCTAGCGGCTTCAGTCTGGAACCGCACGACCGCTAAGGTCGCAGGTTCGAATCCTGCCTCGGGCATGGATGTGGCTGATGTCTTTATGTTAGTTAGGTTTAAGTAGTTCTACGTTCTAGAAGACTGATGACGTCAGATGTCGAGTCCCTTAGTGCTCAGAGCCATTTGAACCACTTTTTTGACGACTCGAACCTCCGACGGGGGGAGCAGCGCGAACTGTGGCGAGGCGCCACTAGACAACGTGGGTATCGAAATGTGTTCCACGCGGTAAGCTAGCAGATGGGCATGTCAAAGCAGAACAGAGGCTAGTAGAGGGGATGGACACACACACACACACACACACACACACACACACACACACACGCCCACACACGCCCACACACGCCCCAGAGAGGACTCGAACGCCGGCCAATGTGGCCGAGCGGTTCTAGCGGCTTCAGTCTGGAACCGCACGACCGCTAAGGTCGCAGGTTCGAATCCTGCCTCGGGCATGGATGTGGCTGATGTCTTTATGTTAGTTAGGTTTAAGTAGTTCTACGTTCTAGAAGACTGATGACGTCAGATGTCGAGTCCCTTAGTGCTCAGAGCCATTTGAACCACTTTTTTGACGACTCGAACCTCCGACGGGGGGAGCAGCGCGAACTGTGGCGAGGCGCCACTAGACAACGTGGGTATCGAAATGTGTTCCACGCGGTAAGCTAGCAGATGGGCATGTCAAAGCAGAACAGAGGCTAGTAGAGGGGATGGACACACACACACACACACACACACACACACACACGCCCACACACGCCCACACACGCCCCAGAGAGGACTCGAACGCCGGCCAATGTGGCCGAGCGGTTCTAGCGGCTTCAGTCTGGAACCGCACGACCGCTAAGGTCGCAGGTTCGAATCCTGCCTCGGGCATGGATGTGGCTGATGTCTTTATGTTAGTTAGGTTTAAGTAGTTCTACGTTCTAGAAGACTGATGACGTCAGATGTCGAGTCCCTTAGTGCTCAGAGCCATTTGAACCACTTTTTTGACGACTCGAACCTCCGACGGGGGGAGCAGCGCGAACTGTGGCGAGGCGCCACTAGACAACGTGGGTATCGAAATGTGTTCCACGCGGTAAGCTAGCAGATGGGCATGTCAAAGCAGAACAGAGGCTAGTAGAGGGGATGGACACACACACACACACACACACACACACACACACGCCCACACACGCCCACACACGCCCCAGAGAGGACTCGAACGCCGGCCAATGTGGCCGAGCGGTTCTAGCGGCTTCAGTCTGGAACCGCACGACCGCTAAGGTCGCAGGTTCGAATCCTGCCTCGGGCATGGATGTGGCTGATGTCTTTATGTTAGTTAGGTTTAAGTAGTTCTACGTTCTAGAAGACTGATGACGTCAGATGTCGAGTCCCTTAGTGCTCAGAGCCATTTGAACCACTTTTTTGACGACTCGAACCTCCGACGGGGGGAGCAGCGCGAACTGTGGCGAGGCGCCACTAGACAACGTGGGTATCGAAATGTGTTCCACGCGGTAAGCTAGCAGATGGGCATGTCAAAGCAGAACAGAGGCTAGTAGAGGGGATGGACACACACACACACACACACACACACACACACACACACACACACACACACACACAGAGAGAGAGAGAGAGAGAGAGAGAGAGAGGGGGGGGGGGGAGGAGAAGGAGAAGATGTGTTTATTAGGTGTAACATGCGCATACGAAGGCAAAGCTTTGGGTAAAAAGGAAATGATTACTATACTGATCAGCCACAACATTATGACCACCGACCTACTATTGATATAAAAGCGTCCAGGCGATAACAGCGTCACCTAGCGAGTAATGACTGCTGGCCACACATACTCACGACGCATGTAGCATCAGTGAGCGTGCTGTCAATTGGGAGGCGAGCGATCTACCTGAGTATGGCTGAGGGCAGACTGCGATGGCCCGGAGGCTCGGCACGAACCTTTCGGAAACTGCACGACTTGTCGGGTGTTCGAAGAGTTTTGTGGTGAGTGTGTTCAACACGTGGCGAAACCAAAGTGAAACCACATCCAGACGACGTGGGGTTGGGCGGCCGTGTCTCATTACAGGTGTGGACGTCATAGGCTGGGCAGACTGGTAAAACAGGACAGGCGGCGAACTGTGATGGAGTAACATCAAACTTTTTGGTCGGCAGACTACTAGTGTGTCTGAACAAACAGTGCACCGAACACTGTTCCGCAGCCGACGACCCATGCGTGTGCCAATGCTAACACTAACACGTCGGCACCTACGACTGAAAAGGGCAAGTGGCCATCAGCACGGCACGCAGGCGCAGTGGCAGAGCGTTGCATGGTCTGATGAATCCCGATATCTCCTTCATCGTGATCCGATGAATCCCGATATCTTCTTCGTCAAGCCGATGGGAGGGAACGATTCCGTCGTCTTTCAAGGGAACAGTTTCTTGACACCTGTACTGCGGTACGGAGACAAGCAGGCTGTGGCTCTATTATGGTCTGGGAAATATCTATGCGTCCAGTGACGCTCGTGCAAGGCACCATGACGACCAAGGAGTCTTGTGCATTGGGTGCTGACCATAACACCCTTCTTCATGACGATCATGTTTCACTATGGGAGTGGTATTTTTCAACAAGATAACGCACCATGTCAAAAGGTCACGAGTGTGATGGAGTGGTTCGAAGAACACAGTGGCCAGTTCCAATTGATGTGCTGGCCCCTCCTACTAGCCAACCTGAGCCCGATCGAACACATCTGGGTTGTGATTGAACAGCCGGCAGTTGTGGCCGAGCAGTTCTAGGCGTTTCAGTCTGGAACGGCGTGACCGCTACAATCGCAGGTTCGAATCCTGCCTCGGGCATGGATGTCTTTAGGCTAGTTAGGTTTAGATAGTTGTAAGTCTAGGGGACTGATGACCTCAGATGTTAAGTCCCATAGTGCTCAGAGCCATTTGAACCATTTTGTGATTGAACGTGGCGTCAGAGCACATCCCCCCCCCCCCCCCCCCACATCTTACCTGGAATTTACGAGAATCAGGTCATTTGTGTGTGTGTGTGTGTGTGTGTGTGTGTGTGTGTGTGTGTGTTGTCGCAGATGTGATTTCAGCTCCCTCCAGCGACCTACCAAGACCTCATTGCTTCCATGTCACGACGCGTTGCCGCTGTTACCCTGCCAAAGGTGGACATACCGTCTATTATGTAGGTGGTGATAATGTACTGGCTGATCACTGTATGTAGTGAAAGAAGAAGAAGAATCTCAAAAAATTGTTTAAAGTTTCACACAGACAAGACTAAAGATCAGATAATAATTATTTAAATAAAATATTTTTAATATAACACATTTTTAAATCAGACGAAGTATAAAATAATTTGTCCTAGTGCGCTAGAACACCTAAACAGACTGGGACAGTTTTCGCGTCCCAGGCGGTCTGAGTGAAAAGAGCTATCCCACTTAGCGGGTGAGATAAATGCTGACAAGCCATTGGGATGTCATGTTGTTATTGCAGCCAGTATCAGACCGTGCGAAGGCACAGACTACGACCATTCTTGCAGAGAGCCATTGATTTAAATGGCTACTGGAGGAAGGTGGTAGAAACCGCAAAATAAATAAAAGATTTAGAAAATGTCACAAAGACAAATATTCTGTAATCAGCACTTAACAAGGTCCCCTTAACCGAGGGCAACTTCCACTGACAGATTCGCGGAATGAAATATGGAAAACGCGTTTACCTAGCAACATAAGTTAAACTGAGAACACTTTGGAGAGATAATACCGAACCGCGTGAACTGGGTTTCGGCAACAAAGGGGAGCCGGCCGCGGTGGTCTCGCGGTTCTAGGCGCGCAGTCCGGAACCGTGCGACTGCTACGGTCGCAGGTTGGAATCCTGCCTCGGGCATGGATGTGTGTGATGTTCTTAGGTTAGTTAGGTTTAAGTAGTTGTAAGTTCTAGGGGACTGATGACCACAGCAGTTCAGTCCCATAGTGCTCAGAGCCATTTTTTTTAACAAAGGGGCGAGGGGGAGGGGGGGGAGGAAGGGGGTTGGCAGAATTCTGTGAACATTACCGCATGGCCTTAGCTGCTGCACTCCAGCTGTATTGAAGAATACTCGCGATAGACAAACAACTGAAACGGTAATAGAACCCGAGCACCATTATTAGGCTAACCGTTAAGCTCTACCGTCGCATGGCGGAGAGTGCCTGTGGACAATAGGCGGTGGCGTGCGTAACGGCAGCTAGAGGACCTTCCAAGAAGACGTTCCAGAACGGCCTTGAGCTGCGATGCTCTGGATTTTTGTTAGCTGGTCGGCACCTCACACTAGTGTGTCTACGGTTGGAAAAAAAAAAGTAGCTCCGGTGCCAACTTGCTGGGTGGCCAAGTGGCTAGCTGTTGCCTGCTGGGCCATACACATGGCCGCTTTGTTTCTGCGCAAAAAGCTTCCTAGCCTGGCGCAACGCCGCCCTTTGGAACGGTGGGACGTTCTGTGATCGCGCCACGGTTCGAGTTCCAATCATTTTAACAGCCACCGCCATACTGAACAGTTTATTAATTTCCCTAACAATCTGAGTGTAGGAAATCGTTGTTCCAAGGTTCCTTTCGTTTCTGGAATTATTTGGATGCTTTAATATGTGGTTGAATCTGATATGCAATGGATAGAGCAGCTGTTTGTTCCTCATCAAAAGGTCCAAAATCTGTCATCTGATTTCATATCAATTAATAACTCCTCAACTCATCCTTTGTTTCCGGCCTTGAACGGCCGTCCACGCGCTCGTCACTGTACGTGACGTTCTTGGTAGGGGTTGTAACACGATGTGTTAGACTAGACACACAGAGATAAAGATAGATAGTCCTGAAATTTTGTGCTTGTGAATGTAACAGATAATAGTTAGGAGGTTAACTATTGATGTGCCGGCCGCGGTGGCCGAGCGGTTCTAAGCGCTTCAGTCCGGGACCGCGCGACTGCTACGGTCGCAGGTTCGAATCCTGCCCCTGGCATGGATGTGTGTGATGTCCTGATTTTGTCGCGTTCACCCCCTCCCCCCTTCCCCCTGTCCACCGCCCCGACCCCGACACGCTTTATATAACCTCCACTGTTAGTGCTACCATACGCTGTTATTGCACGCTGACGTCGAACATAGGCGGTGGTCATATTGATGAAAATGAGCCAAATAGCCTAGAATAAATCAGCTTATTTCCTGAAGTGTTTTTCCTTTTTTTTTTTTCGTGGCACTGATGCGTGAGGTGTGTCTTTGTGTGCCGGTGCGCGATGGCTTAGCACTGTTTGAGAAGGGGCGCCAGGAAGCAACCCCGGCTGTTTGTCCGCCAGCTAGAGATATCCGCGCCTTAGCTGGGGGACACGAGGAAGACGGCGAGAGCAACAAATGACCGCCCCGGGTCGATAGGAGCCTCAGGAGAAGAGATGCAGGGGGGGGGGGGGGGGGGGGCGGGAGGGGCAGGTAGCTGGAGGCACCTGAGAAGCGTGCAGATCGCGTTCCCGCCAAGTGGCTGTCGATGGTTCAGACCAGTTCACAACAGCCAAGCAGCGACTGGTAATGCTGTCCGCAGCTGTGGCCATGCTGGTAATACCGTTTGACACGATACTTTTACGAGAATGAGAGAGGCAAAGAGAGAGAGCGCACAGGGCAGACTGCCGGTAGATTTACCATACAGACCGTCTGTCGGAAAAGTCAACATCATCGATTAGTTTTGAATCACTAATGAGCAGTGGTGTTTCCAGATTGAGTTACCGAAGTCTGCGTTCGTAGCATTAAGATGCGCGCTCAACATGATACTTCTAAGACAATGAGAGAGGCAGAAAGAGAAAGAAAGAGAAAGAGAGAGAGCGCGCAAAGGGCAGACTGCCGGTAGATTTACCATACAGACCGTCTGTCGGAAAAGTCGACATCATCGATTAGTTTTGAATATCTAAGAAGTAGTTTTGAATCTCTAAGGAGCAGTGGTGTTTACAGATTGAGTTACCGAAGCTTGCGTTCGTGGCATTAAGATGCGCAGAACAGATTTTGTGTCATGTACATATGCAGATAGAAACGATGAATGGAAATTTGTAGTGAGGCCGGGATTCGATTCCGGGTCTGTTTGCGCATTAGGCAGATGCCTAACCATTATGCAACCTGGCACAATGTCTTTGTACAAATGCATCGACTACACTAGCACGCCTCCCTACTCGAGGCAAATTCCTGTTCACGCCTTAGCCACCGTGGAATTCCCCTTGAAGGCAGTGGCGTAGTGGTTACCGTTTCTGCCTGATGAACAGGAGACCTGGATTCAAATGCTCAAATGTGTGTGAATTCCTAAGGGTTCCAATGGCTCTGAGCACTATGGGACTTAACTACTGTGGTCATCAGTCCCCTGGAACTCAGAACTACTTAAACCTAACTAACCTAAGGACAGGACACACATCCATGCCCGAGGCAGGATTCGAACCTGCGACCGGAGGGAATTCCTAAGGGACCAAACTGCTTGTGTCGTAAGTCCCTAGACTTACACACTACTTAAACTAACTAAAACGAATCTATGCTAAGAACAACACTCACACCCATGCCCGAGGGAGGACTCGAACCTCCGGAGGGAAGGGCCGTGCTGTCCGTGACATGGAGCCTCAAACCACACAGCCACTCCGCACGGCTCGGTTCAGATCCTTGGTGAAAACTTTCATTTGTGCATCAGCATGCATATATACATCACAGATGTTTGAGACTTCAAAAGGTCTGGAAATATACGGTTTCATTTAAGATTTTATGTCGTCGACATTACACTGACTCCAACGGCCACCTAGCTGTGATGATGCGTATGGTTTGCCCGTAACAGTCCTGCCGATATTGCGTATAATTACGTCACTAGTAAGGACAGATCTCGCTCAGAGGTATTACGATTTTCTACAGGTGTTTCATAGCAATAAATGGCATTCGATGTCTGGAAAGAAACTAACTTAAAGCTTTGAAGAGATAAACGCAAAAGCGTGTTGCTTGTTTGTTACAAATGTCGCAAATTGTTGCGCTGTATAGAAAGAAGAGGCAGCCACTGCAAATTTCTAGGTTTTGTAATATTCTTATTCTTAGTGCCGAGTCTCTATTTTTCTAAATCTTGCTGCGACGGCGTTGCGAAATTGCTTCCTACTATGCCATAGCGGAAGTATTCCGGAGAAAAACATCACACTTGGAGGTGTGACATGTAGTAAGTGGCCCACTTATCACGGAGTTAAATATATTTAAGGATAGAATTATTCTCTTTTACCCTCCTGGCACCAAATCTGTAACCTTTGTTGGTTTTTTCGGGAGCTAAAATATTAATCGTGCATATACCTTCACCTTAACATAGGTACTAATGCTACAGTTCCCTAATTTAAAATTAGCATAATGATTTGGACGTCTGTATTGCGTGGAAGTAATGAATCAGGACTGTAGTGTGCAGGTGATCAAAAATGGTTCAAATGGCTCTGAGCACTATGGGACTTAACATATGACGTCATCAGTTCCCTAGACTTAGAACTACTTAAACCTAACTTAACCTAAGGACATCACTCATATCCATGCCCGAACCAGGATTCGAACCTGCAACCGTAGCAGCAGCGCGGTTAAGCGCCTAGAACCGCTCTTCCATAGCAGCCGGCGCAGGTGATCAGAAACAGTCTGAAAAACTTGTGTCGCAGACTAGTTTGTGCTGCGAAATAATTGTTAAGAAAAAAATATCGATATGTTTCCGCGTTGTTTGGCATTGAAGCTGGCCAATCAATACGTCGCGCGCTCAGATTCACGCAGCCTGGCACAGAAAGTGTCGACAAACTTGTTCGTTTGGTTTCCTCAAACCGAACAAATGTAGCTTTCGCTCACTTAACTTGGATTTAACACTTCCGGAAAAAGACACTTTTTAACTGGTAATGAGCGCTGGAACAAGTGTTAACTCACGAACCCATAGATGGGCTGGGCATTACAGCATTTTAGCGCGTGCGAGTGCCTGAATTTGAGTGCGCAACGACCTGACAGGTTAACTTCAATACTAAATCACTTGGGAAGAGAACAACGTATCGAAATCTTTTCTTAAGAACTATTTCTCAGCACACCCTCCACAGCAACACGCTTCCAAGCTTTTTAGACTGTTTCTGACCAACCTGTGTAAATCCTACCCGTAGGTGAAAATTGCTCGAAATGTGTATACATTCAGTGGATTTTCTGGCAGCACATCGCCATGCTGTCTAATGTATTTAGTACTTGTAGACATATGGCCTGAAGTAATAAAATAATCAGCAGAACGACACAGCTATTTATTACACTACGTCTCACTGTTTCAACAGACAGGACAGGATAAACGAGCCGAAAGCTATAAAATGAAAACCACTGAAGGGATCGTGAGGTATTTGCCAACGGAATAAGGTATGCTTCCTGCAAGAGCGCTGTGGTCACAAAGTTGCTTGTAGGAGGACAGTAGCGATCACTCAAATGTCTACAGAGCTTGAACGTTCATGCGCCGACCGTCCACTGCGCTCAGTCCTGCTGAAAACAGCGAAAAGTAGGCTTACAGTAGCATCAGTTACAACTCCAGCAGAATCCCGCCGAACTCATCTATGGAGAAGAAAAGACTCCTAGAGGATTACGGACAGCAACGACGTTTTTCAGAAAATCATTAAGTGGTTCTCTGCAAATGGGCTCTCATTAAACTTTGACAGAACACAGTTATACAGTTCCACACAGTAAATGGAATGACCCCATTAATAAATATAGACTTCGATCAGAAATCGGTAGCTAAGGTAGAATATTAAAAATTTCTAGGTGTATGCTTTGATGAGGGGTTGAACTGGAAAAAACACACTGAGGATCTGCTGAAACGTTTGAGTTCAGCTACTGATGCTATTAGAGTCATTGCAAATTTTGGCGATATACATCTGAGTAAATTAGCTTACCACGCCTATTTTCATTCTCTGCTTTCGTATGGCATCATATTCTGTGGTAACTCATCATTGAGTAAAAGCGTGTAATCAGAATAATTGCTGGAGCTCATCCAAGACCATCCTGCAGACTCTTATATAAAGAGCTAGAAATCTTCACTGTAGCCTCACTATATATATATATATATATATATATATATATATATATATATATATATATATATATATATATATATTCTCTTATGAAATTTATTATTAACAATCCGAACGAATTCAAATGCAATAGCAGTGTACATGGCTACAACACTAAGAGAAAGGATGATCTTCACTACTCAAGGTTAAATCTAACTTTGGCTCAGAAGGGGGTTAATTATGCTGCCGCAAAAGTCTTTGGTCACTTACCTAATAGCATCAAAAGTCTGACAGTTAGCCTTGTAGCATTTAAAAGGATATAAAAGAATTTCTTAATGGCAACTCCTTCTACTCGTTAGATGAACTTTTGGATAAAAAGAGGTTGAGTGTCATGTAATATCTTGTATAGACACCTTTCATTAACCTGACACGTTCCACATCATGACGAAGTGTCGTATTCATGATCTATGGAACAAGTACTAATCTAATCTAATCTATCACTAGACTGCCAACACCAGTTCGGGCTTTGGTGGACCCTCAAGAGGCTGACGCGTGACAAGGTGGGCGACTAATTTGAAGATACGGGTATCTGACGACGAGCTATGCGAATGTGGGGCGCAGCAGGTCTCTGAACACTTGTTGGTATGCAGTGAGCTGAACAAATCCTGTGACATAGAAGATTTGCCTGCTGTGAATGACTTTGCCGCTTAGGCTGATGAACACGGCTCTCAAATAGCGTTAAAGTCTCTCAGTCATCAATATTAGAATGTAAACTCCGTTCACATGTCCCGTTGGGTCTATGGCTACCGACCGACTGCCGTGTCATCCTTCGCCAATGGCGGTCATTAAATGGGATACAGACGGCGGCAGGATTAGCACACCTGGCAATTGTCAGTTTTCGTGACCTGGAGACATCACTACTAGGTCAAGTAGTTCCTCGACTGACATAGCGGGGCAGAGCGGACAACCTTTCAGTCCTCCCGCCAAGAAAAAATCGCCCTCAGTGCCAGGAATCGAACCCGGGTCGTCCACAGGCTGTCAGTCGCGCTGACACCTCAGCTAAGGGGTGGACATTAGACTGCAGTTCTCGCATTTTAGATTTTTTTTTTTTTTGCTCACATAAACGAATAAACTACAGTGATATTTCTAAATCGATTCAAATATTGTTCCGAAGATGGAACACGTTTTTTGCTTTTCGCTCGTGAGCTCCCTTGAACTGAAGGAGCAGTTCGCAGTTTGTTACCGCTGCAGCTGAGTCAGCAAATAGTTCCAGACAAAACCGATGGCACTGGAAAAAACTTGGGCCTGACCACACAAGTACAAAAGAGCCGCCCTTCTTGCTTCACAAAGCTAATGTACTGGCCCTGACCACTTAGTGAAGCGCGGCCACAAACAGCCTTGTCCCCCTGCTAAGACGTCGTTAACAGGCCACAACCGTTCAATCGTCGGTGGTATAGAGACGGTCAGACCATGCAACGTTCCCTCATTGTGTGTGAACAAAGTGCGAGAGACGCTAAGCTACTCTGAAGTGCCGAGGAAGAAAGCAATAAAGCTGCCACCACACATCCGTAACTAAAGCAAACATAGTGATCGGTATGGCACAACCCTCTGTTAACTGTTCTCTACACTGAGTACAAAATCCAGTTTCCACTGCTTTTGTCTCTTTCCCAAGTACAAAGACTCATTGCCTAGTCGTAGTCTGAAATACTTCGGGGGCGTTACACTGGAATATTATTATGTTTTACTTTTTTCTAGAGTGGAGTCCTGAACTGATTGTACATGATATTCAGTCTTTTGTCTAGTTTCCATATAAATGTCAGTATGTCAACGGCATTCAATGCTGTTTTTGTTTATTCACGTCGCGATTGAATCCGAGATTGATATGCTGTTATTTACTTTTGAAAACTGCTTGTACAGCAGGTAGCTAATGAACACGTTTCGTAGACAATAATTCAAATCTCTCTCTCTCTCTCATTGCCTGTGCGGGTGTGTAGACCTACATACAGTATTTATTCTACACTATTAAGCGTATAATAGCTGCCGAAAAATCTACGTCTATAAAACATGTTAATAAGGAATAATTTTTTCAGTCACTTTTTATTAATATTTATTATAACGACGCCTTTGCATGCTGTCATGATCAATTGCACTAAGCAACATGTGATGAGGTTCATTTCATGGATGTGCTAGTGAGGTTATGTACCTAAATTTAACCCTGTACAGTTAAGATCGATTAATTTTAGTGTACTTCTTACGTGAAATGTATGTTTAAATCATTTTATTAATCTATTTATCTACAATTCTAATGGAAATTTGTTTGTCTGGCACACAGAGCACCGTATTATATATATCATCATCACCTGGCACTTTCACATTCGGGTGTTTACATTCCAGAGACTGAACTGCTAAGACAACTTATTTCACCTGCGCAGGCATTTGTCAACAAGGGAACACCGGCCGTTATAAATTAAAATTCCAGAGCAGCCACAAGTCGCATATAACTTTTTTTTTTCATTTTGACACGTTTCCCTCGACGAATGCGACCGTTCTCGGAAATTACGTACTTGAGGGCTACACGCTACAAATAACGGGTTGTGTATAGCGCCGCCGTCACACGGAGCCCTCGGCTGCGTAATTTCTGAAGATGCTCGCCTTGGTCGAATGAAAGTTGTGAAAATAAAGGAAAATTTACATGAGACTTGTTGCTGCTCTAGAATTTTAAACTTACTTCACCTGCTAAAATTGTACAAACAATGAAAATATGTAAGATTGTAGTTTCACTGTACAATTTGTATTATATGCATATAAGCATGTTTATCTCATAGCACATATTAAATATTATGATTGTTTGGTAGTTCTTGGTTGTTGAGTAACGTTAAGAGAATAATTCGTTCTGTTAACTTTTTATATAATTGAAACAAGTATTTCACATTGTAGAATTTTTTGAAGTAATTTGCGCTGTTACTTTATAGTTTATCATTTAGCAGCCTTTTACCACGTACTGCATCATGAATGAAAATGTCTAATTTTTCATGGAAGCCCATTTGGCGTCTCTTGTTCATTTTATGCGATACATGAAGATCATTCGTGATATACTGGAATGAGTCACCAGTGTCTAATGGGTACCGCCATTGCTGTTTAGCCTAATTGTGTGCTGACTGTTTATGTGTCTGTTATATCTTTTTTTTTTTTTCAAATCTCTCCCCGTTAGACCTATATTAATGGCTTTGATGTAGTACACACTATTTTGTAAATGCCTGATTGTGTGTGTTTGACTGTGTGTTTATATTGCAGTGCTGCAGGTTATGTGTAAAAAAATGATTCAAATGGCTCTGAGCACAATGGGACTTAACAGCTGAGGTCATCAGTCCCCTAGAACTTAGAGCTACTTAAACCTAACTAACCTAAGCACATCACACATATCCATACCCGAGGCAGGATTCGAATCTGCGACCGTAGCAATCACGCGCTACCGGACTGAAGCGCCTAGAACCGCACGGCCACCGCGGCCGGCGCAGTTTATGTGTAGTAAAATATAAAAATTCCTTCATAAATTTATAATACAGTTGCTGATTTCATCCAGTTCCAGAAAACATGGATAAATTTGTAGTTGTACGTCGAAACAGCAATGAAGGAAGTGTAAGAATAATGCAGATGAGGAATAAAAATGGAAGAGGAAAAGCCACCAATGCTAAGATTCACAGAAAACATAGACCTTGTGCGCGCTTGTAAGAAAACTTGGACCATTTGCAAGGAACGGACATACAAGTTCTGGTTTACCGATAAACGAAGCAAAGCCGAAGGCGATGGAGAATAGTAGGAAGGAAAACAACGACTTGAGTAACTCCACATTTAGTAACGCCAGAGTAGTGGAAAAAGTGAAAGGATTCTCACGTCTAGGATGTGAGGATCTAAACTGCGGCTAAAGTGAAGAGACAAAGAAAGGTTCCTTCAACAAACAGCTTAACTGGTTTCAGATACTGGTTCAGAAATGAGGAAGTTCTAGAAAGTGAACGTGTGGACTGTTATAAAGAGCACATCATCGGAAATACGAAGACGAAGAAACTGAAAGCATTTCAAGTGCTGTGCAATGGAAGAATGTTGAAAATTAAATAAAAACAGATGACCGGCGAATTTCACCATCCATTAAAACATCCTTACCAGATGATTGTGTCCTCTTATAATGGCCAGTACTAAGGTTCGTAGAAGACGTATTCCTTTTGGCTGATTCTTTTTTTTTTTTTTTAACATGAACAGAACGATGGCGTAGGAGACAAATTGTAGCTGAATGAGATTAAAGCCTGTGTAGTATCAAAGTTGGGAACGAGAAAGTAGTGCACGAAGTGAAACAACAGTCCTATACTGAATAGCATAGAATGGACGAAGTAAGCAAGATATTAAGAATAACTGGCACAGTCGAGAAAGTTTCCTTTAAGAAAAGTCTACTGGTTTCACATCTCTATATATGGGAAGTAATAATCCGCCCTGGCTTCAAAGAGATTGCAGTAAGTATCTATGACCGCACGACTTGTCTTACGTAGCGTTAATTTTGTTTACAGGCCTCTGCGTAGAGTTACAATTTCAGAGAACATTGTTAGATAAATGAATATCACTTTCATACGAGGCCAAGAAAGTTCTCAGGAGGCCCGAATGATATCAATTCCATATTTAATTGGCATATGGAGTGACATCTCGTGGCAATGATTGGACTTTCACTCTATCGCGCCACCCAGTCCGTCCGAATACTTCGCCTGTTCGCACTCCAGAAAACTGAACTCTGTACCAAAGAATGTAGTATTATGAGCTTAACAGCTGGTATGTCCTGTACCGCGGCTCGTTGAGAAAGTCGGTGATAGCTGGCCTGGTGATGAAGTCGATGTGTATTTGATCGTCACCGCTATATATCAAAGGCATCGTTTTTCCAGCGCCAAGTGGGCGGGGTGCGTTGGAGAGGGGGGGAGAGAGGGCGGGGAATAATTCATCATAGTTCAGCCAGTCTGCACTAAGTACACTACTGGACATTAAAATTGATACACCAAGAAGAAATGCAGATGATAAATACATTGGACAAATATGTTATACTAGAACTGACATATGATTACATTTTCACGCAGTATGGGTGCATAGATCATGAGAAATCAGTACCCAGAACAACCAACTCTGGCCATAATAACAGCCTTGATACGCCTGGGCATTGAGTCGAACAGAGCTTGGGTTACGTGTACAGGTACAGCTGGCCATGCAGCTTCAACACGATACTACAGTTCATCAAGAGTAGAGACTGGCGTATTGTGACGAGCCAGTTGCTCGGCCACCATTGACCAGACGTTTTCAATTGGTGAGAGATCTGGAGAATGTGCTGGCCAGAGCAGCAGTTGAACATTTTCTGTATCCCGAAAGGCCCGTACAGGACCTGCAACATGCGGTCGTGCATTATCCTGATGAAATGTAGGGTTTCGCAGGAATAGAATGAAGGGTAGAGCCACGGGTCGTAACACACCTGAAATGTAACGTCCACTGTTCAAAGTGCTGTCAATGCGAACACGAGGTGACCGAGACGTGTAACCAATGGCACCCCATACCCTCACGCCGCGTGATACGCCAGTATGGCGATGACGAATACACGCTTCCAATGTGCGTTCACCGCGATGTCGCCAAACACTGATGCGACCATCATGATGCTGTAAATCGAACCTGGTTTCATCCGAAAAAGTGACTTTTTGCCATTCGTGCACCCAGGATCTCCCGTCTGTGAAGCAGCGTCAAGGGTAACCGCAGCCATCGTCTCCGAGCTCATAGTCCATGCTGCTGCAAACGTCGTCGAACTGTTCGTGCAGATGATTGTTGCCTTGCAAACATCCCCATCGCTTGATCGAGACGTGGCTGCTCGATCCGTTACAGCAATGCGGATAAGATGCCTGTCATCTCGACTGCTAGTGATACGACGCCGTTGCGAACCAGCACGGCGCTCCGTATTACTCTCCTGAACCCACCGAATCCATATTCTGCTAACAGTCATTGGATCTCGACCAACGCGAGCAGCAATGTCGCGATACGATCAACCGCAATCGCGATAGGCTACAATCCGAACTTTATCAAAGTCGGAAACGTGATGGTACGCATTTCTCCTCCGTACATGTGGAATCACACAATGTTTCACGAGGCAACGCCAGTAAACTGCTGTTTGTGTATGAGAAATCGGTTGGTAAATGTCCTCATGTCAGCACGTTGTAGGTGTCGCCACCGGTGCCAACCTTGTGTGAATGATCTGAAAAGGTAACCGTTTGCATATCACAGCATCTTCTTCCTGTGGGTTAAATTTCGCATCTGTAGCACGTCATCTTCGTGTTGTAGCAATTTTAATAGCCAGTAGTGTATTTACAAATTTTGTCTGTCTATTAGTAAAAACCTTATTACGATCCCTACAGAAGTGGCCATGGGTGTATATGAATATGGAAGGAGTCTTCGAAATTACGCTTCTACAGCGCTCCATTGTATGAAAGTGATACGTCGTCCAACGGAGCTATCGAAGAATGAAAAAGTACTAATAGATCATGAAAGAAGTCTGTGGACGACCATTATTGAAAGAAGGGGCAGAAATAGTTAACTTGGAGTTGGCAGGAGCAGTGGAGGGGCGGACAAGACTAGAATATGCTAATTGGATTTGACAGGATGACGGTTGCACTAATCGCGTAGGGATGAAAATATTGACGCAAGTTAGGAAACGATAGGATCAGTCCGCTCGACTTACCTGCACTGATCGCGACTTGTTTGTCTTTGGGACTCAGTACGGTGTGTGACCCGGCGACGGGAGATGGGCAGAGCCTTGCCGGAGAAGGAGCCAGCACGGGCTGTCTGCTTGTCCACAACGGGCTTATCTCCTACGCTGCAGGCGGATGCTGGCCCGGGGCCAAGGTCGCGCCTGAGGAGGACATCCCCAGCCTTGCTTATCAGGCAGCTCCTGTTCTCTTGTACTCGCATCGTCTGTCATGTCCAGAAATGAGCTTTAGGGCAGTTACGGTCAACAGCTACTTTAATAACTCAGCTTTATTTGTTTACCGACTGATATCTTGTTTCTACGAATCTGCCGTTTTGCTGACAAACGTCCTCTAGCGACCACTGGTGTTGCAGTAAGTTTCACAGCGGAGAAACGTGTATAATATTTCTGATCCAGTTCGTTAGGCTGAATAAACATACTAAAGTTACATAGTACTTTTAAAAAAATTAAACACAGGCAAAAGTATACCAGAGCAGAAATCTAAATACAGTGAACATAGAGAATTCAGAAAGTCTGTCTCACTGAAACAAAATTTTACTTAAACTAGCTACTAGCCCTAGCTTCACACGGTAGTCGGCCGGACGACTTCTCTGGCATAGGAATAAATTATAGACACCTATCTTCCTCGTGATTCAGTCTATAAGGGCGTTTATGCACGGGAGTAGCCTTAACTCTCACAGTGTGTACTGTAATGTTTTGGTCGCGGAGGGTGGTTGTGAATGGCAAATATTGTAATGCTGACATAATTAAGACACAGCGCTGCCACCATATGTTCAAAATACACAACAGTGAAACGTTGTTAGCAAACAGCAAAGTCGAATATATGGCTTATCGGATTATGATTAGAATACTACTAGGGCATCTCAATTTGCAATAACAATAAGCAAAGGTCAGGGTCAGAGGGGGGGGGGGCTCTAGGCAGAAGGGTGGGAGGAAAATGAAACAGAAAGTGGAAAGAAGGAGATGGTGAGGGGGGTGAGGGGCAGATGGGCATGGAATGGAGGAGGAGGAGGAGGAGGTGATGGACAGAGAGAGAGAGGAGGAAGGAGGGACAGGGGGAGATAGAATGGGAAAGGAGAAGATGGGCACAGAGAGGGCGAGGAAGAAATGGACAGAGAGAGAGAGAGAGAGAGAGAGAGAGAGAGGGGTGGGGGGCGAAAGGAAGGAGAGATGACTATAGTCATGCAGAGGAGGAAATGGACAGAAACAGGGGGAAAAGAAGATTAGGCCGTCTATCGAATTCCCGTAAGTTTAAATGTGTGCTCTGTCTTTTCTTTATTTCCGATTTAGCCAGAGTGAGCCACGCAAACGCGTGGCTGGAAGCAGCTAGTTATCCTGTTATCCTACATACACAAACCTTCCTCGTGAATCCGCTTACCTACCAGTAATAACCATATCAAAATCTTTACAATAGTTTCTGAAACCAGCCTTTACCTACAAAAGCTAAAACGCAGCGGGAGACTTTAGTAATACGTATATCGAAGTGGTTTAATATTATAAGTGTTTTAGATGTAAGATAGCACTTACTATATTTCACCAATAATAACTGGTGCAAGTAACTTCAGTGCGAATGCACAAATACGTCTGACCTCCTGTGGGAATCTCTAAGTAGCGAAGGGACAGGGGAGCGGGCAGGTGGCTCTCCGTGCGATGTGCATCGGCCACGAGGGGTATCGGGATAGTCCTTGCAGTTGCGATAACGGTTGTCCCGGATGGTGCGGTGGTTACCGCACCTGCCTAGCAAGCAGGAGATCCTGGGTTCGAATCCCAGTCCGGTACACATTTTCGCTCGTCGCCGCTGATTCCGCTTAATGTCCCACTGCAGCTGACAGCAGTGATCCCCCTGCAGTTTACGTAATATTTGGTAGCTCCCAACCATTTTCAATCCTACTCAACGCAAATGAGCAACGCTTTTCATATTCAAATGGCTCTGAGCACTATGGGACTTAACATCGGAGGTCATCGGTCCCCTGGAATTAAACCTAACTGAGCTAAGGACATCACACACATCCATGTCCGAGGCAGGATTCGAACCTGCGACCGTAGCAGCAGCGCGGTTCCGGACTGACGCGCCTAGAACCGCTTGGCCACAACGGCCGGCCAACGCTTTTCGAGAGACATTGCTCTCATAATGAAGCTGTCAACACCCAACACTACGACACTAAGAACACATTTGCGGTGATCTTCACATAAAATAAAACAAAATGAATGCCGCTAATCCTTCTAAGGGTAGTGACAATCTAATTTCATCATAAAGTCTAGAAAGTTTTTTCTAGCTCCACGAATGCTAGCAAGGTATCCTCGTTGTTTTCCAAGCTGCGTCCATTACGGTCTTCATTGTCGGGCTTTTCACAGATAGCTTACGTTTGAAGAACTGCTGTTACTCCAAAATAGTGTCAGTGCTCATATATCGGCTCTGTGAAAATATTTCAAAATGTCAAGCTGTTCTTGTAAAAGATACATGAAGTTCTGCAGTTTACAAAATGAAAATATGTAGCATTTTTATTATACGAGCAGTCAGTCGCAGTTGGAAACAAGGGAAGGGATATTAGGGCTTAACTTCCCTTCGATGACAAAGTGATTAGCGAAAGAGGAGAAACTCTCATTCGAGAAAGATGTGAATTACTTAAGATGGCGTAAAACGCTCATACGCATCCGTAGAAGTTAATGCCATGCAGTCATATTGCCGCAGAAATTAAAAAAAGGACTGCAGAAATTAAAAAAAAGCGTTGCTCAAATTTCGCCAATGTCTAACGATATTCAGCTCAGGAGCGTCACGCCACAGCATCTCATCACATTTTACTAGGAAATTGGCTTTTCGATTTCCTTTCTTCGATTGCATGCGCTACTTTTCCGTACATTGCTTTCTAGCTCAAATGGGAAAACTCTCTCGTAAAATACTGACTCATTCCCCTTCCTGCAGATGCTGTGAATAGCTAACTTCGTGCTGAGAATATTTTTCTTCTGAATTCCGGAACTTCCTAGTGCATTTGACCCGGCTGACGCCCTTCCGACGAAGCTTCATTCTCACGCGATGCAATCTTGTTATCACCGACTTCACTTCGGCGAGAGAATGAGTTCTAGGTTAGTGTATGCAAACGCTCGCTTAGTAATAGAGCGGAGGGGCGGAAAACGGTGCTGGACAATTGGACTCTCTTGGGGGCGGGTAAAAATTTTTAGCTAAGACAACAACATGGAATGGAGAGTGTACACAACACATTTGGCTAACGAAACCAATCAAACACTAAGGAAATTTCATCTAACAATCATCGACGAGAGATGGAGATTCTTCGGTTTGGGCAGAATGCATTACCTGTGAAAAGGAAGCTTCGTTCTCAAAATATGAAATACTAAATCAGAGTCGTTCGAACCACCAACAGTGAGAAAATTAGTCGAATTCTCGAAAAAAATTGATAAACAACGTACATTTTTTTGTTATTTGACAGAATTCTGCTGTAATATAACATGTGACAAGTTAATTTTGTGTGAAGACTGAGATCTGAACCTATATGTACGAACGCGTGCGAATAGCGTAACAGGTAGCGAGGGCAGCGAAAGGCAGAGATCAGGGTTCAATCTGCAGTGTCACGCAACGTTAAGTTGTCACAAACGTTCGTAACTTGCGCACGCTGCTGCAGAAGAATTTAGCTACCGTTTATAGTGACATGACCTTTCGTGTCAGGAAGGTCACAGTTCGAAGTCACTGACGGGATGTCGTCTAGCGAAATGGAAGCTATACCTGCGATTCCCAAAGGAAATGTAGTAGACCGTCTGCTGCTCTTAATCTATGCAAACGATTTAGGAGACGACAAGATTGTCTGTGGATGATGCTATCGTTCGCCGTCTAGTAAAGTTATTAAAAGTTCGGAACGAACTGCAGGACGATTTAGACACGATATCTTTATGTTAAGAAAAGTCGCACCTGAACGTAAATAATAGAAAGTGAGAGGTGCTCCAAACGAGTAATTCTGTAAAATTTGGTTTAGACGATAAAACACACACAAATTAAAGATTGTTCGACTAAATATCTATACAATATTACAATGACGACCAACGAAAATTGGAACCACCACATAGAAAAATGTTGTGAGAAAGGTGAACCAAAGATAGCGTTTTATTAAAAGAACACTCAGAAAACCAATGGTGATGATTTTGTTTTGTGGTGCGCTCAACGACTTGGTTAGCAGCGCCCGTACAAAATCCTAATCTTTTCGCTCTCCATTCTCGCCATTTTCCTGAATGATGATGAAATGGGGAGGACAACACAAGCCCCCAGTCTCCGGGCTGAGAAAATCCCCGGCCCAGCCGGGAATCGAGCCCGGCACACAGGGGCAGCAACGCTAATCACTAGACCACGAACTTTTGACAACTATCGTAACCAGCCTACCCATACTACAAGTTTCCTTCCTCGTCTGCGGCATTGGTGCATGCTGTAAATCAGGAGGTGGGCGAAGTTCAAAATGGCTCTGAGCACTATGGGACTTAACATCTGAGGTCATCAGTCCCCAAGAACTTCGAACTACTTAAAGCTTACCAATCTAAGGACATCACACACATCCATGCCCGAGGAAGGATTCGAACTTGCGACCGTAGCAGTCGCGCGGTGGAGGAAGTCGAACGGGAGTAATGTAGGGGGAGCAGATAGGTATAAGGTGGCGGATTTAGAGTTTTAAAAAGTAAAGTTGTTCCTCCAACACTAGGCGAATAGACCCCTGATTCACTCACATAATGCATTGTTATCAATGACGTTATTATCAAGTTATTATTTTAGAAAAAAAAGGATTTTATTATAGCAAATCAGTAAGCTGTATTTTCTAAGTGCATAAAGCACAATGAGTCATTTTCATGTAAAGAACGATAGTGTAGAGTATGAATCATCACTCTGGTTGACACTGACAGATACTGAGAGTTCAATCAGATGTATACTATATGCCCTCACCAGCAAGGCATTGATTCAGTCTGTGTTAATGCATTCGAGAATGTATACTGTATTCTTGAATGGTGCAGATTGTTTCAGACGACAACAGGGTTGTGAGAAATACCGAATTGAACGAGGAGTCGGCCAAACAGACTCCGTATCACCAGAACAAGTCTTAGTATCCTAGGGCATGTTTTCAGTCCCTTGAACTGAGAAAACGAAGTGGGAATTCTTGTAAATTAAATCTGTCTAGGTCATCATTGTTTTTCTGTTTACCTCTAGTGCAGACACACTACAATTAGGTAGAACTACGTAGAGATAACACACACTAGGCATATCGCCTTGCCGCCCGGTGTGGCCGAATTGTTCTAGGCGCTTCAGTCTGAAACCGCGGGACCGCTACGGTCGCAGGTTCGAATCCTGCCTCGGGGATGGATGTGTGTGCTGTCCTTAGGTTAGTTAGGTTTAAGTAGTTCTAAGTTATAGGGGACTGACGACCTGAGATGTTAGGTCCCATAGTGCTCAGAGCCATTTGAACCATTTTGAACCATATCGCCTTATGAAAACACAGAGCCCGCTATGTAAATTTTATTATTACTTCAGTCACAGGTATGTGGTACTCATATAATCTTACTTCCGTCTTCCTCTACAGCGTTTGACCTCTGTTCCAGCGTCCTATCTCTTCTCCTAGTCAGTGTTTTCCACATATTCTTTTGCTCTCCGATTCTGCGGAGAACGTTTTCATTCCTTATAAGTCTGCTTAATTTTCATCATCCTTATGTAACACCAAATCTCAAAAGCTTCGATTCTCCTCTTCTCCACAGCCAATCGTTCATTTACATACAATGCAGCACAACAAACGTATATTCTCAGAATTTTCTTCCTCAAAATAAGGTTCAAAAATGGTGATGCCCTTTTTGCCTGTGCTCGTCTGCAACTGATAGCCTCTTTTGCTTCGCCCGCCACGTGTTACTTTGCTTCCACAGTAGGACATTATCTGCTTCGCGATCCACAATTTTGGTGCTAATCTCATCGTTAATCTCATTCTGTGATCTCTAGACAGTTCATTCTATTCAGAAGAACCTCTGACAACTAGCACAGCACTTCACTGACTGACTGATACACACACACACACACACACACACACACACACACACACACACAAAAAGACAAAGTTTTTCTGCCTTAGCATTGTACTTCCACCGCTGTCAGGCCAGCCCACAGTCGCTCGCTTACACACAGTCCTGCACTGTTACTTGCTGCGCCTGACGCATGTGCTCGAGCCATCGGGCACGGACAGGAAGCTGCCTTTGCCGTGTGCAGACGCCTGCGCCTAAATGCCCGCCCTGTGGCTGAACCCTGCCCGTAAATCTCCCACGGACAGTCGCTGCTCAAAGCGGGCCTTGTCGGGTATTCGGCAGGCGCGCTAGCCCCAGCATGTGACCACCAGTCTATTTGGAGCCTGCCTGCCGTGTTCAGACACTTTAGCCAACAGCTGCCGCCACGGAACCACTACTTTACACAATGGTGGTGCGAGACACACACAGTCAGTCCCATCTCTGTGCGTTTCAGCGGTAGTCTGGGGCGTACGATCTAGCGTCTTTCTGCAGAAGATGCCGGACAGTACTGTAGAAATTCAGGCCACACACAGATCTACTCAAGCCTGACGGGATTAAGGCCTAATTAAAACGCAGTAACATCTATGATTTATTTTATTTATTTAGCAACAGTGAAGTGATTTTTACATGAAAAAATTTTTTCTTACACACTCTTGTTCAGAAAAAACAGAACACCTTGAAGGAGAAAATACAGAACGTGCACATTCACAGGACGTGTACAGAAGCATTTTCTCCCCTACTGGCCATTAAAAATTGCTACACCACGAAGCTGACGAGCTACAGACGTGAAATTTAACCGACAGGAAGAAGATGCTGCGATATGCAAATGATTAGCTTTTCAGAGCATACACACAAGGCTGGCACCGGTGGCGACACATACAACGTGATGACATGAGGAAAGTTCCAACCGATTTCTCATACACAAACAGCAGTTGAGCGGCGTTGCCTGGTGAAACGTTGTTGTGATGCCTCGTGCAAGGAGGAGAAATGCATACCATCACGTTTCCGACTTTGATAAAGTTCGACGACGTCTGTAGCACCATGGACTATCAGCTCGGAGACCATGGCTGCGGTTACCCTTGACGCTGCATCACAGGTAGGAGTGGCTGCGATGGTGTACTCTACGACGAACCTGACTGCACGAATGGCAAAACGTCATTTTTTCGGATGAATCCATGTTCTGATTACAGCATCATGATGGTCGCATCCGTGTTTGCCGACATTGCGGTGAATGCACACTGGAAGCGTGTATTCGTCATCGCCATACCGACTTATCACCCGGCGTGATGGTATGGGGTGCCACTGGTTACACGTCTCGGTCACCTCTTGTTCGCATTGACGGCACTTTGAACAGTGGACGTTACATTTCAGATATGTTACGACCCATAGCACTACCCTTCATTCGATCTCTGCGGAACCCTACATTTCAGCAGGATAATTGCTGGGCTCTGAGCACTATGGGACTTAACAGCTATGGTCATCAGTTCCCTAGAACTTAGAACTACTTAAACCTAACTAACCTAAGGACAGCACACAACTCTCAGCCATCACGAGGCAGGGAAAATCCCTGACCCCGCCGGGAATCGAACCCGGGTACCCGGGCGCGGGTAAGCGAGAACGCTACCGCACGACCACGAGATGCGGGCAGCAGGATAATGCACGGCCGCACATTGCAGGTCCTGTACGGGCCTTTCGGGATACAGAAAATGTTCGACTGCTGCCCTGGCCAGCGCATTCTCCAGATCTGTCACCAATTGAAAACGTCTGGTCATTGGTGGCCGAGCAACTGGCTCGTCACAATACGCCAGTCCCTACTCTTGATGAACTGTGGCATCGTGTTGAAGCTGCATGGGCAGCTGTACCTGTACACTTCATCCAAGCTTCTTTGACTCAATGCCCAGGCGTATCAAGACCGTTATTACGGCCACAGGTGGTTGTTCTGGGTACTCATTTCTCAGGATCTATGCACCCAAATTGCTTGAAAATGTAATCACATGTCAGTTCTCGTATAATATATTTGTCCAATGAATAGCCATTTATCATCTGCTTTTCTTTTTGTTGTAGCAATTTTAATGGCCAGTAGTGTACAAAAATGATAAACATTTCAGTCACCTCGGTTCAGGCTGTGTCCTTTAGCCTAGTAGGCACAGTGTACGCATTGGGCCCCGATAACATGTTCCACGCTTCGTGGTATCGACGCGTGTAAGGCGCGAGTAGCGTCCTATGGTATAGCCACCCATGTTGCATTACCTGGTTCCAAAGTTCACCTAAGCCGGTTGGCGCTGGGTTACAGTGCTGCACCCGTCGTGTCACCATATCCTACACATTTTCGGTTGGTGGCAAGTCTGGTGATCCAGCGGGACAGGGCAAAAGTATGGTATCCTGTGACACCAAGAAGGCACGTGTTCGTGCAGCAACATGTGGTGATGCATTGTATTGCTGAAAAATGGCGTCTGGTGTGTTGCGCAGAAAGGGTAAGCTACAGGTCGCAACAAGTCTTCAGGGAAGTCACACTGGTCACAGTGCCATGGACACGCGCGAATTTGATTTATGGCTGTACCCTTTAGCACCCGGCAACATAAGTCCGTGAATTGGCGCCGTACGTCTTCTTCGAATTCACTGTGGCACCGCTCCGCATGTCTGCGCCGAACCAAAATCCGGCCATCATTTTCGAACAACAAAACCTGGATTCGTCCGAAAACACTGTCCGATGCCATTCCTATCCCTCCTGACATCGTTCCATACATCATTTCCGTCTAGCATATTTCTCCGTCAAAGGTAAGTGGCGAAGTGGGCGACGCGAACGCACCCATACCGTAACAAACGACGACGGACTGTCGCACCTGATTGTGTGTGATGTGTTACAGTGTTCCACTGTTGCGCCAGTGCCGAAGAGGACGCAGATCTATCCTGCAATGCTATTCGGATGAGGTATCAGTCTTCCAGGGGGCTAGTCTGACTGGTGCGACGTGCCCCATCTCGTCGTGTTCTACGGCCTTCCGTGAACCATTCTGCACACGCTCGTCGCACTACTGAAACTCTTTGTCCCACAAAAGCAGCAATTTGCAGGATGGATGCATCATATTCTCTTATGCCAATAACGTGCCGTCTTTCAGACTTAATGACTTGGCGGTATGGTTCGCGCATACGTCTGCGGCGGGATCCTGCACGTCTGCTGAAGTCACACTGATCCATCGCCTTCGTTTTGTGGCATGCAAATTCGCTGATAGTTGGATAAGTTATTCTTGTAACTGACACATTGAAATCTCAGTGTGGTACACTAAAAAAAAAGTTAATGCATTCGAGATGGGTAATAAAGCTGTTTGGTAATGAATGCAGTAACTTCAATCATGCTAGCAGAAGTATGATACGAATTTGATATTGTTTGGATGTTTGTCGTGAATCCAGCGGAAGGCACACTGAACATTAGTGGAAGGCAATAAAAACTTTGATCCTAAACATAAGTGTAAAGGTACGTCCCAGTCATATGGGCATGCAAGTAAAATATATACCCTTCTTCTTTACAAGTATAAATCAAAGTTCTCTACTGCATTTTTCTGTCTGCATGTGAAGGATCCTACCAGGAACTACCGTAGGAAGTAAGATCTGTTTTCACTAATAGATAGACTGACTCATGAGGAAGCTTTGTGTGTACAATTTATTACCGCGAATTACTGAAGAGAGTGTAATTTGTGTATTCAGAAGGAGATTTTCACTCTGCAGCGGAGTGTGCGCCGATATGAAACTTCCTGGCAGATTAAAACTGTATGCCGGACCGAGACTCGAACTCGGGACCTTTGCCTTTCGCGGTTAAGAGCTCTACCAAATGAGCTACCCAAGCACGACTCACGCCCCGTCCTCATAGCTTTACTTCTGCCAGTACCTCGTCTCCTACCTTCCAAACTTTACAGAAGCTCTCCTCCGAACCTTGCAGAACTAGCACTCCTGGAAGAAGTATATTGCGGAGACATGGCTTAGCCACAGCCTGGGGGATGTTTCTAGAATGAAATTTTCACTCTACAGAGGAGTGTGCGCTGATATGAAACATCCCGCAAGATTAAAACTGTGTGCCGGACCGAGACTCGAACTCGGGAGCTTTGCCTTTCGCGGTCAAGTGCTCTACCAACTGACAACTAGAATTTCATTCTAGAAACATCCCTCAGGCTGTGGCTAAGTCATGTCTCCGCAATACCCTTTCTTTCAGGAGTGCTAATTCTGCAAAGTTTGCGGGAGAGCTTCTGTAAAGTTGAAAAGGTAGGAGACGAGGTACTGGCATAAGTAAAGCTGTGAGGACGGGGAGTGAGTCGTGCTTGGGTAGCTCAGTTGGTAGGGCATTTGCCCGCGAAAGGCAAAGGTCCCGAGTTCGAGTATCGGTCCAGCACACAGTTTTAATCTGCCAGGAAGTTTCAATTTGTGTGTTGTTGTTTGTAACATTCAACTGGCGTGTGGATTGACATCTTGTGACAGCGATTGGAGTTACAAACTGGTTAGCTACAGAGGTGGCAGTATCTGGCAGGAAAAGCAGTAATTAACCGCCACCACGAGTCCCGAGCGCAGCGAAGCTTCAGTATATCCGTGATGGTCCTGGTGTCTTAGCGGTAAAGCACGTGCCTGCAAGTCAAAAGGTCGCGAGACTGAATCCCCCTCAGACCTCGTATTTTTCAATCCTTTAATCTAGCGTTCACTTCTCAATGATGTGGAAACTCGCCAGAAATGACTCGTGGTTCGGATTTCACGTTAAAGTGTAGGCCCCCTTTCCCCAGGTCGAAAACTGGGGTGAGTTAGCGACACACAAGTAGCCGAAGTAGCGTGCAGTTGAAAGATTACCACCACACTGACCCATTCTGTTGACAGAATCTATACGTATCTTCTTCTTGTATACATACTGTAACTTAAAGCCCCTGCATGGTTTTTTTGTCTGTGGATTTTGTTACGGTTTTCACTAACAGACTGTTCCACGAGGAAGGTTCGTGTAATAAATTTATTTCTACTACGCCAGATAAGTGGTCCGGCCATACATAGTTAGTGCTAACAGTGCGAAGCTAGGACAGGTCGCTAGTTTCAATATAAAAATACTGTACTTCTATGCGTCAGTTAAAATTCGAGTTTCTATCTTCATTCATTAAGAAGGTTTAGTCTTGTCAAAACGAATGAGTCTTTCTGGAACTCCCTGTATAATCAAGTCAGTTTTCATTATGTATTTAAACACCTGTAATTCCTGCTTTCCAATACAATTTGAATCCATTTGGAAACCAGTAAACTGCATCTTCACGAGCATGATATGGGGCTCGGCGTACTTTCCGATCAGGCAGACGTTGGAGGCATTGCAGGAGCGCCACGTCTGCACCAGTCTAGCGGCCGAATCCGGTCGTAGTAACATTTAAGCAATTTCGAAGTTTTGTTGATGTAGGACGAGCAATCTTTTTATTTCATGGAGTGTGATCTTAATTCAAGCATCTAAAATTGGCAATGGTTGTATCACACTGTGACCGTAGGTAAATGTCACAATATCCATACACTCACTGTGCAAGTCGAATAAAACTTGATTCTCACTTGTATAATGAGCTTACAAATATAGTCTACCGTCAATGTGTGATTCACGTACAATTTTAGATAGTTTGTCATTAAGATCAGGCACTTTCATGCAACCTCAGCAGATCCGAAAATAGGCAAAAACATATATGTGCTGCAACTATGATACATTTTTAATAAACACTTCCGCATGCCCCGCCTCCTGGAGCACCAACAAATTTAATCACGTATACCTCCCACTATTCTGTATATTTACGATAAGTAAAACATCGTTATTTGCTTTCTAGTGCTGCAGTTGTAATAGGTAGAAGTATATACACTCCTGGAAATTGAAATAAGAACACCGTGAATTCATTGTCCCAGGAAGGGGAAACTTTATTGACACATTCCTGGGGTCAGATACATCACATGATCACACTGACAGAACCACAGGCACATAGACACAGGCAACAGAGCATGCACAATGTCGGCACTAGTACAGTGTATATCCACCTTTCGCAGCAATGCAGGCTGCTATTCTCCCATGGAGACGATCGTAGAGATGCTGAATGTAGTCCTGTGGAACGGCTTGCCATGCCATTTCCACCTGGCGCCTCAGTTGGACCAGCGATCGTGCTGGACGTGCAGACCGCGTGAGACGACGCTTCATCCAGTCCCAAACATGCTCAATGGGGGACAGATCCGGAGATCTTTCTGGCCAGGGTAGTTGACTTACACCTTCTAGAGCACGTTGGGTGGCACGGGATACATGCGAACGTGCATTGTCCTGTTGGAACAGCAAGATCCCTTGCCGGTCTAGGAATGGTAGAACGATGGGTTCAATGACGGTTTGGATGTACCGTGCACTATTCAGTGTCCCCTCGACGATCACCAGAGGTGTACGGCCAGTATAGGAGATCGCTCCCCACACCATGTGGGGAGCGATGTGTGCCTCGGTCGTATGCAGTCCTGATTGTGGCGCTCACCTGCACGGCGCCAAACACGCATACGACCATCATTGGCACCAAGGCAGAAGCGACTCTCATCGCTGAAGACGACACGTCTCCATTCGTCCCTCCATTCACGCCTGTCGCGACACCACTGGAGGCGGGCTGCACGATGTTGGGGCGTGAGCGGAAGACGGCCTAACGGTGTGCGGGACCATAGCCCTGCTTCATGGAGACGGTTGCGAATGGGCCTCGCCGATACCCCAGGAGCAACAGTGTCCCTAATTTGCTGGGAAGTGGCGGTGCGGTCCCCTACGGCACTGCGTAGGATCCTACGGTCTTGGCGTGCATTCGTGCGTCGCTGCGGTCCGGTCCCAGGTCGACGGGCACGTGCACCTTCCGCCGACCACTGGCGACAACATTGATGTACTGTGGAGACCTCACGCCCCACGTGTTGAGCAATTCGGCGGTACGTCTACCCGGCCTCCCGCATGCCCAATATACGCCCTTGCTCAAAGTCCGTCAACTGCACATAAGGTTCACGTCCACGCTGTCGCGGCATGCTACCAGTGTTAAAGACTGCGATGGAGCTCCGTATGCCACGGCAAACTGGCTGACACTGACGGCGGCGGTGCACAAATGCTGCGCAGCTAGCGCCATTCGACGGCCAACACCGCGGTTCCTGGTGTGTCCGCTGTGCCGTGCGTGTGATCATTGCTTGTACAGCCCTCTCGCAGTGTCCGGAGCAAGTATGGTGGGTCTGACACACCTGTGTGAATGTGTTCTTTTTTTCATTTCCAGGAGTGTATTATACAAACTTCATTTCACCTGTTATGGCTACATTCGTCGCAGATTATTGCAGCGTGGGCATTGAAAATCTCGAACGCCCTGTCAGTTGAGCGCCCAAAACACGCACACGCACACATACCCCCCCCCCCCTACACACACACAGTCTCCCATTGCCGATACTGAATGAGGTATTTGTTTGAGATGTCCAGGATAATTGTTTTGAAAAAAGGTTTATGCTGAACTATTCCGATTGGAGGTTTGTCATTGGAAGAGAAACGGAAAACACCGTCAGCACCGCCAAGGAATAACGAGCAGAAGCCTTCGGATGCATTTGCCCACTGTTGTGTGAGCATCAAAGCAGCAGCTACAGCAATAACCTGAAGCAGTGAGCCACTCGGAGTGTTATCTCTGACGTCAGTGGGAACACGCGCATCGCTATCTTTGGAGGGGCCAACAGAGCCGACAAGGCAGCAAATGTTTCCCGTTGCTGTGGAAAATGACAACACGGTAAACCTCGCAGCACGTACGCCCGAGTTGTGCAGTGGCATTTAATGTGCGCCTACATCAGTAACAACGTATATTTCACACCATAAACACACGTACAAAACCAAAACACATGACACGTATGAACAACACACTCGTCTCACAAAACCATCAAGTTTCCGCGACTGATTTGTTTTGTTAAATGTTTTCGGTGTACGCTATGAAAACTTTCTTAGAGAGCTCTCCGAGAAATTCTGAAATTTATTCCTGAAATTCAGCTTAACTGTAATAGGTATGGATGTACGAAAATTTTTGTCCGATCGGGATCAAGCGTTCCGGGCCAATGCAAACTTCCATAAGGTACATAGCTATCTACTTTTTCTCATACATTAAAAATTCATTTATCCAAACTAGCACGTCTTGTGGTTCTCATGCAAGTTTTAGAATCAAGAGAACGAGAAGTCATAGACTATCGTTATACATTTCGTCACAGGCCAGCCTTCGATGTATATATATGTATATTCATACGATGTGCGAGTGACTGAACTAATAATCTACGAGGAGAGAGAGATCGCAACCGTTCGCTTTTAGTGGGAGATCGTGGGCACGAGTCCCGACCTGGCACAGATTTTCAAATGTCGCTTTACCTATGACAGAATTAATCTCAGAAATAAATTTCAATATATGTAACTGTAGCTTGTCACCAAACATAAATGTAACCCTGAGACAATTAACACTACTGGTCTTTAAAATTGCTACACCACGAAGATGACGTGCTACAGATGGGAAATTTAAACCACAGGAAGAAGATGCTGTGATACGCAAATGATTAGCTTTTCAGAACATTCACACAAGATTGGCGCCGGTGGCGACACCTACAACGTGTTGACATGAGGAAAGTTTCCAACCGATTTCCCATACACAAACAGCATTTGACCGGCATTGCCTGGTGAAATGATGTTGTGATGCCTCTTGTAAGGAGGAGAAATGCGTACCATCACGTTTCCGACTTTTATAAAGGCCAAATTGCAGCCTATCGCGATTGCGGTTTATCGTATCGCGACATTGCTGCTCGCGTTGGTCGAGATACAATGACCGTTAGCAGAATATGGAATAGGTGGGTTCAGGAGGGTAATACGGAACGCCGTGCTCGATGCCAACGGCCTCGTATAATTAGCAGTCGAGGTGACAGGCACCTTATCCGAATGGCTGTAACGGATCGTGCAGCCGCGTCTCGATCCCTGAGTCAACAGACGGGGACGTTTGCAAGACAACAACCATCTGCACGAACAGTTGGACGACGTTTACAGCAGCATGGACTATCAGCTCGAAGACCATGGCTGCGGTTACCCTCGACGCTGCATCACAGACAGGAGCGCCTGCGATGGTGTACTCAACGACGAACCTGGCTGCACGAAAGGCAAAACGTCACTTTTTCGGATGAATCTAGGTTCTCTTCACAGCAACATGATGGTCGCATCCGTGATTGGCGACATCGCGGTGAACGCACATTGGAAGCGCGTATTCGTCATCGCTATAGCGGCGTATCACCCGGCGTGATGGTATGGGGTTGTATTGGTTACACGTCTCGGTCACCTCTTGTTCGCACTGATAGCACTTTGAACGTTACTTTGGACTTTACATTTCAGATGCGTTACGACCCGTGGCTCTACCCTTCATTCGATCCCTGCGAAACCCTACATTTCAGCAGGGTAATGCACGACCGCATGTGGCGTGTCCTGTACGGGCCGTTCTGGATACAGAATATGTTCGACTGCTGCCCGGGCCAGCACATTCTCCAGATCTCTCACCAATTGAAAACGTTTGGTCAATTTTGGCCGAGCAACTGGCTCGTCACAATACGCCAGTGATTAATCTTGATGAACTGTGGTATCGTGTGGAAGCTGCTTGGGCAGCTGTACCTGTACACTCCATGCAAGCTCTGTTTGACTCAATGCCCAGGCATATCAAGGCCGTTATACGCGCAAAGGTGGTTGTCTGGGTACTGATTTCTCAGAATCTATGCACCCAAATTTCGTGAAAATGTAATCACATGTCAGTTCTAGTATAACATATTTGTCCAGCGAATACCCGTTTATTATCTGCATTTCTTCTTGGTGTAGCAATTTTAATGGCCACTAGTATAGAAAAAAAAAACCTACTTCCCGGCAAAAAGTGTTGCATTATTCATCTAACGTCCCTAGTATTTGCACGGTATACTTATTATACGCTGCTGTGTGTGAATGCCAGAGCACGTCCTGTACCAGTGTTTGGCGAGCATCCTGAGACGGCGGTGGAAGGCAGTGTTGGCAGACACAGCGGAGCTTCCGCGAGAAGATCCGCAGCTCGGCATTAGGGAGCGTCGCGTTTGGCGAGAGCCGCCTTATACGCGATAAGGCGTAAAGCGGCTGCCGGCGGCAGTCGCAGGCAGCGCTGATAATTTCATTAGAGCCGTAGCCCGCTAAACGCCTCCCGTTTAGCTGGTGGCCGCGTGGATATGGAGCCCGGCCGCGCAGACGAGGGCCTCCAGCCAGCGGTACACGGGAGGCGCTGACTCTCGCCGCTGACAATGCGCGCTCTGAATATCACACAGCAGCTGTCTGTGGCCTAGAAACCCTGTTTCTGGCACCGTTTCCACCTTACTCAAGTTGTTTTATATGTAGAGAACTGTGATCAGCAATAGACGACAGTGAGTAAAAATCATAGAGAAAAGAAAACTTAAAAAGTATAGGTTGCATTAGATAAAATATACTTTCTGCTCCACAGATCCACAGTGAAGAGATCCAAAAATGGCTCTGAGCACGATGGCACTTAACATCTGAGGTCATCAGTCCCCTAGAACTTAGAACTACTTAAACCTAACTAACGCAACGACATCACACACATCCATGCCAAAAGGAGGATTCGAACCTGCCACCGTAGCGGTCGCGCCGTTCCAGACTGTCTGTAGCGCCTAGCGCCTGAAGAAATCCTCTATTTTGTTTTATTTGTTTATATTTCTATTTATTTATGACCATCAACCTTCTGACTAGATTGGTGTGGCCCGCCACGAATTTCATTCCCATAACCCTTTCATCTCGGAGTAGCACTTGTAACTTATGTCCTCAGTTATTTGCTGGATGTATCCCAATCTCCCTCTCACTCTACAGTTTTTGCCCTCTACACCTCCCTCTAGTACCTTGGAAGTTATTGCTTGATGTCTTAACAGGTTTCCTGTCATCCAGTCGCTTCTTCTTGTCAGTGTTCTCTATATATTCTTTTCCTCGTCAGTTCTGATGAGAACATCTTCATTCCTTATCTTACCAGTCTACCTAATTTTCAACATTCGTCTGTAGCACTATATGTCAAATGCTTCGATTCTCTTCCGTTCGCCGGCCGGTGTGGGCGGGCGATTGAAGGCGCTTCAGTCTGGGACCGCGCGACCGCTACGGTCGCAGGTTCGAATCCCGCCTCGAGCATGGATGTGTGTGATGTCCTTAGATAAGTTAAGTACTTCTAAGTTCTATGGGACTGATGACCTCAGATGTGAAGTCCCATAGTGCTCAGAGCCGTTTGAACCATTTGAACAGTCTAATGAGCACAGAATATGCAAGCCGTGCCAGGTAATGCTCACGTTGCCGTGGCTGGACGAGTGATTACTGCCGAGTTCCCGCGTAAGGGTGGCACTAAAGAGCTCTTTTGCGTGCCCCCCTGGGCAACAGAGAACACTGTCTACTGTCCGCGATATTATGTGTCGTTTGCCGACTCGCAATGGCCTCAGTCATGCTTAGTACACCCTCCCAGTGCACCGCGTGCATTGCAGTGACACAGTGTTCTTCAGCGCACTCTTCTCCATTGATATCACCAGGAGGCCGGCTCGTGAAGCAGCACAGCCCACTTCGCTTTTGCTACACTACTGACCATTAAAATTGCTACACCAAGAAGAAATGCAGATGATAAACGGGTATTCATTGGACAAATATATTATACTAGAACTGACATGTTATTACATTTACACGCAATTTGGGTGCTTAGATCATGAGAAATCAGTACCCAGAACAACCACCTCTGGCAGTAATAACGGCCTTGATACGCCTGGGCACTGAGTCAAACAGAGCTTCGATGGCGTATACAGGTACAGCTGCCCATGCAGCTTCAACACGATGCCACAGTAGAGACTGGCGTATTGTGACCAGCCAGTTGCTCAGGCACCATTGACCAGACGTTTTCAGTTGGTGAGAGATCTGGAGAATGTGCTGGCCCGGGCAGCAGTCGAACATATTCTGTATCCAGAAAGGCCCGTACAGGACCTGCAATATGCGGTCGTGCATTATCCTGGTGAAATGTAGGGTTTCGCAGGGATCGAATGAAGGGTAGAACCACGGGTCGTAACACATCTGAAATGTAACGTCCACTGTTGAAAGTAACGTCAATGCGAACGAGAGATGACCGAAGTGGCACCCCATACCATCACGCCGGGTCACACGGCAGTATGGCGGTGACGAATATACGCTTCCAATGTGCGTTCACCATGATGTCGCCAAACACGGATGCGACCGTTATGATGCTGTAAGCAGAGTCTGGATTCATCCGAAAAGATGACGTTTTGCCATTCGTGCACCCAGGTTCGTCGTCGAGTACACCATCCCAGGCGCTCCTGTCTATGATGCAGCGTCAAGGGTAACCGCAGCCATGGTCTCCGAGCTGATAGTCCATGCTGCTACAGACGTCGTCGAACTGTTCGTGCAGGTGGTTGTTGTTTTGAAAACGTCCCCATCTGTTGACTCAGTGGTCGAGACGTGGCTGCAAGATCCGTTACGGCCATGCGGATAAGATGCCTGTCATCTCGACTGCTAGTGATACGAGGCCGTTGGGATCCAGCACGGCGCACCGTATTACCCTCCTGAACCCACAGATTCCATATTCCGCTAACAGTCTTTGGATCTCGACCAACGCGAGCAGCAATGCCGCGATACGATAAACCGCAATCGCGTTAGGCTACAATGCGACCTATAATAAAGTAGGAAAAGTGATGGTACGCATTTCTCCTCCTTACACGAGGCATCACAACAAAGTTTCATCAGGCGTCGGTCAACTGCTGTTTGTGTATGAGAAATCGGTTGTAAACTTTCCTCATCTCAGCACGTTGTAGGTGTCGCCACCGGCGCCAACCTTGTGTGAATGCTCTGAACAGGTAATCATTTACATATCACAGCATCTTCTTCCAGTCGGTTAAATTTCGCGTCTGTAGCACGTCATCTTCGTGGTGTAGCAATCTTAATGGTCAGTAGTGTAGGTGTCAATTGCAGGGCGGGTGCACCTAGCGGTGTTGTCGACGCTTCAGTTCGCTATGCTCAGCCTACACTGGGTGTGCTGCCACCTGCCGTCTGGCCCAGGTCAGCCAAAGTGCGTCCAGGTAGTGAGGTCCGGTGTTCCGTCCAGAGGAAGAGTCGGCCGCGCACCTCTTCGTTCAGGGCGGCCACCGCGCTAATCGGCTCACGTGGACTCCGCATTCACAGGAACCGGTAAATGCCGCATTCCAATGACGTGACGACAGCGCCGCTGGCGTTGGCCATCCGTCTGCAGCCTCGCCGTGTAATATCACGTCTAGACTTACAGAAATATGCCACCAGATAGATCGTACAAACTAGACAACTCCGTACTTTTGAGGACTAAAAGCGAGAAAACAGAAAGTTAATTAATCCTATGAACTAATCAAACAATATAATGAATTGCTCCGGAAACATTACAATTGGGCATTAAAATGGATCTTGTCTAAGCACCGTATGCGGTGTAACAATATAATGTTCCCAGTAGCTTTAAATAGGGAGAAAACCTTAAAGGAGCCTATTTACTGCGATGTGGTATAAAATTAGTTTCATCACGATTTTATAAAAGAGAAGTTTAAATCTTATTTTAAAAATTTCTCGGGTATTAAGCCGTGTCTTCAGGCGTTCTTGAACGCCTGAAGATGGCAAGAAGTCGGCTCGCCGAAATATCACGCCTTTTGGAGGACCCCACTCGGCTGAATACCCGAGAAATTTTCAAGATTTCTGTACGCCGGGAAAACCTCAGATCAGAAATCTAACTTGTTTATTGCTGTTTGCATTCATGGCCTCACACAATCAACGATCACCCAGACTAAATACTGCTATCTACACATATAACACAACAAATTCTGGCTAGTACCAACTACTTAATTACGTACTCAGACACGTAACACACTTATAGCACGACACAGAACACATGCTACCTACTCACAACTACTTCATGACGTATACAGATACATACAACACCCATAGTGCCACATAGGACACCTACTAGAATACTCTCTGGCCAGAACTAAACCACCTGTTATTGTTCTCTAACCATGGATTTTGCTCCCTTATTCCTTACGATGGCTCTATGCTTCTTGGTGGTCATCGAGATGCTCGTAGATTCACGTCAAGATAGTGAATGAACGACAGAAATATGGCAGCATTATTTAAAACATTTATTTTAAGAGGAATAACATCTTGTCATTAAGTACACATATTTTCTTTAGGTGTATCAAAACATGTGGCGCGTGGTTGAAATGATCTCAGCGACAAATCTGAAGTGTACAGTGAGAACTATTTACGTGTGCAACAACGAGGATGCAGTGGGAATGCATTTACATCGGTTGGACGAATATTATGAAAATAAACACTCGAAACCGACGTTTCACGTAAGTCATATGCAACGAAAATGTGTAACGCAACCATCTGTGTCTGGCGTGTTTATAATTATGTTTTATTTATATTTTAGGACAATTAATCTATAAAAACATACCAAATGTCATAAAGAAAGCGTGTAAACCGTCTGATGATGAATCACAACGATTTGAAACCGGTAACGGTTTCCTTTGAATAAAGGAACTCAAAGTAAATTGGTGGCTGGTTGCTGTCCTAACACCATCAACATTTGTCTAGAAACCATGTAATCTGAATAAATGCTTTACGAAGCGATCGTCTCATTTTGAAGTTGTTACTTCTGCTATCTTTTTAACCTCACGTTTTAAACTCACTTTTTTTCTTGAAATCTACTTCTAATAATTTCAGTTGTTAGTAAGTTCTTGATTAGTTTGTAGTCCATGTAAGACTATACTCTCTAATTCCCACTTGAATATGATTCGTATAGCTCTCCTCATCAGATTCCTGCTTCCTAAGGTTGAGCTAAGCGTCCCTATGACCTTCCGGCCGTTACTAGTTATTTTATTTATATCCAGTATTTAATATTTTATTTGGAGCAAAAAAAGTCGTACGATGGTACAGCTGAGATCGCCTTTCTCAGCAACGTTACAAGCGATAAGTAACGATCGTTCTGCGTGACTTATTCCACAATCCCAACACAGTTCGCGCCAGGAAATACTACCGGTGGGTTCGTTGCATTTGTCTAGCAGACCTGCCCCGCGATCAGTAGTGCTTAACTTTCGCCGCTGCCGATTGAGAATAATGCAAGCAGAGAGCAGTATTCGGTCGGGGAAGGGCTGGCTGAGTTTGAAACTGCTCCGGCAGTTGTGAGCAGAACAGCCGCCAGGTCCAAGGCCCACCCCATTGTGAGTGGATTTCACCGGGAGTTGACAAAGACGACGGGCCACAAAGCCGCTTGCCTCCTGCCTCAACTCGCGAGGAACACGGCGCCACGGAGGAGCAGTTTTGGAAAAGGGGGAAGGGTGGGGGCCTGGAGGTGCTGCGAGTCCTGGAAATACCGCCAAATACCTCCACCCACACTGTACGTCGACCTGACGTCTCTAGTAGTAAACGGTGAAAGTGAGCCTACGAGGGCCCGACGCCTTAAAATGATTCGCAATATACAAGAGGTGACGAAAAATATGGAATCACAACACATTATATGGCCAATATGGTGTAAGAAAACAGCTTCCAGTCGTCTCAGAACGGATAAATACAAGTCCTACAAGATTTTCATGTAAATCTTCTCCCATTCTTCCTGCAAAACTGTGGCAAGTTCAGCTAACGATAATCCAGGTGGAAATCGAGCAAGCACCATTCTCTCCGAAGTAGACCGGAAAGACTAAATAATATTGCGATATGGTGACTGACTGGCCAGCGCAGATACGACAACATATCCTCCTCCACTATGGCTGCAGTACATTAGGACTTTGATTTTATGAAACAAATCTGATGATGGTAATTAAAGACCGAAACCGGTAATCTGTTAAACAAATAAGATTGTGACCATAGACGTAAATTAAAGGAAACTTATTACATATACGAGTCACAGTGTTTTTTGGCGACGATGTCGCAGCTTGCGATATATCCTCGTGCTCACAAGGACCTTGGTGCTCACGAAACTAGTCCCCGACGGTTCAAGCTGTGTTATCAAGGGCCCTGTTATCCTGAAACACGGCGTCATTATTGGAGAATAAACACTTTACCATGGAATTAAAGTTAAAGCAATTACAGAACTCGGCCACAAAAATTTAATTGAAATTTTCACTCTACAGCGGAGTGTGCGCTGATATGAAACTTCCTGGCAGATTAAAACTGTGTGCCGGACCGAGACTCGAACTCGGTACATTTGCCTTTCGCGGGCAAGTGCTCTACCAACTTTTTTTTTTTTTTTAATCGCATTTTGTTCACTTTTGTTGGTTGCGTCTGCTCGGGGCGGACATCGTAAGACATCCGTTTAAGTTCGTTGTTGATCCATTAACTCAGTTTTTTATTACAGAGTGTAGCTAAACCCTCTGACCGAACACGCTGAGCTACCTTGCCGGCTAGCCAACTGATCTACCCAAGCATGATGCAAGCCCCGTCCTCACAGCTTTGCTTCTGCCAGTACCTCGTCTCCTACCTTCCAAACTTTACAGAAGCTCTCCTGCGAACCTTGTAATATCCTTTCTTTCAGGAGTGCAGTTCTGTAATAACTTCCACATATTGATTGGCGACTCCATGGAGTGTTCTGTGCACCACGACCAAATAGTGGATAGAATTGGAAGGAGACTCAGTATTGGCCGTATTTTTTTGTTTTATTATCCGAAAAATCGATTTTCGGTCACTTACTGACCATCCTCAGTGCTGTAATATACAATTACAATTGGTAGGCGCTGGTATCAACAAACTTAGACGATCACATAAACTGATCAATTGAACTGACATACCCAGCCATTTGCTCAGGGACTATAGTTTATGTGGTGAATCTCGGTAGGTTTTTTTTTTTCACTTTGACAAAAATTGCCAGTGGTGAAAGAAGTGATGACTGACCTAGCGTCGATCCCGAGACATCAGCCGTCCTAGTCTGGCACTTTGACACTAACCTACCATGACTTACAGAGATACGGATGCTTAGTTTTGTCCCAGTCACGTTTCAAGCAGTCCTTGTCCAAGCCTATTAACTAGGCCTTCAAAGACACAGAACAGAACAAACTGCCTTCTCTCTCTCTCTCTCTCTCTCTCACTCTCACTCTCACTCTCACTCTCTCTCTCACACACACCCTCCCTCCCTTCCTGTCTCTTACGACGTCGCAGGGCGCTCCAAGCTCCAACCATTTTTTTTATTGTTGCCATAAAACTGGGACGTGCAGCGTACGACCTTTTGCTTCCGAGAATGAAGCCAGATGGGCCTTTCAGCCACTAAAATGAGAACGCTATCAGGATATGTCTGCGGCGTTTTTGCTACGGCAGACGGTCTCATTGTCGGCGACAGTTCTCGCTACCGTCTTTCAAGATGCTGATTTGGTTTTGTTCTCAAGCCATTTCCCACTCTACTCCCCTAGAACTGCACTGCACATCTTTGTTCTTCGAGCCAATAAACTCACCGTCATGTAGGAAGGGAGTCCCATATATGTTATAAATGCGTGTTTATGTCTCTTACACCTTCACGCTGAAAAGGCTGGACGGATTTTGATGAACTTTGGAATGGAGATAGCCTACACCCTGAATTAACACATAGGCTACCCTTTATTACGGAAAAGAAATCACTGTTCCACGGGGGACAAGCAACGCCACTAAAAGTCATTCATAAAAGTCAACTAACATCAAAAAATGGTTCAAATGGCTGTGAGCACTATGGGACTTAACATCTGAGGTCATCAGTTCCCGAGAACTTAGAACTACTTAAACCTAACTACTTAAACCTAAGGACATCACACACATCCATGCCCGGGGTAGAATTCGAACCTGCGAGCGTAGCGGTCGCGCGGCTCCAGACTAAAGCGCCTAGAACCGCCCCTAGAACCGCCCGGCCACTCCGGTCGGCTTAACTATCATCCCAGTTCAAACGCTCGCAGTTCCCTTGGAAACTGGCCTTCTCAATCACTTTAAATAAGAGTGAAGGACAAACGTTAAAAGTGGTAGGCACTCATCTGGGCACACAGTGATTTTTGCACAGACTGCTGTACCTCCGCTGCCCGCATGTATCGAGATTAGAAATCTCTACATCCCACGCACAGAGCATGAAGTCTCGGAACGTTTTTTACAGACACATATTACAGTAAAACTGTGGCACTCAATACGCACTTACGATCTTAAAAAAAAAAAATAGTTCAAATGGCTCTGAGCAATATGGGACTCAACTGCTGTGGTCATTAGTCCCCTAGAACTTAGAACTACTTAAACCTAACTAACCTAAGAACGTCACACACATCCATACCCGAGGCAGGATTCGAACCTGCGACCGTAGCAGTCGCACGGTTCCGGACTGCGCGCGTAGAACCGCGAGACCACCGCGGCCGGCTCTTACGATCTTCTTTTCCGTGCTAAGCATATCGGAAACAGTAGTGAAATTCCTTTTTCTGGCACATTTCGTAATTCGCCAGTAGCTCGATTTTTTTCCCTTTAGTAAACTACTGAGTTGTGAGCGACATGTATTCTGAAAGCTTCTCCTATCGTCTCAAGATCTGCTGTTTCTTTCGATGTTGCGTGTTTCGCTGGGCCGCAAGTGGCTCGCCTCAATACCTCCAAGTAATAACTTTCGTGAAGGTGCATGAATTTCGACATTAACACTTTTTTTATATAACTGTTTAACAACCGGCCGCGGTGGTCTCGCGGTTCTAGGCGCGCAGTCCGGAACCGTGGGACTGCTACGGTCGCAGGTTCGAATCCTGCGTCGTGCATGGATGTGTGTCATGTCCTTAGGTTAGTTAGGTTTAAGTAATTCTAAGTTCTAGGGGACTGATGACCACAGCAGTTGAGTCCCATAGTGCTCAAAGTCATTTTTTTTTTTTTTTTAACCGCATGTAACACCGCCTGGCGGCGCGGGATTAGCCGAGCGCTCTTAGGCGCTGCAGTCATGGACTGTGCGGCTGGTCCCGGCGGAGCTTCGAGTCCTCGGTAATGATGTGTGTGTTTGTCCTTATGATAACTTAGGTTAAGCAGTATGTAAGCTCAGGGACTGATGACTTTAGCAGTTAAGTCCCATAAGATTTTTAAAAAAACCTGGAATCTCATTGGCGGGAATATAATTGTCTTCAGTAAACAGTCCCGCTTGCCATAGAGTGCCGATAACCAGCGAAGACATCTGGAGACCCCCAGGAGGACGGTCGGATGCCAATCTGACTGTACCCCGATATACGGCCCAATAAACACAAGTTATGGTCTGGGGTACCACTTCATGTGATAGCAGGACCCCTTTCGTTTTCATCCGCGGCGTTCTTGCAGACGATAGTCTACGCCCCTTTTTGTTGTCCATAATGGCAAGCTATCCTAGGCTTACAAGCCATACTAGGCCGACATTTTAGCTAGATAATGCTTGCTGCACGCGGCAAGAGTTTTTACTACTGGTCTTCGTGATTGCCAAACACTACCGTGGCCACCAAGGTCTCCGGATCTCTCCCAATTGGGAATGTTTGGTGCATTAGGTGCAAGGCTCTCCAACCAGCTCGAGAATTTGACGATATAACGCGCCAATTGGACAGAAGTTGGCACATCACTCAGAAAGACATCCAGCAACTCAGCCAATGAGAAGCCGAATAAATGATTGCGTAATGTCCAGAGGTGGATCAACGTGTTACTGACTTGCTCTGTTCGCGGAGCTCTTTCCCTGGAATATTTCATCGAATTATTCTAAAATAAGAATCATTTGTTTTTCACCGCCTGTACATCAAATCTACCGATTTACCTGCCATTCGGGTAATTTCTTCACGGTGTGCTTAAATTTTTTAAAAAAAAAAGTCTTACAGGGCATCTCAACTCTCCCAGTTCATTCCCAATAAGACACACGTCGTGCTATATGGTCTGTTATATTTTGCCTTTTCCCCCTCCCAACTCCCCGTTTTTTCATGACTTCTCTCTCTTTCATCAGCAGGTATTCCATGTATGATGAAGAGGTGATTTTCAAGATGGGGAGTTATCTAAACAACCAAAATGCAGAGCTCTACAACCAAGGCCCGCACCAAGTCCGAACATCGTTGGGAAAAATGTATCGCATTACGGAGTGAATGATGATGATGAGTTCCATAGTCCGTAACATAGCGCAGGGGACGATGGGGGTGTCACGCACCGCCGTACTAGGCAATGTCCTAGTGGAGGTGGTTTGTGCCATTGTCTTCCTCCGACCGTAATGGGGATGAACGATGATGATGAAGACAACCCAACAACACCCAGTCATCTCGAGGCAGGCCCGGAATCGAACCCGGGACCTCGTGCTCGAGAAGCTAGAACACTACCGCGAGACCACGATCTGAGGACGCGGAGAGAATATCTACGGAAAAACTAAGACTACCGCCAGTGGTCAGAGCCCCTGACCGTCATACGGAACACCTAGGTTCAAATGGCTCTGAGCACTATGGGACTTAACATCTGAGGTCATTAGTCACCTAGAACTTACAACTACTTAAACCTAACTAACCTAAGGACATCACACACAGCCATGCCCGAGGCAGGATTCGAACTTTCGACCGTAGCGGTAGCGAGGTTCCAGACTGAAGCGCCTAGAACCGCTCGGCCTCACCGGCAGGCCACCTAGGTTTCGATTCGTGGTATTGCCAGGGATACTTCCTTGTTGGGAGCATTGGGCGGGATGCACTCAGCCTCGTGAGGCCAACTGAGGAGTTACTTGAGTGACAAGTAGCGGCTATAAGCCACGGAAAAGTGACAACTACCGGGAATGCGGTGTCCTGATCGCACGGCCACTCCATTCCTCATCCAGTGCCGCTACTAACACAAGATGACACGGTGGTCGGTCGGTACCGATGGGCTTGCCAGGACCTGTGGGTGGAGTTTTATATATTCAGGGTGTAACCGGTATAAGTGCAGATATTTCTATTGGTGACTGAGGACTGCGTACTGAAGAACATTACATCAATACTTGTGTCATAAATAGAGACTTATGTTTTTAGGCTGTTCAGTATTTCCAAGTACAAGTATCAAGAGCAAACCATTACTGCTAATTTTCCCCTGAGCAGCAGGTCAGGAACTGAAGTGAGGACAAAATGGTTCAAATGGCTCTGAGCACTATGGGACTCAACTTCTGAGGTCATTAGTCACCTAGAACTTAGAACTAGTTAAACCTAACTAACTTAATGACATCACACACATCCATGCCCAAGGCAGGATTCGAACCTGCGACCGTAGTGGTCTCGTGGTTCCAGACTGCAGCGTCTAGAACCGCACGGCCACTTCGGCCGGCGAAGTGAGTACATGTCGACGCAGAACATGTGAGATGCACACACCACTCTGTGAAGAAGTCGCAGGCCATTACGTTTATGGCGTGTTTGTTGGAAGACCTTTCGACGCACAGAAAAAACATCCAACACACTGACGTTTGTACAAATTAAGGAACGATATATAAAAATATCTGCACTTACACCTGTTGCACCCTGCATATATCACCAGATTTCATCGTCGCTGGCACGTTTTTCTAATGTGATAATTTAACGCTTATGACCACCCGCATAGACTACAAAACATACGCTCAACTGTCCCTGCTATGCAACCTGTAAAATTTCTACGTGTTCCTTATAATTTCGCTGCCAAATCACTGCACCGAACTAAAGGTAGCACAGTGGCAACACACAAGATTCTCATACGGGACGACAGTGGTTCCAACCTAGGTCCAGCCACGTAGATTTGGGTGTCAGTTGGTTTCTCTAAATTGCTTAAGGTAATCGCCACGACGGTTCCTTCGAAAACGACACGGCCAATTTCCTTCCCCAACCCCAGCTACAGATCCGTCTGTGATGAATTTTTAGTCAACTAGACGTTAACACCTAATCTTCTATCCTTGTTCCAAATAACCCTGACATGCCCTTAACAACAGTTCACGGATTTTAGTTGCAGCTTACCTGATGTCGTGATAGAACAAGAAACTGGAGTCGATATGGCTGACTTAGGCGATCCAGTGTTTCAATTTGAAAGTACTCTGGATGACTTGAGATCAAATAACGCAGAAGGGATAAATAATATTCATCTGAATTTTTTCAGTCACTGGGGGAAGTGGCAACCAAACAACTATTCAAGCTGGCGTGTAGAATCTCCGAAACTGCAACGTACCATTAGACTTCCTGAAAAAATCATCCACGCAAATGTAAGATGGTAATGGCAGATAAGAGCGAAAAGTATCGCACAATCAGTTTAACAGCTCATGCATCCAAGCTGCTGAAAAAGTAAATATAAAAGAATGGAAAAGGAACTGGGGGTCTCTTAGGTGACGATCAGTTTGGCCACAGGAAAGGTAAAGGCACCAGAGAGGCAGTTCTGACATTACAGCTGATAATGGAAGCAAGGCTGGATTAAAATCAAGACACGTCCATAGAATTCGTCGAGCAAGGAAAACCCTTCGACAATGTAGAATACTACAAGGTGTTCGAATTTCTGAGAAAAATAGGGGTAAGACAAGTAATACACAATATGTACAAGAATCAAGAGGGAATAATAAGAACAGAAGACCAAGAGCGCAGTGCTCGAATTAGAAAGAAATGTAGTCTTTTACCCCTACTGTTCAATCTGTACATCAAACAAGCGATGACGGAAATAAAGCTCATGAGTGCGATTGAAATTCAGTGTGAAAGGAAATCAATATGATTCGCTGATGACATTGAATCATCATTGAAAGTGAACAAGAATTATGAGTACAGAAAATGGATTGAGAGTGAAGCGGAAAAAGACAAAGGTAATGGGATATAACAGAAATGAGAATAGCGAGGAAGTTTACATCAAAATTGGTGATCTCGAAGTAGAAAAAGTTAAGAAATTCTGCTACCTTAGAAACAACAGAACCTATGACGAACGAAACAAGAACAACATAAAAAAACAAGACCAGCATAGGCAAAGAGGGCACTCCCGGCCAAGACAAGCCTGCTGGTGTCAAAAATAGGCGTTAATTTGAGAAATAAATTCCTGGGAATATACTTTTGGAGCACAGCATTGTATGACAGAGAGGCATCGACAGTGGGAAAACCGGAACCGACGAGCATCGAACCGTTTGAGATGTGGTTCAACAGAAGAGTGTTGAGAATTAGGTAGACTGACCCAGTAAAGAATGTGGAGGTTCTTCGAAGAATAGGTGAAGAAAGGAACATAGGGAGAACTCTGACAAGAAGAAGGGATGGGATGATACGACATGTGCTACGATATCAGGGAGCTGTAGAGGGTGAAAACTGTAGGGGAAGACAGACATTTGAATGCATCCAGCAAATAACTGAGGATGTATGGTGCAAATACTGCTCTGAGATGAAGAGTTTAGCGCATGATAGGGATTCCTGGCGGATCGTATCAAACCAGTTAGGAGATAAAGTATCAGCGCGGCAATTTATAGGCATTCAAAAAGATCTAGATTACCGCATTATTTTCAGTTTCCGATAAACGCTTCGAGAGTTTGAAGTTATCTTTTCTGCAAAGGAATCGGTTGAGCTCATCGATTGTCTTACAAAATTCTCAAAACTATCTGGCTTTCATTACAGAACGAAATGTTGTAACGTTATTCAAAAGTTGTGCTGTGAAATGTTGGAAATATATCAATCTGAATGCAAATCTGATTTTATTACAGAATTTAATTTAGGTTTAAATTTGTTGCTTTAGTCTGTTTTAGGAATTATCTTATTCCAGTTTAGTAATGCCTATGTGAGAAATGTCGAGTTGCACTGTGGTTAGGAGTCCACATTTAATTTTAAGTCACCATACAACAAAATCAGTCCGTCAGTTACAGGGAGGCAAGAAAATACCATCTAAAGGATGTAAAGTTTTGTGGTATTTTCACAATGAAAGAAAAGTCTAGATCGCACTTTACTTGTCCAGATCAACCAGAAATTACGTATTTCGGCAGAAGGTCTTAACCAGATTCACGAACAATGATATAATTAATACAGAATATAACGAAAAATTTTATTGTGAATCATATCACTTAGAAGAGCCAACTGGTGGGATTATTCTGTATGAAATGTAACGATACATTATGTAGTGATCCTTTCTTTCTCCTTGAATCTGCCGAAACAGGTTATTCGTACTTGATGTCGACAACTAAAGTGCAATCTACGAGATGGATCTTTCGTTGAATAACTGCCCCACTATCGCAGACAACATTAAGAACTTCATCTTTTACGTTCACTGTCGTTACAAAATAAGGATTCTGCTCGAGAATAAATTTTGGTGTCTATCAATGGCAAAATGAAACCAACGTTATCACAAAGTATAAGGAGGATCGGGAATTTCTAGCTCATTATTTAGGTCATGTCGGCGCCTATTATGTAGCCACAAATGACGTGCTAGAGAAAGAACTGTTGTAGGTGGAAATCTCTCCTCTTTAGATTATCAAGTCGTCGGTGTATTACCGAGAGCTGACAGCATTTCGTCACGCCATCTTCCTATGCTGCGCAGAAGCAGCAGAGTATTCCAGGAACGTGATCGATAAGACAGAAGAGTTTGCATGCTTCCTCCTAGAACAGCTCTACACTTCATTTCCATGCAGTCCACACAGACGAGACCAGTCCACTACTTCCTCATCTATCAATTAATCATTTCTTTCCTACGAAGTACCGAGGAAGGTGCTCAGCAACACGGAGAACAATGCCAAAATATTTAAAAAGAAAAATGTCGTAAATTTTTGAGTGATGTTGGAAAAAATTAAATCACAAACACATTATGGACCTAGCGTGTTTTCAGAAAAGTTCTGTGCACTTCTGCTTCCACTTCCTGGTTCTTATATTGGTAAAAGTAAATGGTTACTAACAGATGGGATATTAATAGAGTTAAATTTGGTAAACAAAAAAATGGCTCTGAGCACTATGGGACTCAACTGCTGTGGTCATCAGTCCCCTAGAACTTAGAACTACTTAAACCCAGCCAACCTAAGGACATCACACACATTCATGCCCGAGGCAGGATTCGAACCTGCGAACGTAACAGTCGCACGGTTCCGGACTGCGCGCCTAGAACCGCGAGACCACCGCGGCCGGCTAAATTTGGTAAACAGTACTTAGTGGAAACTTAAGCACACAGTAGACTCACAGGTCAATGTAATTATGACACTGTGCTCCAGCCACAGGTGCGTTTTCTCAGAGGCTCTTGGAACAAGAGGACATTTAGGGAATGGAATGGCATACCCGTTCCTCCACATTAAATCCCTTCGGGCACAAGCGAAATGCTTTTGGTAGATGTGCTGCAGTACTTCCGCAAACACCAACGACCATCCATCAGTTTTCAACCACGCTGGTAGAAGAATGGAACGCCCTACCACAAGAATCCATTACCAATCGCCGGGTGGGGTATCCGCGATGTCTTAGGCACGTTGCCAGGGTCCGCGTGTCTCCCCCCCACGGAGGTTCAAGTCCTTGCTCGGGCATGGATGTGTATATCCTCCTTAGCGTCAAAGTTAGATTAAGTAGTGTGTAAGTATAGGGGCCGATGACCTTAGCAGTTTGGTCCCATAGCAACGTACCACAAAATTTAAAAAAATTGAAAGAAAATCATTAGCAATCTTTTGGCCAGCGTAGGAACACGTTCCCAGAGCATACATTGTCATCTGTGGTGATAACAGACACTACCTGCCTTTTTTAACTCCCAGGGGATCAGTATTAATCGCAGTGACTTCAGTGTAATTATTGTCTTTCAATGAGCATTTCTGTCCTGTCCCCATGAACCATGGACCTTGCCGTTTGTGGAGCCTGCAAAACATGTCATTCCTGCAGAGAGATGGCAACATTTTCAGTAGTTGCAGGGATAACAGCATGGGTGATTGACTGATATGCGCTGGCCGGAGTGGCCGTGCGGTTCTAGGCGCTACAGTCTGGAGCCGGGTGACCGCTACGGTTGCAGGTTCGAATCCTGCCTCAGGCGTGGATATGTGTGATATCGTCAGGTTAGTTAGGTTTAATTAGTTCTAAGCTCTAGGCGACTGATGACCTCAGAAGTTAAGTCGCATAGTGCTCAGAGCCATGTAACGACAATCAAATCGGCGTTTATGTGCTGGTGTGTGAACAGTAGAAGGCAAGAGGAAACTGAATCTGTAATTTTTCGCAAGGGCATGCAGCAATACTGTATGGTTGAATGATGATGGCGACCTCTTGGGTAAAGCATTCCAGAGGTAAAACAGTCCCCCATTCGGATCTCTGGGCAGGGACAACGCAGGTGCATGTTGTCATCGCAGCGCGAAGTGGCCGCGTGGTTTGAGATTCCATGTCACGGATTGCGCAGCCTCTCCCGCCGGGGGTTTGAGTCCTCTCTTGGGCATGGGTGTCTGCGTTGTTGTTAGCGTAAGTTAGTTTAAGTAGTGTGTAAGTCTAGGGACCGGTGACCTCAGCAGTTTGGTCCCTTAGTAATTCACACACATTTGAACATTTTGTTGTTGTCATCAGCTAACAAGCTTTGCATACTTCCACTCTCTGATGCCATACGGACTAATATTTCGGGGTAACGCAACACTTAGGCAAAAAGTATTCACTGCTCATAAGAAAGTGGTTAGAATAATGCGTGGAGCTCATAATTTCACATCTTGTAGGCATCTCTTTAAAAGGTTGGGAATTCTTACAACAGCCTCACAGTACACTTACACAGTAATGAAATTTGTTCTCAGCAACATGGATCAGTTTAAAATCAACAGCGACAATCGTGATTATAATACCAGAAGAAAAAAATTACTCTCTCCCCTACTTAACCTATCTTTGGCACAGAAAAGGGTAAAATATGCTGCTGTAAAACTTCGACAAATTGCTAGATGAAGTAAAATGTCTGACAGACAGCTGTAACAGCTTTAAAAATAAGTTGAAATCATATCTCCTTGAGAACTCCCTCTATACCATACATTAATTCTTGAATAGGAAATAAAGATATAATATATGTATTTTGTGTCATTTAAGGACATCGGCTAGGTAAGAAATTTATTTATTTATTTATTTTTAAGTTTTTTTTTTTAGAGACTTCATTCATGTGTGCATTTCTTATGCACTTGACACGTTCCACGTCTTAACGGTTACCATGAGATTGATCAATCCGGGGAAATTACTGTAACCGGTTTCCATAACACTTGTTTTGGTCATCAGTCTTTTGACTCGTTCCATAGATAGAAAATAAACACCTTGCAGCTCATTTGGTTGAGTGTATTGCTGGTTCATTTATTATAACAGTAGGTAATATTCATGAGACGACTGAAAATTTATTAAATCCTTTGCTGTCGGTACTTATATTATCTAATTTATTTGCTATTCTTTAGACGTAACTACTGGCCCAAACAGGGTATATTTGTTACTATTTTCATGTCGATTACTTGACAGCATAATTTTTATCCCTATTGCAGATATAAAACTGGAAAATATATAACAAGAAGTTTTGGATTTACAGTCCCACGAAGAGACCGTAAGCTCGGATTGTGGAAGGATGAGGAACGAAATCGGTTATGCTATTTCAAACGGCCCAGCCTTGGCATTTGTCTTGAGTGATCTAGGGAAATCACGGAAAACCTAAATCTGGTTCTTCTTCGCTATTGTGAAGCATATCTCTTCTACCGCAAGCTCTTTTCAATTACGAACGACCTACAAAATGCAGCAAACAAGCGAACAAACACTCGTGTTACTCAGTTATTGTCCATAGATACAACATGCACTCGAACATCTGTTAGTGTTAGTACCGCAAACTGTACCATGGAGTAAATGAAAAGCAACAGTTTGCTTTTGCCCTACAATATTACTTTTATTGTTAACCGGTTTTCGGCTTACTAGGCCATCTTCACACATTTACTATTATCACCAAAGAAGTTAAATGTTAGCAAACAACATTGGAAGAGAAGTAACACATCTAGACTGAAGTAGAAACATACAGTAAGTAACATCTTTGCAATAAAAAAGTAAAAACTGAACAGTACATAAATAACAACGGAGTAGACAGGAAAACTTTTAGCACAAAATAGGATTAGCATGCCTACATTAATAAACAAAACTAATAAAACAAAATGGAATTAGTACTAGACAAGGCTGCATCAGGAGGTATGAAACATGGAGAGCGATACACAACCAATTAAAGGGACAGTTATCAACGTAACTACAGAATACATAAGGAACTTAAGCAATATCATAAGATAAACAGAAATAAATAAATGTAGGAAAATGGAGGTGTTGGAGGGAATCTACAGTTTGAGAATGTGGTGGTACTGTATTTTAACATTAACATTATAATCAAAGCAGTGGTTGTGTAACAATTTTCATTACATAATTGAGCAAAGTAAAATATGAACAGTAATTGATGAGACAACTACAAGGGGTGTTAAACACGGACAGTAATACAATTACCAGTTAAAAGAAAGCTTTTACTATTGATACTACAGTCTATGTGGAATACAAAGACAACTTCAACAAAACAAACAACTTAATGAATACAGGAAAATGAGAATACGTTGGAAGAGAGAGTGTGGGAAGTAATGAACAACAAAGATGATTATATGAAGTTTAGGAGAGGGGAAGTGTTGAGCTGTGTCTGGTAATTTAGGATGAGATCTGGACTGTGAGCGAGATGTTTGTTAATTTCCAGGGCTTCCAGTAGGTTCAGTTTATGGCCTTTGTTGAGTACACGTGACACTGGCTGGTAGTTGTGACCCTCACTCAGCACATGTTCAGCAAATACAGAGTCTGAATTCTGCAACCCCCAGCTGCGTTCATGTTCAGCCAGCCTAGTGGATATGTCTCTGCCTGACTGACCAATGTAAAATTTGTCACAATCAGAACAGAACTTCTCGTCCAATGTTGTTTGCTAATATTTAACTGCTTTGGTGATAATACTCAGTAAATGTCTGAAGATGGCCTAGTAAGCCGAAAACCGGTTAACGATAAAAGTAATTTTGTAGAACAAAAGCAAACTGGTGCTTTTCTTTTATTATAATGTTGTTCTACAAAGACCCGACGGAAGATTCTGCTAATATGTACACTGTAGCTTTAATTTTGCACTTCCCAGCATAATGGAAGCCAATTATTTCACACAAGAAGTGGCAGACATGATCTGTTACGGTCTGGCACTTGGGAGCAACAGCCACGCTCGTGTCCTGTATGCTGAAAAATATCCGAAACGCAGTGTACCACCGGCACAGTCATTCAGTCGTCTTTTGAGCGACTAGCGGATTCTGGCTGAGGCATTTCCAACAACCGCGAATCGTTGCAGGTCCCGCATCATTCCCACTCCTGTTGTGGAGAAGCGAGTATTGGCACGAGTCGAAGAATGTCCTGGAACTGGTGTACGTCGAATTCCAGCATCTGTCGTAGATACTCGTCCTCTAGTCTGGGCTGTCCAGCACGAACAGTTGCTGTATCCGTATCACGTGTAGAATGTTCAAGCCCTTGTGCCGTAAGATCAACAGCTCTGCCAAACTGATTTGCAAAGATGTGGTGATGATCCACTTTCACAACGAAGATACCGTTCGCAGACGAGGCTGATTTCATGGAGGTGGGATCGCCACTTCTGATAACGAACATGTGTGGACTGATGCAAATCCACATGCAGTTGGAGGCCATCAGCACCGATTTTCAGTTAATGGAGTTCTTGGCGATATTCTTCCTGAGTGGTTAGATTTCCAGAGGGCGACAGCACTGCTTTCCGTCACTATCATTTCGTGCTCTAAGAACAAAGAAAACCGCCACGTAGACAATTCATACATCCACTCTCCAACACTTCTCCAGAAGAGCGACAGATTACACTCTTCATTTGTCTCAGTCGCGGGCACACTGCACGAGAAGTGCTCAACGAGAACATATTTCACCTCGGTCGGCATTTATCAAGGAATATCTCTGCTGCAACACGCGTTTCCGCGAGCTGACAGCTAGGGGCAAGGAGAAACCTGCGTAGAGTGCGTGGATAAATTAAATACGACGGCACGAACTGGCGGCGCAGATGGTTTCTGACACCACGATGCAGAGTTACACGCTGGCAATAGGTCTTCTGTAAGCAGTATACGAAGACATCAGCGTGGCGTTTCAGGGGAAAGACAAAAGGCAAATGTGCAGCTGCAGTCGCCTGTCTACTGCATATACAGGGTGAAGAAAATACACGACTGGCCATTAAAATTGCTGCACCACGACGATGACGTGCTACAGACACGAAATTTAACCTACAGGAAGAAGATGATGTGATATGCAAACGATTAGCTTTTCTGAACATTCACACAAGGTTGGTGCCGGTGGCGACACCTACAACGTGCTGACATGAGGAAAGTTTCAAACCGACTTCTCATACACAAACAGCAGTTGGCCGGTGTTGCCTGGTGAAACGTTGTTGTGATGTCTCGGAGAAATGCGTACTATCACGTTTCCAACTTTGATGGAGGTCGGGTCGTAGCCCATCGAGATGGTGGTGTATCGTATTGCGACATCGCTTCTCGCGTTGGTCGAGATCCACTGAGTGTTAGCAGAATATGGAATCGGTGGGTTCAGGAGGGTAATACGGAACGCCGTGCTGGATCCCAACGGCCTCGTATCACTAGCAGTTGAGATGACAGGCATCTTAACCGCATGGCTGTAACGGATCGTGCACCCACGTCTCGATCCTTGAGTCAACAGATGGGGACGTTTGTAAGACAACAACCATCTGCATGAACAGTACGACGCCGTTTGCAGAAGCATGGACAATCAGCTCGGAGACCATGGCTGCGGTTACCCTTGACGCTGCATCACAGACAGGAGCGCCTGCGGTGGTGCACTCAACGACGAACCTGGATGCACGAATGGGAAAACGTAATTTTTTCGGATGAATCCAGGTTCTGTTTACAGCATCATGATGGTCGCATCGGTTTTTGGCGACGTCGTGGTGACCGCACATTAGGAGTTTGTATTCATCATCGCAATACTGGCGTATCACCCGGCGTGATGGTATGAGGTGCCATTGATTTCGCGTCTCGGCCACCTCTTGTTCGCACTGACGGCACGGTACATTTCATATGTGTTACGACCCGTGGCTCTACCATTCATTCGATCCCTGTGAAACCCTACATTTCAGGAGGATAATGCACGACCGCATGTTGCAGTTCCTGTACGGGCCTTTGTGGATACAGAAAATGTTCGACTGTTGCACTGGCCAGGACATTCTGCAGATATCTCACCAATTGAAAACGTCTGGTCAATAGTGGCCGAGCAACTGGCTCGTCACAATACGCCAGTCACTACTCTTGATTAACTGTGGTATCGTGTTGATGCTGCATGGGCAGCTGCACCTGTACACGCCATGCAAGCTCTGAAACTTGCAGAATCCATCCAAGCTCATGTTTGACTCAATGCCCAGGCGTATAAAGCCCGTTATTACGGCCAGAGGTGGTTGTTCTGGGTACTGATTTCTCAGGATCTATGCACCCAAACTGCGTGACAATGAAAATCAGATGTCAGATCTAGTATAATATATTTGTCTAATGAATACCTGTTTATCATCTGCATTTCTTCTTGGTGTAGCAATTTGAATGGCCATTAGTGTATGCCGCACCTGACAATCGGCACTCGACTCCTCATCACAGTTCAAGATAAAAGTGTATTTAGTAAAACCAGGTCCCGCCAATAAGTTTAACAGAAACTCGATTTACGAAATGGGGCTCTGGAAACGCTGTAACTACGTGCAGTGTGGCCAAGAACAGGTATGATGATCTCTGTGCGGTGCCGTTGCTGTCCCGTTAGCTCAGTGAGGTTAGGCAATTCTGTTGGGGAAATGATATGCAGATTCGCAGAAGTTCGAGTCGCCTTCACGCCAAACATTTTTTTTTCCAGTTACAGCATCAAATTGTATCCAATTCAAGACTTCACAATGTGGTTCTCGTGTATTTCTTGCTGTTACTGTTACCTTTATTCAAACATTAAGATGTAACATGAACTTCTTACAGACGTAAACGACCACTTCGTTTCGTCCGTGACACAAGTATAGTGAATAGAAAGTAATAGTGGAAACAGTAACATCGTCTGTATCCATTAAGGTACCAAAAACACAATAGACTGCACATTGCTGCGCATTTCTGTACATTTGATATCGAGTCTTATCTTCACGGAGCTGGTAAGTACACATATGAGCAATGTTAACTTAGACAAAGTGTTCAAGGTCATGTACACCCATGGGTGGAGTGCTATAAATTTTTTTCCTTTAAGTGTCCCCACAAATAATATGTAGTGGAATAAGGTCCGGGGAACGTGGAGGCCAGAACATTGAACCTCCATGGCCAAGCTACGTCCCTAGAAATGCTGGCACCATTGTTCTAAAACCACAGCAGTCGCCGAACACCAAGTGCAACATTTTCTAGTTTGTCAGGCGAAGTATTGCAAAGAAACGTACGAGATACGCGGGAATTCAACTTGTCCGGGGCCCAAAAGCAGTCCTTCGATGATTCCAGCGCACAGGTTCATGCCAAAGTGTGCCTGAAAGCCACTTTCATGGTTGACATGTGGGTTGTGTTCCGACCAATAATGTTTGTTGTGGAGGTTGAAAATACCTTCATGAGTGAAGCTAGATTCATCAGTTTGCATCACGCTATTTATAAAATGTTCGTCATTATTCCGATGCCGTACGTTGTTGACTCCACGTCGCTTCCTGCGCTGCGTTCATCATGGTGGTTCAAAATGGTTCAAATTGCTCTGAGCACTATTGAACTTAACATCTATGGTCATCAGTCCCCTAGAACTTAGAACTACTTAAACCAAACTAACCTAAGGACATCACACAACACCCAGTCATCACGAGGCAGAGAAAATCCCTGACCCCGCCGGGAATCGAACCCGGGAACCCGGGCGTGGGAAGCGAGAACACTATCGCACGACCACGAGCTGCAGACCTACCATGGTGGCCTTGTCCCGTTGTTGAGGTTGGAATGAATCTGGTTTGTGTCGTGGAGTTGTATTCTTAATTGGCTGTGCCTGGGAGTGGTTCCGCATGCCAGAGTAGGTGCTGGAAACTAGCACCTGTGGCAAGCCACCTCCTTATGCACCTCTGATACGCTGCTGCCATTCCCAGTGTTCCGATGCTGTACGTTGCCTCCACATTGCTTCTGGCGACATGCTCTGGAGGGGTGTAGAATCTGGTCCTTTGGTGCAAGCCAGCTAGGAAGCTGTCACACGTTGTCCTTTGTAGATCTTTCTCTGAAGCCATTGGCCGCACCACACAAACGGACTGTTTACTGCCTCTAATGGCTGAAATTCCTCTACCGCTTTGCCCCTCTGCCAGGCCTTGAGCCATGAGCCCAAAGGCCTGTTAGGGTAGGTCAGTCTGCGAGTATGGAGTGTACGCTGATCTACCTTTGACCTTCAAGCTCAGGGATGAACCTCTATGCACATTTTTGGAACGCACTCTAATGCTACCAACACAGCTTCTCTAGCAGCGTTTGTTCCTTGGAGAAGTTGCTTGTGTTGCCACACCTCTGCTGGAATGCTGTGACCAGTCTGGGCCTTTTAGAGGTAAAGCTTATGGCGGCGTATACTGGCATAGTGAAGGTCCAGCTTGCAGCGGCGTGTACTGGACCAGTGGAGGTCCAGCTTGCAGCGGCGCGTACTGGACCAGTGGAGGTCCAGGTTGAAGTGGCAGGTATGGGTCTGGCGGAGGTCCAAGTTTCCCTGGCAGGTATATGCCATGCAAAGCTCGAGGTTTACCTGATGGGTACGTGCCATGCAAAGCTCCAGGTTTACCCAGCGGGTCCGCGCCACGCAAAGCTCCAGGTTTCCCTGGCGGGTACGCGCCATGCAAAGCTCCAGGTTTACTCAGCAGGTACGTGCCTTGCAAAGCTCCAGGTTTACTCGGCTGGTACATGCCATGCAAAGCTCCATGTTTACTCAGCAGGTACGTGCCTTGCAAAGCTCTAGGTTTACTCGGCTGGTACATGCCATGTAAAGCTCCAGCTGTACACGGCAGGTATGCGCCATGCAAAGCTCCATGTTCCCCTAGCTTGGCGCATACTTGTCAGGGAAACATGGAGCTTCGCATGGCGTGAACTTAATGGGGAAACCTGAAGCTTTGCATGGTGCGTACTCACTGGGAAAACCTGGAGCTTCACATGGCGCATACTCGCCAAGAAACCTGGAGCTTTGCATGGTGCATACTCGCTAGGGAAACTTGGAGCTTCGCATGGCACGTTCTCGCTGGGGAAACCTGGACCTTCGCATGGCGCGTACTCGCCGGGGAAACTTTTAGCTTCACATGGTGCGTAGTCGCCGGGTAACCTGGACCTTCGCGTGGCGCATTCTCGCCGGGGAAACCTGGAGCTCGCATGGTGCGTACTCGCAAGGGAAACCTGGAGCTTTGCATGTCGCGTACCCACTGGGGAAACCTGTATCTCCGCCAGAACCATACCTGCCACTGAAATCTGGGTCTCCAATGGGCCAGTACACACTGCCGCAAGCTGGACCTCCACTTGGCCAGTACAAACTGCTGCAAGGTGGACCTCCATTGGGCCAGTAAGCACCACCGACAGCTGGACCTCCACAAGGCCCAGAGTGGCCACAGCATTCCAGCAGAGGTGTGGCAACACAAGAGCGACTCCTCCAGGGAACAAACGCTGCTGGAGATGTAGTGTAGGGAGCATCAGTCTCAAAGATGTGGGTAGAGGTTCGTCACTGAAGTTTAAGTTCAAGGATAGAACAGCCACGCCCCATACTCGCAGACTGAATGGCCGTGACAGCACTTCGAGCCCATGGCTCAATGTCTCGCATAGGGACAAAGCGGTAGAGGACTTCCAGCCGTTAGAGACAGTCCACAGGCCATCAGGTCAGATTCCATTAGTGTGGTGCGGCCAGTGGCTACAGAGCGTGGACTTGATAGCAACCTGCAAGGAACTACCTCGACAACTTGGGGAAAAGACTTATCTGTAGGAGAGCTTGTAATAGAGAAGCAAATTAACACTTTAGGAAAACAGAACAAAGTTAACAATTAGATAAAGAGAGATGCAGAAACACAGTTAAACATATGAACACAGTATTTAAAATAAAAACAGTTCAGCAATAAACTGAACAGATGTGAAACTCAAGATAGCAATGAAAATTGTGAAAAACGGTCTTCCGATACAGGATCAGTTATGCCAAACTTCCGATTCGGCAATGTAATCCTTCGGCCTGGAAGAGTAACACCATAACAAACAGGGGCAGACCAGCAGTCATAGCATGAATCAGTTCTAGGAAGTAAAGCCATAATGACTACAAACAGTGTACAACCTGAAGTGAAAAACCTGCTGCTCTAGAAATGTAGGCGGCTGCAGAGTAAGATCGCTGAAGAAACTGACTATAGTAAACAAACAATTGCAGCACAAACTGATACAAGACGGAACCCAAATCACTATCAATGTCTGCTGATGCGGCTTATACTTACAAATAATAAATAGTAATCGGCGTTTATAACTGGAGGTTCGGCGTATCGCAAAACGAACGATGGAAACAAATAAATAATCTGATGCCTCTGGGTTGTCAAATATTCACGAATTTAATACCGGTTTAAAACTTCGTGACAGATTAAAATGGTATACTGGACCAGTACTCGAACCTAGAACCTTCGGCGTTGCCTTGCAGAGGGAGGTGCTATACCGATTTCACCCCCCCCCCCCCCGCCCCCCCTCTCTTTGATATGTATGCTTGTCGTAGTTTCGTCATTGGTTCCTGTGAAAATTACTCGAAATCGGAGCAACAAACAAACAGTCAAGAACACCAACTAGACACAACCAAAGACCCCAAGCTGAATACCGTTAATTAAGTATAGTACGAAAACTTAGAAGTTAACACACGGCTTAGCAGACTACAAAACAAGGATATATTCCAAACATATCTTCGCTATGTAATACAAAATAAGCATGCAAACGGGGATAAAATCTGCTTCCCAACTACAGAACAAACTAGCAGGGTGATCCTAAGAGTTGAAAATATGCCAACGAACCTCAAAGAGCTGTTATAGGGGAGGCATGTGTGCGAAGGGGATAGGGCCTAAACCTAGAATACAAGGACTTCGTGAGAGCACATGGACGCGTGTTTCTGGATTTTAAAGACACCACAAATAAGTGTTTTTCCTTCAGTAGATACCCATTCTGAAGGTAATACAACTAAATTGCCAGGGCATTATCCTAGTAAAAATGGAACTGGGTAGGCTCTTAGAAGAAACAAAAGCAGAGATCGCCTGTGCGGCGGGAAGATTTCAGGACTCCCCTCACATTGCATCATAATAGCAGGAACACCAGACGCGGAAGTCGCGATAGTAGTAGTTAGTAAAAACCTCATGGTAACACAGATCACCCAGTTTGGCTCTGAACACATTGCCACAGCGAAAATAACTGACGGACAGGATGTGTGGCTCATGTCGTCTATTTACGCTCAGTACTCGTATGATACAGAACCTTTCTGTGACAAAATAAGTCATTGCACGATAGGCAAAAATAAAAAGGCTGATCATTATAATTGGTATCACCGCAAAATCCCCCTTGTGAAACTCCGATAGAACTGACGACAGAGGGCAGCTAGTGCTTGACAGTATACATAAATGACCTTGTGGATGACATCGGAAGTTCACTGAGGCTTTTTGCAGATGATGCTGTAGTGTATCGAGAGGTTGTAACAATGGAAAATTGTACTGAAATACAGTAGGATCTGCAGCGAATTGACGCATGGTGCAGGGAGCGGCAATTGAATCTCAATGTCGACAAGTGTAATGTGCTGCGAATATATAGAAAGATAGATCCCATATCATTTAGCTACAAAATAGCAGTTCAGCAACTGGAAGCAGTTAATTCCATAAATCATCTGGGAGTACGCATTAGGAGTGATTTAAAATGGAATGATCATATAAAGTTGATCGTCGGTAAAGCAGATGCCAGACAGATTCATTGGAAGAATCTTAAGGAAATGCAATCCGAAAACAAAGGAAGTAGGTTACAGTACGCTTGTTCGCCCACTGTTTGAATACTGCTCAGGAGTATGGGATCCGTACCAGATAGGGTTGATAGAAGAGATAGAGAAGATCCAACGGAGAGCAGCGCGCTTCGTTACAGGATCATTTAGTAATAGCGAAAGCGTTACGGAGATGATAGATAAACTCCACTGGAAGACTCTGCCGGAGAGACGCTCAGTAGCTCGGTACGGGCTTTTGTTAAAGTTTCGAGAACATACCTTCACCGAAGAGTCAAGCAGTATATTGCTCCCTCCTACGTATATCTCGCGAAGAGACCATGAGGATAAAATGAGAGAGATTAGAGCCCACACAGAAGCATACCGACAATCCTCCTTTCCACGAACAATACGAGACTGGAATAGGAGAGAGAACCGATAGAGGTACTGGGGATACCCTCCTCCACACACCGTCAGGTGGCTTGCGGAGTGTAGATGTAGATGTAAATGAATGAAACCTCTTCATACGCATGTACTGACAGAGGTCCTACAAAGGGCACAGGAAGCTACTATACCACGAGCAAAACCTGGGTGCGGTCAGAAACAACCGTGGTCGACAGAACTGTCAAGGCTAAGGAAGGATCCACGGAACAAAAGGAAGTACTACCAACAAGCAAAGACAGCTCCTGAAAGACTAGTGGACCAATTTTGTCAAAACCCAGAACTACAGAACGGCATCTGGGGATAACCATTCAAGATAGAAACAGAACGAATTAAGAAACCGACAGTTCTGTCATTACTAAAAAACAAGCTGAGGCACAATGACCAGAGGATGTAGAACCACCGCAGAATATCTCCTGAACAGGGTCCTCCCAGATGACGACACCACACTAGACGAGCGACATCACGCTGACCTAAGAGAGAGCATGATGCAACCATACATCAGTGACAGTGTAACCATGCCATTCGCGCAAGAAGAAGCCGCGACGGCAGTCTGCAGGCTTACAAACCGAAAAGCGCCCAGCCCAGACAAAATACCTTCAGAAACATTAAAACAAACAGTAACACAAATAACACCTTTTCTTACAAACATGTTCTACGAGGCGCTACTAACAGTCAGAATTCCAAACCTCTGGAAAACTGCTAATGTAGCAACAATCAGGAAACCACAAGACAAAGAGCCAGCAGACATCAAAACGTACCGACTCTCTTAAACACTCTCGGCAAGGTACAGGAAAGGCTTCTGTGTGACCGTTTACAATCGCACAGACGCCTCCTCGGTCTAACGCCCCACCAATTTTGCTTCAGGGAAGGTAGACCAATACAAGACGCCGACAACCAAGCACTGACAGTTACAAATAGCATCAGCGACAAATATGTGGCCGCCGGGGCTTTTGACAACTTGTGGTCCCTCTTCGCCAGGCTAAGGGAAATGAGGATATCAGGTTCCCTCTACAGTAGCCTCTTCGATTACTGTAGACGCAGAGTGGCTGGTACACGGAAGGTTGTCAATAGAATAACAAAGGGATATCCACAGGGCTAGAGCTGAGGACCAGTATTCTGGGATATCGCAATCGAGCCTTTGCTGAACACACTTGGCAGTGACGGCAGTGTAAGAGGTGTGGTGACTAACGCAGATGACCTGCTCGTAGTGGTTTCAGCCAACTCGAGAGCAGCACTAGAGACAAAAGGCACGCAACTGCTTCAAAAAAAATTAACAGTTGATGCAAAGAAAATAAATTGAAAATAGCTCCCAACAAAACTGTATATTTACTGCTCAGAGGGACGCTACAGAGGAATCCAATTCTAAAGTTAGACAATACAAGCATACAGAGGAAGCACGCCACACGTTATCTAGGACTGCATCTTGACGAAAAACAGACTTCCAACCATCATATCAAATTGACAATTAAAAAAAAAGCCTCGAAAATTATGCGCAAACGACCAAGACTACCGATCGAGGTGGCGCAGTGGTTAGCACACTGGACTCGCATTCGGGAGGTCGACGGTTCAAACCCTCGTCCGGCCATCCGGATTTAGTTTTTCCGTGATTTCCCTAAATCGCTCCAGGCAAATGCCGAGATGGTTCCTCTGAAAGGGCACGGCCGAGTTCCTTCCCCATCCTTCCCTAATCCGATGAGACCGATGACCTCGATGTTTGGTCTCTTCCTCCAAACAACAACTCAGTACAAATTACCTATTAAGATGATAAGTACCTACCACATAAATTTGAATCCATCGCATGCTTCGCCGCAAGTGCTTGGTCTCACAGACTGAACATGCGCAGACTAACAAGACAATTGCAAGACGAGGCCAACGCAGTGTACTCCTGAGAATAAGCGGAGCCTTCAGCACCACGTCACTAGAGGCACTTTGCGTTGTGATGGGGATCTGCCCTATAGACATAACAATACGTTACAGAGCTGCACTTTACTGGCTTAGGAGGGATAGGCTCGTTAAAGTCACCGAAATTACGGGAACCAACATTACGAACAAAACACAAACGTGGCAGAGAGAGAGGGGTGCATCCGATAAGGGTCGACGAGTGCACGCTTTCTTTCCTGACGTGCGCGAAAGATTACAACTGAAACACATCAACCCAAGCCGGGGGGATGGTACATTTCCTGACAGACCACGGGCCGTATCCGGTACACTTAAACCGCATCGGGCTAACTAAGGATGAAGTATGTGTTTGCGGAGAAACTGGGACACCAGAACAATTTACACTGCTATGCAACACACTAGCACAAGTAAGACCTATACAGAATGACAATGACATCGCCAGAATAATATGTAATCCCGATGACTGGAACACAATAAATAGTATAGCCGGTATCGTGTGTGTATGAAATCTTATTGGACTTAACTGCTAAGGTCATCAGTCCCTAAGCTTACACACTACTTAACCTAAATTATCCTAAGGACAAACACACACACACACACACACACACCCATGCTCGAGGGAGCTCTCGAACCACCGCCGGGACCAGCCGCACAGTCCATGACTGCAGCGCCTTAAACCACTCGGCTAATCCCGCGCGGCAGCCGGTATTGTATCGAACACTCTGCACGAAGAATACAAGCGCCAAAACCCATATTGAAGCAGTCTTAGGCAAGCACAAACAACACAACAAACCACATGGAAGGACACAAGCACGACCACAGATTCCGAAACTGACGAAGGAACACTAAGTGAACATGACTCAGAAGGGATCAAAATGTAAGGGACCCAAACCAACAATGCATGACCCTGCAGGCCATAGCACAGTCACAAACAACATAACAATCATAAAACAAATAAACACCAGCACCATACTAAGACTGTAGTAATAAGGTAATGTCACTTGGGAGGAGAAGGCTAGAAGAAATTTTATTCCGAGGCTCCTCCTTCCCAATGACATACTGCATAGTGTTTAAAGCATATTGCACACAAGTAGTAATGTATTGCTCGTCTTATACACTATTCTCTATTCAAAGCTACAGTAAATGAATTTTATACATAAAACGTACTTTCTGTATAAAGTATGTATAACACTAAAATGTAATATATTAAGTTATTTATGGAACAATGCATTCAAGTATCAATCAACTACATTCTTTTTCTACTAACAAATTACAAACATAAGTGTATTTCTCATGCAAAGCTAAAATTCATGTATTCCATGTATGAAGTGCTCAATCAGTATTTAATCTGTATGATCTGTGTAAACACACATTAGCACAAACCATCTCAGATGAGAATAGCTCGAGGTTCTACGAAGACCTTCCCATCAGAAATAGGTAGAAATAGGACATTATCAACCAACATGCTACTTAGACTATATTACACATCCACATACAGTCTATCACTTCCCTCCACCCACTACAAATTGTTTTCACCACACTCTTTGCATTACATTTCCTTTTTTTATTTTTCTTTAACATTTGCATTAAACAAATTTTATTGAACCATTTTAACAATTGTTAAGCAATCAGTTACATGTAACCTCAGAGAAATATTTATGTATTATGTTCTTCATATTACTTATTAGAAAAAGCATTAACAGCTGTTTACCAATAAGATTGGAACAATAAGTCTTTGCTGTTAGATTCAGAAGCATCCAAGCCACCTTAGATTTCAAGGCGGTGGGTTACTCTGTACTGTTAATGAAAATTAATTAATTAACTAGGTTCTTGTGAGGATATGGCATGATATCTTTCAAATTATATCGATGAGATCATCACTCTCTTTTTTTATTACAGGGGGTGACTTGGTGCAGGACCGTACGCGCTGAGCTACCGTCCTGGCATTGGGCTAGCCAAACTCAAGAATTGCAAGATCTGTAGGAGAACTTCTGTGGAGTTTGGAGAGGGGAGAGATAGTGACGGAAATAAAGCTTTGAGAGCAGGCCCTTTGTCGCGTCTGGATAGCTCAGTTGGCAGAGCAGATGTCCGCGAAGGCGTGTTCGGGTCCCAGCACGACACGCCGTTTAAATCTGCCACGAAGTTCTAAAACAGCAAACACTCCGCTGAAGAGTGAACATTCATCCTGCCAAATGCTCTAAGCAACACGTTGTAATGTAACGGACTACTGAAACTACCGATACCACCGGCTGGTGAGGTGTGCGCTGCCGTCAATCAACTTGAAGGAGCAAGTGAACTTTAAAACTACGTAAGCAAAAACCGAAATATTATTATTTTGTTGCAAAACTGTTAATATGAGGACAATCATGAGGTATATTGCCACAGAATTATATTATAAACACTTTTCATTTTTCATACCATGTTTTTCATATATGTATACGTGCGATGTGTAAAATATAGATATACAACCAAAGTTGACAGTACTGCACAGTTTGTAAGCTCTGTGAACAGTTGCCGGTCGTTGGCGGGAGTAGAGACAATGGGCACTTGGTGTGGAGACGTCTTGTAATACGCTTGCTTTGAGAAGGTCAAGGATAGAGGGAACGAAATGATGTATTGGAAAAGGTGTTACATTGAAAATTATTGAATATCGTCACGACCAGCATTTATAAAACAAAAGTTGGAAGTTTAAATATGTGTCAGTTCTTACGCAGCAGAAAACACACCCTGGAGCTTTCCGGAAAGCTTTTGACACCGTTCCTCACAAGCGACTTCTAGTTAAGCTGCGGGCCTATGGGGTATCGTCTCAGTTGTGCGACTGGATTCGTGATGTCCTGTCAGGAAGGTAGCAGTTCGTAGTAATAGACGGCAAATCATCGAGTAAAATTGAAGTAATATCAGGTGTTCCTCAGGGAAGCGTCCTGGGACCTCTGCTGTTCCTGATCTATATAAATGACCTAGGTGAGAATCTGATGCTGCAATTTACCGTCTAGTAAGGTCATCCGCGATTTAGAAAAGATTACTATATGGTGTGGCAGATGGCAGTTGACGCTAAATAACGAAAAGTGTGAGGTGATCCACATGAATTCCAAAAGAAATTCGTTGGAATTCGATTACTCGATAATTAGTACAATTCTCAAGGCTGGCTGTCAATTCAACTAAGTACCTGGGTGTTAAAATAACGAACAACTTCAGTTGGAAAGACCACATAGATAATATTGTGGGGAAGGCGAGCCAAAGGTTGCGTTTCATAGGCAGGACACTTAAAAAATGCAACAAGTCTACTAAAGAGACAGCTTACACTGCACTCGTTCGTCTTCTGTTAGAATATTGTTGCGCGGTGTGGGATCCTTACAAGGTGGGATTGACGGAGGACATGGAAAGGGTGCAAAAAGGGGCAGCTCATTTTGTATTATCACGTAACAGGGGAGAGAGTGTGGCAGATATGATACGCGAGTTGCGATGGAAGTCATTAAAGCAAAGACGTTTTTCGTCGCGGCGAGACCTATTTACGAAATTTCAGTCACCAACTTTCTCTTCCGAATGCGAAAATATTTTGTTGAGCCCAACCTACATAGATAGGAATGATCATCAAAATAAAATAAGAGAAATCAGAGCTCGAACAGAAAGGTTTAGGTGTTCGTTTTTCCCGCGCTCTGTTCGGGAGTAGAATGGTAGAGAGAGATAGTATGATTGTGGTTCGATGAACCCTCTGCCAAGCACTTAAATGTAAATTGCAGAGTAATCATGTAGATGTAGACCTCAAATTGAATTAACAAACAGCGGATGGCGAGATTCATCACTGGACCATGAGCGTGCAACAACGACCAATAAAGGTAAGAAAGTTATATTACTCTAAATTCAAATTGTGATGATACCTTTCTTTCTCCATGTCTTCAACCCTGTATGTACTCTGTTGTTTGAGTGAACAGCGTGACCTGGACTTGTGGTTGACTAGGCACACCAGGGAGACCACACAGGTTTAAAATGATAATTTGTAGCTTAATATACTACTAATGATAATAATTAATATTTGTCCCCCGGAGTAAGAGGTGCATTACAATGTGTACATGTCAGATGTTTCTCTAGCTACATGTTGCTTGCCTGAAAACACAAGCATTGGAGAACAACTGTAACGGAAAGCAACAACTGCGAAGAGCCTTCCCATTCTCGCTCGCAAACTTGGTCAAAACTTTCCCTGCAGACAATTGAGAGAGGGAATCGGTAAACTGAGCGGCGTCGCGAGTCACAGAGAGGAAGTGTTCCCTGCCGACACAGAGGCAGCGTTGGGTGAGCACGTGTCGTTAAGAACGGCGTCTTTCTGCGAAAGCAGAAAGAGGCAGGCAGCTGCGCCTGCTGTGACGGCTCCGGCAGCGAGAGAGGAGAAGGCGGGAGATCCATCTCCCGGGGCGGCGGGTGGGAGAGAGGGGTGGGGGAGAGCAGGATGGGTGGTGGCAGAGGGAGAGGGGGGGGGGGGTAGCGGCTCTGCTACGCCCTTTGTTCCGTAGCTGCACTCTGCAGATTCCCAAAGCACGGCGCGGATTTAATCAATGGCCCGCCGGTAATACATGCGCCGGTTTGCCGTGCTTCGCTACCCCTACACTTCCCCTTTCATCCCACACCTTTTCTTTTTTACACCCCCCCTCCCATTTTCTGCCTGAGTACCAGGCGACCAGAGAGTGAAGGCGCGCCATATGAATAAGCCGCCACATTGCCGCGCTCGCCTTTTAGGCATTCAGGGACAAGCAGCGTTGTCTTGCTGCTGGCGAACCGTAGCGAAACCATTCCAGTCTACGGTTGCTGCAACCGTCCAGAGTTTTTCCCGCTGACTTCCACACAGGAATGAGAAATACATTTACTGTAAGTTCCCGAATACACGGGTATCAACAAGGACACGTCACTGTACGGATAACCGTAAAGCACGGGTAATCAAAAATACTGAGTTTCTACCGGAAACCGCTATTTACTGTATTTATGAAACAAGTTACATGTCACATTTGAAATTTATTTATTTATCGTATAGCTTTACAGATGCATGTAATATATGAAAAGCTTATTTCAAATCTCCACTTTTCTGCCTATAATGCTTCTAAAATTAATGATCCAAACAAACAGAAAGAAAGTTTCGTCTCTAGCAAGAAGCCATATGTTTGAATATTTCTGGTATCTCAACTGCAGATTTTTCAGCGGTCATTTAACTTTAGGACTTTGTATCTCAAAATGAACAAAAAATGGACTTGTACCACTTTTGGAATAAGACCCTCATATACAGGGCGCTCCATACTGACCGGACCAAATATCTCACGAAATAAGCGTCATACGAAAAAACTAAAAAGAACGAAACTTGTCTAGCTTGAAGGGGGAAACCAGATGGCGATATGGTTGGCTCGCTAGATGGCGCTGCCACAGGTCAAACGAATATCAACTGCGTTTTTTAAAAAAAACAGAAACCCATATTTATTACATATTCGTGTAGTACGTATAGAAATATGAATGTTTTAGTTGAACCACTTTTTTCGCTTTGTGATAGATGGCGCTGTAATAGTCACAAACATTTGGCTCACAATTTTATACGAATAGGTAACAGGTAGATTTTTAAAATTAAAATACAGAACGTAGGTACGTTTGAACATTTTATTTCGGTTGTTCCATTGTGATAGATGTACCTTTGTGAACTTATCATTTCTGAGAACGCTTGCTGTTAAAGCGTGATTACCTGTAAATACCACATTAATGGAATAAATGCTCAAAATGATGTCCGTCAACCTCAATGCATTTAGCAATACGTGTAACGACATTCCTCTCAACAGCGAGTAGTTCGCCTTCCGTACCGTTCTCACATGTATTGAGAAATGCACTGACGCATTGTGTTGTCGGTGGATCATGACAGCAAATATCCTTCAACTTTCCCCACAGAAAGAAATCCGGGGACCTCAGATCCGGTGAACGTGCGGCCATGGTATGGTGCTTCGACGACTAATCCACCTGTCGTGAAATATGCTATTCAATACCGCTTCAACCGCCCGCGAGCTATGTGCCGGACATCCATCAGGTTCGAAGTACATCGCCATTCTATCATGCAGTGAAACATCTTGTAGGAACATTGGTAGAACATGATTGTGGTTCGATGAACCCTCTGCCGAGCACTTAAATGTGAATTGCAGAGTAATCATGTAGATGTAGATGAAGTTTATTCTATTCGAACTGAGAAAATGTTCAAGGATTCTGCAGCAAACCGAAGTTAGAGACACTGGTCTGTAATTTTGGGGCCCGGCTTCTTATATACTGGAGTCACCTGCGCTTTCTCCCACGCGGTTAGGGCTTTGCGCTGAGAAAGACATTCACGATAATGTTCAACAACACATTAGGAAATTCAGAATAGAGGAAGAAATAATTTCTAAATCCATTGGTAAAATGGAGAACAGAGACGAAAGCGTGAAATTCCCAACATAGTGCCCAAATTCACTCAATGTTCCCGGTATTTGAACGTAAAAGAGCTTCTAAACAAGACAGTAGATACGGAAATACTAACCGGAATAGAACACGGCAAGTCAGTATTCACTCCACGAGTGCCACATATTTTAACTAAATTACCACAGAATACAAAATGTAATTTGTAAGAACATACTTTGAATTACTTAAATGCTACATAATACTGATGATTAATTGTATATTTTTTCCAATGCAGAAAACAAAAGACAAGGAAATTGACGCAGCGGGTCCTTTTCAGCTACTGTCAAAACGAAAATATATATTACAACGTTGTCATCTTCATCATCATCATCATCATCATCATCATCATCATCAATAACAGCAGCAGCAGAAATAATAAGAATTATGATGATAATAATAGTAAAAAATTTTGAAAGTTAATTGAAAATCGAAAAGACATGAAACCAGAAGAATGAAGCAATGGAAGAAATTAAAATAAATACCACAAGGAACATTAATGAATCATTGTTCTGCTAGCGCTCGAGTTTGCTTGCTAAAGCAGAGGAAATAATAACATGGAATAAAATTTTGCTATTTCTACGAATCTATAACGACGTTACATTTACCTGAAGGATTTTATCTGGAGATAGAGACACGTGACGTACTCAGAAGCTAGTGCCAAGCCATACTAACCTGTAACAAAAAGAAAAAAAAATTGTCTCAGATTCCGTTTTTAATATTCGGCAGAACAAGATGCAGTATTAAGCAGAAATCAGAAATACATGGAAATGGTTTACAGTGTCATTTTTCCTTGTTTGTTTGGCACTACGCGATTCGTCAGTAACGTCCACATCAAATCGTTTACTTGGTAGCCGTATCTGCAGTGACGCGACACTTTACGTAGAGCAGTCATTTTAAAGAAGATGCAGGTCACCGAAAGAAACAAAAAGAGGAACTTCATTCATAATCTTTCTTATACGCCTTGGCCAATTTTTACTCCAGGTGGCAACGAAGCATGACCAGTTAACACACCTAAAATCCACAAATGAGGTTTCTTTGACTTTTTGGACTGGAGTCCTTGACACACTATCTGATTAAAAGTGTCGGAACACCCCTATGCAATGCTGAACTGACACGTTAAACGATTCCCTTCAATGGTCGTTAGTCCTGTTCTTGCAGCATCTTCTTCTGGCCACAGCGATGTCAGAGATTTGATATTTTCACCGGACTCCTAATATTCACGGTACACTGGTGAAATGGTCGTCCTGGAAAATGGCCACTTCATAACTACCTCGAAAGCGCTGTGTCCCATCGCTCGTGCGCCGACTTAAATCTAGATAACCTGCCATTGTAGGAGCAGTAACCGACCTAACAACTGCGCCTGTCACTTGTCTTATATAGAAGTTGCTGACCACAGTACAGTCTTCTGCCTGTTTACATATCTACATATTTGAATAGGCATGCGTGTACTAATAAGTTTGTTTGTGTAGCCATAGTCCGCAGCAAGAATATAAATACTTGTTTTGCTTAGCAGCGGAAAAAGGCAGTTTGATTTGCAAAACAAGTACGCCTGTACTAGTTTCTCTGGCGCTTTAGTGTATAACACCGGGGATACTGGTGGCGAACAATACTAGCAATGACTTAATTTTGTTTAAAAATTCAATCAGCGATTTCCGCGCCTTAGGTCGCCTGACAAACTGCAGGACGGAACTGCGCGGTGCTTTGCAGGAGTATGAGTATCCACAGTGTGAAGAGATAAGCCGGAGGAATTCCGGAGGGCAGCGGCGACTGGGACTGGGGAAGCAGCCATGTGTGGAGAGGCCGACATTCCGCCCGCCTGAGTCAGCCCGTGCACGCTTCGACGGCGTCCCGGCGAGCAGCGACCGCTCATAGCCTCCTACACCTAGGCAAGTTCCATCGCTCTTTTCCTACTCACATACAGCGCCAGGCCTCCACATCACATCGGCTAAAACCCGACTGTGTATTTTCCATCTAAAACGCGGACACGCGTAGTACGCTCCGCTAATCACTGGAAACAGTACAAGTGGATGCTACATACACTACTGGCCATTAAAATTGCTACACCACGAAGTTGACGCGAAATTTATCCGACAGGAAGAAGATGCTGTGATGTGCAAATGATTAGCTTTTCAGAGCACTCACACAAGATTGGCGCCGGTGGCGACTCCTACAACGTGTTGACATGAGGAAAGATTCCAACCGATTTCTCATACACAAACAGCAGTTGACCGGCGTTGCCTGGTGAAACATTGTTGTGATGCCTCGTGTAAGGAGGAGAAATGCGTTCCATCACGTTTCCGACTTTGATAAAGGTCGGATTGTAGCCTATCGCGATTGCGGTTTATCGTATCGCGACATTGCTGCTCGCGTTGGCCGAGATCCGATGACTGTTAGCGGAATATGGAATCGGTGGTTTCAGGAGGGTAATACGGAACGCCGTGCTGGATCCCAACGGTCTCGCATCACTAGCAGTCGAGATGAAAGGCATCTTATCCGCATGGCTGCAACGGATCGTGCAGCCACGTCTCGATCCCTGAGTCAACAGATGGGGACGTTTGCAAGACAACAACAATCTGCATGAACTGTACGACGCCGTTTGGAGAAGCATGGACAATCAGCTCGGAGACCATGGCTGCGGTTACCCTTGACGCTGCATCACAGACAGGAGCGCCTGCGATGGTGTACTCAACGACGAAACTGGATGCACGAATGGCAAAACGTCGTTTTTTCGGATGAATCCAGGTTGTGTTTACAGCATTATGATGGTCGCATCCGAGTTTGGCGACATCGCGGTGAACGCACATTGGAAGCGTGTATTCGTCATCGCCATACTGATGTATCACCCGGCGTGATATGAGGTATGGGGTGCCATTTGCTACACGTCTCGGTCACTTCTTGTTCGCAATCACGTCACTTTGAACAGTGGACGTTACATTTCAGATGTGTTACGACCCGTGGCTCTATCTTTCATTCGATCCCTGCGAAACCCTACATTTCAGCAGGATAATGCACGACCGCATGTTAGAAGTCCTGTACGGGCTTTTCTGGATACAGAAAATGATCGACTGCTGCCCTGGCGAGCACATTCTCCAGATCTCTCACCAACTGAAAACGCCTGGTCACTGGTGGCCGAGCAACTGGCTCGTCACAATACGCCAATAATTACTCTTGATGAACTGTGGTTTCGTGTTGAAGCTGCATGAGCTGTTGTACCTGTGCACGCCATCCAAGCTCTGTTTGCCTCAATGCCCAGGCGAATCAAGGTCGTTATTATGGTCAGAGATGGTTGTTCTGGATACTGATTTCTCAGGATCTATGCATCGAAGTTGCGTAAAAATGTAATCACATATCAGTTCTAGTATAATATATTTGTCCAATGAATACCCGTCTATCAACTGCATTTCTTATTGGTGTAGCAGTTTTAATGGCCAGTAGTGTATTTGTTACTTCTGATCTCACTTCCGCTTATAAGGCCAGAAATTACATCTACGGAAGTAACTGGCAACATATGAGGCTTTCAGTGACGAACTTCATTAACAAAGGGTGAAACCAATTGCAGGCATGTGACCTACTGGTCTCAAATAACACCAAACGTCCATCGAACTTAAGATCCCCACCCGACGGACGCATCACCGTCAAGTGTCACATTCCATCAATTCACGAGGGACTGCGGTGAGTTTTGTAATTTAATTCAGTGATTGGAGCAAAGACTGATGATCTGGATCCTTACGCCACCACCTCCCCTTTCCGGCCAAATCATATTAGTGAAAATCTCATCCATCGCCGGCATTCGAATAGGCACATTTCCTAGTCACCGAGCGAGGTTGGGCAGTGGTTAGTACACTGGACTCGCATTCAGTGGGACGACGGTTCAGACCCGCCTCCACCTATTCTGATTTACAAAATTTCGAAAAACACAGCCCTCAGTCGCGAACACAATTAATTTGTGACCTAAATTTCGGTGTCCCAAGGGACACCTTCTTCGGACAAAATTAAAACTACTGTATTTTTAATTTTGTCCTAAGAAGGTGTCCCTTGTGACACCGAAACCTAGCTCACAAATTAATTGTGTTCGCGACTGAGGGCTATGGTTTTTAAAATTTTGTATTATACAACAGTCGCTGATTGACAGCCACTTTAAAAACCTTACTATTCTGATTTAGGTGGTCCGTGATTTCCGTAAATCGCTTCAGGTGAATGCCAGGATGGTTCCTGTTAAAAAGCGCGGGCGACTTCCTTCCTCATCCTTCCCTAATCTGATGGGACCGATGACCTCGAATCAACCAACCGACCAACTAATTTCCTCTTTCTCTGTTGGTCCACCATGGACAGGGGACATCGGCTGGTTGAGTAATTGTCAATGTCAATAAATTCACTAACAGCCGTGTATTTTAAGGTATTATTTCATTCTGAAGCAATTAGTTTCGGCAATTCTCTATGCCATTATGGGCAGAGGCCTGAAGATGGCATAATGAATTGCCGAAACTGGTTGCCTTCAGAATAAAATAAAGTACCTTTAAGTAAACTGCTGTTTGTGAATTTGCCGGCCACTAGCGGTTCTAGGCGCTTCAGTCTGGAACCTCGGACATGGATGTGTGTGATGTCCTCAGGTTAGTTAGGTTAAAGTAGTTCTGTTCTAGGGGACTGATGACCTCAGGTGTTAAGTCCCATAGTGCTCAGAGGTATTTTTTGTTTGTTTGTGAATTTATTGGCATTGACGACTAAGATTCGTTTGAGCAGTTGCCAGAGGGCTGTTGCGCATGCGCAGAGCAGATTTCGCCTATAAGCAGTGCCGTTCCCGCTTCTGGCTATTTGAAGTGTGGCTGTTTGCCGTACGAGCAATAGCAGCAAGTAGCCAGATGCTACCCGCAAAAATGTTTCTGGCGCGCCCAAGCTTCCAGATTCGCGCATGCGCAGAGCAACCTGAGTTATAGTGAGGCGTCATTCTCCAAGTGACCCGTGCATATTTTTCGTGATATTGCTGTTCACTCTTCGTTTACAGCTCCCACGTCAAATGAAAACAAAACAGATTTCTGTGACCGCGAGTCATCAAGTGAACTAATACACATTCTCATAATCATGGAATTAGATCAGGAAATGAGACACTTAAAGTAGTAAAGGAGTTTTCCTATTTGGGGAGCAAAATAACTGATGATGGTCGAAGTATGGAGGATATAAAATGTAGACTGGCAATGGCAAGGAAAGCGTTTCTGAAGAAGAGAAATTTGTTAACATCGAGTATAGATTTAAGTGACAGGAAGTCGTTTCTGAAAGTATTTGTATGGAGTGTAGCCATGTATGGAAATGAAACATGGACGATAAATAGTTTGGACCAGAAGAGAATAGAAGCTTTTGAAACGTGGTGCTACAGAAGAATGCTGAAGATTAGATGGGTAGATCACATAACTAATGAGGAAGTATTGAATAGAATTCGGGAGGTGTTTGTGGCAGAACTTGACAAGAAGAAGGGACCGGTTGGCAGGTCATGTTCTGAGGCATCAAGGGATCACAAATTTAGTATTGTAAGGCAGCGTGGAGGGTAAAAATCGTAGAGGGAAACCAAGAGATGAATACACTAAGCAGTTTCAGAAGGATGTAGGTTGCAGTAAGTAGTACTGGGAGATGAAGAAGCTTGCACAGGATAGAGAAGCATGGAGAGCTGCATCAAACCAGTCTCAAGACTGAAGAACACAACAACATGTCATGGAAGACTAAAGTAAGTTAGTGGTTTCAATTTTCTGATTTTGTATTCTTTCCACATTATTAGCAATGAACTATTAATCGTCTTAAAGAAGTTATTTTTGTCGGTTTCCTGGAGAAATTTGCTTCTATTAATCTTTTCCGCCGAGACAATTAATTCATTTGAAACGAAGTGTTTCATTTCACAATATTGGCTAATTTTAACTTAGTTCAGTTTCAAGTGCACATTTTCTTTTTCTGGGCACGAATGGCATTAAACCATAATAAAGAACCGAACATGAGATTGTACAATACTGATGTCCCAAGAAAACTGGTATCCAGAAAACACATAGAAAAGCTGAATGTCTAGTAGTTCAGTGTAAATCTGGACATACAAACGTGCACTTTAAGGCGTATTAAGCATTTTAGCTTGGTTTATGATACTGTGATGTTCTTGGAGTAGTCTCTGATGTCCTGTTTCTTTTATGACACTGTTAAGATCTCTTAACGCTACGTATGTACGAAGATACGTACATATTCACTTGAAGCTGACTAAGTAGGCAAATTTGGTCAGTAGTTTTGAACTAAATACTTTGTTTCAAATATATTGACAACTTTAGCAGAAATTTGCAAATCTGCTTTCCGTGAAACACAATGTTTTTTTCTATCACAAGACACTTTTCTAGTACTTCCTCTAGGCTGTACGTTATTTCTTAATTTCTGTTGTTTACACCTTAAATTCATGGAATGCCATTCCATGATAGATTGTAGACTGGCAGCATACCGTGTTTTATCATTTTAACTCCGCACGTGGCTTTATATTTATTACTAGAGTAGAATTAACGAACGAACTTTTAATTTCCTAGTCGAGCACCGCCGCACAGGTGTGCGGTAGCGACCTCGTCCACGGAGTCGGGTACTTAAATGGTGACGTATTTTCACAATGCACCCGCAGGTCCGAAGTCTGTCACCATGAAAACTACGAAAAATAGGCGTATCCATCATAAACGTTCTTGTCATTGTATATTAAATGAAATATATCAAAGGCTAACTGGATCAGTCACTCTTTTCTTTAACTACTACGACTCCTTTCAGGATCATCTAGAGATGAGAGGTACAGTGTACACACAGCCACACACCGAAAAGTGGCATTCCGAGATTAAATGTAGATACAGACGTAAAATATGCCGGAAGTATTACTGCGAAACACGTAATGTAACTGATCCAGCTAAAAGAGTAATTGGTGACAACAGCACGTGGCACAAGTTAGAGTTTAACTGTAATACAGCACAACGCATACAGTTCCTATTTCGCAACTCTTGTAAATGCGAAATCTTGTTTTCCGTACTTGGTCAAAGAGTCAGTGAAGTTGAGCATTTTTAAAGTGTCACGATGGTAGGTAAATAAAAAGCTTTCTTGGAAGTATCAAATTCTCTGATCTGCTGTGTTAATTTGGGACTTCATGAACGCCATTGATCAAGGGTCTCAGAATTCCAAGTCTGCCATCCTTGTACATAAATTCCATCAAGATATTTTTTGTTGTTGACAATACTGGCTCACTCAGAAGAATCTGCAACACACACTCATGGAAAACCGATTTTTACTGGAGTAACACTTCCTTGAATACTATACAGAAATGTGTGCACTATTCAGTTGGTTTCATTTTCGATAGATTTCCAGCGGAATATGAGAAAGACGGATGAACCCCAGGTATTCAAATCTAAATTGAAAGCTTTCCTTGTCTCACACTCCTATTCTATACAGGAGTTCATCGCAGTAGTTGAGAACGTTTCGCTGTACCGTGTTATTTTTTTTTTTGTTTATTCGTATATTCTCTCACAAATTTTCTATGTCGTGTTTTATTAATAGTTCTGTTTATAACTTTTCTTTATTAGCATAGCCCAATGGAAGGGGATACATAAATTATTAATGAAAAGCAGAAATGTTTGGGCCTCGAAATGGCATTAATTTAGTTCGTTAATCAGTTTTCGGCTTACAAAGCTGTCATCAGATTTTAACTGACTATCATCTTCAAAGAGGAAACAGTACCGGTGAACACTGTTAATGAGGTGCAAACATACAGTAAATGACATCTTTGACAGTGCAATAATAACGTAATTGAAAATGTTAAACAGTAAATTAATGTAAAGGGAACATAATGCAAGGCATATGGCTAAGCAAAGAAAAACCGTCTGTGTGAGTACGCAGTACGAGGATGGTGGCAAAGGCGGAAAAGGTGTGCAAAGAATTATACTCGACAGTAGAGAAGATGTACATATCGTAAAAAGATCCTAGAAGCCTGTATAACAGCGTAAATTAAATTAACAGTATCAGTCAAATTAAATTAAAACAACCCGCCCGGATATTCGTACGTGTTAAGCGCCGCTTCTGGGAAGGGGGAGTGTGTCGGTCACGAATCGAATCCACCCGGCAGATTAACAACCAGTGTCTGAGTGCCGGCCGATCTGAAGCCGTGTTTTAGGCGGTTTCCTACATCTCACTCGGTGAGCGCCGGGCTGGTACCCAAGCCCAGCCCAGTTATTCGATTCGCAGACCTTCAGGAAACTTCCGCTCACTTCCACATAAATAACACAACACGCAATTTGAGGTACACACATTCCGTCCACGAAAGGCATGTGGCCACCCCTTTAATTAACCACGGCAAATAAATAACAATGACACCCTTGTGCCTATGCGGGACAAAGGCAGAACAAGAAGACGAAGAAGAGTGGAATAAAAGCAACACAAGAATATTAAACATTAACTTGAAAATATATTGTACAAACCCATGGAATGTGATCCAGAGATAGTTGTATACAAAAATACCAGCTAAATTATAAATCACTGGTTTGAAGAATTACTTTAGTGAAGATGTATGGGAAGATTTATGGCGCACATAACATAGACATTCACTAAATCAACCACATAGACAATCACAATAAAATAAATACATACACGGAAAATGGGGGAACAGGAACCAAACGCTACAGATGTAATAACTTTCTTAAGGGCGATGTTCTTGAGAACAATATTATGGAAATTGAAGAGGACGTAGAAGAAGATGAAATGGGAGATATGATACAGCGTGAAGAGTTTGACAGAGCCCCAGGAGTAGACATCATTCTATTAAAACTACTGATACTCTTGGGAAAGCCAGTCCTGATAAAACTCTACCATCTGGTGAGCAAGATGTATGAGACAAGCGAAATACTCGCTGACTTCAAGAAGAAATTAATAATTCCAATCCAAAAAGCAGATGTTGACAGATGTGAAAATTACCGAACTATCAGTTTAATAAGTCACGGCTGCAAAATACTAACACGAATTCTTTACAGACGAATGAAAAAACTGGTAGAAGCCGACCTCGGGGAAGATCAGTTTGGATTCCGTAGAAATGTTGCAACACGTGCGGCAATACTGACCCTACGACTTATCTTAGAGAAAAGATTGAGGAAAGGCAAGCCTACGTTTCTAGCATTTGTATACTTAGAGAAAGATTTTGACAATGTTGATTGGAATACTCTCTTCCATATTCTGAAGATGGCAGGGGTAAAATACAAGGAGCGAAAGACTATTTACAATTTGTACAGAAACCAGACGGTAGTTATAAGAGTCGAGGGGCATGAAAGGGAAGCAGTGGTTGGGAAGGGAGTAAGACTGGGTTGTAGCCAAACCCCGACGTTATTCAATCTGTATACTGACCTAGCAGTAAAGGAAACAAAATAAAAATTCGGAGTAGGAATTGAAATCAATGGAGAAGAAATAAAAACTTTGAGGTTCGCCGATGACTTTGTAATTCTGTCAGAGACAGCAAAGGACTTGGAAGAGCAGTTGAACGGAATGGACAGTGTCTTGAAAGAAGGATGTAAGACGAACATCAACAAAAGCAAAACGAGGATAATGGAATGTAGCGGAATTAAGTCGGGTGATGCTGACGGTTTAGATTAGGAAATGAGACATTTCAAGTAGTAAAGGAGTTTTGATATTCGGGGAGTAAAATAACTGACGATGGTCGAAGTAGAGAGGATATGAAATGTAGACTGGCAATGGCGAGGAAAGTGTTTCTGAAGAAGAGGAATTTGTTAACATCGAGTATAGATTTAAGTGTCACGAAGTCGTTTCTGAAAGTATTTGTATGGAGAGTAGCCATGTATGCAAGTGAAACATTGACGATAAACAGTTTGGAGAAGAAGAGAATAGAAGCTTTCGACATGTGGTGCTACAGAAGAATGCTGAAGATTACATGGGTAGATCACATAACTAATGAGGAGGTATTGAACAGAATTGGGGAGAAGAGAAATTTGTGGCATAACTTGACTACAAGAATGGATCGGTTGGTAGGACATATTCTGAGGCATCAAGGGATCACCAGTTTAGTATTGGAGGGCAGCGTGGAGGGTAAAAATCGTAGAGGGAGACCAAGAGATGAATACACTAAACAGATTTAGTAGGATGTAGGTTGCAGTAGGTACTGGGAGATGAAGAAGCTTGCACAGGATAGAGTAGCATGGAGAGCTGCATCAAACCAGTCTCAGGACTGAAGACCACAACAACAACAATGTTGTTCACCAGTTTCCAAGACGGTAGTTATGGGCTGATGACTACGCTGTAAGACGTTTAAGCAAATTAATACCGTAGAACATCCATAATTTGGTGCTTTTCATTTACTGTTATTAAGTTATTCAACGAAAAAGCGACCGAAAAATTGATTGACAAATGAAAGATGAAAGAGAGAAAGTAACAATCAAAGGAAACCTCCTCCTGGCGCACCAAAAAATACCTTGAGCTGCCTTCGACCGCGGCCAGTGTGGATGCCGGTTTCGTCAGAAGCCTCTGGGGCGCACAGCTTGCTGGAGGACTGACTATTATGCTCCACCACTGTTTGCCTCAGACTACGGGCAAAGCCCGGCCACTTGCTCCGCCCCTGCCGCTAAACTGGCCGTTAGGTGGCGGCTAACGGCCACCCTCGCACCACCTGTGCCCGCACTGCCAGCACCTTGCGTCGCCGCTACTCTCTGTTTACACCTCACTGGAGAGCCGGTTTCATTACTGCCCTACCTGGCCGCAGAGTCTCAGTAGCCGTCCTCTTAAGGGCGAGGGACAACCAAGAATAAGTGGCAAGTCCTGATAATGTAGCCCACAGCTACAGCTGTACTTAGCAAGCCAACTTACGGCGTGTTGCGCTGCTTCACCCAGTTGTCTTCCACAGCTCTTGTAGTCACAGGTGGCAAAATAAAAGCAGCCTGCCCCAATTTGCGAGCACGGTAAATGTTAACGCAGCGCCGAAGTTTTAAATTTATTTCCTGTGCAGTGCCCGACCGTGAATGTCGTCGGCAATTATACTACTTCCAGGAAGCCCTTGACTTGACTGTAGTCTGAGAAATGTGAGATGATATCACAAAACTAAAATACATTACTGGCTATTAAAATTGCTACACCAAGTAGAGATGCAGACGATAAACAAGTATTCATTGGACTAATATATTACACTAAAACTGACATGTGATTACATTTTCACGCAATTTGTGTGCATAGGTCCTGAGAAATCAGTACCCACAACAACCATCTCTGGGCGTAATAACGGCATTGATTGGCCTGGTCATTGAGTCAAACAGAGCTTGGATGCCGTGTACAGGTACAGCTGCCCATGCGGCTTCAACACGATACCACAGTTCATCAAGAGTAGTGACTGGCGTATTGTGACGAGCCATTTGCTCGGCCACAATTGACCAGACGTTTTCAAATGGTGAGAGATCTGGAGAATTTGCTGGCCAAGACAGCAGTCGGACATTTTGTTTATCCAGAAAGGCCCGTACAGGACCTGCAACATGCGGTTATGCATTATCCTGCTCAAATGTAGGGTTTCACAGGGATCGAATGAAGGGTAGAACCAAGGGTCGTAACACATCTGAATGTAATGTCCACTGTTCAAAGTGCCGTCAGTGCGAGCAAGAGGTGAACGAGACTTGTAACTAATGGCACCCCATACCATCACGCCGGGTGACACGCCGGTATGGCGATGACGAAAATTCGCTTCCAATGTGCGTTCACCGCGATGCGCCAAACACAGATGCGACCAGCATGACGCTGTAAACACAACCTGGATTCATCCGAAAAAACGACGTTTTGCCATTCGTGCACCCAGGTTCGTCGCTGAGTACACCATCGCAGATGGTTGTTGTCTTGAAAACGTCCCCATCTGTTGGCTCAGGGATCGAGACGTGGCTACACGATCCGTTACAGCCATGCGGATAAGATGCCTGTCATCTCGACTGCTAGCGATGCGAGGCCGTTGGGATCCAGCACGGCGTTCCGTATTATCCTCCTGATCCCACCGATTCCATATTCTGCTAACAGTCATTGGATCTCGGCCAACGCGAGCAGCAATGTCACGATACGATAAACCGCAATCGTGACAGGCTACAAAGTCGGAAACGCGATGGTAGGCATTTCTCCTCTTTACACGAGATAAGGTGGATAGATCACGTAACTAATGAGGAGGTATTGAATAGGATTGGGGAGAAGAGAAGTTTGTGGCACAACTTGACTAGAAGAAGGGATCGGTTGGTAGGACATGTTTTGAGGCATGAAGGGATCACAAATTTAGCGTTGGAGGGCAGCGTGGAGGGTAAAAATCGTAGAGGGAGACCGAGAGATGAGTACACTAAGCAGATTCAGAAGGATGTAGGTTGCAGTAGGTACTGGGAGATGAAGCAGCTTGCACAGGATAGAGTAGCACGGAGAGCTGCATCAAACCAGTCTCAGGACTGAAGACGACAACAACAACAACAACACGAGGCATGACGACAACGTTTCTCCAGGCAACGCCGGTCAACTGCTGTTTGTGTATGAGAAATCGGTTGGAAACTTTCCTCATGGCAGCACGTTGTAGGTGTCGCCACCGGCGCCAACCTTGTGTGAATGCTCTGAAAACGTGATCATTTGCATTATCACAGCATCTTCTTCCTGCCGGTTAAGCGTCTGTAGCACGTCATCTTCGTGGTGTAGCAATTTTAATGGCCAGTAGTGTACTTATCAGCGGATGTTCCCTCGCCATGATGGACCAACAGAGATAGAGCAAGCAGAGCAGAGTCGGTGAGTTGCTCTATAAGTGGAGCGCAGGCGACGCGAACGACGTGCACCAGCACGGCCACTGCGGCGGCTGGCTCTGTCTAGGAGCGAGCGTCGCCGTCTGCAAGCGAGTGCTGCGTGGCGCCGGCGTAATTGCCGTGGCGCCGGCCGCACGCACCGCCGGGCCTTCGTCAGCCACGCCACGCGGCCCGCCATTGTTCTAAAAGCGGGCCGCTTCGCGCTTCCGCCCGCCGGCTAAATCCGTCGCCTCCTCCGCCGCCGTCTTTCGCAGCCGGTAAATCGCGGCCCCTTTCTCCTCTGTTTGCCCACCGTCAGCCGCCGTAAAGTATTTCTCAAACTGCAGCCCGCGCGTCGGCTCCACCGTTTTACTGCCCTTCTTTCGGCAGCGCGGGTCTCCGGGACCGCGAAGAGAGAGGGTGGGAAGGAAGGAAACTGCTCCTGACACGGCAAGAATGTTCCGCCGAACAGAAGGGCGCGTGTGTGGCAACAGGAAGCTGCTCGCTCGTCGCAGTTCTCAAAAAAGTTCGCTACGCTGTTGTAGGGAACCACTGTTCGTTAAACGGCGGGGGAAACGTACTGCAGGTCTGTGGACTTTCTGCCACGAGGGTCGTGACTCTATGCAACGGTTTCAAAAAAGTGGATCTAACTTCAACTATGTATTCCTAAGATATAGACAGCAAAAAAAGTTCGTTCGGAAATGGCACCGGCATCGGGACATTTCGCCGCCGATTGATGTCGGCCGTAGACCGCAGATCTTCTCAAATCCGTACGCCAGTACCTGCGCGGTCTCGGTACAACCGACGAACCAGGAACACAGGATTTTGTGTCGGAAGGTCGCAAACGTTTGGAAAACTAGTCAACTAATAATCAGCCTGATAAACAGAACCGTAAAGATCCCTTTCGACGCAACACCAATCACGTCAAGATTGCCTCCAAGAGACGAGTCATCAAATATATACAAGGACGGGCAGTGATCTCTTCACTGCACGTGTACACTAGGTTCGACCTCTCACGGGGATCGGTGAAATGCCACGAGTATTGAGGATTATGAACAAGGGGCAGTAGGTCAGTAATGTGTGGAGAAGTTGAGAATTTGGGTCTGCCGCGAGCTTCTCTAAGATAGTCCGTGCAGTTGCGATGACGCAGTGGTCAGAGCATCTCCCTACTAAGCACGAGACACTTGCTCGAATCCCGGGCCGGCAAAAATTTTCAACTTTCCCTATTGACTTAAACCAGTCCCCACTTGCAGCCAGTGTCTATAATTCCTTTGTGTCTAAACCATATGCATCGAACCACCATATGCGACACACTCGGGAATCCAGATTTCTACCGTATCCAAGGGACCAACATGAGGAAAGAAGTGAAATACCATAACATGAAGAACTTTTTATAATATTTTTTAATCAGTGGATTGGACACTACCTTTAAAAAACTGTGGTGAATATCGGCGACCACAATGGTCAACGAACTGTTTAACAAAACAACAAAACGGCGCTCTTATGCCGACATCAAGACGGAGCAGCACGGCACGACAAGTCGTCGGAAGAAAGGAAGGAAGGAGTAAGCCGCTAGCAGCCGAACCAACGAGCACTCCTAAACGGAGTGGGTCCTCTACTAATAACCAGCTCCAATGAACTGTGTCAGGTCTCACACCTTTCCCATATGACAACGCTGAATTAACTGTGTAAGTTCATAAGATAATAATAAAGGCTTGTTTGAAAGTGAAAAGCATACTTCGGACAGTGGCAGGCAGAACTGAAATTAGTTTGCTTTCTTCGGGCGAATCGGGCGACGATCCCCTTGCTAAACACGAACTTTGAGAAATTTTAATACAAGAAGGATGGAGTTTGCGACATGATGAAAAATGCAATAACTGGTCGTTGGATGCTTACGAGATGTTATCACTGCTCACAGTTGTTTCTATACCGGGAGGGCGATGATCATGTTATACAAGGTGGTTTGAAAATGTGGTATAAGTGGTTCTTTACAGTGCTACAGATGCTCAAAGTATCTTATTCTAAAATGTATGGTTGTTTTACACTATATGATGAATTTATTCTAAGTTGTTCACAGTGTTTGTAACCTTGCTTATCAGTATCACCACCGAAGTATCTCTAGTATGTTTCTGTCTTCATCACATATATTCGTAAAATTTGTCTGGTTATTACTATAACTGAGGAAAGAGTTTACAGTACTCGCCAATTCCAGTTCACAGGCGAGAACCAAGCGTTTCAAAACGTCGGGAACGTCGTCGTTTGCTCGTTTGCGCAACCACGTCTAAACTGAATGTCACAGTTTTCGTTTCCAGGCGGCCTGAATGAAAAGAGCTTGCCCCAGTTAGCGGGTGAGATAAATTTTGATAGGCCATTGAGATCTCATGTTATCACTCTACTCAGTATCAGATCGCGGGTAGCCATGGGCTAGGACCCTATTTGCAGGGAGCCACTGATTTGAATGGATACTGAAGGAAGGTGGTAGAAATCACAAAACAAATAAAAGATTTTGAAACCAGCACTAAGAGTCATATTCTGGAACTAGAGCAACGTACTCTTAACCGAAGGCAGCCTCCGCTGACACGGACACATTCACAGGGTGACATAGAAAGAGTATTTACTCTAGCTACAGAAGCTTGAAAGAGCACTTCGGAGAGAGAATGCTGAACCACGAGAGCTAGGTTTCGCCAACAAAACCTTACCGCAGTATCGCGAAATTCTAGCGATAGCCAAACTACCGAAACGCCGATTGAATCCGAGCATCATTATTAGACTGTACCCAAAGTGACGAACCTTTTAAGCTTTACAGTCGCATGGCGGAGCTTACCTGTGGGCAATAGGTTCTTTGTCTGTGCCGGCACCTAGAGGACCTTCCAAGAAGGCGTTCCAGATGGGGCTGGAGCGACGATGCTCAGGGGTTTTGTTAGGTGGTCGGCTTGTCACATCAGTGTGTCTACGCTTCAAAGAAGCAGTCCCGGTGCCAACTTGCTAGGTTGTCAAGTTGCTACCTGTTGACTCACAGACCCGAGCGCCTCGTTTCAGCCCCAGAAGTTTCCTACCACCACGACGCGGCTTGTGGAGTATGATGTAGATGTAGATGCAGATGCACGTGACGCAGCATCGGCCGTTAGGACGGAGCGATGTTCTGTGTTCGTGCGAGCCTCAAGGCGAAGACGATACTCCGTTTAAACGTTTTTTAACGGCCGCCGCCATTTTGAACAATTTACTAATTTTTCTCAAAATGATGCCAGATGAGATCTGTTTACAGATTTCGGTTCCTCTGGATGCACAAAATTATTTTTATACGGTTTCTTTAATTACTTATCTGCTGTAATTCGGGGTTGAATCTTTAGGTACTTTAAAATAAATTCTTAAGCGAATTATGGATAGAGCAGCGGTTTCTTACTCGTCAAAATGTCTCTAGTCTGTCACCTAAGTTCATATTCATTAATTACTGTCGACCCATTATTTGTTTCTTGCCTTGCGCGGCCGCTCATGCTCTCGTCACTTCACGTGATGTCTTTGGGAGGGTTCGTAACATTACGTATTACATGTTGAAAGCCCACGTACCGCGTCAAGTATTTGTAATGGCAGAGGGCGGACGACATTCGGGGTGTAATATCTCTCTATATTCTACTAATTATCCCTGCACAATTCAATGAGTGAATTACGTTTTCTACTTGACCATCTAGATATTCGCTGAATCGATGCGCAGAGTTGTACAGTACTATTACTGTTCCATGAGCGCATAATTACTCTTTGTAATATTCTCTCTGGTGTGTGTTGGGGGGACTTCTAGGATCTTCTCCGTGCCGAATAGCCACATTGAATAATTGTAATTTTGCTATCGATAATACTGGAAGAAAGAGATTGGAAATATACTGTATGGTACTCAAGAAAATATATACTGAGCATTTACATCAAAGGTGTGTAAGGAATTTCATTATGTATGTATTCTCTAATTGGAAATTTGCACGGAGGTGTCGTTTCGTTGGTAATCAGAAGGGGGCTTCCCATGAATTGGAAACGAGCCTGCTCCATTATTTCATCGGATAATTAAACTCTATCAAAGCAAACTTTCCGCTCGATTTGAGGTTTCCCGACTGACTACGCAACGCAAGAAAATCATGACATTTTATTTACACAGGATTGCAGATCACTTGGAAACATCGAGACTGCGGACATGGAGAGTCATCGTCCGATTCTGATTAAACAAGTAAAGCTTAATTATAACTTTCCTGAGCGACTGTGATATGGCTGCTTATGAACGAGATTATTAATAAAATACTAATAACTAACTTTCCTCCTCACCAGCAACCAATACAAACGCAATATTAATTAAAATTATAGTGGCATAGCCCCTCACTCCCGCTCCGCCCAAAATTACAGAACAAGATATTTAATTGTCTCGGAAAACACTATGGGACAAACCTGATAAAAGGAATGTACTGAAACCAGAAGCTTAGCTAAGATGTGTAGCATTGAGATAATCTTCAGATAAATCCGTTCATAGTGATAAGGTTAGCTGAACGTTGTAACAGCACATATAACACTTGACTGAGTTTATGCAATCAAACGCTCAAATTGTGAATTACGTTGTCAGTTTTATTTACACATTTGGTCTTCACACTATCGCGTGTAATTTTCAACTGCATCAAGTATTTATACTACGGGCAGCGCAGTCACTACTATTTGAAACTCTGAAAGATTCAATATTGGCAGCAAAATGTTATCTACAAATTGTGCAGAGACCTGTCTCCAACCAGTTCCCAGTGAGGCAAATGGAAGCAGTAGGTGGAAATGGGGCGAGACAGGTTTGTAGCTATCTCCAATGTTATTCAGTCTGTACACTGAGCAACCAGGAAACAATAAAAAGAAAAAAAAAAGTAGGATTAGGGTTTAACGTCCCGTCGACATCGCGATCATTAGAGACGGAGCACAAGCTAGGAATGTTTCACGGATAAGGGAATGAAGTCTGTAGTGGCCTTTCAAAAGAACCATCCCGGCACTTGTCTGGGGCGATTTAGAGAAATCACGACAAATCTAAATCAGGATGACAGGCGCGGATTTGAACCGCCATTCTCGCCGAGTGCGGGTCCAGGGTGCTAACCACTGCGCCACGTCGCTCGGCAGCAGTAAACGAAACAAAGCAGAAATTTGGGAGGGGAATTAAAGAAGAAGAAATAGAAACTGATCGTCCCGTGCGGAAGTGAAACGTGGACGATAAACAGTCTGGACAAGAAGGTTATAGAAACTTTTGATATGTGATGCTGCAGAAAAAAATCTGAAGATTAAATGAGTAGCTCGGATTATTAAAGCGAAGGTACTTACAAGGAGAGGCCACGCCGTTGGTATACGGATTTTCTTCAGACTTTGCTCACCGTTAGTCGGCCATTAAAACAACAAAATGTGCAAGTAGTCAGGTGCACTGCTCTAACGATTCCGAGAAACTCGCGAGAGAACTTTCACGCGTAACTGATGTATCCGTGAGTAGGTACCAGACGTCAGAGTTCTTGGTGGTGAAGTGGTTAGCTTTAGAGCTTCATAAGACGGACGCGTATGAGGCGACGGTTCGACTCCCGCTCAAACCTTCATTCTTGTGGTATGCTGATGAGCTTGCTGCGCAATATGGCGGACTTTCCTTGCGGTCGTCACACTTAGGCGGCTGTAGCCTTGAGGACGAGTCCGCCTGTCCTGACGTTCGCGCGCAGTCCAGCGTCGTGCCACTGCGCCATTCGACCAGCCGGCCAATTGGACGCCCACAATATGACCCCATTCAAAACTCTGTCGTGAGGTGATAACGCTGCCTCACATGAGTACGCAGTATCTCCGTCTTCTTCACAGTGATCATTATTATTTACACTTGATGCCTTGTATTAGAGAGCAGGTCGTACATTGTGTGATTGTACATGCTGTGTCATACAAATTCAGTTATTACAATTTAATTTTTTGTTCGAAATTTTACAAAAGGATAAATAAAAAACACATACACACACACGTATCACTAGTAGTAAAACTGAATTTGTATGACGCAGTATGCAAAATACACATATACATATACAGTTAAAATGAGGAGAAATACTTCAGTGTACGGTATGCAAGGAGTACACGTAGGGTTAGAAGTTACCAGGTTTAGGGCAATCTAGGAGGCCGAATACTAAATGAAATGGGCAACGGAAGGGGAGGCGGTTCATGTTAATTGGTATCGGTGGTCAGTCATGGAACGCAGAGGCGGATGCTCTGCCTCCCGAGAAAGACGCCTGTTCTGCTCGAGCTCTGGATGACAAGAGAGAGAGGCAACTGTGTTCTGCTCTGCAGAATCCCCTAGAGCAGTGGTTCCCAACAGGTGGCCCGCGGACCCGCAGGGGTCCGGGAGCAATGCCAGAGGGGTCCGCAAGGAGCTATGAGAATAAAAAATATGTTAAATATATTTCTTATGATAGCAGATTTTTTGTTTTGGCCGCTTCCTACATGAGCAGGGCAGGAGTATAAGGAACTTGGAGGTAAGGCAATGAAAAAGATCCTTCCATTTGCAACCACATGTCAATGTGAGCAAGCATTTTCTTCCATGTGTCTCATGAAAAACAAATATAGGAATCGGCTCCACATGCGCTTGGATTTCAGTGTGAAAGTTTCAAGTTTGGAACCTAATATTCCAGAAATAATGGACTCAAAGGTCAGATTGAACTCATCTCATTAAGAATTGAAAATTAAAACTAACTGTATACTGATAGAGTACTCTGTTGTAGCTGTATTTTTTCAAATAAATAATATCTTTGTGAAATTAGTGTTTTCTTACTTTTCACACATGTCTACTCAATGCAATCTCAAGTGTAGTACACTTCAAAGACCAATACACTCAGTTTTAATTTTTTCCTGTCATTTTCAGTTCATACTCAATTTTTATTTTTTTAAGGAGTTTGTTGTACTTAACACCCAGACTCGAAGACAAAGATTTTGAGCAATAATCAAAAATTTAACAATAGCATTGATGACTAAATTGAAAAAGTTTTAAGCTCATTTTTTCAGTAGTGAATATGTCAATGTTTTTTCTAAGTACCAAAAACATAAAACGTATAAAAAGACTCTTAATTTGGCTTTTTAGGCACTTGATTCTGTGATACGACAAGGTACCAATCATGCTCGATGAGGGGGTCCTCGAGAAAATTTTGCTGGAAACCCCTGCTCTAGAGTCCACACGCGTGACCTATATCCCACGCACGCTACTGGCTGAAACCGATGGCGTGAATTCGCTAACAGTTTCAGAATAGGGCTCAAGGCGTCTCTTGTCAGCAGCTTTAACTACAGAGAACTGCCTCGTTTCTGAAAGCCAGGCAACTTGTGTCACGTAGGGACAGCTGAAGTTGCTCTGGGAGAAAACTTGTAAAGATTTGACTGGGCCTTTGAGATACAATTTTTTAAAGCAATTCCCTAAAATATTCCTTGTCTAGCTACCACCATGTACACTCCTCCCCCCTTCCAGAGGAGTGGTGACTCACATTGTTTACAGTAGGGTATCAGTCACGTCCCGGAAAGACGGTTAGCCCTAGTAGGTGCCTTAAAGCTGTTCCCGCCTATTATACATGGTGGTCCATTGAAAGTCACCGGGCCAAATATCTCAAAAAATAAGCATCAAATGAAAAAACTACAAAGAACGAAACTTGTCTAGCTTGAAGGGGGAAACCAGAAGGCACTGTGGTTGGCCAGCTAGATGGCGCTTCCATAGGTCAAACGGATATCAACTGCGTTTTTTTACATAGCAATCCCCATTTTTTAATTACATATTCGTGTAGTGCGTAAGGAAATATGAATGTTTTTTGACCACTTTTTTCGCTTTGTGATAGACGGCGCTGTAATAGGCACAAACGTATAAGTACGTATCACGTAACATTCCGCCAGTGCGGACGGTATTTGCTTCGTGATACATTACCCGTGTTAGAATGGGCCGTTTACCAATTGCGGAAAAGGCCGATATCGTGTTGATGTATGGTTATTGTGATCAAAATGCTCAAGGGGAGTGTGCTATGTATGCTGCTCGGTATCCTCGACGACATCATCCAAGTGTCCGGACCGTTCGCCGGATAGTTACGTTATTTACAGAAACAGGACGTGTTCAGCCACATGTGAAACGTCAACCACGACCTGCAACACATGATGATGCCCAAGTAGGTGGATTAGCTGCTGTCACGGCTAATCCGCACATCAGTAGCAGACAAATTGCGCGAGACTCGGGAATCTCAAAAACGTCGGTGTTGAGAATGCTACATCAACATCGATTGCACCCGTACCTATCGTAACATGCGTTCTCAGAAATGGTAAGTTCAGAAAGGTACATGTATCACATTGGAACAACCGAAATTAAATGTTGAAACGTACCTACTTTCTCTGTTTTAATTAAAAAAATATACCTGTTACCAACTGTTCGTCTAAAATTGTGAGCCATATGTTTGTGACTATTACAGCGCCATCTATCACAAAGCGAAAAAAGGGGCCCAACTAAAACATTCGTATTTCTTTGCGTACTACACGAATATGTAATAAAAAATGGGGGTTCCTACTTAAAAAACGCAGTTGATATCTGTCGTATCGGCCGGCGCACAGCAGCCGTCAACTCGGCGTGGCGTGCTACGACACGGGCGGCACACAGCGAGTACCGCTGGCGCCGCACACGGTGTCAACAACTGGCGCAAGTGAACGCGTCGTCGCGGGGTTAGCGGCTGCGTACACACCACTATCGATAAGGATTACCCTGGCGGCACTGCCCTTGCCACCAGCTGAGCAACCTTGTAAGGGCGCCATCTACCAACACTCTGATTAGCCGGACCTGCGGATTTAAGCGAGCTCCCTGAGCCCGTTTAACCAATCTTCGCCGATGACTGTGTTACTACCCGGCTGCTGGATTCACGACGACCGAACCGTACTGTGGCCTCCCTGGCTGGAAACTTGAGACGCGTCGGTATCGACTGGTTGGCAGTGGTTTGGACTTGTATTCTCTACTAGTGACTCTGAATCCTCCTTGGCGCTACAGCCAGCGAAGTGTTGTGTAGTTGAGTGACAGAAGGTCAAATAAATTTGGCTATCACGGAATATTTGTTGTGTTATAGTGCGAACATAATAATATCCGTTTGACCTATGGCAGCGCCATCTAGCGGGCCAACCATAGCGCCATCTCGTTTCCTCCTTCAAGCCAGACAATTTTCGTTCTTTGTAGTTTTTTTCGTTTGCCGCTTTTTTCGCGAGATATTTGGCCCGGTCACAATCAATGGAAAACCCTGTATAGCCTGTCGGATCTAACGAAAACTCTAATCGTGAACACACTAATGCACTCTGGTGGCCATTCTAGGTGTTACATGGTATTGTGACTCTCTCATCATTTACTCACCCGTCGATTCTGTACACTTGTACCAAGCTACACTGACGCCCGACCACGTCTTGTGGGTGCTTCAGTTCTTTTACCTCCACACCTTCTCGGCCGGGTGTTCACAGCGTTCTGCCCCCGACTGTACTTGCCGGCTGGTGTCCGGTCGCTGCTGCCTTCTGCCGACGCATTTGTTTCGGCACGCTGGCGCATCGTCGCTTTCTCGGCGCCTTCCGCTGGCCTTTCCTGCAGTAGTGGAGAGCGCTGATCTGGCCCGAGCTTTCATGCTTCCGCGAGCGTAAACTGTCGCCACGCTCCAGAGGATACTCAGACGACGGGGGCGCCACCAAAGTTCACCGTCTCTTTCCAACTCTCTATCTCTCGCTCTCTCTCTTTCCAATATTTGAGCTTCACAGCTGTAGCTGAAGCATCAGTGCAGCCAGCTGCCCTTTCTTTTTTGACGCCCCTAACTTTATTTTTTTTACTATCTTGAACTTACTGCGAGCTCTTTCCCGGGAACGAGATAGGGGGATGGTGTGAAGCAAATAGGAATTCCTGAGATGGCGCTGTTTTACTTTTCCCAGTCCGTGTAGGTATCCATCTCAGTGGCCATAATATTCAGCTTATGTGTATATTCTCACACCTGGGGGAAAAGGCAGCCCTTAGTTCACACATTGCTACACACCAGAATTCAGTGCCCTGCTATATATAGACATAAAATTAAGATCGCTGAGGCAAAAATCGGAATACTCGTACTCACACACATAAAACGTAGCACTATATAGACAAAATAAACATGGCCAAACGTGGGCGCTATAAAATTATAGACTGCGACGCCAGATGTTGTGGAAAATGTTCGGACCCAACACAGAGGATTGTATCCAAATGTTCAGAATGTTATATCACCTGACGGATCGATTTAGTTTCATTTCTTGGAAAAGATGTCTGAAATTTTACGGATTTCTAGCAGTGATGGACGACCCACCGTCAGCCAAAACTACCTTCCACATAATAAAAGCCGGCCGCTGTGACCGAGCGGTTGTGGGCGCTCCAGTCCGGAACTGCTCGACTGCTACAGTCGCAGATTCGAATCCTGCCTCGGGCATGGTTGTGTGTGATGTCTTTAGGTTAGTTAGGTTTAAGTAGTTCTAAGTTCTAGGGGCTGATGACCTCAGATGTTATAGGGGCTGATGACCTCAGATGTTAAAGTCCCATAGTGCTCAGAGCCATTTGAACCATTTTTAAACATAATAAAAGGGACCCGAAAAATTGAAGTACAATGGTTAGCTGGCACCAAAACTTACAGCAAGAAAGTTGCTATTGACCCTCTGCCAACTACATGCACTACTGGACTGCCAGTGATACAAGACACACTTTTGCGATTTCGCGTCCAAGTAACTAGCAGAATGAAGTTAAAGAAGATGATAAAGTTTGGGAAACATCAGAACAACGACTAGCAAAGTAACTAGCGGTTCGAAGTCCTCTTTAAAGAGCCAGACAGGATGATTATGATAATAAGGACTGCGGTTCAAACAGCAGACAACCCCAAGAATGATAAAAAATGTAAATAAAAGCTACCATGCTTGGTTTCAGATATAAAAATCCATAGTTGTCATTTACTGGTGTCATGCTGTGGCTTTCACTGCACCATAAAAGGTGTCTGTGCAGACTCAGAGAAGAACAAACATCCTCCTTAGCGCTCAGCACCTGGCGCCATTGTGCAGGAAGCTACTGGGCACTCAGCTCGATCATCTCCGGTACATACAGCCCCTATCTGGACAGCAGCCCTTACGTCTCTTCTATCTTAAAGACCACGTCTTCGCAGTCTCCGTCACATTTTTCAACGAGAAAACGTAAGGCCGCGCGTTGCCCGTGCTGTCCTGATCTACTTCGATGCAGTGGATGTTCGATTGTCACCTTGGTCAGCACGATCTCCAGATCGTCACCCCAGAAAAATGTGGTCACAGGTTGCTAAGACACTGGCAAGATACAACGCAAAAGCCACTGCGATTGTCGAATCCAGGCATAGACTAGAAGCAGAATGGTGTGCCCGTGTCTCCCATCCAATAATCTCTGTTCGATTCGATGCCCAGCCAGGTTAGGGAAACCGTTGGTGCCAGAGGTGGCACCTCTGTAAACTGAATTTTGTACCCTGTACACGCCGGAATCACCTAAAAATATAATCGTATTTTTACTACTGTACTGGACTCGTACAGTAAGGAGTGATGGGTCAACTGGCTGGTTTCAACAACGATTAGCCTGTCCATTGTTCTTCCATCCAGAAGAATGAAACAAGTGAATGAATGTAGCCTTTGCGATCACTCTCCTCGTTGGAGTGGTTTCATCCAGTGTGAGACAACCGACTGACTCAAGTCTCTGACAGGGTGAGTCAGGAGGAAACCGACACGCTTCGAGGCGTTTTTTGATTCCGAACAAAAAGCTTCAAATGAACAAGTGCCCTTTTCTTAGCCGTATCCGACATACAGCTTTCGAAAATCAGGAACGCATGTCCTTCTTCACCAGCAGTGCTGCTGCTTGGGCAATACGACGTTGCACGTACTTTCAACACGACGGAGCTCTTGCTCATTCCGTACGGTCAGTGACACAATACCTAACTGAAACGTATCCGGCGTTGGATCGGTCGCCATGGAATCATTTCTTGGCCACCCATATCATCCGATCCTACTCCATTAAATTACCATTTGTGAGGTTAACTTAAAACAGAAATCCACAAGTGCAGAGTGCACGCAAGGGAGGAACATCTCGCTCGAATTTTACATGCGCTTTTGACAAAGTAAAGGAGCATAGGAATGAGCTCAGATCAGCAACACAGCAGCTGTCTACAACACCTACAGAATGAAATCCGATGGACGGTGAACTTTTCGGACATCCCCTGTGAGGAAATATACGCAATTAAACATAACATTAGATCACAATGTTTCATTGACTATCACCTGCATTTCTCCTGCTGCCTATGCAACAAGATAAATGTTCACATTATGTTTTCTCTTTAGTATCACAAACACTCCTCAAAACATGTAGCTTTCTTCCTGATTCACACTGTACGAATGTTTTCACTCAAGTTTGAGTGATTTCTCGTACACACTTTTCCACCGCTTTCGATTATATGTCATGAACCACGACATGGATTGCTAAATTTCCTAGACTAATAAAGCTTATTTCAAGGAGGGCTGAATAAAAAACATAATATTTTCCAAATTAACGTAATTACTTAAACACGAAATTTTCGTACTTACAGCATTAAATATGGGCTTTGAGCTGGTTTTAAAATGTTAATAACCAGTTCTGCAATATACATTTATGTTTAAATACTTTTTTATTCACATTTATTACAGCTCTGTTTCTCTCTTTCGGTAAATGTTGAGGCGATGTGAACAGGAGGCATGCAAGATACAACTTGCTTTTTAAGTATACAGGGTGTTACAAAAAGGTACGGCCAAACTTTCAGGACACATTCCTCACACACAAATAAAGAAAAGATGTTATGTGGTATTGTGTCCCGAAACGCTTAATTTCCATGTTAGAGCTCATTTTAGTTTCGTCCTCCTACGCTCAATGGAGCACGTTATCATGATTTCATACGGGATACTCTACCTGTGCTGCTAGAACATGTGCCTTTACAAGTAAGACACAGCATGTGGTTCATGCACGATGGAGCTCCTGCACATTTCAGACGAAGTGTTCGTACGCTTCTCAACAACAGATTCGGTGACCGATGGATTGGTAGAGGCGGACCAATTCCATGGCCTCCACGCTCTCCTGACCTCAACCCTCTTGACTTTTATTTATGGGGGCATTTGAAAGCTCTTGTCTACGCAACCCTGGTACCAAATGTAGAGACTCTTCGTGCTCGTAATATGGACGGCTGTGACACAATACGCCATTCTCCAGGGCTGCATCAGCGCGTCAGGAATTCCATGCGACGGAGGGTGGATGCATGTATCCTCGCTAACGGAGGACAATTTGAACATTTCCTGTAACAAAGTGAAGTCACGCTGGTACGTTCTGTTGCTGTGTGTTTCCATTCCATGATTAATGTGATTTGAAGAAAAGTAATAAAATGAGCTCTAATATGGAAAGCAAGCGTTTCCGGACACATGTCCACATAACATATTTTCTTTCTTTGTGTGTGAGGAATGCTTCCTGAAAGTTTGGCCGTACCTTTTTGTAACACCCTGCATACTGTCGTTTGTCGGAAGGATTTTTCCGCGAGAAATATTTATCATTACTCCTTGAAGTTTTTTAATTAATATAGTTTCAGAATATGACTCATCCTTAGAGAAACTGTGCATTCCACTGAATGTAACTTGAGGAACACATTTTAATGGCTCTGAGCACTATGGGACTTTACTTCTGAGGTCATCAGTCCCCTAGAACTTAGAACTACTTAAACCTAACTAACCTAAGGACGTCACACACATCCATGACAGAGGTAGGATTCGAACCTGCGACCGTAACGGTCACGCGGTTCCGGACTGTTGCGCCTAGAACACATTATATTCAGCCTGTCACTGATCGTTTCGGTATTTTGATCCAGATGCAAAGTTACCTAGTAGGCAAACGACTATTCATACACAGGTACGAAAAACTGAAAGATATTTATTTTCACTCAATAAAAGCAAGTATCGTAACGTTGTGGTAACAGAATGCAGCCATGATAATGATTTAACATAGCCAAAACAACAGATTGTTTCCGCTCAGAATTGGATACTCCGGGGACTAGCGGACTGCAACTGTCCCTTCTTCTCATAAACTTGCTCCAACAGACTAGTTTTACTTGAAAGAAATGAACGAATAATAACCGAACCGGTACATAAAAGGCCGCGCGGGATTAGTCGAGCGGTCTTGGGCGCTGCAGTCACGGACTGTGCGGCTGGTCCCGGCGGAGGTTCGAGTCCTCCCTCGGGCATGGGTGTGTGTGTTTGTCCTTAGGATAATTTAGGTTAAGTAGAGTGTAAGCTTAGGGACTGATGAGCTTAGCAGTTAAGTCCCATAAGATTTCACACACATATGAACATTTTTGGTACATAAAACTACAAACGACCCAAACAATTTTCATGCGGTTGCTCCCATTGACTGGTTTCACTCAAAAGAGTGAATGAATAGTCCAAACGATACGTAAAATTATAGCTGATTATCGTTTATTTTCATTCGGTGGCTGCCGTGGACTGGTTTCACTCAAAAGAATAAATTACTAATTCAGTCGGTACGTAAAAATACAGAAAAACGGGATCGATTGTTTTCCAACAACCGACTAAATATGTTGTTTTCATTGGCTTGTGCCCGTGACTACTAAAACGTGTAAGTTCTTTGTCTGTACCCTTCTTAGTAGTGCAATTTTAATGACGTGCAGTGTATGCACATGAAGCGGGTAGCGGCACAGATCTTTACTCGTAATCACTGCGGTAGCAGTAGGCGGAAGTTTCATCTGCATGCGATCCGACACCTGCTCAACATTAAGTTGCGCGGAAGCACACCAAGAGGCGCATGCACAGAAGCGTGGGGGACAAGGCCTCGCGTGTTCGCCACGGTAGACAGAGGCAGAGAGAGAGAGAGAGAGAGAGAGAGAGAGAGAGAGCGACGGGCAAACCGCGTCTCCTTTACGACCCGCCGGCTGCCGTTGGGACGTCGCAGACAAAGCGCTGGAAGCGCCAACAGCCGCCGGAAGGCCTCCAGCTGCATATTTACGTGCCGCCGGATCTGACTTGCATGAAGGCAAGGTAACGCCTCGACTGCGCCCTCGCTCAAGTGCAGGACCACTGCTTGCGAAAGCGACGAAGGACTTGCGAGGAAAAGTCAGAACGAGAACCGCGAACTTGAGTTCTCGATTACAACATGTTCTCTGTGCGCTCGAGATCTGACGACGAGTTTCCGAACACCGCGCCCGAGAACGTGAGGAATAGGGTCTTGTCAGCAGCACTCGAGAAAAGAACAAGACTTGTTGCTTGTGCCCGTAAAGGTTCTCTGTCTTCGGATGAGAATTTATTGCCATTTGCTTCCAGCAATATGTCAGCTACGTTTTACAGGACAGCAATTTGAGCTCACCGGATAAAATGATAGCGCTCAGAAATGCACATGGGGTGCTTCGTAGCGTACTGGTAGAACTAGCACTTCTGGAAGAAATGATATTGCGGAGACATGGCTTAGCCACAGCCTAGGGGATGTTTCCAGAATGAGATTTTCACTCTGCAGCGGAGTGTGCGCTGATATGAAACTTCCTGGAAGATTAAAACTGTGTGCCGGACCGAGACTCGAACTCGGGACCTTTGCCTTTCGTAGGAAAGTGCTCTACCAACTGAGCTACCCAAGCACAACTCACGCCTCATCATCACAGCTTTAATTCCGCCAGTACCTCGTCTCCTCCCTTCCAAACTTCGCAGAATGCCCTCCTGCATACCTTGCAGAACTAGCACTCCTGGAAGAAAGTATATTGCGGAGACGTGGTTTAGCCGCTTAGTTGTGCAAGGTATGTAGGAGAGCTTCTGCGAAGTTTGGAAGGTAGGAGACGAGGTACTGGCGTAATTAAAGATGTGAGGACGGGTCGTGAGTCGTGCTTGGGTAGCTCAGTTGGTAGAGCACTTGCCCGCGAAAGGTGCCGAGTTCAAGTCTTGGTCTGGCACACAGTTTTAATCTTCCAGGAAGTTTCATATCAGGGCACACTCCGCTGAAAAGTGAACATTTCATTCTGAACTCTAAAGAAGGTGTCTTTACGTGGGTGTGAATACGCCAGAAATAAGGATCACATCAAAAGAAGGATGCATTCGACATACGGAGAGGAGTTAAACGTTTTAGAACATGTCAGTGGATCACCAGATGGCGCAGATCTGGAAGTGAAGCAGGTGGAGAGGACGAAACAGAAGGCTTCAGAAGAAACTATGCAGTTATTCGAGATATACGTGGATGAAATGGGATATCTCTATAACAAAGGTTATGATTGTGTTACATTGATGCCTAACCCAGAGTTTATAAAAAGAACCATGCGTCGTCAGCGGTGTAAGAGCGCGGAAACCAACAAGGGCCCAAGAACTTGTGGTGTCACCGCCAGACACCACACTTGCTACGTGGTAGCCTTTAAACCGGCCGCGGTCCGTTAGTATACGTCGGACCCGCGTGTCGCCACTATCAGTGATTGCAGACCGAGCGCCTCACACGGCAGGTCAAGTCTAGAGAGACTCCCTAGCACTCGCCCCAGTTGTACAGCCGACTTTAGGGGCGATGGTTCACTGACTACATACGCTCTCATTTGGAGAGATGACAGTTCAGCATCGCCTCCAGCTACGTCATTTGCTACGACCTAGCAAGGCGCCATATTCAGTTACTACGAATGTATTCTGAACAGATAATATTGTGAATCATGTACCGTCAAGAGCGTTGTTCATCATTAATGGATTAAAGTTAAGTATCAAACTAATTACGTCCGCTTTCTGAATTCTCATTCCTTGTCATGTTCCAGACCTCACGTCAGTATAGTCCTTCCCTCCTCAATCCAGCCTGTGTGAGCTAAATCGCGTGCATTTCGGTCTCTACTAGTAACACGATGTTGGCTCATCTGCCAACACAACAGAACTATTGTGAAATTGACCTTCATGAAGCTTTCTTTAAAATGGGAGACGACGGTAGTTTGCTTCTATAAGACGATAGATTAGAGAGCAGATGATAATAATTTTTAGTGGAAAAAAAGGAAAAGAAAGTTTAAAAACGTCTTCGCATTTTTAATGGGTGGGACATTTAAGAGCTGCAGTAAGCAGTTACCACAAATCTCTGCTATACACGCAAACTTAGGAGGTGCGAATGACGGAACATTCTTCCTGCTGTATTTTCACTACTGCCCTCCCCTCTAGAGGTTCTGGACCACAAGCGCCCCCTGTCGCCACGATATACTGCCTAATAAAAAGAAAGACGCATAGGTTCGTTTGTTTCGTCTGATCAAAAACTGTCTGCGTAACAGACGTGGACCCATGCCTTTCGCAGGCTGCGATCTTAACCACAGGTCACGATTGGCTCTTCCAGCTTCAGTTCTGGCAGCGTCTCTCTCCTACTGGCCCAAACATCACAGGAGCTCATCTTGAGGAACACGGTGCTAGTACAGTAGGGCGTGGAAAAGAGCTCCAGTGAAGTTTGCGCAGCTATCCTGTAGTGTCACATATGATTACCATTCCCCTGGTGTTCTACAGTTGATGACGGGATTGGAAGTTTCTGTTAAATGTCGATAGTGGTCGCACAGTATCTGGAGGGCCCACTGCTGCGTGCTCGCTCAGCCACGATTTGGGACACCCTGTATTTTGTGAACAGTAGCTGTGAACAGTAGCTGTATTTGCGAAGTTACCTCTATAACTGTCGATTTTGTTCCGTGAAGAGCGGTATGTTACGTTGTCTCTGAGAGAAGTCTTTAATTCAGTGGCAAATCTCGTCTGATGCTCGGTAAGCTCGCATTTTTCAATAAACGGTAGTGCGGGGTGGTGTCAAATGCCTTCCTGCAGTCTAGGAACACGGCATTATCCTGTGAGCCAACGTCTACGTCACTGTGGATCTCACGGTGGGACAGAGCGAGCTGACCATGTCAGTTTTTAGGTGGAGGGGGGGGGGGGGGGGGGGAATTTTCGTTCTCCAAACCCATCACAATACGTGAGCATAAAACATAGTCCATAATTCCACAACGGATTTACGTCAGTGATATAGGCCCATAACTATGTGCATATGTCTTGTGGCCTTTCAAAAGCCGAAACATCGACAGTGACAATAATAAAAACGCACAGTCAAATGACGGCAGTAATATTTCAAAGGTGATCATTTTGACACTCCAGTACAGAATTTTTACAGTTCGCAGACAGTCAGCGTTCTCACCATTCGTATTTTCATAGTGGTGTGAGTACAAATTCATAATGGAAATGTATCACCGGTGTGTGAGGGAGCAAGTCTGTGGTTAGCAGATGAAACGGCAGCGAGACTTTCTAAGTCATTTAAGAACATAAAAATTTAAATGTCAAAAAAGTAGTACAAGGAATTATTGAAGCTGAAGGTAAATCAGAATATGTACAGCAGATTATCCGTCCTGTAGTAGTGACGGAGGGAAAGAGAGGGGACGCACAGAACAGCATCAAGCTACTCGAAAAACTGATGATTTCTAGTTAAAAAAGTTATTTCCATTTCTCTTCAGGGATTTAGTTTTTGTTTGGTTTATCTTTAACCTAAACTCTATGACATTTTGTGTAAAATATAGAGTTGTTACGGCGTTACTGAAGCGCCGCGGTCACACATTACTCAAAAAATCACGCCAGCCATATTCAGACCGATTTCCTAAACTATCTTTGATAGAAATTCTCTCACTTACGTCCCATAATTAGTGCAACTCTGTCTCTGACAACTACGTAGAGAAGCGAGGATATTCATTCCGCATAGAGTACACCACTTGTAAATTGGCCGACATCATATCTGCCCATTCCAGTCAAGTGCAACAACTGGTTCCCACGTTCTGCCTTTTTCCTTATTACACCCCAAGCAACGATAAGCCATACGGTGTTTGTGAGGTCGACAAGAATAACAGCGTTTCCATTCGTTCCGTTCCTTTTTGTGTCGCAGACAAAGCAATTGTGGCTTTAACAGACCGTACCCATTGCTCTCTGTGGAATTTCGGGCGCCAGTGAAAGATATCGCCTGCGGTGGAGGGAGAGGCTCCGGGAAGCCAGCGATACGACGCGACGTCCACTAACAAAAGGGTGTCCCGTCACAGAACACTTTACCAGACGTCCTTATATATCGGTCCCGTGAGCCATCTATCTTTGTCTGGAGAGAATGTCTGGCGCCGGAATCATTTTGCCTCCCTTCCTTTTTTATCACGAATCACATGTAGAGACTTACGGCTGCCTTTATTCCTTATAACTTTAAATAAGCTTCCTGATTTCGGATACTCCAGGACCTGTTGCTGTGTATTGAATATAAATATAGAAGACTTCGACTAGCGAGTTATTTAAACACTTCTTTATACCCGATAAAGTAGTTTTCAAGACTTTTCAGGGTAATCTTCAGATAGGGTACACAGAAGTTACATGTTTCTGTAGCGTGATTCTGCGTATTGGGTTTGTGACAAGTGGATAGGAAAAAATATAGTATATTGCTATGAGTGATAGGTAGGCCTATGGGACGAGTTGTGTCGAAAAACAAATTTACTTACTGTGGCAATACGCACGACATTTGAGTTGGTATCCACCTAGCAACCTCCATTTTATTTCTCTGTGGGCCACAGGTCACTCACTTTTCACTATAAAAATAAATACCGATTACCACCATAAATATATTACTAGTCAACATGTGTTGTACAACTGATGTATATTACGAAGATCTTCACTAGAGTGCACTACTGACCATTAAAAAATTGCTACACTACGAAGATGACGTGCTACAGACGCGAAATTTATCACACAGGAAGAAGATTCTGTGATATGCAAATGGTTAGCTTTTCAGAGCATTCACACAAGGTTGGCGCCTGTGGCGACACCCACAATGTGCTCACATGAGGAAAATTTCCAACCGATTTCTCATACACAAACAGCAGTTGACCGGCGTTGCCTGGTGAAACGTTGTTGTGATGCCTCGTGTAAGGAGGAGAAATGCGTACCATCACGTTTCCGACTTTGATAAAGGTCGGATTGTAGCCTATCGCGACTGCGGTTTATCATATTCCGACATTGCTACTCGCGTTGGTCGAGATCCAATGACTGTTAGCAGAATATGGAATCGGTGTGTTCAGGAAGGTAATACGAAACGCCGTGCTGGATCCCAACGGTCTCGCATTACTAGCAGTCGAGATGACAGGCATCTTATCCGCATGGCTGTAACGGATTGTGCAGCGACATCTCAATCCCTGAGTCAACAGATGGGGACGTTCGCAAGACAACAACCATCTGCACGAACAGTTCGACGACGTTTGCAGCAGCATGGCCTATCAGCTCGGAGATCATGGCTGCAGTTACCCTTGACGCTGCATCACAGACAGGAGCGCCTGCGATGGTGTACTCAACGACGAAACTAGGTGCACGAATGGCAAAACGTCATTTTTTTCGGATTAATCCAGGTTCTTTTCACAGCACCATGATGGTCGCATCCGTATTTGGTGACATCGCGGTGAACGCACATTGGAAGCGCGTAATCGTCATCGCCATACTGGCATATCACCCGGCGTGATGGTATGGGGTGCCATTGCTTACACGTCTCGGTCACCCGTTATTCGCACTAGCGGCACTTTGAACAGCGGGTGTTACGACCCGCCGGCTGCGGTGGTCTCGCGGTTCTAGGCGCGCAGTCCGGAACCGTGCGACTGCTACGGTCGCAGGTTCGAATCCTGCCTCAGGCATGGATGTGTATGATGTCCTTAGGTTAGTTAGGTTTAAGTAGTTCTAAGTTCTAGGGGGCTAATGACCACAACAGTTGAGTCCCATAGTGCTCAGAGCCATTTGAACCTTTTTTTGTTACCACCCGTGGCTCTACCCTTCATTCTATCCCTGCGAAACCCTACATTTCAGCAGGATAATGCACGGCCGCATGTTGCATGTTCTGTACGGGCCTTTCTGGATACAGAAAATGTTCGATTGCTACCCTGACCAGCACATTCTCCAGATCTCTCACCAATTGAAAACGTCTGGTCAATGGTGGCCGAGCAACTGGCTCGTCACAATACGCCAGTCACTACTCTTCAGGAACTGTAGTATCGTGTTGAAGCCGCATTGGCAGCTGTACCTGTAAACGCCATCCAAGCTCTGTTTGACTCAATGCCCAGGCGTATCAAGGCCTTTATTACGGCCAGAGGTGGGTGTTCTGGGTACTGAATTCTCAGGATCTATCACCCAAATTGCCTAAAAATGTAATCACATATCAGTTCTAGTAAAATATATTTGTCCAATGAATACCCGTTTATCATCTGCATTTCTTCTTGGTGTAGCAATTTTAATGGCCAGTAGTGTATATAACATACTTTGGTCGGAAATGTTTCTTTGGTTTTTGTGCATGTATTACAGTCGACATATGGTGAAATACGTTGAACTAATCTGGGGTGATAATGCCGAAAAATGGCGTTACAGTAATTACATGTTCAGAGAATCCCTGTACAGCAGAAACGCGTCAATATTCCGAGATATGACAACGATAATTTGAAGCAAAAAGCCGCATAAGGACATATCCCTTATTCCGAATGACCAACAGCAGCAGCATCACTACCATTGCAGAAGCCGTAAACGTACACCACATCTGCTTACTCTTCATTAGTGTAGACGTGCGACATTTAAACCAGAGGTGTACAAACGCAGCTAACCGATACTTCTCTCTGATACACTCGCAGTCCTTCGCACCTCATCACTCACAACACAGCATGGACAACAGCGCGTTCAAGGGGTTAGTTTAATGGCACAGAGACACCTAAAGCAAATAGGTTGAAAACAACGAGGTAAGTTGAGCTAGAACAAAACGTATAAGAGGCTGGGTGGGCAAGTCACATACGTATGCTCCACCAGCCCAAAAGCAAACGAATATTACACGTGTTCTATCTCGGAAACCATTCGGAAAAGGGCATATCTACATCTACATGGTTACTCTGCAATTCACATTTGAGTGCCTGGCAGAAGGCTCATCGAACCGTTTTCATACTACTGCTCTACCATTTCACTGTCGAATGGCGCATGGAATAAGGAACACATAAATCTTTCCGTTCGAGCTCTGATTTCTCTTATTTTATTATGATGATCACTTCCCCCTACGTAGGTGGGTGTCAACAAAATATTTACGCACTTGGAAGTGAGAGTTGGTGACTGAAATTCCGTAAATATATTTCGTCGCAAAGAAAACCGCCTTTGTTTCAGTGAGTGCCGCCCAATTCGCGTATCATATTGCGCGATAACACGAAACGAGCTGCCCTTCTTTGTACTTTTTCGATGTCGTCCGTCAATCCCACCTGGCAAGGATCCCATACCGTGCAGCAATATTCGAGCAGACGACGGACAAGTGTAACGTAGGCTGTCTCTTTAGTGGGCTTGTCACAGCTTTTAAGTGTTTAGCCAACAAAGCGCAGTCTTTGTTTCGCCTTCCCCACTATATTATCTGAGTGGTCTTTCCAGTTCAAGTTGCTGGTAATTGTAATTCCTAGGTGTTTAGTCGAATTGACAGCCCTTTGATTTGTGCGATTTATCGTATACCCAAAATTTATTGGATTTCTTTTAGTACCCCTGTGGATGACGTCGCACTTTCTATGTTTAGTGCTAATTGCCACTTTTAGCACCATACAGAAATTCTCTCTAGATCATTTTGTAATTGGAATTGATCGTCTGATGATTTTACTAGACGGCAAATTACAGCCTCATCTGCAAAAAATCTAAGGGAGCTGCTCTGATTATTACATAGATCATTTATATAAATCAGGAAAAGCAGAGGGCCTATGGCACTACCTTTCGGAACGCCAGTATCACTTCTGTCTACTCGATGATTTACCATGTATCACTACGAACTGTGACCTCTCTGAGAGGAAATCACGAATCCAGTAACACAACTGAGATGATACTACATATGCACGCAATTTGATTAATAGCCCCTTGTGAGGAACGGTATTAAAAGCCTTCTGGAAATCTAGGAATATGGAATCGATCTGAGAGCCCTTGTCGACAGCACTCATTACTCAAGAACGATATTTTCTGAATCCGTGTTGGTTATGTATCAGTAAGTCATTTTCTTCAAGGTGATTCATAATAATTCATAGTAATGATGTTTTTTGCTTAAAAGCGTTCCTATCATGTCCCTCAATGGGTCACAGTTTTCTGTTACCCACTGAAACACATAGAAGACATAGTTTGATACCAATGTAACTACATATACGTTTATATCACGACGAGTTTGAAATTCTCTGTGGCATGTAGAAAAGCAACCAAAGAGCATTAGTGCTGTTTGTCATTAGTTTTCTTACCAGGCCTGTTACGGTATATATGGAGCGCGAACAGCTTCGGTTGTTGAGTAATCAGAATGAAGGACACGGAGATGCCGAGTAATCTATGAGAGAGCATTGTCAGCACCTGACAGTTTGAAACGGACCTCATTATGGGTATTCATATGACCGGCTGGTGGAATCAGGTAATATCCAACTGTGTAGGACATCCGAATGCGACGGATATCCTGTGCCCCTGCACGTCACATCTCGTGAAAAGTGTCATAGTGCCATTTTTCAACAGAACAATACTCGTCCACAAGTTTCATGTGTCTCCATGAAATCTGTTTCTGATGCTAAGATACTCCCGTGGCCAGCAAGATCCCCAGGTACATCTTACCCTCACTACTCAGTCACGAAATCAATTTTTTGTTTGTTTTTGGGTACATAAATAGCTGTAGCCCTGGTGTACGTCTAAACCCCAGTGCCATAATACCAAAGTAAGTCGCCATTGTGGCGAAACCGAAACGGAGGAGCCCGTATCTTCTGTATCAGTCGGCTGCGACTCCTCTTTTGTTTCGTCTGCTCTAATGGCTCTAAGCACTATGGGACTTAACATCTGAGGTCATCAGTCCCCTACACTTAGAACTGCTTAAATCTGTCTAACCTAAGGATATCACACACATCCATGCCTGAAGCAGGATTCTAACGTGCGACCGTAGCAGCAGCGCGGTTCCGGACTGAAGCGCCTAGAACCGCTCGCCCACAAAGGTCGGCTTCGTCTCCTCTACCGGCGTCCTTCGGTATTGCGGCGGAGAGATTTCAGTGTGTACGTCTGTTGACATATATTGTACCTGCAAACAAGCGAAAACTGTATGCCTAACATTACGTTTCCGAGTTGATAATTAAAATTCTTATACTACCATTCGTGCATTTTAGACATATCGATGCCATCTCGATCGATAATCGAAAAACATGTTGCAGTTCACGTTAAGGTTAAACCCGATAACGGCATTTTAGTTTTGAATAACCAGTATTTTCCGGTATTTGTTGGGTGTCGATCGTAACAGGTATTTTTTTATTTTTTACTAATAACCGAGTAAAGCCGGAAGGTCAATTAGCCATAGCAGCAGCGCCAAAACAGTTCAAATTTTACTAAACCTTTTTTTTTTTTAAATGGAGTAGTTTTTATACGTAAAATCTGAATTGGGTTGAAATATTGCGTTATTACGGAAAATAGGAGAAGCGGTCCGTGCTGTTTTAATAATAATGCTGACAGCAACGGCAACAAACACACGGCGTAAGAAATGATAGAGCATTGCCTAAGTCCATGTTGTGTAGCGTAGCTTAAAGAGCGCGTATACGCCCAGTGTATAAGACTCGCTCATACCTGGACTATACGGTAGTTTGGCGCTAGCAACGCCGGACATCCGTTCCATTGCGGAATGGCACCAACACTAAGGTGGAAATATTCTTCGAAGTGACGTAAACAATGCTTCATTTGCTTTAAAAGATTAAAATTTGCCTGCAGTTTCTATGAAATAATAAAAAAGAACGGAAATTATGGTAACAGTAACAAATTAAAAACTTAACAACACGATTCATTGATAATATAAAAATAAAAAGTAGCTGGGCTGCTACTTGTGCTTACGTAATTGGCCTTCATATACTTGTAGCTGTTCAAAGCGGACTAATCCACACGAAAAGTAGAGTTCTTCAGCCTCAGTTTTCAAGCTCGAACACCGACTATTCATTATGCCCAAATAGTGGTATGATCCCCAATTAGGAAATGATTTTTAAGCAGAGTTTCAAAAGGTTAGTATAGGAGGAACCTTGTGTTTCTTTTTTGTTTAGTGTTCAACTACTTTCGAGAAAAACAACGAACGGTGGACGTACTAAGATTTATTTTGTTTGCGTATTTAATTTAATGTTGATTATATGTATCCTGAAACAGAGAGAGTCAAAACTTTTCAATCTTTGATCGACTTCTACGATTATTATAGGAAATAACAGCAATAAAAAAAAGAATCAGTTATCTGAGAAACTGCCTATTTTAAGCGATTTTAAGTCAGGCTGAGCTGGTGTGAAAAAAAAAAAACCGAAAACCAATAGTTTCAACGATAACCGCCAGCCCTAGACTTCACGTGTAGTGACGTAACGAGAATTTGGCAGCCCGGGGCGCGTGCCATGGGCACCGCGGCTAGTAAAAGGACGAAGAAGAAAGAAAGAAAAAGAAGAAGCAAGCAGGGAAAGGAAAGGAAGGTACAAAATGAGTCTCGGGTGAAGTATGGAAGGAAATCACAAGGAGATTCATACTGGAACTGGCAACAGTTTCTTTCCCTGATGTGGACTTCCATCACGTAAACTGCCGACCCCAGACAAGGAAAACTCCGGACATATAGGTCAAACCGAGTTATTTACCCGCACGTTTACAACATGTCGACGGTTAAGTTCCGTAAGATAACACGATCGAAGCTACCAACGTGCCAATCCTCATTTAATGATTTATTAAAATCTATTTATTTCCTATCAATCGAATTTTTCCGGACACAAAAAAAGGTCAGGCATTACCTGGGACAGATGCATAATAACCGCTCAGGACGGGGGAAACCTGGAAGCATGGCAGCTCTAAGCTCACGTCTTGTTCTCGGCTGTTTCTGGAGCTAGTGTCGTTATGCCAACAGACTAAATACAACGAAAGTGTAAACAGTATTTTTGCGATTGTTGCTTTGTTTGTTACTGCTTTGCATTGTGATTGTGCTACTGTGAATAAATGAAAACCGAATCGAGACTTTGGACATGTATTGTTCCATGTTTCATACAAAAAAGTACTGAAATGTGTATCGTTCACTCTACGTTGCGCTGATCTCAATAAGCAAGCAGGTTAAGCGGCAGTAAGAATCAAACAACAACAAACTGGAGAACTGGAAGGGGGTCGCAGGTAGGGGAGGAGGGAGGGGACGCAAATCAATAATTTGATTGTTAATCCGTTATGTACTGCTTATGTTAGCTATGTGTGTTTGCAGATTTAGCTTACGTGTCGACATACGGAATGTTCAGAAATTCCCGTTATAAGCTTCTAGGACTTGCAGAGGGGAGTTCGTACATAAATGTATTGTATGTTAACCGGGGACCTAGAAACGGCGGAGGGGCTCCGTCCCCGCCGCAGCCGCAGTGGTCCACAACCCCACGACGACTATCGCAGTCCACTTCACCCCTCCGCCGCCCCACACCAAAAGCAGGGTTATTTTGCGGTTCGGCTCCAGGTGGAACCCCTCCCCCCAGGGGTCGTCTCACACCAGACGAGTGCAACGCCTATGTTTGCATGGTAGAGTAATGGTGATGTACGCGTACGTGGAGAATTTGTTTGCGCAACAATCGCCGACATAGTGTAACTGAAGTGGAATAAGGGGAACCGGCCCGCATTCGCCGAGGCAGGTGGAAAACCGCCTAAAAACCATCCACAGACTGGCCGGTTCATCGGACCTCGACACAAATCCACCGGGCGGATTCGTGTCGGGGACCAGGCGCTCCTTCCCGCCCGTAAAGCAGTGCGTTAGACTGCACGGCCATCGTACATAATAGTTAGAATAGGAACCCGTTTCCGTGCTGCGGCTGCTTGAAAACATGTTTGCTTAGTTGGTTTGCCACAGCATAGTCATGGTTGGGATGTTTACGCCTGCTTGGATAGCGTCATTTGAGGTCTATCCTACTTCTCTGACCTGGTCAGAACCTCATTCACGTGCCTGTGAGTGTCAGAGTACACGTTTGTAGAAATAATCGACATGATCCTTCCGGATGGCGGAACCCACGGTAATGGAAGAGCTGCTCGTCGCCTTTATCAACATCGTTATGCACAACGTCCAACTCCTTCACATCCCTTTTCGCCTTAATTACGCAATGGCTTCGAGATAGTGTACACTCATAGCCAGCACGCGTGACTGTGATGCTCCAGGGTAGCGCCGCTCACTCCAATCGAAAGAAGCCGTACTGCTTCGCATTGAAGAGGACCCGTCAATGAGTGTATGAACAACTGCACCCATACCACCATCCATACCATATCACCACCTTTGGAACTCAGACATGTGAATGAGGCTCGGACCGGCTGACAGAGGTAGGAGAGAAAATTATGTCAACCAGTCGGAGGAAGCAACCCCCCCCCCCCCCCCCCCCATCATGACTACCCTCTTGCATAACTACTTAGCAAACTTTCATATCTTCAACATTTCGCGGCCCTGTCAGCAACTGTATAAACATTTATTTTAATAATGAACAGCCTCAGTTGCACCGTTTACCTAGAATTTACCTAGGTTTCAGTCGGGATAACCCAACCTTCTACAGTATAACAGTATCTATCGTTTGTCCATAGTGGACATCGTCAAGCTAAAACTACAAATCCAGACTGTAAAACTTATCTGGCACTGCCTTGGCCCCACTTCGTGACCGCGATGCGGCAGCCACGAGTGCTGTACTGGAACTCCAGTACAGCACTGAGGCTGTCCATTATTGAAATTAAAGTTCATACTTAGCAAACATGCTTTCAAACGGCTGTAGTATGGAAACGTGACGCTCCAGGATATACGTTCCTATTCAAAATACATGATACTCACTCTTCTCTACAAGCTCTAGAAGTCTGTAATGGGAATTTCCGAATACCCTATATGTGGAGTGCATTTTTTTTTCTCGAAACAGCGGCAGTGAAACTGCACATCAAAGTGATACCACCAGCAGGACATTTGGTACAATTGGAACATTTTATCAGCCAAGCAGTGAGCGATAAATTTGGTATGCAGCGACGTCTATCGTAATGGCCGGCGCGACAGCATTTTCCAGCACAAGCGGCTTATCACTTTGCATCCCTCCCCCCTCTCCTTTCTCATCGTGCACTTTCACTTGTCAGTCAGTTTCCGCTTACTAATTGTGATACGCTCTCTACATAACTACTGAACTTGGGCACCATTGGAGACCCTCTCAGTTTGGCGCTCCAAGCGGCGACTTCGTCCGTGTACTGTATGCAGTAAAATTAAAAGCACTGATGGTCAAATCGCTGCTGGCTCAGAAAGCTGGATGAAGTCAGAGATAAGTTAGACAAAGCTTTTGCGAAGGGCCTAACGGTGTTCAGAAAGGATACGTTAAACACAGTTGACTGTGGCGTGTTTGTTCCTGTTGGAAACAGGTTATCTTGCAGCGAAATTGAAACAGACAGTTCCTGTGAGTTAGTATGGATAGAAGTCATTCTTGGCAACCGGGATAGAATAATAACTGGATCCTTTTACCGACCTTTGAACTCAGATGATGCAATTGGTGAAAGGTCCAAAGAAAACTTGAGTCATTTCGAACACATACACGACTCAATAAATTATAGTTGGTGGCGACTTCAATTTATCCTTGATATGTTGGCAAAAATACATATCCGAAATTGTGCTAAACGAGTTCTCTAAAAATTATGTCCAACAGTTAGTTCATGAGCCAACTTGAATAGTGAACTATTGTGGGAACACACTTGACCTATTAGCGACAAATAATCCTGGGCTATTGACGAGCATCAAAACGCATATAGTGATTAGTGAACACAGGGTTGTCGTAGATAAATTGAATATTGCAACCCACCTAATCCTCCAAAATCCAGCCGCGGTCACCGAGCGGTTCTAGGCACTTCAGTCGGGAACCGGCGACCGCTACGGTCGCAGGTTCGAATCCTGCCTCGGGCATGGATATGTGCGATGTCTTTAGGTTAGTTAGGTTTAAGTAGTTCTAAGTTCTAGGGGACTGATGATCTCAGATGTTAAGTCCCATAGTGCTCAGAGCCATTTGAACCTTTTTTTGAATCCTCCAAAAATAAACGAAAAATATACGTACTCAAAAAAAACATATAAAAATTCACTTGACGCCTTCCCGAGAGACAGTCTCCAGTCCTTTCATATTAACAATGTAGGCGTAGGCGAGATGTGGCTGCATTCAATGACATAGTATCGACGTTAATTGAGGGATTTGTACTAAGTGGACTGACAAACGACGTAGCTGATCCTGCCTGATACACAGAACACATCATAACACTGTTGCAGAAACAACGAAAAAAGCATGTCAAATTTCAACAAACGCAAAATCCGAAGATTGGCGATCTTTCACAGTAGCTCGATATTTAGCACGGACTTTCAATGTGAGATGCGTATAATAGTTTCCACAAAGAAATTTCATCTTGAAACCAGGTCGAAAATCCGAAGAGATCTGCTCGTATCTGAAGTACGGTAGCGGCAAAACAGTCAATGCCTTCTCTGCGCCATAGCAAAGGAAATACTATCAACGGCAGTGCTGCGAAAGCAGAGTTACTAAAAACAGCCTTTCGAAATTCCTTCACCAAAAAATAAGAAGTAAATATTCCAGAATTCGGATCAAGAACAGCTGCCAACAAGATTAACTTAGAAGTAGATATCCTCTGAGCAGCAAAGCAACTTCAATCATACTGAGCAATCATACACAGCCGCTCGCTCGCCGAAAGATCCATATCTATGGACTGGAAAGCTGCACATGTCACACCAACACTTAAGAAAGGCAGTAGGAGTAATCGACTAAATTACAGGCCCATATCATTTAAGTCGATATGCTGCCGGATTTTGGAACATATATGCGCTCGAACATTGCGAATAGCCGCGAAGAGAACCGTCTATTGACACACAATCGATACGGACCTGGAAAACATCGTTCTTGTGAAACTAGCTCTCGACTCACACAAAGTGTTATGTGATACTGACAAGGAATATCAAACTGATTCCGTACTTGTAGGTTTCCGGCAGGCTTTTGATACTGTATCTCATGAATGGCTTGTTATCAGATTGTGTTATGCGACTGGATTCGGGATTTCATGTCAGAGAGGACACAGTTCTTAGTAACTGACGGTAAGTTCAAAAATGGCTCTGAGCGCTATGGGACTTAACTTCTGAGGTCATCAGTCCCCTAGGACTTAGAACTACTTAAACCTAACGAACCTAAGGACATCACACACATCCATGCCCGAGGCAGGATTCAAACCTGCGATCGTAGTGGTCGCGCGGTTCCAGACTGTGGCGCCTAGAACCGCTCAGACACTCCCGCCGGCTGAGGGAAGTCATCGAGTAAAACAGAAGGTATTTTCTGGCGTTTCCAAAGGTAGTGTTATAGGCCCTTTACTGTTCCGTATCTACAGAAACGATTTGGGAGATAATCTGAGCAGACGTCTTAGCTTTTTTGCAGATGATGCTGTCGATTACTATATAGTTACGTTATCGGAAGATCAAACAAATTGCAAAGCGATTTATAAAGATATCTGTAAGGTGAGAAAACAGGCAATTCACTCCAAACAATGATATTATCCAGATGAATGCTAAAAGGAATCCGTTAAACTTTGGTTACACGATAAGGAATTACACTTGCGAACAAATTAAATTGGAAATAACACACAGAAAATATTGTGGAGAAGGCGAACCAAAGACTATGCTTTATTTTCAAACAACTTACGGGAATTCATCCAGGCAGACATTGACTGTGGACGTTGTATCACGGAGACAGTCCCTCTGACTGTTCAGAGATGTCACTAAACCCACCCAAAGACGAAAACAACCATACATGAGCAGCGCCTATTAGACGGAGGTGATCCGACAGCCGATCAGTTCCAGTCATTCCACCAGGAAGGAGGTACACGGCTCGTGTTGTCTGTAGTTCACCAGTGCTCCGATGGTTAGATCGCGTCCGCATTGTTACTTTGTGCCAGGAAGGGCTTTCAACAAGGAGTGTCCAAGCGTCTCGGAGTGAACCAAAGTGATGTTGTTCGGACATGGATGAGGTACAGAGAGACAGGAACTGTCGATGACATGCCTCGCTCAGGCCGGGAGGGCTATAGTCCCTTTGACTGTTCAGAGATGTCACTAAACCCACCCAAAGACGAAAACAACCATATATGAGCAGCGCCTATAAGACGGAGGTGATCCGAAAGCCGATCAGTTCCAGTCATTCCACCAGGAAGGAGGTACACGGCTCGTGTTGTCTGTAGTTCACCAGTGCCCCGATGGTTCGATCGCGTCCGCATTGTTACTTTGTGCCAGGAAGGGCTTTCAACAAGGTGTGTCCAAGTGTCTCGGAGTGAACCAAAGTGATGTTGTTCGAACATGGATGAGGTACAGAGAGACAGGAACTGTCGATGACATGCCTCGCTCTGGCCGGGAGGGCTATTACTGCAGTTGATGACCGCTACCTACGGATTGTAGATTGGAGGAACCCTGACAGCAACGCCACCAAGATGAATAATGCTTTTCCTGCAGCCACTGGACGTCGTGTTACGATTCAAACTGTGAGCAATAGGCTGCACTCCCGACGTCCGTGGGGAGTTCGATCGTCGCAACCACGACACCATGGACTGCAGTACAGGCGGGCCCAACAACATGCCGAATGGACTGCTCAGGACTGGCATCACATTGTCTTCACCGACGAGTGTCGCATGTCATCGACAGTTCCTGTTTCTCTGTATGGAATGATCATATAAAGTTGATCGTCGGTAAAGCAGATGCCAGACTGAAATTCATTGGAAGAGTCCTAAGGAAATGCAATCCGACAACAAAGGAAGTAGGTTACAGTACGCTTGTTCGCCCACTGCTTGAATACTGCTCAGCAGTGTGGGATCCGCACCAGATAGGGTTGATAGAAGAGATAGAGAAGATCCAACGGAGAGCAGCGCGCTTCGTTACAGGATCATTTAGTAATCGCGAAAGCGTTACGGAGATGATAGATAAACTCCAGTGGAAGACTCTGCAGGAGAGACGCTCAGTAGCTCGGTACGGGCTTTTGTTAAAGTTTCGAGAACATATCATCACCGAAGAGTCAAGCAATATATTGCTCCCTCCTACGTATATCTCGCGAAGAGACCATGAGGATAAAATCAGAGAGATTAGAGCCCACACAGAAGCATACCGACAATCCTTCTTTCCGCGCACAATACGAGACTGGAATAGAAGGGAGAACCGATAGAGGTACTCAGGGTACCCTCCGCCACACACCGTCAGGTGGCTTGCGGAGTATGGATCTAGATGTAGATCTTCTCCATGTCCGAACAAAATCGCTTTGGTTCACTCCGAACATCTGAGAGCTTACGTTTCAAGAACAGTGAGGCTATACATTTCGCAATGGAATGTGGTCTCATTAAATCAGGTGATGCTAAGAAAATTATACTTTGAAATGATAAGTTGTCGACGAATTTTGCTGTTTGGTTGGTAAAATAACTAATGATGGCCGAAGTAGAGGGGATATAAAATGTAGACTGACAAAGACACGATAAGCATTTCTAAGGAAGAGAAGTTTCTTAACAAGTGATAGAGATTTAAGTGTTAGGATATCTTTTCTGAAGGTATTGGTCTGGAGTGCAGCCTTTTTTGGAAATGAAACGTGGCCGATAAACAGTTTAGAGAAATAGAGAGCAGGAGCTTTTGAAATGTGGTGTTACAGAAGTGTGATAAGGATGAGATGTGCAGATCATGTAATCAATGAGGAAGTACTGAATAGAATTCAGGAGAAAAGAAATTTGTGGCAGCGCTCGAATAAAAGAAGGTATCAGCTGGTAGGACATTCTGAGACACGAAAGGATGAATTTAATATTGGAAAGAAGGGTGTGTGTGTGTGTGTGTTGGTGGGTAAAAATTGTAGAGAGAGCCCAAGAGATAAATAAATTAAGCAGAAAAGAGTAGCTTGGACAGCTGCCTCAAACAAGGCTTCAGACTGAAGACCACCACAGCATTTGGCGAAGTTCGAGTTCACTCAGACACTTACCGACAGCTGTTCTGGCACAGTGTTACGAATGGAATAGGGAAATGTGATAGTGGTACACGATTTTCGCTTCGCCACAAACTAAAAGTTGATGGCGGCCAACGGAGTTTATGTGTACTTTAATTATACGCGCAAACCAAGTTGACACTCGGCTCACTGGCTGATGGGAGCGACCATAAATGCTTTAACCATTTACAGTCGCTCCCATCAGCTAACGTGCATTGTGTCAACTTGGTTTGCGCGGATAACGGAATGACTATTTTAGACCGACACAGTTACGTTGTGTATTACTGCCTCTTTATTACTTATTCAAGCCTCGCGTTTTGTCTAGTCGAAAGTTCGAACATTTGAAGAGTGTGTGTTAGCTGCTACACGGACTGAAACATGTTTGTGTTTCATAGTATGCTTAGGGTGTGTTTCTTCCCTCAGTCTGAAGATAGCTTATCTATGTCAGAACGACGGTGGGGTTTTGTACGATGTCTGTAGGCGCTGTGCTGCGATGGAACTAAGGAAATTTCTCCATAGCAGATGAAAGCTGTCAAATGCGCTAAGTTGTGCGAAAAAGGTCGGTTAGTCCACATACCGCGTCGCTTGCTGAATTCGTATAACTGCCATGGTAAGATGATTGGTAGGATTGTTCTAATTTTTTTTTAATTTTTTGTTCAATGTATTACAGACGTGGCAACCACAAAAACAACCGCCGAGGTATTCCAGCGACGGGAACGGCACAACAACGTGGAACTTCCACCATTGGTAAGAATTAAGTTATTGTTTATTTCTTCAAGGTATGTAGAGAGAGCAGTAGGACGAAAAAATTGATTAATCGACATCATTAAGATATGTATACTGGCGCTTGTATCATGAGTGGCACATGATTTTTGTGTTCTAGTGTGAAACAGACGTCTGACATTACTTTAGAACAGGTAACGTGAAAAATATGGTCACAGCGTCCATATACGAGGGGCGTTTGAAAAGTCCGTGCAAAGCCCGAGAGATGGCACCACCGGCATCTATCATGTCTATTTAGTAGCATGATTGGCTAGAACGCACTACAATTTTCAGCAATATTGGTGTATTTCTTTGTGTTTGGCATTCGTATGAATCAAGGAAGTCGAGTGATTGTCAAAAAAATGGACGAAAAAGAATTTCGTGTGTTGATTAAACATTACTTTACGAAAGCTAAAACTCCTCAGGAGACTAAAGAGAATGATAAACATCAGGGTGACTCTGCACCTTCTATGAGAACAGTTTATAAGTGGTTTCAAAATTTTCGGAGTGTCCATATGGGCACAAGTGGTGCTGAACGTTCTGGACGCCCTGTGGAGGTTACGACTCCAGAAGTCATTGATAAAATCCATGATATGGTGATGGGTGACAGAAGAATTAAGGTTCGTGAGATTGCTAGTGTTGTGGGCATGCCGAATTTACCGTTACACAGTATTTTGCATAAACATTTGGACATGAGAAAGCTATCCGCAAGATGGGTTCCGCAATTGCTCACGCCTGCCCAAAAACGGATTGTGTGAAGTGTTGCAAGGCTGGTTTGCAACTCTTCAGGAAGAATCCTCAGGACTTCAAGCTTCGTTCCGTCACTGTGGATGAAACATGGATACATTACTATACTCCTGAGACAAAGACAACACTCAAAACAGTGGGTTACCAAGGGATCATCTGCACCAAAAACGGCGAAGACCATTCCTTCAGCCTGAGATGTTACGGCGACTGTCTTTTGGGATTCACAAGGGATAATCCTCATCGACTATCTGGAATAGGGTAACTCTGTTACAGGTACATATTATTCATCGTTATTGCACCGTCTGAAAAACGAGCTGCAAGAAAAACGGCGGCGGTTGGACCTCAGAAAAGTCCTTTTCCATCACGACAATGTACCAGCACACAGCTCAGCAGTTGTGGTAGCAAAATTAACGGAAATAGAATTCCAACTCGTTTCACATCCCCCTTTTCTCCAGTATTGGCTCTCTCGGACTACTATATGTTCTCTAACTTGAACAAATGGCTGGCGGGAGAATGATTTTATTCACGTAAGTAGGTGATTGCAGCAACTAATAGCTATTTTGGAGACTTGGACAATTCCTATTATTCGGAAGGGATCAACAAATTAGAACAGTGCTGGACGAAGTGTATAAGTCTTGGAGACTACGTCGAAAAATAAAAAAGGTTTACCCCAAACACATAAGTAGTTTTTATTTTTGCGCGAACTTTTCAAACGACCCCCCCCCCCCGTACATAAAGTGCCTGATTCTGTCTGTATCCTTCTCATATGACGACCTATTATTCTGGGTAAGAGTTCTAGTTTTAGCCTTTAATTTTTTGTTATGAATGTTTCCACCACAAAATTATTGTCACGATTTAGATTTTGGATATTTTACATAGTTGTTCCATTGGGTCGCACGACTCAGGAGTCTGCTCACACAAATCATGACCATTTATCGTGCAGTACACTAATCATTGTACATTGTGCTGGTATGTATCAAATGGTTCAAATGGCTTTAAGCACTGTGGGACTTAACATCTGAGGTCATCAGTACTCTAGACTCAGAACTACTTAAACTAACTAAGGACATCACACACATCCATGCCCGAGGCAGGATTCGCACCTGCGACCGTAGCAGCAGAGCGGCTCTGGGCTGAAGCGCCTAGAACCGCTCCTCCAAAGCGGCCGGCTGGTATGTATTTTGTGACGGAACTTTAATACTAACGATTTGAACTTCTGTACCTCATCGATGAATATTTTATGTCACATATTTGAAGATGGCTTACTTATAAATCGAAACGAGTTATCGAACAAAATAAATTGCGATGATGACTACCAAGTTTCAATGCAACAGATCGCCTATCACCATTTTGGCCATTCAGACAGTAAGAGATGTGTCCATGCTTCGAGAATGCAAAAACCGGCTATGCTAAGATGTCGTTCGCCTGAGTATTGTGTTAGCTGCCCACACAGGTTCATTCAGGACAATCACCGTCAACAAGACCTAACCGCCGCCAAGCGTGTCCGGCCATCTTTCATCCGTGATGATAGTACACATCGAGATTCAACGTCTAAAAGACGCGGTCTCGTATTAGCAAAGTAAATACTGATACAGGGTTGGGGTTTTGTTATTCCTAAGTAAGGCTTTTCGTCTTATCGATGAGGTTTACTGACTCTTGGCCTACCTAGGAAGGTTCACCAGTTACTCACTGGACTGATATCCTGGTCTGCGTACAGAGCAAGAAATTATGGCAGTAATTGTAAGTCCTAGTTTCACTAAACATTAAGAGCTGCATCTGTATAGAAAGCACGGAGTACAACAAAACTACGTTCAATTACAAACACTGCGATTTATTGCATTACGACATGCACTTCGGAACATTCAGGTGTAACCTTTCTTTGAAATTTGTTGCACTTGCACGTGAAGTAGTTCTCTCGTCAAGAAGTGTGTTCTTCTCACAACGCGGTAATATAGGAGTATTAGATCTCTCAAAAGAGAGCGAAACGTGTTCAGCGTGTGAAATCAGAACTAAGGAGGGAACACTCTTTGACCTTACTGTGGAGTCTTTTGGAGCGTAGCACTTGTCACTTCGCTCTAGGCGCTAATATTTATGTAGACGCTAAAATACTGATAAAAGTGGGCACTAAGATTAGCCAAAGATAAAGATACTTTGATTAACTTATCTAGATGAAATACGAATATTTATCACTGGAAGTAAGTTGACGAGAAGCATAATTATAAACTTGTTTTCCTTCTCAATTTCAGAAGGCACAAAAACAGGTGTAAATTAAATCGCCGGAAATATCCGGTGTGTTTACATTTACTAATAACGCAGAAGTATTCAAAAGAGTTCTAACTGGTTCTCTACAATCTGTAAATAATGATAAAATGTAGTAAAAAATCCGGCAGATAGCTCTCCAATTATGTTGCTTCGGTTTTTGGAATTTTAGGAGCTCCTCTCCGACCTAGGTGAAAAGCAAAGCATGAGCACGGAAACTAATAGCTTTTCGTGCTCAGAATCGAAGTAAACCTGATGGCTATACGTGCGACGGCAGTGGGAGAGTAATACGTTACGTAATTGTGTGTGTGTTTGAGAGAGAGACAGAGAGAGTACGAGAGACAGACCAGCGCGTAAGTGAAAGCCCACTGATCAGTAGGGCAGTCATAACACGTGACGGGCAACTTCTCTCGTTTCCCCAAGGCAAACCCTGACGAGCGCTGTTATGTGACGGTGTAAGGCTACGTTGTGAGTCATGCCGGAGATGTAAAAATGTGCAACTGCCCTGATACGCCGTTATCTCTTCCAATGTTCTAGTCAACTTATACGCTCTGTCGTAGGCCGTTAAATAAGGCGTGTTATTTTATCAAAGTGCTGACAGTGCACTCTTTACACATGTTCAACATGGCCATTTTTTACTGCTTCACTGAAGTAATTGGATTAATATGTCGTCGCATACGTTTCTGAAAATGAGTTTTCAGAAAGAGTAGTGACGCATGTCTGTTACGAAACAACCGGAACGGTCGCCAAAAAAACGCGACATTGATATAAGTTGATTTTTCGCAATACTTTTCAAGCTTGGAGCTCGTTAACACTCGTCATAAATTGTACACTGCATAAAAATAAATGTCCTCTTCCATTGTTAGACATTTGTTGTTACATTCGATGCGTACATTTCCTACAGAGTAGATGCTATAATAAAAAAAATACTGAAAAACCATAAATGACTACCTAGCAATAAAGCCCTGAAACGAAATTGATATTTTAAACGACACCTACAATGAAATAAAATTTTTTGAACACGGTAATATGCTGCCTAGAGCGAAACACAGATGCATGGTTATTAACTCTGAGCAAATATGGGTATCTGTTGTCCTACACTACAATTGAGGACTTTTTTTTATTTTATGACTGCACATTTGTTTGTTTTTGTGGCTGTCTGCCTTGGGTGAAAAAGTGTATAGAGAGTAATGTTTTTACTTTAACATAGTTTCTGCGAGGAAATATAGGTGTAAAAATGAAGTTACTGGACTGTAAATTATCTCAGCTCCACCCTCAAACTGCCTGATCTTGTTTGTTACCTCTTTAACTACATAGTAACGGTACTAATTTAGTGCAACACCATACTATCGTAACGGCAAAACGCAGAATGTAATTCAAACTCATTGATTTTAGTTGGGTATGAGCTGTTTTGCAACATTTATGAATGACTCTGATGATGGGCGCAGTGTCCGAAACAGATAGTCAGAAACAAGAGTAAAACAAAATTATGTAAAATTGTCCCTATCTGAAAATTTTCATTCGTAGTCGACGTGCCGCATGCGTTTATTTTGATGTATTGCACTGAGGGCAACTGAAACGAGGGTAGTGAAACTTTAACTGGACGTGAACGGGTTGGCGCACGTGCTGCTGCTTTAAGCAGCGGTGTGGGCCAATGAGCGTCCCGCGAGTGGGCTAAGCGCTATATAGGCCGGCGGCTCACCTTGCTAGTGGATGACGACTTCTATCGACGGCGAGCTGGCAGCTGCAGGCGTGTTCGCGCTCCGTGCACAGTCGCTCGGCGTACTCGCCGTCCTCCCTCGGCGCGGTGATCAGCACGCGGCGCCGGTGGACTCCATTCTCCTGATGTGCGTGTGCTCGGCGTCCTCTCCAAAAACTGCGAGCGCCCACTCGGCTGCGTCCGCGCACACAAAACACACGCGCACCCACACGTGGCCGGCCCGAGTACGCTCGAGTCCGGCGAAGAAATGCCGCGCGTCCGCCCACAGCTCACTCCGTCCAAAAATGGCGAATGGTACTCGTCCGGTTGCGGCGGCTAGCCGCAGATGGCGCGCGCGGCGCTTTGGCACACTGCTGCCATCTAGCAGCCGCGGCGGCACCGCGTGCGCGGGCGTGCGGCTGGTGCCAGACGGGCGACCGGAAGCCAGAGACCGTGTTATTGACCTATTGGGCGCCGACTCGGGCAAGGTCTCCCACCCTCTCAAGCACCGCCAAACGAGCTGCTTCTCTGATATCACCTACCCAGCGCGCAGCGCCATTCGGCCGGCGCAGGATCCCGTGCTTCGTGTGATGAAGTTGGTGTTCTATCAGAAGTACTGAAGTTACTTTTTTTGAGTGACTCCTTGCTGCCCGAACTGTTAATTTTTGGTCCATAACATTTGTAGATTTGAAGAAGGCATATGACTGTCTCCAAAGACCTTCAGTATTAAAAATTTTAAGAAATCTAGGACTCCATCCAAAATTAATTAAAATAATACAACGAACTCTAACCAACACCAAATCAAAAGTGAAGTTTAGAGGAGAAATTACGGAACCATTCCTCATAAAACTAGGCTTAAGACAAGGTGACTGCCTATCACCATTACTGTTCAACTGTACACAATACGTAATGAGAGAATGGTACAAGGACAATCCAAAGGTGATAAGAATTGGAAGTGCAAAAGTTGATATTAAATTAAACTGCTTGGGATGCGCTGATGATCTTGCTCTCCTAGCCAACACCGTTCAAGAAGCCAGGCAACAAGTGAAATCACGACAAGAAATAGCAAAGAAAGTAGGTCTTAGAATATCATTTGAAAAAACGGAGATTATGCTAACTGATCTACTGCTTGCAAACAAAATTACAATAGGAGAACAGGAAATCAAAATTGTTGATAAATTTAAATATTTAGGTGAAATAATAACATACAATCTAAATGAGAAGCCATCATGGCAGAATATAACAAAAAACTGAATTACGCAAATTACATTACCAAAACTACCTACAACAAAAAAAGCCTGTCTATAGATGCAAAATTAAAACACTATAAAACAGTTACACAACCAGAAATAACGTATGTAGCTGAAACTATCTTCAAAACAAACTAATTCAGCGGAAATTAACACAATACTAAAAATAGAAACAAGAATAATTAGGACATGTATAAATAAACAGTATAAAATAAATGGACAGTGGAGAATAGCATCAAATGATAGAAAATAGAACCAGTCATGAGCACAATCTGGAAGAAACGCATCTAATTCTTTAGACATCTGATAAGAACTCCAGAAAACAGAATTAGTAAAAAAATAATACAAAAATTATGGAACAGCAAGAGCGACATTAACTGGATCACAGAAATTAAGGAAGATATAAAAGAACTTCAAATTACAGTAGATGACTTAAAACAAGACAGAGAAAACCAGAATACTGCAAGACCCGCAAACCAGACTACAAATGAAAATCAATAAAAGGAATACAGGATGAGTGGTCTCAGATGTACAAAGAAAGAAAAATCTGAAAGAATGAAGAAATATTGGGCAGACAGAAGAGCATAACACCTTTCATATAAGAATAGACTCTAATAATTATATTTCCTAAATATCATATTAAGTTATTGTTGAACCAAATTGTATCCCTGTGTAACGACTTGTTTACAACTTTGTATTTTTGACTAGAGTAGTCCAATGAAGGCCATAAAATAAATAATAATAACTGTATAGAATTTGGACTATTATAGTTAGGGTAGATGAAATAAAAGGGGCAGCGAAATGAAAACGAGGCAGATGGAGAAAAACTGTGTATTATTTCGAAAGGACAATCGTAGCTGTGAAAGATATTACGTAAACTGAAGATGGAGGTGGGAGAAAGGAAGGGAAAGGGAAGGAACTCATGAAGTCAGCTCCATTGGGTCTCATTACGGAATCGGCGGCGTCGAGTACAAATATCTGCTGGATTGGGATTCGAATTGAGGATCTCCTGCTTACCAGGTGTACCGGTATGAAATGAGAGTTTTTTTTGTGAAATGAAACACCAATTTTGAATTGTAAAGTAAAAACATTTTATTCAAACCACTGACCATTGCTATCTATACATTTTGACCACCTTTCTGGCAATTTGTGGATACCACGCCAGTTGAAATGTTCGTCTTTTGAAGCAAACCAATCAAACACCCAATTTTCCATGTCTTCGTAGGAATCGAAGTGTTCCTCAGCCACTACGTGTCCCATTGACGAAACAAATGTTAGTCGGAAGGGACCAAGCCTCTTGAATACGGCGGGTGGGGTAGCAGCTCCCAGGCAATTGTTTTGATTGTATCCTGAACCAGTTTTGCTTTGTGTGCAGGTGCATTGTCGTGTAAAAAAATTACTTTGTCATGTCTTCTGGCCCATTCTGGTCTTTTTTCGAACAATGCATAGTTCAGATTGATAATTTGTTGTCTGTAGCGATTAGTATTCATAGTTTCACCGGGTTTTAGAAGCTCATGATACACCACACCATTCTGATCCCACCAAACACAGAGCATTGTCTTCTTGGCGAATCGATCTGGTTTTGCAGTCGATGTTGATGGTTGTCCCGGATTAACCAATGATTTTTCCCGTTTAGGATTCTTAAAATAATCTATTTTTCATCGCCAGTAACAATTCGATGCAAAATTGGTTTTCTTTCATGTCTTTGAAGCAAAATTTGACAAATGGTTTTTCGGTTTTCCATCTGTCTTTCATTCAATTCATGTGGCACCCATTTTCCACACTTTTCGATCTTTGCCATGGCTTTCAAACGGTCAGTAATTGTTTGTTGTGCAACATTTGCTGCCATTTGCTTCTGACTCAAAGTATCATCTTCATCCAATATTGCTTGCAATTCGACGTCTTCGAACTTTTTTGGTGGTCTTCCACATTCTTCATTTGTTACATCAAAATCATTATTTCTGCACCGTTGAAACTATCTTTTGCATGTTGCTTCTGATAGAGCAAGCATTCGATGCGACTCTGCAGCACTTTTTTTCAAATGAAAACAAAAAATTAATGCTTTCCGCAGATCATCACTTTCTGGTACAAAATTCGACATTGTTAACACGATGAAAACATATGATGTTGTTTGTTCCATGACTTGATGTATACTAAATATCTTTGACAGATGCCATACGAACCAAACAAAAAAAATTCAGGCTCGTTCACAACAAATGTTCCCTATCGACACATTTGTATCTTAACGCTCATTTCATGCCAGCACTATGCAGTTACATTAACCACTGAGCCACACAGACATAATGTTTACCGCTAATATGCGGACAATCTCAGTACGCCCCTCGGCTGATCACTCTTCCATCTAACACCACCAGACTGCAATCCCTGTCCACGTGCTCCATGCATGTCCAAAAGAGCAGACACCACACATAAGTCGCCTAGATGGGCAATGAATCCACCACGTTTAGTGCGAACACCCAATCACGTTCGACCTCTTACAGGAATCTCAAAGTAGCGGGGACTACGAATAGGTGGCCGTCGATCCTAGATGGGAGTGTAGATCGGCTGAGGGGGAGTACCGAGATAGTCGGCGCAATTGTGTCAAACACTGTCTCCGGGAAGTGCAGTAGTTAACGCAGCTGCCCAGTAAGAAGGAGATCTGGATTCGAATTCCAGTCTGGGATACATTTGAACTCGATACTGCTGACTCCACATGAAGTCCTTATGCAGATTTCATGAGTTATTTCCCTTTCCTTTCCTCCACACTCCCCCGCCCCCCTCACCTTCAATTTACACAATAGGCCACATATGTCTTTCGTGATGGCTTGAAAAATCGCATGGAGAACGATCGGGACTGTATCGAGCGTAGTCGAAACGTCATCAATCCAAACGCGCAGGATTTCGCACCATTCTGTTGCAAGATTATGCGTGTCCACATGTTGTCAAATGGCGTTTCAACTACGCTGCAGCCGTTTCGCTGGGAATCCCTTACACACCCAGGATGTCCAGGTCTCTCCCCATACAATTTCCGTGTTTCGGAGCGCTGAAAAAAGACCTCCGTGGCCTTCTATTTGCTTCGGACGAAAAGGTGCGCGCCGGCGTACAATAGGCTATTTTCTTCTGTTAAAAATATGGTTTGTGTAGTTGTTGCTCTGAATGATTCTAATACTGAAACAGCTTTTTAGGTCAGTATTCTCAAAAGATATGTTATTTTTAGGTAATTTAAGTACAAGTTGTTGTTGTTGTTGTCTTCAGTCCTGAGACTGGTTTGATGCAGCTCTCCATGCTACTCTATCCTGTGCAAGCTTCTTCATCACCCAGTACCTACTGCAACCTACATCCTTCTGAATCTGCTTAGTGTACTCATCTCTCGATCTCCCTCTACGATTTTTACCCTCCACGCTGCCCTCCAATGCTAAATTTGTGATCTCTTGATACCTCAAAACATGTCCTACCAATCGATCCCTTCTTCGAGTCAAGTTTTGCCACAAACTTCTCTTCTCCCCAATCCTATTCAATACCTCCTCATTAGTTACGTGATCTATCCACCTTATCTTCAGTATTCTTCTGTAGCACCACATTTCGAAAGCTTCTATTCTCTTCTTGTCCAAACCAGATATCGTCCACGTTTCACTTCCATACATGGCTACACTCCAAACAAATACTTTCAGAAACGACTTCCTGATACATAAATCTATATTCGATGTTAACAAATTTCTCTTCTTCAGAAACGCTTTCCTTGCCATTGCCAGTCTACATTTTATATCCTCTCTACTTCGACCATCAGTTATTTTGCTCCGCAAATAGCAAAACTCCTTTACTATCTTAAGTGTCTCATTTCCTAATCTAATTCTCTCAGCATCACCCGATTTAATTTGACTACATTCCATTATCCTCGTTTTGCTTTTGTTGATGTTCATCTTATATCCTCCTTTCAAGACACTGTCCATTCCGTTCAACTGCTCTTCCAAGTCCTTTGCCGTCTCTGACAGAATTACAGTGTCATCGGCGAACTCAAAGTTTTTACTTCTTCTCCATGAAGACCAACCGACGGTCGTTTCCGCTCCAGTCTCCTTCCGTCGGACAGTTCATGTGTGTGGCCAGCGGTCGGCGAGTGCTGGCTGTCCGCGCCTCACTGGGGCTCCTGCTCTGTCCCCACACTGAACTCCAGGCACACGACGACCCGGAAATACTAGCGGTCGCTCCAGAGATAGTACGACAGTGCACTTATCGATAAGCGCTGCTGCTGTCTTTCACAGGCAAGCAAACCAGCAACCCAGTCACGTCAGTAAATCGAATTAAAAGAAAAACGAGGCGACAGAACCACAAAAACAAGGTGACGAGCAATAAACGGCAAGACCGCGAGCCGCACACGGCTCAGTAAAGTCCAAAATAAGGTGTTACTGCGAATGAACTATACGACAGTAGGAGCGGCATGCTAACCAATGGCGTCAAAGGAATCACGATTCAAATGGTGCGTTTTAGCGAGCTTTCAAAATGCTGAACTTTATGATGGAAAGAAGCATGTTACGAACATAAGATGTAATAATTAATGTTTTCGATGATTCCCAGAAAATACTCAAATGGTTCCATAAGCAACAGTAGATATATCTCTATAAAGGCATTGACCGCAATGGGATAACAATATTTCGCCAATTACACTTCAAATAATACACACTTCTTTTACATTTATACATCTCTCTTGGCTTCACTTGACTGCCCCTTGTTCAGGGTTGTCCATTGATAGTGAATGTGCCAAATGTCTCACGAAATAAGCACCAAACGTAAAAACTACAAACAACGAAACCAAATGGCTCTGTGGTTGGCCCGCTAGATGGCGCCGCCATAGGTCAAACGGATATCAACTGCATTTTTAAAAAAAATAGGAAACCCCCAATTTTTTATTACATGTTTGTGTAGTACGTAAAGAAATATTAATGTTTTAGTTGGATCACTTTTTTTGCTTTGTGATAGATGGCGCTGTAATAGTCACAAACGTGTAAGTGCGTGGTATCATGTTATAAAAAATGGGGGTTCCTATTTTAAAAAACGCAGTTGATTTCCGTTTGACCTATGGCAGCGCAATCTGGTAGGACAACCACAGCGCCAACTGGTTTCCCCCCTTCAAGCTAGACAAGTTTCGTTCTTTGCAGTTTTTTCGTTTGACGTTTATTTGGTGAGATATTTGGCCCGGTCACGACCAATACAGGGTCTTACAAAAAGGTACGGCCAAACTTTCAGGAAATTTCTAAGCATTTACTTTCGAATGACGGACTTTTTCTTAAAGAGCAGGTGCAGTTGTGCAGAAGAAGTTATTCCAACGGTATAAAGCCGCTGCTTGGCGAGATCTAACACTTTGATGTACCAACAACTTTTTGCTGATTCAGAGATATCTTTTCTTTCTAGTTTTTACGGCTCACATATGTAAATTAAAAAACTTGTTTGGTTTCTATAACGTATCTATAATAGCAAGCAGTAATGTCATTCAATGGATTATTTCGTATATGTCTTCTTTATGCAATTATTCTAGAATTTTTGTACTACAGCCAGTCGGTCATTAGTTGTATTTTATATCATGCAGTATCCCGCTATTGTAATTACTTCATGTACACCGTTCAGGTGTTTGTTTATTTCCCTCTCTGCAGTTACGAGAGATGTTTACAAAACAGCCTGTTTTACCAATTAGTCATCAGATGGCGGTTGAAGTTGCCGTGGCGCACAAGTCACATGATGTTTCAGGTTTGTGTTGACTGTAGCAGAGGACACATGGCAGCCGCTAGTGGCTTGCACCTCTGTTGCATTTTATTTTAATTACGACTATCTGACGCTGTCAGGTATGACCGCAGCTTTCGTATTTTTTTGGTACGTTATGCTGTAACATTTAGTTTTAATTTTGTGCAAATATGGTGTCCCTTGTGACACCGAAACCTAGATCACAAATTAATTGTGTTCGCGACTGAGGGCTGTGTTTTTCAAAATTTTGTATTATACAACAGTCGCTGATTGACAGCCATGTTAAAAACCGTTGGTGTATTTCGCTTGCAGTATGTCTCCTGGCACCGGGATCTGCGGCGGCTGGCTTCGTCGGACAGGCAAGAGGGTAAGGTCCTCGCTTTTGCTGTAAATTGTGGTCGGAATCGACTACTAGGTTCTGTGCTGTTGACTCCATTTTATTGGCCGGCCTTTGCTACTCCTACTGAGTCTGTCCTCGAATGCGTTTAATTTCAACTTGCTTAGTGCACAATGTTCTAGTGAGAACTGTATGTGATGTGATGATTAACATTTACTAGGACCTGGAGTGCTGATACGTTCTGTTTGTATGTTGCTACTGTCAGTGTTTAGTCGTCATTGAAAACAGTTCGGCCGGTCCTTGTCTAACTGCCGCCTGGTATTTATATCACACGACGGAGTTAAGCTGGACAATTGCTATAGATATACATGGATTAAATTTTCCCTAGATATATTTTGTCGTGAACTCTAATAACATTACCGTTACGTTTCTATCTAAAGTAATAGTGTGTCTGAGAAACATGTCTCTAATTCTAAATGAATAGTTCATAAATTCTTACGAGTTAATGAGAGGTCAATTGTTATTGTGTGTTTAAATAGTTTGAAACTGATTCTGTTAATGAAAGTACAAGAATTCCTTCAATGACAGTATATAGATATTGTAATTAATGTAATTAATGGAATGTAGTCAAATTAAATCGGGTGATGCTGAGGGAATTAGATTAGGAAATGAGACACTTCAAGTAGTTAAGGAGTTTTGCTATTTAGGAAGTAAAATAACTGATGATGGTCGAAGTAGAGAGGATATAAAATGTAGACTGGCAATGGCAAGGAAAGCGTTTCTGAAGAAGAGAAATTTGTTAACATCGAATATAGATTTATGTATCAGGAAGTCGTTTCTGAAAGTATTTGTTTGGAGTGTAGCCATATATGGAAGTGAATCATGGACGATTACTAGTTTGGACAAGAAGAGAATAGAAGCTTTCGAAATGTGGTGCTACAGAAGAATACTGAAGATAACGTGGATAGATCACGTAACTAATGAGGAGGTATTGAATAGGATTGGGGAGAAGAGAAGTTTGTGGCACAACTTGACTAGAAGAAGGGATCGGTTGGTAGGACATGTTTTGAGGCATCAAGGGATCACAAATTTAGCGTTGGAGGGCAGCGTGGAGGGTAAAAATCGTAGATGGAGACCGAGAGATGAGTACTCTAAGCAGGTTCAGAAGGATGTAGGTTGCAGTCGGTACTGGGAGATGAAGCAGCTTGCACAGGATAGAGTAGCATGGAGAGCTGCATCAAACCAGTCTCAGGACTGAAGACAACAACAACAACAACAATTAATTTTGATTTAATTACAAATTGAAGTGTGGCTATTTGCTTTAAGTCACTTTGTGTTTTACGTGGGGGGGGGGGGGGGGGGGGGACTCGACGACTCGATATACCGTTAGCCTGCACGCTAGTTACTTGCATTTTGATTTCGTTTTATCGGCACTTCTGCTGTTTGTCTTGGTAGTGGGTGCGGGGTCCTGGGTTGCGTCCTGCCCGTGCTGTTGGGTATTTTCCACCCCTTTGCCCGCGCATGCCGGCTGGCCGTGTATCTAGTTCGCTCGCGGCTTAACGTATAATTGCCCTTACGCACATAAGATAATAGATGTGTACTGCTTAATAGGTTGATTAATTCTACTGATGATGTGCTGTAATGAATTATTGTGTTTCTAGTTAATTAAGGCAGATGTCAGTCTGTTGTAGATACCCGCTAGTTCTGGGATTTTTCGTGCCTATTCGTGACCGTCGCTGCTCCCGTTTGAGAGTCCATGCCAAGCCTGTATTGGAAGCAGCTGTGTGTGCGGGCGTCCGCTTCTGGGAGTAGTTTGTTGAATCCCACGAGGTTGCTTGGTCACCGTACATTGCAGGGTGGCTGCTATTTAAGTAAGGTGGTTGTGTGCCATGGCGTCTGATTTATTGTTGCCTGTACTCTGAATTACTTTGGTAATACCAATCACTGCAGTAACGAAAGCCTACATTTTCTCGTTAAATTTTAGTAAATTTTTCCGGTTATCACAGTTTTTGAGTAAATAACTTTTAACTCCTTTCACTAAATGTGTAATAGGCCATAAGTGCCGTGGTTTACGAATGTTAAAATTTTGAAGCAAGATGCTCTCATCTAAATGGTAAATTTAAAGATGTGTGGTAATTTTAAAAATGTGTTGATGATATTATTTGTTATTTGTCTTGTTTAAATGTGCCAAGTAAATGTTCAGTGCAACTGTCGATGGTGATTGCTTGATGTGTCACTTGGTCCAGTCCTACCACCCTAAAGCCTGTTGTGGTGAGCTTGTGTTGTTGTGTAAAAGGTTGAATTTCATGCTGTGCTGACACATCAGTTGTGTTACAGAAGATTCACGAATATTAGGTGGTTATATCGAGTAACCAATGAATAGTTACTGAATCGAACAGGGGGAAACAGAAATCTGATGGACAACTTGACTAAAGGAGGGATCGGTTGACAGGACACGTTCTGAGACATTAAGGGATCATCAGTTTAGTACTGGAGGGAACTGTTGGGGGGGGGGGGGGGGTAAAAATTGTAGAGGGAGACAGATAGATGAATACAGTAAGCAGATTCAGAAGAATGTGGGTTGCAGTAGTAATGCAAAGATGAAAAGGCTTGCACAGGATAGACTAGCGTGGAGAATTCCGTTTTCGGACTGAAGACCTCAACAACACGACCTAACACAGTTGGATGACAAGCGTCGTTGTCGTCAGTCAAAAATGCGCAAGACATGTACTAGACAGTTACGAACGGGCGTCGAAATTCATAGCAACTGCGGACCTAACTTCAGAAAATTTCCAGCTACGACTTGTTACCTGTGTGTATCCTGTCTATCCCGTGTCAATCTCAGCAGTCATGCTACGTAGATCATACGAATCGGTGTAGCACTTTCGTTTACTAATTATGCATATCGCATTATTATTAAACGTGATTCATTTGTCTCAGCCTCAGTGACTCTAATTACACGCAGGAAGATTGTTTTGCGGCTCATCCCTTCATTTGTTCAGCGAACGGCGGAATGACTGATATAGAAACATGTACGGGATCGAGAATCAACTAAAATCACAGAACCGGGGAAACGCAACTGCACCTGACGAGACGCCATAATTCTAAGCGAAAGAACTTGCTCCCTGGAGGAACGAAGCATTCTTAGTAACTAGAAAATTCTCCTGGCAATTCCCGTCTTGAAGGACGCTCACGGAATAGGCGCACAAACTATAGGCCTATACCGCCGACGTCAGTCAGTTGCATATTTTTAAAATACGTTTCTTGGTCGCATATTATGACCTTTCTAGATATCGAATACGCACACGTGGTCTGGGGAAAGGTCTTTGTTTTGTGATTAAAGCGTCCTCGGTCTTGAGTTCGAACCGCGACACGGCCTAAATTTTGAACAAAAATCATCAAGACATTCGGCATAAGAGATCACCCACATTTAGCCAACGGCCTTGTCAGGAGGGTGGAGGAGCGGAAAGAGGCTCTGGGCACCCTCTTTCCCTTGGGTGGGAAACTGCCCCTACAGACGGAAGAATCAGCAGTCATGACCGGCATGAGGGCGCGGAAGGCAATGGAAACCACTGCATTGAAGTCACAGGACATCTGGCTTTAATTGAAAAAGTGTCATCATGATCGCACCGTTGGCAATAAATTTCGTGCTGTCCTCCATTCGGATCTACAGGAACACACCGCCGAGTGGGAGATGACCATCAGGTAAAGATTGAAAGCATAACGTTCGATAAGTCGGGGCTTGGAATGTCAGATGTCTGAATGTGGTAAGAAAGCAAGAAAATCTGAAAAGGGAAATGCTAAGACTCAGTCTATGTGCCATGTGCGTCAGTGAAGTGAAATTGAAAGATGGGTAGGATTTCTGGTCGGATGAGTGTAGGGTAATATCAATAGCAACAGAAAATGAAATAACGCGAGTAGGATTTGTTACGAATGAAAGGCGGGGGAGAGAGTGAGTTACTGTGAACACTTCAGAGATAGGTTTGTTCTAATAATTGCGATAACCAATAGCTCAGTAGGTAGTTCAGTTGAAGACAACTGGAAATGTCTAAAAAGGGCAATACCGAAGTTCGAAAGAAAAGCGTAGGTATAAAGACATTAACTATGAAGAAACCATGGGTAACACAAGAAAAACTTCAGCTGATCGAAGAAAGACGGAAGCACAAAAATGTTCAACGAAATTCGGGAATATATAAATACAAGTCACTTAGGAACGAAACAAATAGGAAGTGCCAGGAGTTGAGATGATGTAGCTGCATGAAAAATGTCAACAAATCGAAAAAGAAATGATTGCCGGAAGGACTCATTGAGCATTTAAAAAAAGTCACAACAACCTTAGGTGAAATTAAAAGCAAGAGTGGTAACATTAAAAGTGCAATGGGAATTCTGCTGCTAAATCCAGAGGAGGGAGCGGGCAAAATGGTTCAAATGGCTCTGAGCACTATGGGACTTAACTTCTGAGGCCATCAGTCCCATAGAACTTAGAACTACTTAAACCTGACTAACCTAAGGACATCACATACATCCATGCCCGAGGCAGGATTCGAACGTGCGACCGTAGCGTTCGCATGGTTCCAGACTGTAGCGCCTAGAACCGCTCGGTCACAGAGGCCGTCAGGGAGCGGACAGATGGAAAGAGTACATTGGAGACATGCATAAGGGGAAGATTTATGTGATGACGTGGTAGAACAAGAAACAGGAGTCGATACAGACAGACAGGAGATCCAGTATTACAATAATTTAAAAGAGCTTTGGTAGACTTAAGTTCAAAGAAGGCAGAAGCGATAGATAACATTGTATCAGAATCTCTGAAATTCTTGGGGGATGTGGTAATAAAACGTTGGTGTGTAAAATGTGTAGACTGGTGATTTACAATTAAACTTTCAGAAAAACATCATCCATACAATTCCGGAGATTGCAACACCCAACAAGTGCGAGAATTATCGCACGATCAGCTTAACGACCCATCCATTCAAGTTGCTGACAAGAATAATATTCAGAATAATGGAAAAGAAAATTGAGGACGTGTTAGATGATGATCCGTTTGGCTTTAGGAAAGGTAAAGGTACCTGAGAGGTAGTTCTGACGTTGCGGTTGGTTACGGAGCAAGACTAAGGAAAAATCTAGACACGGTCGTAGGATTTGTCGACTTGGAAAAAGGATTAGAAAATACCAAATGACGCAAGGTGTTCGAAAGTCTGATAGAAGTAAGGGTAAGCTATAGCGGGAGACTGGTAATATACGAGGTTGAGTCAAATGAAAACCTTATATTTGTAATAACAAATCGAAATTTCGCGCCGTTATCCTGTAATTTGGTAAACGTGCTACAAACAGCGTGCAGAAAGTCCTGTAGGTGGCAGCATAGTGCAGATGCACACATACCGTCGCAGTATCAATATAAAGATGGCCGCCCCACTTGCGACTTGCACCAGGTAAGAACAGCGTTCCGTTATTCGGTTTTTGCGTAGTGAGGGTGTGTAACTATTGAAATTATTCGATGAATGAAGGTTCAGTACGGTGATGCATGTTTGTCACAGCAGCAAGTCTACGAATGGAGTAGGAAGTTCGCAAATGGTGCGACTTCAGTGTAAGATGCTCCTCGTCCAGGTCAGGCACGATGAGATGTGACTCCACAGAACATTGCACCAGTTGAAGCTATAGTGAAAGAAAACTGCCGAGTGACACTGAATGACACTGCAGCATGTTTACAGATTAGTCATGGGTCAGCACACCACATTGTGCATGGCGTGCTCCAGTTTCACAAAGTGTCTGCAAGATGGATGCCACGGCAGCTGACTCCTAAAATGAGAGAACGACTTAATGATGCTTGCGAAGAACTCCTTCGGCGCTTTGAACGAGAAGGTGATGGCTTGGGGACGAAACCTGGGTTCACTTCCACCAACCGGAAACGAAGAGAGCGAGCTAGGAATGGCGCCATTCCTCATCATCAAAACTAAAGAAGTTTCGAAGAGAACCATCAGCAGGAAAGGTTATGCTGACTCTGTTTAGCGACGAAAAAGGCGTCATTTTGGACCATTACATGCCTGGAGGGACCACTGTCACCTGTGCATCATACGCAGATCTCCTAAAAAATCATCTGCGGCCTGTAATCAGAGCGACGTGATATGTTGTCAGCAGGTGTCCTTTAGCAACATGACAATGCGAGGCCTCACACTGCCCGTACAACAGTTGCAACAATCACAGACCTGCATTTTGAGTGTCTTCCTCTTCCACCATACTCACCAGGCCTTGCCTCAAGTGATTTCCATATGTTTGGATCACTAGAAGACGCAATGGGAGGAAAGAAGTTCCATTCTGATGAAGAGGTACGCCACGCGGTGCATGAGTGGTTGCGCAGACTACCAAAATAATTTTTTTCTAAAGGAATTTATGGACTTTGTAAGCGCTGGAGGACTTGCACTGAGCGTGGGGGAGATTATGCTGAGAAGAGATACAGCTTTGTACCACTTCTGCAGTATAAATAATATTTAAAAAAAATATTTTAGGTTTTCTTTTGACTAGCCCTTGTATGATATGTACAAGAGCCAAAAGAAAACAATAAGTGTGTAAGACCAAGAAAGAAGTTCGCTGATTGAAAAGGGTGTAAGACTGGGACGTAGTCTTTCGTCCGTACTGTTCAGCCTACACAACTAAGAAGCAAACATGAAAATAAAAAAGAGGTTAAAGAGTGATATTAAAATTCAAGCTGAAGGGATATCAGTGCTAAGATTCGCTGATGACATTGCTATCTTCTGTGAAAGAAGAAGAATTACAGGATCTGTTGAATGGAATGAAGAATCTAATGAGTATAGAGTATAGATTGAGAGTAAATCAAAGAAAGACGAAAGTAATGAGAAATAGCAGAAGTGAGAACAGCGAGAAACTTAATGTCAGGATTGGTGATCACGAAATAGATGAAGTCAAGAAATTCTGCTACCAAGGCAGCAAAATAACCAATGACAGACGTAGCAAAGAGGACATAAAGAGGCAGACAAGTATTGCCAAAATGGGCATTCCCGGCCAAGAGAAGTCTACTAGTGTCAAACATAGGCCTTAATTTGAGGGGAAAATTTCTGAGAATGTTCGTTTGGAGCACAGCATTGTATGGTAATTAAACATGCGCTGTGGGAAAACCACGAGAGAAGAAAATCCAAGTCTTTGAGATGTGGTGCTGCAGAGCAATGTTGAAAATTCGGTTGACTGATTAGGAAATTCTCCTTAAATTCGCGAGGTGGGTAATGTATGGAAAACACTGACAAGAAGGAGCGATAGCACTGTGGGACCCCTGTTAAGACATCAGGGAATAACTTCCGTGGTACTAGGGGGAGTTGTAGAGGGTAAAGACTATAGGCGGAGACTGGAACACACTCAGGAAATAACTGAGGACGTAGGCTGCATGTGCTATTCTGAGATGAAGAGATTGGCACAAGTGAGGAAATAGTGGCGGGCCAAATCCGCGCGAAGACTTCTGTAGGAACCAAAATGGAGTCCGCGAACAAATACGTTGCCAAACATAGCTCGTTCTGTTCGTCCAAGAGACTCAGATGGCGATACATACCAGCATCTAGGTTGATGGCGTGATCGTAGAATCCTGGAAGGAACGTGACCCTGTTGCGCACTGTTGCCTGATGAAGAAATACAAGGGTACGGAAATCTGACCAGCTTTGTGACCGGAGTGTAGAGTTCCCAACAAGCATATTACATCATGCCACTTTTAACAGAGAGAGATCTTCAGACCTAAAAGTAACTTCTTGGGGCCACGAAGGGAGTGTTATAGGACCATTATTGTTACAATACAAAATATAGAATACATTCGAATGGCTCATTGGATAACCTTTTAAAGTCCTTGAGATGGACGGTTGGTGCACGGATTGCCAGTTGACCTTCAACAGAAATAAATGTAACGTACTGCTCGTAAATACACTCCTGGAAATGGAAAAAAGAACACATTGACACCGGTGTGTCAGACCCACCACACTTGCTCCGGACACTGCGAGAGGGCTGTACAAGCAATGATCACACGCACGGCACAGCGGACACACCAGGAACCGCGGTGTTGGCCGTCGAATGGCACTAGCTGCGCAGCATTTGTGCACCGCCGCCGTCAGTGTCAGCCAGTTTGCCGCGGCATATGGAGCTCCATCGCAGTCTTTAACACTGGTAGCATGCCGCGACAGGGTGGACGTGAACCGTATGTGCAGCTGACGGACTTTGAGCGAGGGCGTATAGTGGGCATGCGGGAGGCCGGGTGGACGTACCGCCGAATTGCTCAACACGTGGTGCGTGAGGTCTCCACAGTACATCGATGTTGTCGCCAGTGGTCGGCGGAAGGTGCACGTGCCCGTCGACCTGGGACTTCCCAGCAAATTAGGGACACTGTTGCTCCTGGGGTATCGGCGAGGACCATTCGCAACCGTCTCCATGAAGCTGGGCTACGGTCCCGCACACCGTTAGGCCGTCTCCCGCTCACGCCCCAACATCGTGCAGCCCTCCTCCAGTGGTGTCGCGACAGGCGTGAATGGAGGTACGAATGGAGACGTGTCGTCTTCAGCGATGAGAGTCGCTTCTGCCTTGGTGCCAATGATGGTCGTATGCGTGTTTGGCGCCGTGCAGGTGAGCGCCACAATCAGGACTGCATACGACCGAGGCACACAGGGCCAACACCCGGCATCATGGTGTGGGGAGCGATCTCCTACACTGGCCGTACACCTCTGGTGATCTCGAGGGGACACTGAATAGCGCACGGTACATCCAAACCGTCATCGGACCCATCGTTCTACCATTCCTAGACCGGCAAGGGAACTTGCTGTTCCAACAGGACAATGCACGTCCGCATGTATCCCGTGCCACCCAACGTGCTCTAGAAGGTGTAAGTCAACTACCCTGGCCAGCAAGATCTCCGGATCTGTCCCCCATTGAGCATGTTTGGGACTGGATGAAGCGTCGTCTCACGCGGTCTGCACGTCCAGCACGAACGCTGGTCCAACTGAGGCGCCAGGTGGAAATGGCATGGCAAGCCGTTCCACAGGACTACATCCAGCATCTCTACGATCGTCTCCATGGGAGAATAGCAGCCTGCATTGCTGCGAAAGGTGGATATACACTGTACTAGTGCCGACATTGTGCATGCTCTGTTGCCTGTGTCTATGTGCCTGTGGCTCTGTCAGTGTGATCATGTGATTTATCTGACCCCAGGAATGTGTCAATAAAGTTTCCCCTTCCTGGGACAATGAATTCACGGTGTTCTTATTTCAATTTCCAGGAGTGTAGATGGTAAGGCCCGTTATCGTGTAATTACACTATTACCAAAGAACTACTGGATGCAGTCACACTCGTTAAATATCTGAGAATACGCTAATGAAATCTAAAGAAGAACGACCACACTAAACTAACCGTCGGGGAGGCAGTTACCATACTGAGATTCATAAGTAGATTCCTAGGAAATATAGTCAACTCACGAAAGAGGTAGTTTCCAAAAACCCTGTTGGATCGATACTTGATTGTTGCTAGTCAGTCTGTGAAGATCTCGCAAATAGGACTGACAGTGGAAACCTACAGAAAAGCAGCGAATTTCCTCACAGCGCAAAAGCGTCATTGAGATGCTCACTTAACACCAGTGGTAGATGCAGTACTCCTAAGATAATTTGCCTACTATGAAAACATCGAGAGCATGAGTCAACCAATACGTTGTCTCCTACGTACGAGGTTGTCGCGCAAACAGACGGTGAAGGTAACATGAGACAGATTCGAACTCACATGGAGGCTTATCAACCGTCATCCTTACTGGGCACAATTAGCGAAGGGAGCAGGTATGGGGTTCGTGACAGTGATACACAAGCTATGCAACACACCATAACGTGGCCTGCGGAGTATAAATACAGATGTAAAGATAAATGTTGGCATGAATTTGCAAGACAGTTACTTCTATTTCTGGTTTACGCTCCAGTGACTTCGTTATTTACTTAATGACCAGAAATTTGGTTAGTGACACGAAATTAGGCATTTTAAGTCTAAGAAAAGAAAAAGGAAAAACAACGAGATCGAAGGAATTATCCGAATGAGACTTAAATAGGTAAGTATGGTGCACATGCGCAGAAAAATAAATGATCACAATTTCAGAAAAATTGGATGATGTATTCCAGAGAAAGAGCTACGCAAACTAAGCAGGTCAATAATTGTTAGTCCACGTGTGGCCCTTATGGCTGGCAATGCATGATAGAGTTATTGAAAGTTTTCCTGAAGGGTATCGTGACAAATTCTCTGCAATTGGCACATTAGATCGTCAAAATCCCGTGCTGGTTAGAGGACTCTGGCCATGATGTTCCAAACGTTCTCAATTGGGGAGATGTCCGTGACCTTGGTGGCTAAGGGAGAGTTTGATAAGCACAAACTCTCGTTGTGCGAGGGCGGGCATTATCTTGCTGTAATGTAAGCCCAGGATTTATTGCCGTGAAGGGTAACGAAACTGGGTGTAGAATATCGTCGAAGTAATCGCTGTGGCGTAAGGGTGGCGCGAATGGCAACCAAAGGGACCCCGTTATGAAACGAATTGGCACCCTAGGCCATCACTTCTTCTCGTCGGGCCTTATGGCGGGCGACAGTCTAGATTGGTAACCCACCACTGTCCCGGATGTCTCCAGACCTGTCTGAAGACGTCCTGAACAGTAATAGGATCCCAACCTGACTGTCGCCCGCCATACAGCCAAACGACCAGTAATGGTTGTCAGGGGAGCCAATTGTTTTCAAAGCTGGATCACTTTGGTCGCCATCCTTTGGTACCCTTACAGCGGTACGCCGACGATATTCTACGACCCGTTTTGTTGCCCTTCGTGGTAAGCCATCCTGGGCTTATATTTCTGCAAGATAGTGCTCTCCCGCATACGACGAGAGTTGCTTACTAAACCCTACCTTGGCCAGCAAAGGTCGCTGGATGTGTTCCCAATCTAGAACGTTTGGAGAATTTCTGGGCAAGGCCCTCCAATCTGCTCCAGTTGGACAAAATTTGGCACGATATTCCTCAGAAGAACATCTAACAACTGCATCAGGAAATAATGAGTGAAAAGGTTATTTGGTTATTTTTATTTCTGACAATATTTTTTGATATTTGTTTTGGTGTCCACCTTTCCACTTTGTAAATCATTCAATTATTTATTTCAGTTCTTCATCTTCGTTTTCGTTGCTCCACTTCCACACCTCTGGAGAATGGAATCGATTTCTTTACGATTTCTTCTAATAATAATAGCTACTTACCACATACTGTTCGCTATAATATTGCCAATTCTACATCAAGAAAAGCTGTTTCGATCATGTTGCTTTTTCAATGTCCAACAAACTTCTTTCGCTCGCGTTTCACAATATTCCTTCAATCACAGAAACTCGTCTTAAAACTCAAGTATTTACTTCTGAGCATTCCAGATCAGAAAAATAGTTTCTATTAAAATTTATTAAAGATGGTGAGTGTTAACTACTGCCACCGAATGCATAGCACAAGAAATAAACAGAAAAGCAAAAATAGACTTGAACGATCTTGCAAAATTAAGTAAGATTTCGAACTGAAGTTTTCAAAGGGTATGAAAGGGGTCGTTTTCAAACGGTCTGTATGACTAGTTTTTACTCAAGATAGCTTGATGTGTTCTTTTAACAAGAAGGCTCTTAAAAATTTGATAGCGATTCAGCGATCAGTGGAGAGAAGCACATTGCAAATTACTGAGAGAGACGGGAAAGTAGATAATGATTTTGGGGGACGGACTGGAATAGAAGATGTAACTATAAAAGTGATAAAGAAAATATAGATGTGATCTGGACAGTAGAAGAAGATGGGTGATACATGGCCAAAGGAAGTTTCTTCTGGATTCCAGAAAAAAAAAAAAAAAAAAAAAAAAAAACAGAAATCTGAGAAAACAGTGCATGGAAATATCTAGAGCAGACTTTTAGGCAGCTGTGGATCTCGAATGGTTGATGAGGATCTGTTATACAGGGTGTAACGGGTACAAGTGTAGGTATTTCTGTTTGTGACTGAGGACGTTATACTGAACGCTATTATATCAGTATTTACGTCATTTTCAGACTAATAATTATAGCTTTTATAAGTGTTATGTTTTTAAAAATAGTTCAAATGTCTCTGAGCACTACAGGACTTAACTTCTGAGGTCATCAGCCCCCTAGAACTTAGAACTAGTTAAACCTAACTAACCTAAGGACATCACACACATCCATGCCCGAGGCAGGATTCGTATCTGCGACCGTAGCGGCCGCGCGTTTCCAGACTGAAGCGCCTAGAACGGCTCGGCCACTCGGGCCGGTGTTATGTTTTTAGGTTGGTGACGGTTACATGTGGAAAGAGCAAGCAAGTATTTAATGCTTATTTTCTACTGGGCAGCAGGTCTGGTGTAGAAGTTTGGACACGTGGATGAAAAACCGGGTAGCCCACTTAGTGCAGCAGATACAGCCGTGCAGAAAACATCTGGGCATAAAGTCTGTAACGTGTTTGTGATAAGACAGTTCGACGCAGAGAAAGAACAACCAACACACTGATAAGTGTACATGTTAATGTACCACTTATAAACATATCGGCACTTATATCTGTTACACCCTGCATAATAGAGTCTACAGTAATACTGATAGTTATTACCTCAAGAAAATAATTTAGAGTGGTCACTAAAAAGTCACTGAACCCATTTTGTTTTCATTGCTCAGGGGGTAACTGTCCCCAGGTTGGGATCCACTGCTGTAGTACCGTGGAAATTTTTCCCTGATATTTTAACACATGACTTATCATGACATGACATGACTTGTCATCCTGTCTCCTCTACTTGTCTTCTTGTCGGTGTTTTCGATATATTTCTTTCTTCGCTGATTCTGCGGAGAGCCTCATCGCTCCTTACGAGTCCATCTAACTTTCAACATTCTTCTGTAGCATCACATCTCAAACACTTTGATTCTCTCCAGCTCCAGTTTCCCCAAAGCTCATGATTCACCACCGCACAATGTTGTGCTCCAAACGTACAATCTTATAAATTTCTTTCTGAAATGAAGGCCTATGTTTGGTGCTAGTAGACTTCTCTTAGTCAGTAATGCCCTTTTTGTCCGTGCTAGTCTGCTTTCCATGTCCTCTTGCTTCGTCCATCATGAGTTATTTTGCCGCCTAGGTAGCAGAATTCCTAAACTTCGTCTACTTCGCAATCGCCAGTTGTGTTATTCACTTTCTCGCTGTTCTCATTTCTGTTACTTCTCATCACTGTCATCTTTATTCGGTTTACTCTCTGTCGATAATCTGCACTCATTGGACACTTCATTCCATTTGTCACGTCCTGTAATTTTTCTTTACTTTCACTGAGGATAGCAATGTAATCAGAGAATCTTATCATTGATATTCCATAATCCTGGATTTTAATCCCACTCCTGTACTTAACTTTCATCTCTGTCTTACATTCTAATTGAATCCATGTACTTCGTTCTTGGTTTTCCTCTCTATTGTTCCTTCTTGGTTCTTATACATATCAATATTATCCTCCTTTACACCTTTATCTCTCAGAACTTCAATCATCTTGCGCCATTTTACATCATCGAACACTTTTTCCAGGTCGCCAAATCCTGTGAAATTGTCTTGATTTTTCTCAAGTTTTACTTCCATTATCAAGCTCAACGTCAGAACTGCCTCACTGTACGTTTACCTTTCCTAAAACCAAAACTGACAGTCAGCTAACAGATCCTCGATTTCCGTTTCTATTCTTCTACACGTTATTCTTGTCAGCAACTTGGTTGCATGAGTTGTTAAGCTGATGTACGATAGTTTTCGCACTTATCTGCCCTTACTATCCTCCAGTCTCATTGATTCTGCAGGTATACAGGAATTTGAGTACTTGTTTGGTTGTCACTTCTACCACTTATTTCAGAAATTCCAATGGAATCTTGCATGTAGCTTCCGCCTTGTTTGATCTTCAGTCTCCTAAAGCTCGCCGGCCGGAATGGCCAGGCGGTTCTAGGCGCTACAGTCTGGAACCGCGCGACCGCTACGGTCGCTGGTTCGAATCCTGCTTTGGGCATATATGTGTGTGATGTCCTTATGTTAGTTAGGTTTAAGTAGTTCTAAGTTCTAGGAGAATGATGACCTCAGCAGTTAAGTCCCATATTGCTCAGAGCTGTTTGAACCATTTTTTTCTCTAAAGCTCTCTTAAACTCTGACTGTAACACTGGATCAACCATAACCATTCCCAGTTCTTCTTCTATTACGTAACCCGAGAGTTCCTCCCTCTCTTAGAAGCCGCCCTTGTACTCTTTCGACCGATCTGTTTTCTCGTCTGGGATTAACAGTCCTATACCCATTGCATTCGTTATATTGTTTTCTTTGGTTTTAATTTCACCGACGGCTCATTTGACTTTTACGTACCCTGAATCAATCTTCCGACGACCATCTCTTTTTCCTCGCATTTTTGCTGCAGCCATTTCGCCTTAATTTCAATGCACTTCCTGTTTATTTCATTCCTAAGTGACTGATGTTGATGTAATCCTGTAGCCAAATGTTCATATGTGTGCGAGTTCCTAAGGATTCAGGTGTATATAAGATCAAATGTAATGACTGCTGTAAACAATATATATGGCAGACTGGTAGGAACTTCGAAACCAGGTTCAGGGAGCACACCTACTCTCAAAACAAAACAGCTTTTGGGGCGCATATGGCTGCGACAAAGCACTCAGTCACGAACATTGAACACAATTTAGACATCCTGCATAGAGCCCATAAGGGACGGTTTCTTAACATTTTGGAAGAAATTGAAATATACACCCACAAAAATAAAGATCCGGATTTAATCCTCAACGAGCAAAGCGAATTCAATCGTAACGCCTATTTATCATTTATGACGACCTACTAAGATGACAACTGTTGCGTGTGGAGATCCAGCCCAAGGGATGAGAGATGGTGCGCGGTGGAGAAGCCGGAGGACGCGTGCGGTGCCTGGCGTCGTTGACGGGGCCCTCCTGTGCGGCCCTCTTGCCCGCGGCGATGGACATCAGACGACTGAGCGGACCGCGGCACAACACCGAAATGGCGGGAAATACGGAAGCAGACCGTAGAGGAAAACAAGTTCACACCCTCACCATAGATATATAAATCGCCCTATGTTTTTTAGATCGTATAAAAATGATAATTTTACTGTTTTTTATTAATGCTGACAAGTACAGATTTTAACCATGACATCTACATATTTTAATTAAGTATTTTTTATTAATAAAAAAAATGAGCTACTGAATATAGTATGTGCAAATTGAATGTAACAAATGTACCAGACGCCACCTGTCGGTAATAGCGTTATAATTAATATAAATGACGTGCACTCTGCCAACCAATTTTATGTGACGTAGCATGTGAAAATTGCTGGATTTGGACGGGTTACTCCTGTAACTGAAATATCAGGAACGCTCTGGTACATTTGATGTTGATTAGATAGGATGAAAAAGATTTGCTTCCGTGAAATAGTAAATTAGTATCATTATTTTTACAGATCTGAAGATGGTTCTGAATGAACCGAAACCGGTCATATGAATAAAAAATTTGCAATCAAGACGGTTTTTAAGTAACATTATAGTTCCTAAGGGACCAAACTGCTGAAGTCATGGGTCCCTAGACTTACACACTACTTAAAGTAACTTATGCTAAGAACTACACACACACACCCGTGCCTGAGGGAGGACTCGAACCTCCGGCGGAAAGGGCCGCGCAGTCCGTGACATGACGCCTCAAACCGAGCGGCCACTCCGCGCGGTTGACTTTTCCTGTTCATGTTTTTAGCATCTTCTTTCTCAAGCCAACTTCAGCATTTCTTCTGTTAGCCAAGGATTCTTCCCAGTTACCTCATTTGCATCTATGCCTTTCCTTCCAAGTGCTGCGATTGCTTTCTTTAACTATATACATTCCTCTTCAAGTGAACCGCCTACTCTGGTATTCACTATCGCTTATCTACAGCCTGAGAGAACTTCGAAGTCACATCATCATTCCTTAGTACTTCAGTACCCCACTTCCATGTTGATTCTTCGTGACGGTTCTCTTACATTTCAGGCTACTCTTCATTACTGCTAAATTCTGCTCGTGGGTGCGCCTTACATTCCAATATTTGATTTCGAAATCCAGATGCAATCTTCCGTTGTGATTCCTGAACAGGGTATTCGCTGTTACTACTCGTAGATGACTACTATATTACCATCGCCCTTTAGATACTGAGTTACCCGTTCAATATCTTAACACAGTATCTCACTTCATCCTCTGCTTGCGGCCTCAGTATGTATAAGCGAACTATTGCTGTCGGCGCTGGTTTGCTATAGATTTTTTTTGTTTTTCACTTTTGTTCGTTGCTTCTGCTCGGGGCGGACGTCGTAGGACATCCGTTGAAGGTCGTTGTTGATCGATTCACTCAGTTTTTTTTATTACAGAGGGCAGCTATCCCTCTGACCGAACACGCTGAGCTACCGTGCCGGCAAAATTAAACTTTTCACTCGACTGTAGACTTGAACCAAGGACCTCTCGTTTCGCAACTGCTCACGCTAACCACGGGGCCACGGCATTCCTGACACTCGGAAAGCGCGACTCCCTTCCCACATCCCTCAGAATGTGGTGAAAGATCATCGATTACAACCAAGATGCAATGAATCTCGGTGGCATGCCTCACGCTCAGGGAGAGTGCTACCACTCATCATCGTGGTTGCGTCTACTCCAGCTTTGAACTAGAGAGAGTTGAAGACATACTACAGAAATGATCCTGTGAAGTATGATCTTGCCATCTGAGCTACCGAAGCACGACTCACGCCCGGTACTCACAGCTTTACTTCTGCCAGTATCTCGTCTCCTACCTTCCAAACTGGCAGAAGTAAAGCTGTGAGTACCGGCCGTGAGTCGTGCTTCGGTAGCTCAGATGATCGCCGGCACGGTAGCTCAGCGTGTTCGGTCAGAGGGTTAGCTGCCCTCTACAATAAAAAAAAAACAAAAAAAAATGAGTGACTGCATCAGTAACGAACTTCAATGGGCGTCAGGTGACGTCCGCCACGAACAATTGAAACGAACAATAACGAACAAAATGAGATTACAAAAAAAAAGAAACAAAAAAAAAGGTAGAGCACTTGCCCGCGAAAGGCAAAGGTCCCGAGTTGGAGTCTCGGTCGGACACACAATTTTAATCTGCCAGGAAGTTTCATATCAGCGCACACTCCGCTGCAGAGTGAAAATCTCATTCTGGAAATCCTACTCCCGTTGTATGTTGGTATTAAGAGCAGTTAAACGGAATGGATAGTGTCTTGAAAGGAGGATATAAGATGAACATCAACAAAAGCAAAACGAGGGTAATGGGATGTAGTCGAATTAAGTCAGGTGATGGTGAGGGAATTAGATTAGGAAATGAGACACTTAAAGTAGTAAAGGAATTTTGCTATTTGGGGAGCAAAATAGCTGATGATGGTCGAAGTAGAGAGGATATAAAATGTAGACTGGCAATGGCAAGGAAAGAGTTTCTGAAGAAGAGAAATTAGCTAACATCGAGTGTAGATTTAAGTGTCAGGAAGTCATTTCTGAAAGTATTTGTGTGGAGTGTAGCCATGTATGGAAGTGAAACATGGACGATAAATAGTTTGGATATGAAGAGAATAGAAGCTTTTGAAATGTGCTACAGAAGAATGCTGAAGATTAGATGGGTAGCTCACATAACTAATGAGGAAGTATTGAATAGGATTGGGGAGAAGAGAAATCTGTGGCACAAGTTGACTAGAAGAAGGGATCGGTTGGTAGGACGTGTTCTGAGGCATCAAGGGATCACCAATTTAGTATTGGAGGGCAGCGTGGAGGGTAAAAATCGTAGCGGGAGACCAAGAGATGAATACACTAAGCAGATTCATAAGGATGTAGGTTGCGGTAGGTACTGGGAGATGAAGAGGCTTGCACAGGATAGAGTAGCGTGGGAAGCTGCATCAAACCCGTCTCAGGACTGAAGAACACAACAATTATTCGTCTCATCAAAAACTTTTATCTTCTACCCACATCACTGTCCCCCACAAAATCTAGACTGAGTCTTTGCATTTCCATTATCAGTTTGTATATCTTCACTAGCACATACAGATTTCTGACATTTCACACCCGGACTTGTTGAATTTTATACTTTCGTTGGTTATTCAATCTTTTTCTCATGGTTAAGTTTCCTTTCGCAGTCGCTCCCGGAGGTACGAATGGGGGATTAATTCGCAATCTTCTGCCAGTGGAGAGCTCATATGACACGTATTCAGTTACACGGTACATGCCTTATGGATATATGTTTAGTGTATTTAAGCAGTGGTTTCCATTGCCTTCGGCGTCCTCGTGCCGTTTATAATTGGTGGCTCTTCCGCCTTATTATCCCAAGAGCAAGATAATACTCTGAACCTCTCTCCACTCCTCTACCCCTTTCGACAAGACCTTTGGCACTGCTTGTGTGTCTTCTTGCAACTGAAGTCTTTAGCAGTCATTGCTGATGATTTTTGTTCTAATTGTAAGCGGTGTGTAGGAATGAACCCAGAACGCACTACGTTTGGATTACTAGTAAACGACACATTTTTTTAGTTTTTTCCTCGAAACACATTTTAATCTCTTACAATTAAAAATTTTGATAATATTAAGAATAAAATTCTTTAAAAAAACATAGTTTCATTAACCTATGGTTTGTTCTTTTTTTTATTCACATATACAGTCTCGAAATAGTCTACATTTTAAGTCTACCTGCTTTGTAGCTTAATATGGTTTTCCCAACTGTCTTGTTGTGTTACGTGTTTGTGTTACTGGCTTGAATGCTTACTCTTTCATCGTCATTTTACATTCTTAACATGTATCGAGAATCACACGCTGATAATTGTGCATTGACTATCGTTATCTGACTCTTAGGTGAGATTGAAGACTTCACTGTTGAAATGACAGGTAGTCGATAAATTCCCGTGTATCAGTGCCCCTGAGTTTGGCGAGAAAAACATGAAGTGTCCAATCTAGCAAAAAAAAAAAATACCATCTCGTCCAACACTTGGTCGACATTTATCATACTGTATTTGTGGCTATTCTCGTGATGACCCAGACCGTGATTTCCTCATTTACATGTCTGTGCCGTAAGAATCGCAAAGACAAGATTAGTGTACTTACAACGCACACACAATAATTTGAGCAGCCATTCCTCCCGCTTTCCAAACACTAATGGAACTTAAGAAATTCTAGTATGAGATCTTTTGGGAAGTACCCTCTGACATGCCCTTCATAACGGTTTGCAGAGTATGAACACTCATGAAAGAATATTTTCATTCCCCGTTGTTCAGGTAGAATAACTTTATTTGTTAGACCTAAATATCACAGCCAGAGATGCTATATGGTAACTATGAACCATTGTTTTGGTAGTGTCTGCGATAATATTTGGCATTTTTGTTGTAGGCATTGTTTCAAAGAAATCTTACTTTCTATTTCATGTTTTCTGACCACGCTTTCAAACGTAATCCAAACATGTTCTATTGGATTAAGATCTGCTCTCCGTTCTGGAAATCTGAGAATATGAGAAGAATGGTACAACAGCCACAGACGAACGATTTTGGCACTGTGCTTATGGTCGTCTTATTGAAAGTAATAATCTGGGCATAAACCTGATCTATCAACACTCTTTTTGCAGGTTTTCTTTTGAGATACTTAGATGCTGGGATCTGTTCGTTACCTTCAACAGAAACAAGTGCCGCAACACCAGCTGTAACCATACATTCCCATATCGCAATTTCTCCGCTAATGAGCTTTACTGTTAGCTGAATGTGTTTGGGATACAGATCAGCATTGGTCGTCTCCATACAAAAATTCTGCCATTATTTACAAATACGTTAAATTTACTTTTATCTGTGAACAGTACCTTGTCCTAGAAACTTTTGCTTATGTTCTGTAGCAAACCTAAGCCCAATTTCTTCTTCTTCTTGCTGGTGTATGGTTTTCTTCCAGGCACTCTACCTCCTTAACCTGCACCACTTAACATTTAGCGAACAGGCCTTAGCTTGATTTCTGTCTCGAAGTGGTCATCAACATGCGCAGACAATGCAGAAGCTGTCAATTTAGGACCTATTTTGACCTTCGTTATTGACATATTTCGTTCTCTTCGCGTCAGCGTCTGTGGTTGAACTCTTCTTTCGCTGTTAATTAGAATATTTCTTTCTCTAAATCGCAATACTACGAACTTCACAGTTGCCTGGCTTCTTCCATTAGTAACAGAAATGTCTGAAAATGTTTTTCCCTTATTGGGAGGTGACTATTTGCCTTTCCTCTGCAGTTTTTTCCTTCCCTTAGCGGTCCATTTTGCTGTTGCACGGCATTCACCGCATATCAGAATCAACACGCACGAGGCGCTCTTCGCCACTGAAGCTGTTCCTTGCTGCATGTGGTTCGTTAGTAGTTTCTGTGTTTACATATCTGGTAGTGTATGAATACTTTTTCCCCCACTGTGTGAAGCCATCCGGTGCAGAACTTTTATTTACTTTTTGCGGTAGGCTAACACACTTAACGCTTTTATAGGTACAGACTAGGAAGGAAACCGCATGCTGTTAGTTTAACAAATAATGTCTCTCGTAGTGACCTTTAATTTTAATAAATAAAGGTATTGTAGACGAACAACGGTATATGAATACTCTTTTACATGACTGTATGTAGATAAAGATGTCGATTATTCATGCTGGCTGTGGCGGAACTGACATGGCTGTTCTGTGTAGGCGTCCGATCGTGACAGTAGTATTTCATATTGACCAGGGAAACCGTGCGAAACTTCCTCACTTTTATAGTTTTAAATTATGACTGTACATGGAATAAGTATAGTTCTACGACGGGCAGAGATTATAGACTACCGCAGTGGTCACGGTTATTATCTATGACAATGCTCTATATAAATTATCCAATTAATAAGTACTTCAATACAAATGAAATGGTATTTGTAATAAGATAATACGAAAAGAGAGTCTCTTATTCGTGTTAGCACCATAAAATTATATGTATGGCCGGCTTGGGTGGCCGAGCGGTTCTAGGCGCTTCAGTCTGGAAACGCGCGACCGCTACGGTCGTAGGTTCGAATCCTGCCTCGGGCATGGATGTGTGTGATGTCCTTAGGTTAGTTAGGTTTAACTAGTTCTAAGTTCTAGGGGACTGATGACCTCAGATGTTAAGTCCCATAGTGCTCAGAGCCATTATATGTATGTATGTAGCTGGGTATCAATGATGATCTTTCGCCTATGATAGTTAAAAGTCTCTTTATGTTAAAAGTTTCCACAAATAGTAAGTTTTGGCGCAAAAGCGATAAGTAATGTCAGAAGCTGGTTGAAAAACCCTCTAATAATACGTCATTCATCGCTGTGCGATTAATATGTGTTGAGGAAAAGGGATGTTGACTTAAGAAATAATAAATGTGATTTCAAGTTGCAGTCTTTTTTCTGGTCGAACCCTCCTTCAGCAAGTTACTCACTGCAGCCCACGCCGTACTCTCTTGTCATGCCCGAGACGAAGGACGAAAAGCTGAAAGTGGCTTCACTTGATTCAGCACAGTCCTAGAGAGAATATATGCTAGCACATTTTCTTGACGAGGCGTTAATACGTCGTATTGTGAGTTGTGTTTAAGAACACCAAGTTATGGTGTGTGCAGTTTAATCCATGGTGTGTTCCGTGTCTGTTACTCTGTTACTACAGTAAACTCTGTTACTACAGTAATAATTCTGGTATCTAAATGTTGTGATACTGCCTGTCTAAGTTGCCGTGTACAAGAAACTAAAAGCACATGGGAGCTGGAGAAGCAGAAAGAGAGAGAGAGAGGGAGAGGCCAGAAATGTTACATAGCACAGCAGCTGTCGTACACTGAGACTGGCGCCTCTCTTTGCAACATGTAGTATCAATCGGACTTCGACTCGCCACCTATTGTGACAGCGATTACCACAGTTTTTGAAATTAATTCAGATTCGGAGTTACCAGTAACCATCAAAGACGATATAAACACACTAAGCACTGAGCTACGGCGAACAGTTCCTACGAACCCAGAAGTATTACCGGTCTCAGACCTCGGCTGATACAAGCAACTGTCGCTTTTTACTGTCGTAACTGTTCCATTACTGTACTTAAATTTCGATGTAATTAACTGGTAGAATTAACACTTGACACCGAACCCCAAACGTTCACTTTCGTATACTTCTTGGCTGTTAGGGCTGTGTGCCATTCAGAGTTTCTGGTCAGCAGATCACAAACTGATTGTGTGCAGGAAGAATGTGTAAGAAAGGTTTTTGCTGAAACGTCATAGCATAACAATTCAAAATTACTTGGATATTCAAGGCAAGAATACAGAAAATCATGCCCAACACCACATTATACGAAAATACGGCACGTCCATTGTACTCTTCACGTTACAGTTTCGGGTATATGTGCAAAAATAGGTTCATCAAAAAAGATGGGTCCAATTTTATTAATTTTTAGCTTCCCGTGCCTCAGTCGGTAAAAAAGCGACCTGTCCGTCTGTCTTGTCGTTCGTCCCTCTATTAAAAACCCCTTTTCCCTGGAACTGGTAGACGTGCCAAGTCAAAATTTATTTCACATACTGAGGTATATGGTTCCTTGGCGTTGTAAAAAATTGAAGCTTCTAAGTCGATGCAATTAAAAGATACTTCCATTTATAACACATACTTTAACACTCTCAAACTCACTCACCAAAACCTGCGAAGTACTTCTAATTGGTCTAGAATTACGAAAATTGGCAAAAAGGAAGGTTTCACAGGACAACCGAAGGAAAAAAATGCAAAAACCGTGTTTTTGTAATTATATTACACGAAAATAATTTTTTGTCAGTTGTTATCAGAACTACTGACCGTCTGTCCATCAGTGAAGACCACTTTTCTTCGGGAACGGATGGACGTATGAAGCTCAGATTTATGTCACGTACTTAGGTCTGTAATAAACGTTAGCTTCTGAGTCAATGCAGTCAAAAGGTACTGCTATATATGTCATACTTTGATACTCGCAGAATCATTCATCAAAACGTATAGGGTACCTCTCGTTGATCTACAGTGGTGAAATTTGGCAAGAAGTAAGATTTCACACTACAACTATAGAAAAAAATTCAAAAATTGTTAATTTGTAATTAAATCACACGAAAAACTATTTATTTCGTCATTTTTTATCCGACGTTGAACATGAAATTAAAACAATCAGTAGGTCTGCATTCAGACTGATTGGGTCGTAATGGTAAAAGTTAAAGGTCAGCAATGTTCGTTTCACATACAATTCGAGAACCATATCTGCCTGCAGTAATCGCTCCTGTGTACCTGATGTTGGATAAAGTCCAGAAGGCGTCACATGAATGGTAAAGTCATTCCTTGCCTGATGTTTGACTTTTAGCACCGCAATTCAGGCCGTCTGAATGCAGAACTGCTGATTATTGTAATAATGGCCTCCTGCCTCCAGCAAGACTTTGTGTCACATTTATATTATTGAAATTAAAACATTCTCGAAAGTCTTGGAATCCCCGTGACCGATATCTTGGCAGTATCAAACATGCAAAAATGGTTGAAATTCCCGCTTCCTGGAATGGATCCGTCAGTGCGCGAGTACTGCTCACACCTGGCCATTTTTTTTATATCATGAAATGCAATTTGGATACGAATTGTGTATATGCGGACGGAAACAGTAAGTCTTGAAATTTTCAAACACAGGTTATAAATGCCTAATGTTTCTCTATTGCTGTGCGGTAGGCATCGAAGCGACTGCCCAAAATCTCTCCCGTGGTCCACTAGTAAAATGTTTTCCTGGAAACCGATTGCTTACGGAATCGAATCTCATCAGATCTTGGAAATATTCAGTTTGCCTTTAATCTAACCTTAATGATATGAAGATTCAGCAAGAATTCCCACTATCATCTAATATCACAGCTTGCCTACTTTGAATTGTTTCTGTTTGTGGGTACGGTGCTTTCTGATGTTTAACAATTGGTGGGCTGTTGTAACCCATGTGGACAGGATACACTGTTATGGCTTTGCTGTAATTTATGTCGTTGACGTCAGGATTGAGATGACAGAGAGCCAGTGTTAAGAAGAATACCCGTTCTGTAGTAACTGTAGAGGCAGATTTGGGAAATGTGGAAACAATTTGCGATGCACAAGGGAGTTTAGTGAGGTTAGCTCTAACTTCGCCCGCTGATATAACATTCCTGTTCTCATGCAAGACGTAAAAAAAGATTACGTTCAAAAATTCTGATTTTTAGAATGCGTGTGCCTCAGCTACTAACTGAGGCGTATTGCAAATACTACATACTTTCTAGAAGAGGAAATGTGCCTTTTAGTTTCCACGTTAGCATACATATTTGTTCACTGCAGCAATTCTGTTATCGCTGAATCATTTTTGCAATTCACAAAGAGTCATTTTTTGAAACGAAATAATCCGACAATATGTAACATTCTGCATATCAAGCAAGGCACTCCAAGACTCTAAGATAACTATTTTATTATTTGTAGCGGTTTGAAATAGTTTATAGTTTTCAGACATGTGACATTGTTAAACTGCCCCCACTATACACTACCACTGTTAAAATTTTTAAGCAAGTTTAACTATGTAATAAATAATAATTGAAGTGTTAATTGTGGTCCTTTGGTACCCCGCTTGTAACACAAGAAAACACATATTTATAAATGCAGAAGCGTGAAATGAATATTTGAAATTTTAATGCATTGTTCTATGAATAATGTCCAGTCACTTCCTTCAGTTCTGTTGCTATACCGCGTTGTGTTGTCGAACGAACACGTCGAAAAAGAAAAAGTTACAGAAGAAATACGATTCACGCAAGGATCGATGTCTAAAAAAGTAATGCAAAAACAGAAACGGAATAGAACCAGAAGATAGTGATGTGGAGTCTGTGTGTTCATAAACAGAAGACAGAGTAGAAGAGATAGATGTGGTTGAAGATTTTGTTGAAGGTAGGGCCAACGACGTAATGATTGATGATGAGATTCAGTTGCCGGAGTCTTCCACTTGCACAAGAGCTCTCGAAGCAAGGGCTAACTTTGACTGGTACTCTTAATAAAAACAAGCCCCAAATCCCATGAATTGCAACCAATTCCATGAAACACAGTTTTCATCTATATTTGCACCTAGTAAAAATTTAATCTTAGTGTCATGCGTGCCTAAAAAGAAAAATGCAGTCAACCTTTTGAGTTCCGAACATCATGACAGCTGTGAAACAGAAAATGAGTTCAAACTCGATGTTACTTTACACTACAGTAAAACAAAGCTTCTGTTGATACAATTGTCAAAGTGGTAAATGAGTGTTCATGCGGTAGGACTACGAGGCGATAGCCGTTTGTGTTGTTCTTGAACTCAAATGGATACGTTATTTAGAATACAAGAAATTCTGATAAAAGGCTCTTGCACGAGACAGAAGGAGAACATTTTTGTTGGATCTAGTACAAAAATGTATAAAGTTTCGAGAAAAGCAAAGAACGTAAAAGACGAATTAAATGCTCGTAAACACTAGAACAGTGGTGAAGGAATTATTATTTGGTGAAGATGCAAGCCCAGTGACATAACAATCAAGTTCAGTGGAATCCCTGCAAGGGATTGCTAGTAATGGACATTGCAAACTATGTCTTAGGAAAAAAGATCAGAAGTGTAAAACAAAATGTTGCAACGTCTATTGTTTTGTATGTAACGAACATATACTTACGAAAACTAGAAAAGTATGCAAAAATTGCACTGATAAGTAATGAAACGTGAGTAATTACCGACAGTTAGCACAGTTGAAAAAAATGTTTTAATAATTTGTATAATTTGTTACCAACGCACTTGAAGTAATAATTTTTCATTACGTTGTAATTGTAAAGGATTATTGTTTTTCCATTACTGAGTTATTGTACGTGGTTGCTTTTGTTTCTGTATACGTACAATGTCTAACAACACATCTTGTTTTGAGGTACTCTGGTGCCACCCCACCCTCCCCCTCATCCCCCCCTTGGCACACCGTGTTATTTTTTTAGCTTCCTTAACTGATAACTCCTTCATACAGTTAATGCAGCTTACTGCCATTAACAAAGTCTTACAAGTGTATTGAACTGCTTGCTACGAGCAATATTAGCAACTGCTAAACTGCCATTATCGCCATATAGTCACATCTCTTACACAAAGCTTTGGCAATGCAATCAATTTTAGGTATTGCAGCAAACAGTATTTTGTGTAATTTACAATAGAGAAAAACTCGTACAAAATTATTTATGCATAATTGTACATTCAGTGTTAAACGTAAGCATGTTAATCACATATAATCTTGTAAAATACAGAATTTACCAAAGTTAAATGTAGTAAAATATGAGCTGTAAAAAATGAGTTCTAAAAGTCTAATTTCCTGCTAAATAACATATCAACATATTGCTGGAGGCTGCTTCAATAGTCGGAAAGAACCTGAGGAATGCATATATCATGGCCATAATTGTGCCATATTTTAGTGCAGTAAGTCTCTGGTTTTGCTAAATAAATAACGAGAACAGAGTCACCCTTGCATATAGGAGGAGGTATGAAATGGTACAACTTTAAGGAGTAGATTCTGCAGTACTTAGACTCAATGCAGTCCAGATTTCCATACTGGTTAGGAGCATTATCTTTTTCCGTTTTCGAATTAGTTATGATTATTAACACGTACTGCTGCAAAGTTACCAGTGTTTATACAGGGTGTTACAAAAAGGTACGGCCAGACTTTCAGGAAACATTCCTCACACACAAAGAATGAAAATATATTATGTGGACATGTGTCCGGAAACGCTTACTTTCCATGTTAGAGCTCATTTTATTACTTCTCTTCAAATCACATTAATCATGGAATGGAAACACACAGCAACAGAACGTACCAGCGTGACTTCAAACACTTTGTCACAGGAAATGTTCAAAATGTCCTCCGTTAGCAAGGATACATGCATCCACCCTCCGTCGCATGGAATCCCTGATGCGCTGATGTAGTCCTGGAGAATGGCGTATTTTATCACAACAGTCCACAATACGAGCACAAAGAGTCTCTACATTTGGTACCGGGGTTGCGTAGACAAGAGCTTTCAAATGCCCCCATGAATGAAAGTCAAGAGGGTTGAGGTGAGGAGAGCGTGGAGGCCATGGAATTGGTCCGCCTCTACCAATCCATAGGTCACCGAATCTGTTGTTGACAAGCGTACGAGCACTTCGACTGAAATGCGCAGGAGCTCCATCGTGCATGAACCACATGTTGTGTCGTAGTTGTAAAGGCACATGTTCTAGCAGCACAGGTAGAGTATCCCGTATGAAATCATGATAACGTGCTCCATTGAGCGTAGGTTGAAGAACATGGGGTCCAATCAAGACATCACCAACAATGCCTGCCCAAACGTTCACAGAAAATCTGTGTTGATGACGTGATTGCACAATACCGTGCGGATTCTCGTTAGCCCACACATTTTGATTGTGAAAATTTACAATTTGGTCACATTGGAATGAAGCCTCATCCGTAAAGAGAACATTTGCACTGAAATGAGGATTGACACATTGTTGGATGAACCATTCGCAGAAGTGTACCCGTGGAGGCCAATCAGCTGCTGATAGTGCCTGCACACGCTGTACACGATACGGAAACAACTGGTTCTCCCACAGCACTCTCCATACAGTGACGTGGTCAACGTTACCTTGTACAGCAGCAACTTCTCTGACGCTGACATTAGGGTTATCGTCAACTGCACGAAGAATTGCCTCGTCCATTGCAGGTGTCCTCGTCGTTCTAGGTCTTCCCCAGTCGCGAGTCATAGGCTGGAATGTTCCGTTCTCTCTAAGACGCCGATCAATTGCTTCGAACGTCTTCCTGTCGGGACACCTTCGTTCTGGAAATGTGTCTCGATACAAACGTACCGCGCCACGGCTATTGCCCAGTGCTAATCCATACATCAAATGTGCATCTGCCAACTCCGCATTTGTAAACACTGCACTGACTGCAAAACCACGTTCGTGGTGAACACTAACCTGTTGATGCTACGTACTGATGTTCTTGATGTTAGTACTGTAGAGCAATGAGTCGCATGTCAGCACAAGCACGGAAGTCAGCATTACCTTCCTTCAATTGGGCCAGCTGGCGGTGAATCGAGGAAGTACAGTACATACTGACTAAAATGAGCTCTAACATGGAAATTAAGCGTTTCGAGACACATGTCAACATAACATCTTTTCTTTATTTGTGTGTGAGGAATGTTTCCTGAAAGTTTGGCCGTACCATTTTGTAACACCCTGTATATTATATACACATCGCGATACTGTGCTAATCTTTCATTTGTTAATGACAGCAAAACACAAACCTCTCAGAAGCCACAATTTATTGGCATGATAGTGGCACCGACTGGGAGGAGCATCATCGGAAGAATGCAATGCGGAACAGGCAGGAGAAGGTTTAAATGCTTGTTCACAGGGTTAGCACAAAAAAGTATTAATCTCACCTTTTATTTCTGAATATAACGAGTTTGGACAGTAGATCTCAATGGCATCAAGGTCTTGTCTCGCAGGAGAAGCCCCAGCTTTTATTTATTTACTGCTGCCTTTAGATCTGATATCGGTATTTATATAATAAGTTGTGTTTCAATATTTTTTGAAATTGTTCATGTTATGACTGATTACGAAATCTCTTTCACTATAGTAGCAACTGCGATATTAAAATAATAACATTATTATTCTATTAATAACAATAATAATAACAATAATAATAAGTGAAGAGTTAGGGGAACGAAAGACCAGCACCTGATCGACAAAAAGATTCTGGAACTCTGCAAAAGCCGCAAACATATCTTTATGACCTGAATGATTTACAAAAAGGCCCTTCACCCACTGCCACACAATTAGATCATATGGCGCCTGGAAGACTTCGGAGTCAGCAAAAAGTTCAGGAAATTCACAGAAAATGCGATGGATAACGGAAAAACAGAACTATGGTTCGGAGAAGAAAATTATGGACTAGTCAACATAAAGAGAGGCATTTTCCAGAGGAGAATTCGTTGTCCCAACTGCTGTTCATTATCGCCTTGATTTCACCGTCAGCCATCCTACAGAAAACTTACCGAGCTATCAAACAGCGAGAAATTCTTAGTAAAGTATCCCATTTGCTGTACATGGACGACCTGAAACTCTGAGGAAAATATGAAACCGAAACCCAGTCTCTGACGAATACAGTCCGAATCTTTAGCTATGATCAACACGGAATTCGGCTTACACAGGTGCATCGTACTGGCATTAGTAAAGTGCAAAATTTCAGGACTGAAGGCATCAAAACGCCACATGGACAAACTATCATGTATCTCCAGCCAGAAGCCTGCAAATACCTAGTCATTTTCCAGTTGGACAACATCAAGTATGAGAATGTAAAAATGAGGTCAGCAAAGAGAACACTCAAAGGGACAGGAAAATTTTGGAAAGCAAACTCAATAGCGGCAATAACATCATTACCTGGACCATACCCGTCATCAGATAAACTGCACGCACTGTGGAACTGGATACAAGCAGAGCTGGATAATCTGGACTGGAAAACAAGAAAACACATGAAAATGCACCATGCGCTGTAGCCTCGCAGTGAAATCGACAGTTGCGCTTGCCCAGAAAAGCAGGTGGTAGAGGATTCTTGAAAGTGAGGCAGACAGTGGAAAAATAGAAACATGCAGTGGCAGACTTTTTTTTGAGTCATCAGTCTTCTGACTCGTTTGATGCGGCCCGCCAAGAATTCCTCTCCTGTGCTAACCTCTCTATCTCAGAGTAGCGCTTGCAACCCACGTCCTCAATTATTTTCTGCATGTATTCCTGTCTCTGTCTTCCTCTACAGTTTTTGCCCTCTACAGCTCCATCTAGTACCATGGAAGTCATTCCCTCATGTCTTAGCTGATGTCCTATCATCCTGTCCCTTCTCCTCATCAGTGTTTCCCATATATTCCTTTCCTCTCCGATTCTGCGCAGGACCTCATCATTCCTTAACTTATCAGCCCACCTAATTTTCAGCATTCGTCTGTAGCACCACATCTCAAATCAAGTATCCATCAAGAATCAAGAATTTTATTCACCGTAGATCATTTTACAATGATACTGGTTTCGTCACACAGGATGTGCTAGTACATACAGAATAATAAAATAAACAAGTGTCAGTACATTATAGAAGACATTTCAAGCATGGAAGTGTACCAATTTACACCAGGATATCTTCTAAAAGTTAATGCAATAAGCTATACTATAATCTAATATAATACACGATTGTATTGTTTATTGTATACACTATGTAATTACACACAATTAACCACAGCACACAATATGTTTAACTACAGACAACATTTTTAAATGCTAATATCCTCCTCAAGCATCTCAAAGAATTCTTTAATGTCATAGAATGGATGATCTGACAGCTTTCTGTACCACTTAATTAAAAAATATATATATATATCCATAGACTGAACATGAATTGGCAGGTTATTGAACATTATGTGTGGATAAACTTTGTGGGAATTTCCTGTTCTTGCTAATCTGTGGCGCGGTATGTCTAAATTACCCTTAGCCCTGGTGTCGTGTTCATGTATTTCCCTTTTGGCAATAAATTCTGAAATATAATTTTTAATATAGAGTACAGGCAATTAGATGTATAAATTTATGATTCTGAGTATTTCTTTTCTGTTCCGGTTTTCCCACAGTCCATGTTTCACTATCATGCAATGCTGTACTCAAGACGTACATCCTCAGATATTCCTTCCTGAAATTAAGGCCTATGTTTGATACTAGTAAACTTCTCTTGGCCAGTGCTAGTCTGCTTTTGATGTCCTCCTTGCTCCGTCATTGGTTATTTTACTGCCTAGGTAGCAGAATTCCTTAACTTCATCTACTTCGTGACCATCAATCCTGATGTTAAGTTTCTCACTGTTATCATTTCTACTACTTCTCATTACTTTCGTCTTTCTTCGATTTACTCCCATCCCACACTCTGTACTCATTAGACTGTTCATTCCGTGCAGCAGATCATTTAATTCTTCTTCACTTTCTCAGAGGATAGCAATGCCATCGGCGAATCTTATCCCCCTTCATCTTGCATTTTAATTCCACTCTTGAACCTTTCTTTTCTTTCCGTCATTGCTTCTTAGATGTAGGGGCGAAAGACTAAGCCCTAGTCTTACGCCCTTCTTAATACGAGCACTTCATTCTTGATCGACCACTCTTATTATTCGCTCTTGGATGTTGTACATATTGTATATGACCCGTTTCTCCCTATAGCTTACCCCTACTTTTTTCAGAATCTTGAACCATTTTACATTGCCGAATGCTTTTTCCAGGTCGACAAATCCTATAAACGTATCTCGATTTTTCTTTAGTCTTGCTTCCATTATTGACCACAATGTCAGAATCGCCTCTCTCGTGCCTTTACTTTTCCTAAAGCTAAACTGATCGTCTTCTAGTGCATCCTCTATTTTCTTTTCCATTCTTCTGTATATTATTCTTGAAGGCAATTTAGATACATGAGCTGTTAAGCTGATAGTGGGATAATTCTCGCACTTGTTAGCTCTTGCCGTCTTCAGAATTTTGTGGATGATGCTTTACCGAAAGTCAGATGGAATGTCGCCTGACTCACACATTCTACACAACAACGCTATTAGAGGTTTCAATGTATTCTTTCCACCTATCCGCTTTCTCCTCTGAAGTTCGCAGTGGAATTCCCGTTACACTCTTAAAGTTGTCACCCTTGCTTTTAATGCCACCGAAGGTTTTTTTGATATCCTGTATGCATAGTCTGTCCTTTCTACAATCATTTCTTTTTCGATGTGTTCACATTTTTCCTGCAGCCATTTCGTCTTAGCTTCTCTGCACTTCTTATTTATTTCATTCTTCAGCGACTTGTATTTCCGTATTCCTTCCTCGAACATTTTTGTACTTCCTCCTTTCATCGATCAATTGAAGTATTTCTTCTGTTACCCTTGGTTTCTTCGTATTTACCACCTTTGTACCTATATTTTCTTTCCCAACTTCTGTGATGGCCCTTTTTAGAGATTTCCATTCCCCTTCAACTCTATTGTTTACTGAGCTATTCCTTATCGCTGTATCTATAGCCTCACAGAACTTCAACCATATCTCGTCATTACGTAGTACTTCTGTATCCAACTTCTTTGCGTATTGCGTCTTCCTGACTAATGTCTTCAACTTCAGCCTACTATATTGTGACCTGAGTCTATATTTGCTCCTGGATACACCTCACAATCCAGTATCTGATTTCGGAATCTGTCTGACCATGATGTAATCTAACTGAAAACTTCCCGTATCACCCGGCCTTTTCCAAGTATACCTCCTCCTCTTCTGATTCTTGAACAGAGTATTCGCTATTACTAGCTGAAATTTATTACAGAACTCAATTAGTCTCTCTCATTCCTTGTCCGAAGCCCACATTCTCCTGTAACCTTTTCTTCTACCGTTTCCCCTACAACTGCATTCCAATCCTCCATGACTATTAGATTTTCATCTCCCTTTACATACAGTATTGTCCTTTCAATATCCTCAAACACCTTCTCTATCTCTTCATCTTCAGCTTGCGACGTCGAAAATCCTACTCCCCTTATACCATTTTCTGCTGCTGTTGATATTGTCCTATACTCATCTGATCAGAAATTCTTGTCTTCTTTCCACTTGACTTCACTGACCCCTACTATATCCCTTTAGGTGTTTCACAAAAAAATATTATGGAATTATTATATCCATTAACTCGGGAGTTGTTAAGTAGAATTTTTTCTGAGGTTCTCTCAAATCAAGCTTCATTGAGCGCACTCAGGAAAAGAATATTACAATTATTCCCTCGAATGAAAAGAGAACACGAGAATAAATATTTTTGGGGTGTGCAATCTATTAATGAGAACTTAGCTGATTATACTGAGAGGGTTTGCACCACCGTGATCACCTTAGAGCTTCAGGTCACAGAGTTACATATTGCTCGTAATGTTCTTGGGGGGATGAAACCAGAGGACCGTTTGTGGTTTACTTTTTCCATTAAACTCATTTCTTTGGCTGAACTGGATCATTTGCTTGTCTCTATTGAAGAAATGCGGTTGGCCGATGGTTGCCGTGACTAAACTGGGAATGCCTGTCCTAGTGTTTGCCGGAATCTTGAGAGCTCAGAAGGAGTTCCTTATGTTTAGCCTAAGGTCAGGAACTGTTATCTATGTAATAATACAGAGAATTTGGTGCGAGTTTGCACGGCCAAACGGGGTCCATGTCCAAGTAGCTGAAGATAGGCGTGGGTAACGCCCCTAAACGGATAGACTTGGTGTTACTAGTAGAACTGAGTATAAGATCCGTTTGAAAGATGACGTATCCGTTACGCAAGCTCCTTGTACGAGGGTCGGTCAAAAAGTAATGCCTCCCATTTTTTTCTACTTAAAAAAATTAAGTTAAGTGAAAAATTTGAATTTGGCGCCATTCCTCAAACCTTCTTCTGCAATCCACTGCAGTAGTAACTTTCTGTGTCAACAGGTGGCAGCACAGCAGAAGTTTGTAAGATGGCCGACATCGATGTTCGTTTGAGACAGCGTTGTGTGATTGAATTCTTGAATGCAGAAGGTGAAACGCCCATACGCATTCATGAAAGACTGAAGAAGGTGTATGGGGTTGTGACAGTGGATGTCAGCACTGTTAGACGATGGGTTCGTCGTTGTAAGGAAGCTGAAGGGCAAACACCGTTGACTGACGAAAAGCGGAGCGGCAGGCCGGTGAGTGCAGTGACTCCACACAACATTCAGCAAGTTGATGACATCATTCGTGGTGACCGTCGGGTGACTGCAGATGAAGTGTGTCGCATTATTTCTCTTAGTAAAGGCAGTGTGATCACGATTATTAAACAATTGGGGTACTCAAAAGTTTGTGCACGGTGGGTTCCAAGAATGTTAACCGATCAGAATAAAGAGGCAAGGAAAACAATAGCCTCCCAACACTTGCAGCGCTTCCGTTTGGAGGGAGATGAGTTTCTGAAAAAAATTGTGACCGGGGACGAAACATGGGTGCATTTTTTTGAACCCGAATCAAAGAGGCAGTCAATGGAGTGGCGTCACACAAGCTCGCCGAGGAAGAAAAAATTCAACACTGTGCGATCGGCAGGGAAAGTTATGGCAACAGTTTTCTGGGATACAGAGGGTGTGATTCTGGTTGATTTTTTGGAGCAGGGATGCACAATAAATTCTGTTCAATACGTCACAACCCTCAAAAAACTTAAAGCACGTCTTCAGCGAGTTCGCCCAACAAAATCAATGGCAGATGTTCTTCTTTTGCATGACAATGGAAGACCACACACCAGTCGTCACACCTCTGACGAGATTGTCAAAATTGGATGGGAAGTTTTGCCTCATCCCCCATACAGCCCTGACCTGGCACCATCAGACTTCCATCTGTTCGGGCCACTAAAAGAAGCTCATCGTGGGATTCATTTTGAAGATGAGGAGGCCGTCAAAACATCCGTGCGTCAATGGCTTAGGAAGCAGAGCTGTGATTTTTACCGTGCTGGGATACATGCCCTTGTTCAAAGATGGACCAAAACTGTAGAGATGGGCGGAGATTACATTGAAAAATGACAAAATGATCCTCAATGTTGTGGTTTTCAACCTATGTAATTGCATTTAAATTTCCTGACAATTAAACGTAGAAAAAAAATAGGAGGCATTACTTTTTGACTGACCCTCGTATATTATCCCCTCCCAAGATGAAGGTCCTTAGGGGAATAATCTGTGGTATGATTCGTGAAGGGGTAATTAGGGCGTCACCTCCCCTTATGCCCCTCCTGTCTGTTTGGTTCCCAAAAGGTAGGGAGGCGATTACGGAGCTGTTGTCGATTATACACTCTGCTTCTTGCAGTCTATTCCTTCTTACAGAACTACACAGTTATTTTACTTGGTTTTCTGTGGTCCATTATTATACTGTTTTAGATCCGAACCAAACTCATTATCAGATAACTTTTACTGAGGACTGAAAACATGTAACCGCCTTCTGTACTGATTGGAATCCTTACGAGTTCAATCGTGTCCCATTCGGGTTTTCCACCGGAACCGCGGTATTATCTCGCCTGTTAGATAATGTGCTCGAGAACATTAAATTTAAGTACGTCCTATCTGGACGATGTGCGAGCTCTGATGAATACTTGGTTCATGTTCAGCAACTGTTACTTCGTTTTGGAGAGGCAGATCTTTCGGTCAAAGCATATGAGGTCAGCTCAGTGTGATAGCAGGTTTCCTTTCTGGGTAATTTAGTTTCGGCTGATGGAATCAGAACAGATAAAGGTGTACGCATGATCTGTGTAACTTTCCACCACCTAAGAAAACAACTGCGTGGGCAAGTTTATTGACATGGCCAATTTTTTTCAGAAATTCGCCCCATATTTTCGCCCCATATTTTGCTCAGCAGGCCGCATCGCTCAACAAGTTGCGTGAGAAAGTCGAAGTCTTTGTTTGGGATGAAAGCCAACAAGCCGCCTTTGAAGCCATTAAGGAAGCTCTGGCTATCCCTCCTGTTTTAGGGACTCCTACTTTTGAACTTCCCTTTATCGTTCAGACGCACGTTTCGAACTCCGGTATGGCTGCTGTACCTTTGGAGGAGTTTGGGGGGCAACGACGACCTATAGCTTATGCCTCGAGAGGATTATCACATGCCAAATTAAAATATTCAGCTTATGAATGCTAAACCCTCGCTGTTCTCTTCACACTAGAGAAGTTCAAATTTTATTTAGCGTATAGAGAGTTTCAGCTTGAAACAGATAATCGGCCATTAAGCTGGGTTCAGGGAGAACCCAGAAAAACGGGAAGAATCGCCCCTTGGGCTGTCCGTATATCCGCACTTAAGTTCATGGTTACGCACAGTAAAGACGCTAACAATCAAGTCGCCGATGGCCTTAGCAGAATGTTCAAAGGATTTTTCCATACTGAGCCAGGGGATGTTGTTCATAAAGCCGGGCACACGGGAGTCGTAGTCAAGGAAGTTCCGGAGTTATTTGCTGATCTTAAGCAAGACCAAGACCCAGTTATTCGACGTATTAAATGCCACTTACAAGGGGGAGAGCAGGTTAGCGTTTGTGTTTTGAGCAAGGTCATTGTGTGTAGTAAGGATAGCCAAGGCATTGGACTAATGATTTATCTCCCTAGTGAGTTAATACCTGCCGTTTTTTTAAATTTCCATAACATTGTTATAGGTGTCACTTGAGACTATACAAAATTGTTGTTAAGATTACGAAACAAGTTACCTGGGATTCCCTGTATAAAGATCGGCGTTTGAGTAAAGACACTGTCCTGCCTCCAGGTAAGCGATGTTGACGATAGCTTTGCCACGCCCTGCATTTACTGTTATTCCGTGTAGGTTGCCTGGATCCATAACACATCACGTTGCAGGCTGTAACTTCCGTCTCGACTGCTGGTCACCAACCAACTTTCTGGTCTGTTTCAATTGTGGCTCGCGACCACAACTTGGGCCCACCACGTCGCACGTAAAGCAAGTCCAAGACAGTTCCCCATAGCAGGACCGGCGCCGCCCTATGACACGTTCGCCGCTAACCACTGTGGCTTCCGGCGCTGGCTGAGGTTGTACACGCCGCATCTCCCCGTCACACTGACCGAAACATCCAGACTCAGTCCTCCGGTACCGACAACATCGACTGCCACGCCGATCCTTGCCCCCGCTGACACATCACAGACCTGTCCGCCGTTTTCATGGCGGCGGTGACGCTGCCATTCAGATTACGTCATCGTTACGTGTCGCGCCGCTCCAGCTCGGCTCATAGTGGCACTGCTGCAGCCCAAACGCAGCCATCCCAACACTGCTGCGGCCGGCTGGGCGGGGAAAAAAGACAATCGTACTGAAAAATTCACTTTCACGGCGCAGTGGCAAAAAATAATAAAACTAAATTTTAAAGCGAAGAATGACTAATAGACTCATGAAATTTAACAGCTAAAGTTAGGAACTGCTTAGTGCAATACAGAGCTGCACTTATCTATATTTGTGCTGAATTGTGGCAGCAGACAATGCATTAGGGGTTGCTTCAAGCGTATTGAGAGTGTTCACTGGGAGACATAGGTACGTGGTTAGTTACATCACAAACTATACCAGAATGGAGTATTTCAACATCTTGAAAAGAATCGATAGTTAAATTAGTATGTTATGGCCAGAGAATGGTCAGATTGAGAGGTGGCATGAGTAATTCGATTTGGGGAAGTATAGCCGAGTATGGTCATTACAAGGCTAGTATTGAGAACTCAGAAAATATGAATATTTTCCTCTCTAATTGGATGCGGTGAAAAGTTGCTATTCCTTCACACGCGTCTCTCGTCACCCGGGTGATCCAGTGACAGGCGGGTTCTACTGATCTTGAAAGGGTTATACCCTTTGGGTGTGAGGGAGTCGAATGGATGCTTTCCAGACCCCGACATTGTCATAAGAGCGGGGGCGATACGCCCACAGGGGCCAGAAGAAGAGGCTCGGGTTAGAGATTCCGTTACCTCGCAGAAACTTAGTGAAAACACTTTATGACGTGCTATGAGCGAAGCGTGGGAATGACTTTTGTTCCCAGGCAGTTTTGACAGGAAGTCCCGCGTTTTCTACAAAATCATAAATGTGATTGGCTTGCTCAAGGGATAGCTCAGTGACGTAGCAAAATCGGCGCAGAAATTGGCGCCAAGTATCTTCATTGGTGGAAATGTAGTGCTTCGGCAAGAGACTGGAATTTTTCGAGTTGCTGATTGGCACGTTTAACCACGACCACGGTTGTGGGGGCGGTAATGTTCTGTGTTCGGCCTGTACGGGTGCTCTTGAAGAGTCGGCTCTCGCCTTTCGGTTGGAGTGGGTTACAAGACTGAGCTCTCGCTGCTCTGGACAGCCTGCCTTCCGTTGGCTGCCTAATATACTTTCATTTAATTGTAACTGTTTGACGAAGTTGCTGAAGTTTCCGCTTCAACGTAACTTTCCTAGTACAGTTGGAAATTGAGCGTTCTGCTTACAAGCGGCGTACGTTGTCTGTCTCGAGCAGTTTTGGCTAAAGTTGAGTGTATTGCGAGGAAGTCTTTAGCCTGGAACAACCAGACCAGGATAATTTGTTTCAGGCTATACTCTCGACATTATCATCACTATGACCGGACGTCGTAGCAACCAGCCATCGCTTCCGGTATGCCAGATCGTGTCCTTGCAGTTAAGAAGACAGATTGGTAATGTATGTCCGTAGCACCGGCAGATCAGGGAATTTTGCTATGTGACAATCAGAGCTCAGCGGAGCGCGCCTGTTGCCGTCTTTTCTAACGTGGTTCTGTCTTGGGTGTTCATTGTCTGAGCAGCAATTAATGTTGGTTGGCTGAGTGTTTCTCTTAAGATTTGAGTTGCAAGGCATTGGTTCCACATACCACTTGGTCATGTCATAATCTAGTTTATGGACAACTTCATCTTCACAGCATTTATTTGAGTATCCAATTTGATGTATTGTAAATGTTTCATGTGTCTTGTTTATTATTTTCAGTTTCGTCATAATAAATCAAATTGTTATTTTGGACAGAACTTTCATTCTGTTGATCGATAGAACAACCCTTTCATTTCTCTCTACGTGAATGACACTTTCCTTAATCAAATAAATTTTTATCAATTATATTATTGAAGATACCAAACTCTTTTCTGCTCCACTTACAGGGTCGATTACAGTCAGTTCGCGTTTCTTGTTAATCCATGTGCAACAGCAAAAGTCGTAATTAGGAAAGGGGAGGGGGGCTTAGAGCATCATTTCCATATGAAGAATCTAGAAGAATTTAGTGTTAAACACACTGCTAGCCCCGGCACCACGCAAGATTACGGCCGAAATTTCAAAATAAAAATAATTACAGATGTATATTGCGTGATTAGTAGAGGTAAATGAGGTACATCCAGCACTGCAGTGTCCAAATCTCATACAGCCCGCCATGTCTCAGGTTGATAAAAGTATTCATAGCCGTGCAGTCGCGTTTCTGCACGCGGCATGTAGACTTGCACGAGGCACAAGACAGCTTGCCTTTAAAAGCACCTTGGTCTGAGAGGAGTATACACTTGCTGAATCCGATACGCGCCGTTTCGGCTCGATTACTACGCTCCCGACGTTAGACACCTGATACGAGCCGTAAGGGCCAGGACACAGCTCACCCAGAACAACCTCCTCCCTTCATTCCGTCCGGAGAACTCACAAATGCACACAGCAGGGAAAAGCGATACGGGAGCTATCGCATTAAATTTGGCTTATATTTCAATAGGAGATTATTTTCTGTTCCTTCTGTCGACTGTCCTGGAGTATTTTACAAACGACATATTCCCCCTGGACTGTTATTAGATGTGTTATCGGCTATTGTGCCATTTTCAAGCACGTCCGTACTGCTATTATTAAGATGAGATAGTCTTCATGGTTCAAATGGCTCAGAGCACTATGGGACTCAACTTCTGATGTCATTAGTCCCCTAGAACTTAGAACTAGTTAAATCTAACTAACCTAAGGACATCACACACATCCATGCCCGAAGCAGGATTCGAACCTGCGACCGTAGCGGTCTCGCGGTTCCAGACTAGATAGTCTTCATGTCAACATATTTACATACTTTGCGTAATTTCCGTAAGGAATAAACGTTCCCCGCTGATACATGGTACTTACTCGAATTAAGGAAAACGATTAAGGAAGGACCCACCAATAAAACTTTCTTTTCACACAATCTCTTTCTTTAATAATATATATCTATACATATATAACCAAATTCTTTTTTAACGGAATGATCAAATTTGCAAAATTTTTTTGACCTTAAGCCTTAAGATGATTAAGCCTTTGAAAAAGAATTAAAAACAGCAAACAATATGACAATCATTACAAGGCGACTGGACCTGCAACCTGCCAATTTTCAGGTGAAACAGCGGTGTTTACTACCACGCTGCACAGTCTCTCGTATTAAATGCCCTTCTGCAACATATGAAAACTATATAAGCACCACTGACGACAAGAATGATTCAGTTACTAAAAACAGATGGCGTAACTTGTAATTTGAAAGCTGTATGTCGAAAAGTTCGAGATTTAGACCCACACCTGTGGTTAAAGGTTAAACAGTATAGGAAACAATATGACAATGATAAGACTTACTTCAAAGCAACCAACCTCTTAATTTCAGTCGGCAACCAAGGTGCGACACTAGATCTCAGCCCTTCCCTTTTGACAATCTTATTTTGACTAACGCGCCGTTGGCTGTTAATATTTTCAAAGATAGGCTGATTGTTAGTTATTAAGACCGCTCTGGAGAAACGTCTTAAAACATTGCTTGTGAACTCTTATTACAAGAGAACTCACTCGGCGGAATCACCAGATCCAGCTAAAATACACCGTTAATGTCCCGGACTTTCAAACACAGCAACGCGTAGCTTAGTACAACAGGTTGTTCAGATTATAGCTAATGACTGAGAAATGCAATTACAATCAAAGAATTGAACCGGTAGAGATCTAAATCTAACCATAAAGTCCCTGTTTTGTTTAACGGCAATCTGTGCCTCAGCACAATTGTTCCGTCTGTATTTACGACTAGGAGCAGATTCATTAGAACATTAGTGATCGGGTACAGCTAGAAAGGAAAGGCAATATAACACGGGGACGAATTTTCAGAGGACAGCTAGTGTCTTAGTACAATACTACGGCCTATATTTACGATGAAAGAGCAGACCGAGTAAAACTCTGAGGGTCCGGTACAAACTAGAATATATTGAGGAGGGCAAGTACACAATGACACAAATCACCACGAGTATTACAGAATGTTACTACTCTGTATCAACAAGAAGTTCCATGGATCCACGGTGCGTCGCAGCGGTTACTGAGTGGTGCCGATGAAAGCCAGGTAGAAGAGGGCAGCCAGGCCACGAGCGGTCGTCCGACACGGATGTTGCCAGCCAACGGAGGGGATGTCGGCCTGCTGTTTGTAGTCGACGCTGACCCCAGTGAAGCAGTCCGGTATCTTCACTCTGCGCAGGCCCTTCTTGCGCAGCTCGTGGCTTCGGCCGCTCCGACCTCGTCACCACCTCTTGTCTCGACGCTATTGCCAATCCCCAAACTTTGTGCCTCCCTCTCGGGCCAGTGAACCCCGTACACACACACACACACACACACACACACACACACACACACACACACAAAGTTTTGCATCAGCTCGGTTCTGAGAGTTCAAGAAACTGGACAGAAAATTGAAATATATATCAACATAAACATCATTTCCGCCCTTTTTATTGCTCATCAAAACTACACATTGCATGTTCTGCCACCATACAGGGTGACCTACCGACGTGGTGGTCCAGATTGCTGTACACGCCAGTACATGTCATCGACAGTTTTTGTCTCTCTGTATCTCCTCCATGTCCGAACAACATCGCTTTGGTTCACTCCGAGACACCTGGATACTTCCTTTGTTGAGAGCCATTCCTGGCACAAAGTAACAATGCAGACGCGATCGAACCACAGTATCGACCGTCTCGGCATGGTTGAGCTACAGACAACACGAGCCGTGTACCTCCTTCCTGGTGGACTGACTGGAACCGATCGGCTGTCGGACCCCTTCTGTCTAAAAGGCGATGCTCATCCGTGGTTGTTTACATCTTTGGGCGCATTTACTGACATCTTGTGTCTGTGATACAATACCCACAGTCTACGTCTATTTCCAGGAGTTCTGGCGCTGTAGCCGAGGGGTTCTAGGCGCTTCACTCTGGAACCGCGCTGCTGCTACGGTCGCAGGTTCGAATCCTGCCTCGGGCATTGATCTGTGTGCTTAGATTAGTTAGGTTTAAGTAGTTCTAAGTCTAGGGGACTGATGACCTCAGATGTTAAGTGCCATAGTGCTTAGAGCCATTTGAACCATTTGATCAGGAGTTCTGGGAACTGGGGCGATGAAAAACGTTCTTTGATGTTTGTATGTATCGCAAGCAAAGACCTTCTAAGGACACAACCCACAGATACCAACTCTTCCTCATAGATACTGGTAATGGGGCCGAGATCGATAGTCGATAGTGCACCTGAGCCAGTGGTGCCAGACAGAGCAGTCTACTAACTCAACGGCGCCAAGGCTCAACCTCCCCCTCTCAAAACTGAACAAACCTCTCATAGAGCTAAGAACCCCTCACTCTGCTGGAGTGTTTGACTGAGGTGAAACCTCATTTGCTTCCCCTTTCCCGGGTCCCTGACCAAAGAGTGACTGGGCTTAAAATTTTGACAACGGAATATGGACCTAAGAAACGCAGTTCAAGCTTACCTAAGGGTTTATCCCGGGAAGTCCGCCCAGGACTGTTTCTGATATAGACAAGATCCCCTATCTTTGAAAGGGGCGCCTGTTTCTATTATAGCGATAGACCCGACGATGGTGAGCCTTCCTTTCTCCCTAAGAACCTCCAGAGAGATAGTTGGAGGTAAAAGATCCTTTATCTCCCATAAATCTGAGAGTGGGGAATTCGTGGAAGATGCGAGCATTGGGTGGCCTGGGATGCTTCATGCCACGTGGTGTTAAATACTAAGTTTAACCAGGGGAAGATGGTATTCCACTTCCTGGGTGATTTCAAGTTTCGGTTAATTCTTTCGACAAAGGAACCCTGAGGATAAGAAGGTGTGGTGGTAACGTGTTTCATCCCATTGCAAAACAGAATTGTCTAAACGACCTTCCCAGAAAGCCAGGAACGTTATCCATAACCAACGCCCTCGATGGCCCGAACCACCAAAATATATTAGTAAGATGAGAGATGGTGATAAGAGCGTTCACACTCCGGCTGTGTACCAACCCAAACGAACCTGGAGAAGGCGTCCGCCACTACGAGAATATACGACTTGCCTTTTTTCGTCCGGGGAAGCAGGCTCATAATCAAAAGACAATTTGTTCATTGGATGCTCTTCCTCTTCTGACTGCAGCAATCCCCTCGCCGTGGAGTTACTTGGTTTTCCCTTCTTACAGTCTCTGCATTCTTTGACTAAACCTCTAATGTCTTTGTAAAGTGTCAGCCAGGTCAGCTTCTTGACCTTCTCTAAAGTTTTATGAAGACCTAATTTCCCTCCTACTGGAGGGTCGTGGAAGTACCGGAAGACCAGAATAACTAAGATTCATGGGGGACATATTCTAGCTTTCCCAGACATACCCCTGCGGTTACACAGATTGTCGTTCTTCAGGAAATAGTCACTGGATTTCTGTCCATCTAGTATTTGCTTTTTCAAGCGCCTCCCCCCCCCCCCCCTCCACAATGGGTCTTGTCCTTGTTCATTTTTCAAATTATTAAACAGTTGGGGTACCTCGGTAAGGATAGTACGTACTAGTTGACTGTGCGGCGTTTCCTCATCAAGTTCGTGCTGTTGGAACATCCTGCTAAGAGCGTCAGCAACATGATTATCAGATTCCTTAACGTGCCGAACACTGAAATGGGAAGCCAAAATTTGGACCACCCATCCCGCGCTACGCCGTGTCTTCCTAGGACGAGCTAGGACCCAACGGTAATGCAGGAGTAGGTTTAATAATGAATAAAAAAATAGGAGTGCAGGTAAGCTACTACAAACAGCATAGTGAACGCATTATTGTGGCCAAGATAGACACAAAGCCCATGCCTACTACAGTAGTACAAGTTTATATGCCAACTAGCTCTGAAGAAATTGATGAAATGTATGATGAGATAAAAGAAATTATTCAGGTAGTGAAGGGAGACAAAAATTTAATACTCATGGGTGACTGGAATACGTCAGTAGGAAAAGGGAGAGAAGGAAACATAGTAGGTGATTATGGATTGGGGCTAAGAAATGAAAGAGGAAGCCGTCTGGTAGAATTTTGCACATAGCTAACACTTGGTTCAAGAATCATAAAAGAAGATTGTATACACGGAAGAATCCTGAGGATACGAAAAGGTATCAGATACATCATATAATGGTAAGACAGAGATTTAGGAATCTGGTTTTAAATTGTAGGACATTTCCAGGGGCAGATGTGGACTCTGACCACAATCTATTGGTTATGACCTATAGGTTAAAACGGAAGAAACTGCAAAAAGGTGGTAATTTAAGGACATGGGATCTGGATAAGCTGAACGAACCAGAGGTTGTACAGAGTTTCAAGGAGAGCATAAGGGAACAATTGACAGGAATAGGGGAAAGAAACACAGTAGAAGAAGAATGGGTAGCTCTGAGGGATGTAGTAGTGAAGGCAGCAGAGGATAAAGTAGGTACAAAGACGAGGGCTGCTAGAAATCCTTGGGTAACAGAAGAAATATAGAATTTAATTGAGGAAAGGAGAAAATATAAAAATGCAGTAAATGAAGCAGGCAAAAAGGAATACAAACGTCTCAAAAATGAGATCGACAGGAAGTGCAAAATGGCTAAACAGGGATGGCTAGAGGACAAATGTAAGGATGTAGAAGCTTATCTCACTAGGGGTAAGACAGATACTGCCTACGGGAAAATTAAAGAGACCTTTGGAGAGAAGAGAACCACGTGAATGAATATCAAGAGCTCAGATGGCAACCCAGTTCTAAGCAAAGAAGGGAAGGCAGAAAGGTGGAAGGAGTATATAGAAGGTTTATACAAGGGTGATGTACTTGAGGACAATATTATGGAAATGGAAGAGGATGTAGATGAAGACGAAATGGGAGATACGATACTGCGTAAAGAGTTTGACAGAGCACTGACAGACCTGAGTCGAAACAAGGCTCCCGGAGTAGACAACATTCCATTAGAACTACTGACGGCCTTGGGAGAGCCAGTCATGACAAAACTCTACCAGCTGGTGAGCAAGATGTATGAGACAGGTGAAATACCCTCAGACTTCAAGAAGAATATAATAATTCCAATCCCAAAGAAAGCAGGCGCTGACAGATGTGAAAATTACCGAACTATCATTTTAATAAGTCACAGCTGCAAAATACTAACGTGAATTCTTTACAGACAAATGGAAAAACTGGTAGATGCGGACCTCGGGGAGGATCAGTTTGGATTCCGTAGAAATGTTGGAACACGTGAGGCAATATTGACCTTACGACTTATCTTAGAAGAAAGATTAAGAAAAGGCAAACCTACGTTTCTAGCATTTGTAGACTTAGAGAAAGCTTTTGACAATGTTGACTGAAATACTCTCTTTCAAATTCTGAAGGTGGCAGGGGTAAAATACAGGGAGCGATAGGCTATTTACAATTTGTACAAAAACCAGATGGCAGTTATTAGAGCCGAGGGGCATGAAAGGGAAGCAGTGGTTGGGAAAGGAGTGAGACAGGATTGTAGCCTCTCCCCGATGTTATTCAATCTGTATATTGAGCAAGCAGTAAAGGAAACAAAAGAAAAATTTGGAATAGGTATTAAAATTCATGGAGAAGAAGTAAAAATTTTGAGGTTCACCGATGACATTGTAATTCTGTCAGAGACGGCAAAGGACTTGTAAGAGCAGTTGAATGGAATGGACAGTGTCTTGAAAAGAGGATATAAGATGAACATCAACAAAACCAAAACGAGGATAATGGAATGTAGTCAAATTAAATCGGGTAATGCTGAGGGAATTAGATTAGGAAATGAGACACTTAAAGTAGTAAGGGAGTTTTGCTATTTAGGAAGTAAAATAACTGATGATGGTCGAAGTAGAGAGGATATAAAATGTAGACTGGCAATGGCAAGGAAAGCGTTTCTGAAGAAGAGAAATTTGTTAACATCGAACATAGATTTATGTATCAGGAAGTCGTTTCTGAAAGTATTTGTTTGGAGTGTAGCCATGTATGGAAGTGAAACATGGACGATAACTAGTTTGGACAAGAAGAGAATAGAAGCTTTCGAAATGTGGTGCTACAGAAGAATGCTGAAGATTAGATGGGTAGATCACGTAACTAATGAGGAGGCATTGAGTAGGATTGGGGAGAAGAGAAGTTTGTGGCACAATTTGACTAGAAGAAGGGATCGGTTGGTAGGACAGGTTTTGAGGCATCAAGGGATCACAAATTTAGCATTGGAGGGCAACGTGGAGGGTAAAAATCGTAGAGGGAGACCAAGAGATGAATACACTATGCAGATTCAGAAAGATGTAGGTTGCAGTAGGTACTGGGAGATGAAGCAGCTTGCACAGGATAGAGTAGCATGGAGAGCTGCATCAAACCAGTCTGAGTACTGAAGACAACAACAACAACAAGTCAAATTCACGATGTTCGAGATAGAACCGAAATTTTTCGTGGACAAATAATACAGCTAACGCTTGGCACTCAGATACCGAGTAATTGAGCTCACGCCCCTCCAGACGGCGGGAAGTAAATGCTAACGCTGGCAGCTGTGGTACCTTAGCAGGGGATGGGATGGGCATGTTGGACGAGAGAAATGCAACAAACATTCAAGGCAAGAAAGAAAAATAAGTACAAAAGCAAAGAAAATTTCTGCAACGCCCACCTCAAACTACTGATTAGCAAAACCTATAAGAGACTATTGAAGCAAGTAAACACCGCTGCAAAGAAAAGACAATACAGAATTAAGGCGCCAGCAAAATACAAAAGAAAATTCCATGGCCACACCTCACGGGGTTGGTTTGTGGCCCACTCGTCTAATGTAGGGTGCCTAGGAAGCTAGACAACAATTCAAGCGAATCTTATTGTTTATTACAGTAAATTAATTTGACAATACTTAACTTCACCTTTTTACAAAAAAAATGCTTCAAATGGCTCTGAGCACTATGGGACTTAAAATCTGAGGTCATCAGTCCCCTAGAACTTAGAACTATTTAAACCTAACTAATCTAAGGACATCACACAGATCAATGCCCGAGGCAGGATTCGAACCTGCGACCGTAGCAGCAGCGCGGTTCCGGAGTGAAGCGCCTAGAACCGCTCGGCTACAGCCGACTTCTCAGGCTGGAACAACCGAGTCTGCCGATGATGTTCCACACACCGATCCTGAACAGTTCGAATAGTTTGATCAATATACTTCTTTCCACAGTAACACGGAATTTCATAAACCCCGGTCCTCCTCAAGCCCAACTGAGCCAAGAACGTTCAAAACGGCTCTGAGCACTATGAGACTTAACTTCTGAGGTCATCAGTCTCCTAGAACTTAGAACTACTTAAACCTAACTAACCTTAGGACATCACACAATTCCATGCCCGAGGCAGGATTCGAACCTGCGACCGTAGCGGTCGCGCGGTTCCAGACTGAGGCGCCTAGAACCGCTCGGTTACATCGGCCGGCGCCTTTTTACAAAGTGTTGCAAGCAATTGGCGACACGCAAATAATCAGTGTCCTTCGATATATACAGCATAGATCACAAGTCACAGCTAAATCATTTGGATCACAGCTTGTCTTCTACTACCTCTCTTCTAGTGCCTGTCTTCTAGTCTGTCCGCAGCTGGCACGGAGGGGCGCGTGTATTTCCTTCGAATACGGTCCGTTCCTGTCCTGGTGCGGTCCTAGCCAGCGTACTATTGGCTCACAGCCTTCTCTGCTGTTATGTTCCAGGCCGACGTGCCGGCACTTGATGTTACACCGGAACATTCAGGACTGAAGGCCTACTCGTTTACCCTTGATGACTGTAAGCCACAAAGCTCGCCTGACACTGGACATTGGACTGTTGATGACTGGAGGCATGTTGCCTGGTTAGACGACTCTGGTTTCAAATTGTATCAAGCAGATGGACGTAGACAGGGAAGAAAACCTTATGAATCCACAGACCCTGCATTTCATCTGGGTCAGGTGCCACCATGGAACATTCCTTGACAAGTGGGCCAACATCCCAATCTGCTCTGTCATCAACATCATCAGCCCAGGAGATCGAAACTGGTGGTGGGTGTCTGTCCTGCCCATCGCAGGCTATGGGTGGTGAAGCTGCCTCAATGTCCGTCATTGTTGTGTGTGATCACAGGTGGTGGATTGGACGATCCTTAGATGGAACAATGTGAGCGGCTACTCCTATCTTTGAGCGTTCGAAAGGGAGATTACTGTCTGGTATCTGGTTCACTACCTGTGATAATATATGAAAGGGTTTCCGGGTGGTGTTTCATTCCTCAGGATGGTACATGTCTGGATACTCAGATCTTGATGTGTCGGACACCATTTAACACGTGGTATGTCGTGATTCCAGATTATCCCCCATCCAGACCTCCAGGAGGGGACTGCTAAGGGGGAGGTGACAATAAAAAAAAGATTGAATAACCAACGGAAGGAGAACGTTCTACAAGTCGGGGCGTGGAATGTCGTAAACTTGAACGTGATAGGGAAGCTAGAAAATCAGAAAAGGGAAATGCAATGGCTAAATCTAAATGTAGTAGGGGTCAGTGAGGTGAAATGAAAAGAAACAAGGATTCCTGGTCAGGTGGGTATAGGATAATGTCAACAGCAACAGAAAACTATAAACAGGAAGGTAGACCAGAGTGTGTTACAGTAAACAGTTCGGTGACAGGGTTGTTCTCATCAGGATCGACAGCAAGCTAACATCGACAAAGATAGTTCAGGTATACATGTCGACGTTGCAAGCTGAAGATGAGGCGATAGAGAAAGTATATGAGGATATTGAAAGGGTAACACAGTACGTAAGAGGAGATGAAAATCTAATAGTTGTGGGGGGCTGGAATTGAGTTGTAGGGGAAGGAGTAGAAGAAAAGGCTACAGGCGAGTACGGGTTTGGGACAAGGCATGAAAGACAAGAAAGACTAATTGAGTTCCGTGGCAAATTTCAGCTAGTAATAGACAATACTCTGTTCAAGAATCACAAGAGGAGGAGGTATGCTTGGAAAAGGTCTGGTGATACGGGAAGATTTCAGTTAAATTACAACCGGTAGTACAGATAGCAGGGTTTGCCTGGTCGAGCATCTCTTCATCAGCCACAGATTTGTGTAGTCAGTGCTAAGCGACGCTTGAGGTGGCGTAAAGAGCAACGCCATCGGGCAGTGGGTGAATGGAAACAAGTGATTTTGAGTGATGAATCACGCTGTGCCCTGTGTCAATCCGATTGAAGAATTTGGACTGGCGAATGCCTGGAGAACGTTACCAGTCAGCATGGGTAGTGCCTACCGTGGAGAATGTATGAGATGGCGTTATGGTATGAGGGAATTTTTCGTGGTTAGGGAGTGGTTCACTTACTGCGCTTAAGAAAACTCTAAATGCAGAAGGATATGGCAATATGTTACAGCATTATGTACTGCGTACGATAGAGGGACAGTTCCGAGACGATGAACTTTGTATAGGCGTGACATTGCAGTTTGTCAGCAATCAGCATTTGTGAGACAATGTTTTGTGGAGAAAAACATTGCCCTAATGGACTGATCTCTCTCGAGTCCTGACCTGAATGTTGTAGAACACCTTTGTCATACACTCCTGGAAATTGAAATAAGAACACCGTGAATTCATTGTCCCAGGAAGGGGAAACTTTATTGACACATTCCTGGGGTCAGATACATCACATGATCACACTGACAGAACCACAGGCACATAGACACAGGCAACAGAGCATGCACAATGTCGGCACTAGTACAGTGTATATCCACCTTTCGCAGCAATGCAGGCTGCTATTCTCCCATGGAGACGATCGTAGAGATGCTGGATGTAGTTCTGTGGAACAGCTTGCCATGCCATTTCCACCTGGCGCCTCAGTTGGACCAGCGTTCGTGCTGGACGTGCAGACCGCGTGAGACGACACTTCATCCAGTCCCAAACATTCTCAATGGGTTACAGATCCGGAGATCTTGCTGGCCAGGGTAGTTGACTTACACCTTCTAGAGCACGTTGGGTGGCACGAGATACATGCGGACGTGCATTGTCCTGTTGGAACAGCAAGTTCCCTTGCCGGTCTAGGAATGGTAGAACGATGGGTTCGATGACGGTTTGGATGTACCGTGCACTATTCAGTGTCCCCTCGACGATCACCAGAGGTGTACGGCCAGTGTAGGAGATCGCTCCCCACACCATGATGCCGTGTGTTGGCCCTGTGTGCCTCGGTCGTATGCAGTCCTGATTGTGGCGCTCACCTGCACGGCGCCAAACACGCATACGACCATCATTGGCACCAAGGCAGAAGCGACTCTCATCGCTGAAGACGACACGTCTCCATTCGTCCCTCCATTCACGCCTGTCGCGACACCACTGGAGGCGGGCTGCACGATGTTTGGGTGTGAGCGGAAGACGGCCTAACGGTGTGCGGGACCGTAGCCCAGCTTCATGGAGACGGTTGCGAATGGTCCTCGCCGATACCCCAGGAGCAACAGTGTCCCTAATTTGCTGGGAAGTGGCGGTGCGGTCCCCTACGGCACTGCGTAGGATCCTACGGTCTTGACGTGCATCCGTGCGTCGCTGCGGTCCGGTCCCAGGTCGACGAGCACGTGCACCCTCCGCCGACCACTGGCGACAACATCGATGTACTGTGGAGACCTCACGCCCCACGTGTTGAGCAATTCGGCGGTACGTCCACCCGGCCTCCCGCATGCCCACTATACGCCCTCGCCCAAAGTCCGTCAACTGCACATACAGTTCACGTCCACGCTGTCGCGGCATGCTACCAGTGTTAAAGACTGCGATGGAGCTCCGTATGCCACGGCAAACTGGCTGACACTGACGGCGGCGGTGCACAAATGCTGCGCAGCTAGCGCCATTCGACGGCCAACGACGCGGTTCCTGATGTGTCCGCTGTGCCGTGCGTGTGATCATTGCTTGTACAGCCCTCTCGCAGTGTCCGGAGCAAGTGTGGTGGGTCTGACACACCGGTGCCAATGTGTTCATTTTTCCATTTCCAGGAGTGTAGTTAAGATGTCCAATTTAAACTTTCTCTGGTTTCGGCTTTTAGGAAGAATGGGCTGCCGTCCCTCCACAGACTTCATTGGAAGTGTTCCCAGGAGCGTTCATGGCATCATACAGTCAAAGGCTGGACACATCCCTTATTGACGCCCACTAACAGTCGTCCGGGAACTCTTGATCGAACAGTGTACAAATTTAGATGTGACAATTTTCCCGCTTCTACAGAGGAAAACCAAGAGGAACTCCGAAATTACGCTCTAAAGATCACACTGGCGTTTTAAGGCTCAACCAATATGAAAACTTCACAGTGAATGATCTCAAATGGAAGGATCAGATTACACAAGTAACGCGCAAGGCGAAGTCTAGATTGCGGTTTATTGGTAGAATCCTGAAGCGATACAGTCATTCAACAAAGTAAATTGCTTACAGTACTTTAGTTCGGCCAGTCTTACAATATTGCTCGTCTGTATGGGACCCTTACCAGTTGTCGTCGCCGAGAATGAAGAACATATATTACTACCACCAACTTTCATATCGCCCAATGATCACCAATCAAAGATAAGGGGAATCGTACTGAGCCGTTCAGGCAGTTGTTTTTCCCTCGCGCGATCCGCGAGTGGAGCAGAGAGGGGGGGATATGACAATGACGCGAATTGTGCCCTCAGCCACACACCGCTTGGTGCCTAGTGGAGTATATAAGTAGATGTAGACCTGAATTTTCTTTCAGTAACAGTAGTTTTGATTATATTTTTAATGTTAAATTGTCTATTAGGCTCAATCACTAATGAAAACTGCACAATGAGTTTTATCTGTTTATTTTAGTGCCAGTAAGGTTGATGATGTTTTTCATCCTAAACTTTGGTCTACCTGTTTTCGATGGTGCGCATACCGCACCTTAAAACTAATAGCTTGGGTAACGCTAACCGCTGGTGACGAAATTCAACTGCGGGAATGGATAGTGAAATCTAGCTGAACTGCGAGAATGTGTAGAGAAATCTAGCTGCGAGAATTCTAAGAAACTCATGTCCTGTATGACACTTATCGTTACCACAAAATCTGACAATGAATTTTGATGCAAAACTGATTACTTTGAAACGAAAGCTGGTCCCTCTGAAATTAAAGAAAGAATCTGTTCTCTATTCGGCTTACCTGGGTCAAAGTCGTACGATATAACGCCGTGCAAACTGCTCTCGTAGCTACAGCGTCTCTCGATAAAAAAGCTGCAGATAAATTAAGAGATCCGTACTGCGCTACGTAAAGGTGCAATACTTTCTCTAAAACCACTGCTATCATTCTTGGTTCATAATTTTTCATAATGGTTGTAAATAAATTGAAAATTAACTAACTCTTGGGTTTTGGAGAATGAGTCTAGATTAAATGATTCCAGTAGCAACCTCATATCACTTAATAAAATTTAATAAAACTTGAATAATAATTAAGCTTTCTCTGCGATCACTTAACTATAATCCAAGATTAGGAAAGTTAAGTTTAAGATATATAACCTTTCTAAAATCTAATTGTTAAATCCATTTCTCGCACAAAGGTCGATAAATGCTAACAAAACCGAGGGAGGTGGCGCAGTGGTTAGCACACTGGACTCGCATTCGGTTGACGACGGTTCAATTCCGAGTCCGGTCATCCTGATTTAAGTTTTCCGTGATTTCTCTAAATCGCTTCAGGCAAATTACGGGATGGTTCCTTTGAAAGGTCACGGCCGATTTCCATCCCCGTCCTTCTCTCATCCGATGAGACCGATGACCTCGCTGATTCGTCTCTTCCCCCAAACAACCCAACCCAAACAATTCTAACAAAAAAAAGTAATTAAGAAAAGCAAGAAGTTTCCTCATTTGGATGTCTGAAGAACCAAGAATGCGTCGTTACCAAAACTCTGCCTAAAATAAAACAAACTTAATCGTTATCTGTAAGCCATTCTTCACAAGGTCTATAGTCGTACCAATGTATAATCAACTCTTTTTCTCCTCCACAATAAGTCTTCCATTGTTCATAATATAAATCCAAAAAATCTCCAACGTTTGCTGCTTACTGCTACTAAACCGAAATTCGACTGTCCACATCTGACACCAAAGCTCTACTATCTGTCTCCTCTCCTCGTGATCAACAGATAAAGATACTGAAAGGTGGCTACACTGAGTCATAGCGCCAGAGATTGCGCCAAAGACTATTATTCCGCCGCCTCCACTGGGGCGGTTGTAGTTCAGTGGTTGCCGTGGACACTGCTTGTTGAGAGTATGTCGATAGCAGTACTAGTTGTGAGCATGTCGTGTGCAGTTGTTCTGTCGGGCGAGACAGCAGATGTTGTTTGATTGGGGATGTTGCAATGATCATAGTGTATTTTTCGTCAATATATATGAAGGTAACAAAAAAAATTTTATTTCAAATTTCCTAAATAACAATGCCTCTTGGTCACAGGTTCAGTCAACAAAGCATCTGGCTTGTGTTCATGTATTAGACTGTAATTCTGGTTTCTATGTGCAATTATAGTATTTTTTTTAATTACTTCGTTGTAAATGCTGTTTAAAATATCTTGTCGTATTGAGGAAGAACCGTGCCAGATGTGTACGTTGAAACACACTTCCAAACACAGAACAGTGACACTTGTGCTTTGTTGTTTCGTAGCTTTTATAGTTGCTTGAGACTTAATTAATTAATTGTGTTAAAGGAAATTTCCTTTCATTTTTATTGTTATTCTATGTAGTCAGATTGCATACTAATACTGCTCAGGGTCAACCGGTCACGAGACTTCGTAACCGGACAGACAGCTACTAAAATATTATTTGCACTTTATTTAATTAAGCCTCCATGCACGTGGCGACCGCTGCTTCGGATCGTCCCTTGGAACTGTTTTGATAGTAAAAATAGCAGACAGTAGGATTGTTGTAGTGATTTGTAGTTTAGTAATTTTAGTCTATATTGCACGTATAGTTTTTGTAATTGAACATTTGTAGTTGTCTTGTCATTCTTCTAATGGTTTTTTTTTGGAATTTAATTTTTGGTGAGTTGTATACGAGTTTGACAATTTTGTGCAATTGTGAATGTTTTAATTGTTCGTTAGGCGTGTTTGTTGTGAAGCATTTCGTGTGAATGGTATTGTTGGTGATAAAGTGTTATATTGTGTGTAATTTTCGTATAGTGACGAGTTTTGTATGTTTTGTAAATGATTACGCGATCGATGAAAAAGGCAAAAAATGATGGTAGTCAGAATGACGAAATTGTTAACATGGCGAACTCGCCAACACAGGAGAACAGTATGATGAATAATGAAGTAGAAAACAATTTAATAAGCCGAGAAAATAGTCCGGAACCAGTTCAAAATTTTTCAGAATCAAAAAATTCACAGAATACGAGATTAACGATAGAAGATTCTGAAATAGTATCGAACGCAGATAGCTTTACGTCTATGCCGAAGGAAGTTAGTTTTACGGGAAATGTTAGGGGCGAAAAGAATTTGGAACCAGTTAATATGGAGCAGTTGATGAGTGCAATATTAAATTTGGGATCACGGTTAGACTCACAAGTAGGAACAATTAAAACAGAGATGAGAACAATGGAAACACGGTTAGACTCACGAGTAGGGACATGTTTCAAAAACATGAGAGATGAATTAAAGAAAGAAATTAGAGAAGAAGTACAACCGATTTTGAATGCTCACAATAATAGATTAATTTCAATAGAAATTAGACAAAAGGAACAGGATAGAGAACAGGAAGAAAGAGATCGCGTGAAAGTACAAAAATTTTCAGAGTTCAATTTACAACGTGCACACCATAAGTAAGAAATATTTAAAAGAATCGAGGAATCCGTACCAAATGACAGGATAAATAACCTAACACAATAGTGTGAACAGTTAACTACTAAATGTGTCAATACTGAAACCCGAGTCGCGACACTTACGGAAGATGTAAATAAACAGAAAGAACAAATAGGTGAGTTATCGGAAAGAGTTGAGGAGATTTCAGATAAAGTGACAAGTCTTAGTTTAAATGGGGACAGAGATTCAGATGATACAGCTCCATTGCCATTTGCAGAAACAGAAGAGAATCAGATATAAATAAACATGTTGAAAATCAGGGAAAATTTAATGAACGCGTTAAAAGCGAATTTGAGGCGTTACGAAAGCAAACCAAACAAATTGAAAGCGAAATTGTAGAAAAAGACGGTACAAAAATTTATAATCACAAATAGCAGAGAGCTTTGAAGAAAATAATTTATTTCATTTACGAGATGCAACAAGAGAGCGCCAGGCGCGCGAACTTGACAATAATCGACATTGGGGCGGGGACAGACGCGGCAGGTCTTTGTCGCCACGAGGCGAAAACTTTGACTATAAACACTTTTTGACTGTTCGGAAATTTAAGATCTTCCGCAATTCTAAGAATGACATACATCCATGTTCATGGTTAAATCAATTTATGTACGCACTTCCACCAAATTGGCCACTAAGTCACGAACTGGAATTTATGTGCGGCTATTTAAGTCCTCAGGGGATTCTCTACACTAAGTGAATATGTGCCGCAGCGTGCACAGGGCCCCGAGCTGTAGTGGGGCTATTTCCCTTTTAGTTTTCTGCACCGCTGCCTACTCTTTTACTATCCTTTGTACCTGTCAAAACAATTCTTCAACTATCAATCTATCTAAAGAGTCAGTAAAGAATAACCGGATGTGACTATTTTACCCAAAAAGTGAATTCGGACTTACTGTATCTTCAGCAGCATTCATTCGTAGTTTAAATTAAAATTTTACCTGTTTATCTTCGTAACAATATTACTTCATATGTTGACGATATTCTTATTGCTAAACGTTCTCGGAGTGAGCATAACAAAATTTTGGATTCATTATTACGTATATTGCAAGAGTTGGCATTACAGTGAACTTGGAAAAATCTGAATTTGATCGTACTCAGGTGAAATTTCTTGGTCATATTATTTCTACAGAAGGTATTCTTCCTGATCCAGAGAAACTAGACGCTATTCGTAATTATGCTGTTCCTACTACAAAACGTGATGTTCGTAGTTTTCTTGGTGTCTGCAATTTTCTTAGACGCTTTGTCAGATTGGACAATTTGGTCACACTTCGTTTATGTGAACTATCTGGAAAGAATTCTAATTGGTGTTGGGATGAGGAAGCTCAATCAGAATTTTAACAGCTTCTTTGCTGCTCCACTTCTTTCACATCCGAATTTACCTAAGATTTTTGTTTGGCGACGGACTCATCGTACAAAGGCCTAAGTACACATTTATTTCAAGAGATAGAAGAAAACGGCGTTGTAGTACAGAAAACTATTGCAGTTGGAAGTCGTGTTCTCTCTAAATCAGAAAAGAATTATTCGATTACGGAACTTGAAGCCTTGGCTGTTGTTTGGGCTTTCACAAAATTTCGCATATTTTTGTATGGCAGACATACTAAGGTTTACACAGATCATCGAGCTCTGGAATTTCTTATGTCAACAAAATTAACACATGGAAGATTGTCACGATGGGCGCTGTATCTACAGGAATTTGATTTTAGTATTGTTTACATACAGGTTTCTTCAAATATTATTGCTGATGCTTTGTCACGTGCATCTATGGGTTTGAAACAAAGTGCTTAGGAGGAATGCAAAGAAAACAATTATTGTTTGATGTATATTCAAGGTGATGCGTTTGAAAGTTTTATTTCGTCTTCGCTCCAGGACATGGTTAAGAAGCAAAACAAGGATCCAAGGAGAAGTGGAGGAGAAAGGAAAGCGTAGCGATTAGACAGTATCATTTAGTTCGCAATGATATTCTTTTTAAACGAAAATTGGTCGACAACTCTGTTTGGTTAGTTTGCATTCCTGATGAGTGGGTTAATAAATTGATTTGGTATACACATTTCAGTTATGCACACTTTGGTCCCAGAAAATTCTTTCATAAATTACGAGAGAATTGCTACTTCAGTAATGTGGAAAAACGTATTCGATCTGTTCTTGCCAAATGCGAACTATGTCAAAAGGCTAAGCCGCCAAATATTTCTCACAGAGTACCGTTGTTTCCTATCATTCCAGCGAAATTAAAGGAGATGGCTGCAGTCGATTTGTTCGGTCCAGTGGTTCGTTCTACTAATGGTTTTGCGTACATTTTGATATCAGTGGAATTGACATCAAAATATGTGTGTTTTGCACCTTTACGCAAAGTAACAGCTCGTTCAGTAACTAATGCTTTCATCAAATATTTTCTTAAAGAAGTGGGTCATGTTGATAAGGTTATATCAGATAACGGATCACAGTTTCGCCCTAACATTTGGCTTCGTACTCTACGGCGTCGTAAGATTTAAACCAATTTTCATTTCACTTTTCCCCCCTCAATCTAACGCTTCAGAGAGATGTATGAAGGAAATCAATAAACTGTGTCGACTTTATTGTCATCAGAATCACAGAACGTGGGATCAGTAGCTTCATATTTTTCAAAACATTCTGAATGAACTCCCTAATGATTCAACTTCTTTACCGCCTATATTGATATTAAAAAAATAAAACACCGATAAATCGCATTTCTAAAATCATTCCTTTTCCGCCTTCACGGAAACTGCGGCATTCTGAAGTTGTCAACCGGGCTCGGCAAAATATTGCATTTTTGGCTGCTAGAAGAGAGAAATCAGCTAAACGTCCTGGTCGTTTAAAAACCTTGTCAGTTGTTCAAAAGGTGTTAATTCTCACCGTTTGTCTCACAAAGGAAAAGGCTTGTGTTGCAAATTTTTTTCTGCTTTATAACGGTCCATATAGAGTTCGCAAAATTATCCATGATAACACTGTCGAAGTAGAAACTCTCAAATCTCGGTGCTCTAAGGAAATACATCATATATCGAACGTTAAAATTTTTGTGGAATGACACACTTTTGAGAAACTAACAGTTACACGTAAACACGCACAGAATACAAGGATACCGCGCCGTGTTCTGGCGGCGGCACATACTCAAAGCAAGAGTCAAGTCTGCGCGCCGCACAAGGCAGTCGTTGACCGTAAACAATTACTTCATACGTCACCCGTACCTACAGCTTATCGAGCGCTCATTGCGAATGCACTGCCAGCCGTAAACAAATACACAGTCTAATTTCTTTAATCAATTCAGTATTGAGCTATAGTGACTTGATAAATTATGTTATTAACGTTCAGTTTTTTCAAGATACAGTTGTATAAAATATTCAAGAACTTCAGGTAAATTCTGTGTGTGTCCGACGTTAAGAGGACATGTTATCGAGAAAATTTCAGTAAGAATGTAATTTAGAAGAAGAAAGTAATAAACTAAAAAGGTAACTATTAATTGAGTTTGTTTTTCGGGTAACATATTTACACTTAGGTACGTGCTTTAGACGCAATTTGCTGCTCGCGATTACGTGATTAATACTTTGTGTTTACTGATTTTGACAATGATTGATTAATGAACAGGGTTGTTACTTACGTATATTATGCATCGCATGGCTGCACGGCTTTTTCACTGATGTCACATTTTTTAAAATTATGTGCCTGCTGTGCTTATTTATTTAAATTATAATTATCACCTGATTAGTTGTGCTGATATGGTTATGTACGTAAGTTATACTTTGTGATTTATCTGCTTGCGCCTTCATGTTTACTTATTAACATTACATATGAACATTTATTTGCTTATGCGGATATGATGCTAATGACCTGTTTATTATGTAAGATATATATTTGCTGCTTTGCCTATGGATTTCATATTTACACATTTCTGTTTTGTTGTCATAACTACTCTTTAATTTGGTATATAGAAATGCTGGTACACGGTGTACGAACATGGAGTTTAGGTCACATTATGGTATTAATTATAGATTGTTCGCTTGGCAGAGCCTAGTTATAGGGATTGTGCTACATCCAGGTGTTAACATTCTGTTCTCTACTGGTATATTTACTCGCTATTGCATGTTTTGCTTACGCTCAGTGCCTTTTATTTTAAGATAAGAAAATTAAATGCTATAATTCTACGAACGACATTGGTACAAGAAACTTCATTGAAGTCACATGTGCTGGAGGTTTTATGGAAGCTGTATAAACTTATGGTAATAGGAAGGAAGCTAACAATATGACAAACCAACTCTAGGTTTAGACCACTGCCAGTTATTACACTGCATTCTTCGTGAGCAATTGAAATAGCAAGCGACACTTGACACAAAAAATACTCAACATGTTTGCTTCTGTTTTGCCATGATTTCGTGAAGTGGTGTACACACTGTGAAATATTATGATCATTCACACTCCGTACTCATACCTACATACTGAAACTTATTAAAACTAAAGGCTGTTAGAGGTCATGTACGCATTTTTTTTATTTAATGATGGACAAGGTAATCAAAATGTATTTTATAATTCATAATGAGTAGAAGATTTGGGTCAGATGGATTACACAGAGGTTGTGTGTGGACATTGTGTCTTTGGATTGTATGGGATGATGACTTGAAGTTTGCACTAGGATTTTATCTGTACTTGTTCGAGGAGACTGACTAGAGGAAAGAGTTGTTATGGAAGTGAAATGATATTGGTGATAAGGTTTATACGTATTGACGTATTGAAGAAGTATATTGAGGTATTGAGATTGTGTGAAGTTGGTGATTATTGGAGTTTTGGTGGACAAGAGGTAAGGTAAATGATAAGGTTTATATGTATCGACGTAAGAGATATTATTGAAGTATTAAGATTATGTGATGCTGATGATTATTGGAGTTTTGGTGGATAAGAGATAAAGTAAGTGAGGAGCATATTTTTTTTTGTTGGTTTATATGGTACAAGGAGAATCAAGATGGCAGACTAGAACACTCAAGTACAAGAAAGATTGTCTACACACACTTTGTTAAATCAATAAGCAGTATATACTTTTTTTTGGAGAGAGGAAGTATCTGTACATCTTGGCACACTGACAGTTGTTCAGCAACCGTACATTTTGATTTGGCTTGGCAAACATTGGTCTTGACATGATGACTGTGACGCTAACTATTATCGACTGTTATACATTGCTGCCACTACTACTTGATACACATGTTGAACATCAAATCTTTGACAGAATTGCATTTACACAGTTAACACTATTCAATTAGAAAGACGAGTGAGTGTGTTTTGTGTGTTTCCCTTTCCTAATCCCAAATAATTGGTACCAACCTACCTCCTAAATATTATTTTACATGTTTGTTGTGGCTTGCACTGACACCCATAAATATTATAGGTTTACTGATATTTGTGTATTCGTAATACTTAATATGAAAATTGTCTGATATCATTTGTGTGTTTATTATAATTTGTATGTTTAGTGTAAGTACATTGATAATAATTTTGTAAAAGCAATTGTGTGCATTCAAACTGTTGTTTGTGCTTGCTCCTATAATCTTGATGAGTGCCACTTGGAAATTTTTAATTTCTGCTGAGGAACTCTGATGAACTGTCTGATTAGTGATAGTGAATATTATGGACTGTTACCTGCACCTGTTCAACATTGCTGGGTGCCACTGATGGAACTGCTTCTATTGAGATAATGTCACTTGTTGCTGCCTGCACCTGTTCAACAGTGCCAGGTGCCACTGATGGAACTGCTTCTACTGAAATGATGTCACTTGTTGCTGTCTGGACCTGTTCAACATTGCTGGGTGCCACTGATAGAACTGCTGCTACTGAGATAATGTTCCTTGTTGGTGTCTGCGCCTGCTCGCCATTCCTGGGTGCCACTGTTGGAGCTGTTTAAATACTGCTGATGAAATGTTATGAGACTGCTTTTTTCGCCTGTTGACCATTTCTGGGTGCTACTATTGGAACTGTCAATCTTCTGATGAGTGCTATTTGTTTACTGAACTATTGAAAAGATTTTATGTGAATATTTGTATAAACTGATTTTTTGTGTATTTACTGTTTACGAAATGTTATGAGACTCTTACTTACACCTATTCGTCATTGCTGGTGCCATTGATTGAATGATACTTGTGTAAACTATTATGTAAAATCACATTTATGCAAGCATTTGTATTCCTTACTGTATTTTATATATTAGGCTATTGAAGGGTCAGTGCAAAGCCAAAATTTATGTAGTTACGTGATATTTATTATTATTATTATTATTATTATTATTATTATAACGATTGTTCCCCTTTAGGAGAGCGATTGAACTTGAATTCATAATTTCATCTTCGGATGTTTTTCTTCTTTGCTTCCCAAAACCTCCTCATCCTCTCAGAATGCTCCTTCTTCCGTTCCTCTGTCCATTTTTTACCAGGCTGACGCGATGTTCTTTCCCCAAACTTCACACTTGTGATTTTATGCCGGCACTCGGTGCGATCTTCGAGATTTTTTATGTTGACCTGCTGTAGATCCCTCTGGAATTTTGTTTTTATTTGGAGAAGATGATGATCTGATTCAAAGACACCTTTGCGGGTTCTGATGTTTTGAATTTCTTTTATGTTTTCTTTGGAAACTGCGACATGGTCTATTTGGTATTCACCCTGTGGTGATCTCCATGTGGTTAATTTATGTGCAGGTTTTTGAAATTGAGTACTTATTTTAAGTCCAGAGTTTCTGCAGAAGTCGTTTAGTTTTTCACCATTCTTGTTGGTACGTTTGTGTTTGGAGTGGGGTTCAGTGGTATCTCAGAATTGTTTTTCCTTCCCTAATTGTGCGTTATAATCGCCTACTAAGATTTTCATATGGTGCCTAGGTACTTTATTTCTTGTTTCTTCTAGTGTTTCCCAGAAATTGTCCACTGTTTCAGGGTAGATTTTATTGTGGTGATTTGTGGGGTCGTGCACATTGATCAGAGTGTATGCTTTATTAGCAGATTTTACTGATAACAGGGAGACTCTTTCAATGGGAGACGTGAAGTCAATAACTGAGTCGAGTACGGAAGTGTGTACGGCGAATCCTGTTACGAAAAGTGGTAGTTTGTCTCTTACTTTTATGGCAGGTTTGCCCTTGTAGATCCTGTAATTCGCTGTGTTAAAGTGTCCTTCATCTGTGAATCTTGTCTCTTGCAGTGCAGTGATTTTCAGGTTAAATTTTCCCATTGCGTTGGTAAGTTGCTTTAATTTGCCTGTTTTAGTGAGGGTGTTCACATTAATTGTACCAATAAAATTTTTACGTTTTGTTTTGAGAGTGTGAGGAGTTTTTGAGAAGCTCCGTTTCTTCTCCGCATGGAATCCGTGATCCCCCAGAATCCGATGGTCAGGTGAATCCAGTCTATCGTATGGTGCCTGGGGTAGTGACTCTGTGATCGTCTTTCCATCATGCGTTCAACTTGAATTTTAGTTTTTGTGGTGATCTCTGTTGAGACCACAAATATACGACTCGATTTTTGAGTTCGAGAAGATTTTGTGCAGCCGCCTCAACTAGAGGAACAGACGCTGACCACTGGCCACCAGATGCTGAACAGACACCACTGAGTTTATTGGTTTTTGGTCCGCCCTAGGTATTCCATTTCCCCAGTACCACCTATATCTAGGAAGCTTTCCCCTATCCGCCACTCAGGGAGGCGCCCGATGGGGGTATCAACAACCCCACTATGTGATATTTACTTATTAATATTATCTTTTATTTCTGTCTGTATTTTTTTGGACGAATTTTGTGGTATTTTCACCACCAATGCTGGCAAAAATACCATCAAATTCTAGCCCGTGGAGGAGGGGCATATGAAAGGTGGCTACACTGAGTCACAGCGCCAGAGATTGCGCCAAAGACTATTATTCGGCCGTCTCCACTGGGGCAGTTGTAGTTCAGTGGTTGCCGTGGACAGTGCTTGTTGAGAGTATGTCGATAGCAGTACTAGTTGTGAGCATGTTGTGTGCAGTTGTTCCGTTGGGCGAGACAGCAGATGTTGTTTGATTGGGGATGTTGCAATGATTACAGTGTATTTTTCGTCAATATACATGAAGGTAACAAAAAAATTTTATTTCTTATTTCCTAAATAACAATGCCTCCTGGTCACAGGTTCAGTCAACAAAGCATCTGGCTTGTGTTCATGTATTAGACTGTAATTCTAGTTTCTATGTGCAATTATAGTATTTCTGTTTTTTTTTAATTACTTCATTGTAAATGGTGTTTAAAATATCTTGTCATATTGAGGAATAACTGTGCCAGATGTGTACATTGAAACACACTTCCACACACAGAACAGTTACACTTGTGCTTTGTTGTTTCGTAGCTTTTATAGTTGCTGGGGACTTAATTAGTCAGTTGTGTTAACGGAAATTTCCTTTCATTTTTTTATTGTTATTCTATGCAGTCAGATTGCGTACTAATACTACCCAGAGCCAACCGGTTACAAGACTTCGTAACCGGACAGGAATGTCTAAGCAATTCAAACTTGACGAGTACAATTCCAGACGTCCAAAACGAAAAAATTGCTATGAAAACTTTCACACACACACCTTTCAACAACAGCGAACCAGATGGATCAAAAAGACATATAAAATCGAACCCACGACTGATTCCCAGAGTTCACACAGAAACTACAGTGAACCACCAAAGAAACTGGTATAGGCATGCGTATTCAAATACAGAAATATGTAAACGGGCAGAATACGGCGCTGCGATCGGCAACGTCTATATGAGACAACAAGTGCATGGCGCAGATGCTAGATCGGTTATTGCTGTTACAATAGCAGGTTGTCAAGACTTAAGTGAGTTTGAACGTGGTGTAACAGTCGGCCCACGATCGAGGAGACACAGCATCTCCGAGGTAGCGATGAATAGGGGATTTTCCCGTACGAACAGTTCACGAATGTACATCAAAACTGCGACATCACAGCGGCCAGAGAAAGATACTGCAAGAGCGGGACCATTGACGACAGAAGAGAACCGTTCAGCGTGACAAAATTGCAACTCTTCCGGTAAATGCTCCAGATTTCATTGCTGAGCCATCAACAAGTGTCAGTGTGCGAACCATTCAACGAAACATCATCTTTTGGAGCCGAAAGCCCACTCGCGTACCGTTCATGACTGCGCAATACAAAGCTTTACCCCTCGCTTGGGGCCGTCAACACCGACATCGGACTATTGATGACTGGAAACAAATTGCCTGGTTGCATGAGTCTCGTTTCAAATTGTGTCGAGCGGATGGACTTGTATGGGTATGGAGACAACCTCTGGAATCCTTGGACCCTGCATGTTAACAAAATACTGTTCGAGCTGGTAGAGGTTCTGTAATGGTGAGGGGCTGTGCAGTTGAAATGATATGGGACCCCTGATACGTCTAGATACGACTTTGACAGGTGACAGGTACGTAAGCGTCGTGTGTGATCACCTGCATTCCGACGGACTTGGGTAATTCCAGCATCACAATGCGACATCCCTTACGTCCAGAATTGATACAGAGCGGCTCCAGAAGTTTAAACACTTCCTGTGGCCAACAAACTTATTACTGAGCATATCTAGGATGCCTTGTAAAGTGATGTTCAGAAGAGGTCACCACCTCCTCGTACTCTTTACTCTTACGGATTTATGGACTACCCTGCAGGATCCATGGTGTCAGTTCCGTCCAGCACCACCTCAAACATTAGTCGAGTCCATGCCAAGTCTTGTTGCGACACTTTTGCATGTTCGCGGGAGCCCTACACGATATTAGGCAGGTGTACCAATTTCTTCGGTAGTTCATTCTAAAAGCAAGAAATAGACGATTCTATACAGTCTGAATTATTTTCCAATAAAGTCAAATTTCCTGAAAACATTTCAATTAAGCAAATTCATTTAAAAATGTACTGTTTTTAAAGGTATTTTTACAGCGTTAATTGCTTCTAAAAAGACCAAATACTATCAGTTGTAACCAGAAACAGCATGTCAGCTCTGACATAGGGAACTATCATCTTAAGTATAGTCCTTGAATAGAAAAAATGTAATATTTTTGCATATAGTTACTCTAGAACATTTTTAAATTTTTGTAAGGTACTCAAGTATTCGAAGCGCTGACATATGTAATAAAACTACTGTAATGTGCGAAAACTTCGTTATACTGCAATTTGTCACTGCCTCGAAACAGTGCAATTGATTGTGAAAATGGTAAGTGGTGTTTTGTGAAAAAGAATTAATTCCGTATTCCTTATATCATTATCAAACTAACTGTATCCTAGTAATGTGGCCAGTGGGAAATGTTTTGCGCAATCAACCACAAAGTTAAGCATCTGAAGATGGGACATTAGTTTCCGAAATGGAGACACATTTCAGTATGAACTTCAATTTGCGAGTGGAAGCCGATGTTTCTCCTTTATTTCATAATTTCCATATCACTGATGTATCGAATGATTATTTAATGTCATAATTAAAGAAAGACAGTGATATTTCTTCTCAACACAGTATATTTTTGTTACATCTACACATCAATTAGCTTTCTCTACTTTTGTACATGATTACAAAATCTTAAAATAACATGTTGCTGAGTGATTTAGTGAAAAAATTATCGAAACAGCGAGATTCGTTTCCATCGTTTTATATTTTTGTCCTCCATATAAGATTCCATTTGTAGAAAAACTGTGTTTTTATTCTCTGTGAATCAAAAAGTGTGTAGGTATATTGGATAATTACTGATTATGCGAAAACTATGTTCATTTGGATTGAACTTCTTTAACGACGACCCATAATAGTTAGCTATATTTAATTTTCAATCGATTTCCAAAAGATACAGACAATTTGGGCTGATGGACCCCAAATCTGAGTCGGGAGTATTCCTCGAGGTACCTTCATATTACACTCCTGGAAATGGAAAAAAGAACACATTGACACCGGTGTGTCAGACCCACCATACTTGCTCCGGACACTGCGAGAGGGCTGTACAAGCAATGATCACACGCACGGCACAGCGGACACACCAGGAACCGCGGTGTTGGCCGCCGAATGGCGCTAGCTGCGCAGCATTTGTGCACCGCCGCCGTCAGTGTCAGCCAGTTTGCCGTCGCATACGGAGCTCCATCGCAGTCTTTAACACTGGTAGCATGCCGCGACCACGTGGACGTGAACCGTATGTCCAGTTGACGGACTTTGAGCGAGGGCGTATAGTGGGCATGCGGGAGGCCGGGTGGACGTACCGCCGAATTGCTCAACACGTGGGGCGTGAGGTCTCCACAGTACATCGATGTTGTCGCCAGTGGTCGGCGGAAGGTGCACGTGCCCGTCGACCTGGGACCGGACCGCAGCGACGCACGGATGCACGCCAAGACCGTAGGATCCTACGCAGTGCCGTAGGGGACCGCACCGCCACTTCCCAGCATATTAGGGACACTGTTGCTCCTGGGGTATCGGCGAGGACCATTCGCAACCGTCTCCATGATGCTGGGCTACGGTCCCGCACACCGTTAGGCCGTCTTCCGCTCACGCCCCAACATCGTGCAGCCCGCCTCCAGTGGTGTCGCGACAGGCGTGAATGGAGGGACGAATGGAGACGTGTCGTCTTCAGCGATGAGAGTCGCTTCTGCCTTGGTGCCAATGATGGTCGTATGCGTGTTTGGCGCCGTGCAGGTGAGCGCCACAATCAGGACTGCATACGACCGATGCACACAGGGCCAACACCCGGCATCATGGTGTGGGGAGCGATCTCCTACACTGACCGTACACCTCTGGTGATCGTCGAGGGGACACTGAACAGTGCACGGTACATCCAAACCGTCATCGAACCCATCGTTCTACCATTCCTAGACCGGCAAGGGAACTTGCTGTTCCAACAGGACAATGCACGTCCGCATGTATCCCGTGCCACCCAACGTGCTCTAGAAGGTGTAAGTCAACTACCCTGGCCAGCAAGATCTCCGGATCTGTCCCCCATTGAGCATGTTTGAGACTGGATGAAGCGTCGTCTCACGCGGTCTGCACGTCCAGCACGAACGCTGGTCCAACTGAGGCGCCAGGTGGAAATGGCATGGCAAGCCGTTCCACAGGACTACATCCAGCATCTCTACGATCGTCTCCATGGGAGAATAGCAGCCTGCATTGCTGCGAAAGGTGGATATACACTGTACTAGTGCCGACATTGTGCATGCTCTGTTGCCTGTGTCTATGTGCCTGTGGTTCTGTCAGTGTGATCATGTGATGTATCTGACCCCAGGAATGTGTCAATAAAGTTTCCCCTTCCTGGGACAATGAATTCACGGTGTTCTTATTTCAATTTCCAGGAGTGTATGTTTGACACCAATCCCTAAGGCGCAAAAGATCTTCATGGGAGTGTAGAGAATCCCAGAAGGAATTCCATGCTTTAACTTACACGCTTTCGCTTAATATACACTGCGGAATGCAAATAAAGGACAACTTTTACAAAAACCCATAGTTGTCTCCCATTGCGACTGTAATTTAGTATTTTGCCTCGAAGGTGTCTACACACTTCTTTTCCATTGGTGGAAAAGCGTGGCGCTCTGTGACTTCGCCTTCGAGGTCGGCCACGCTTCAGACAGCAAGATGGCGACAAATGAGAAAAAATGGCCAGAGCCAGAAGTTCATGTGGCAGGCAAGGTGGGTTAATGATGTCATATTGGAACCAAAAATCACCTAATTTTGGACGTGTCACATGATGGGAAGGTCGTCAGATCCCTCTTACACACATTTCATCACTTCTTTTGGCGCCTAGGCAACGGAGGTCAGAACAGCGACACCCTTCGTTGAAATCAATCTATTCTCCTACGGGTGGCCAAGTAAAAGAATTCACACACATCTATCAGAGTCGACACGAAAAGACTTTAGGGGGTGGGAAACCGCCCCTTTCCTTGCCCTTTCCTTGGGGCGTTGATATCCGCGCATTTCACGGTGGTGAACGACAGTTCTCAGTGGGACGAGCAACAAGACTTGCTTGACAATCTTTGAAACTACTGACACCGTCTGGATTTTCAACCCTCCACTAAGGGTCAAATGGTTCAAATGGCTCTGAGCACTATGGGACTTAACTTCTGAGGTCATCAGTCCCCTAGAGCTTAGAACTGCTTAAACCTAACTAACCTAAGGACATCACACACATGCATGCCCGAGGCAGGACTCGAACCTGCGACCGTAGCGTTCTCGCGGTTCCAGACTGTAGCGCCTAGAAATCCTCGGCCACTCCGGCTGGCCGTCACTAAGAACATTGTAGGGTTGCATACCCATAGCGATTGACATTGAGACAGGGCTGAATACAACGGCAAAGGGTCCCTCTGATGCCCCTCAGTTCGGCAAAACCCTCTGTGGCACCCACCCACAATTATTGACAATTTTAAAAATGTGCCTTTACAGAGAAAACCTGCGAAGTAGCTCTAGGCTCCTGGAAGCAGGCAACCACTTGACAACTTTCTGATGCGTTGCGGGCCTGCAGGCGTCTATGACTATTTTGCAAATTTTCTCTGTAAAGGCACATTTTTGAAATGTGGGAGGCTTCTACTGAGGGTGTTGCCGAACTGGGAGAACTTAGAGGGATATTTTATTTGAATCAACAAAATTGAAAATAATATCGTCGATACTATTGCTTGGACATTCATTTACTGTTATTTTCTTCTTGTTATTGTGGTCTTCAGTCCAGAGACTGGTTTGATGCAGCTCTCCATGCTATTCTATCCTGTGCAAGCTTCTTCGTCTCACAGTAGCTACTGCAACCTACATCCTTATGTTCTTATTTCTTGTTAATTGCCTTTTTACTCAAGCATGTGTCAACGTCGCACCCCTCTGTTATCACGGCACAAAAGAGCGTGGAACATGAGGGCTTAAAAGCAATTAGCACCTTTGCTGTTTTGGATCACATTCAAATTTCATCGAATGATTTTGAACTGTATCTACTTTCTATCCTCTACAAAAAGGCAAAAATTGCAGTCATGCTGCTCTCCAAACGGATGCTGTCGCGTTCGATAGGGATGCAGCCCCACAATGTCCATAGCTTAGAGTTGTAAAGCCCTAGGGTGTCAACAAAGTTAGTGAGGAACGTATCCCTGTTGTTCACAGCATAGCCAACTGTCATTTTCGACCACCGCGAAATGCGTGGGAATCAACTCCCTAAGGAAAAGTGTGTTTTCGTTACGTCTTGTATGTCATCCACTGAGGCCTTTTCGTGTCGGTTCTGAGCGACGATTTGTCTGAAACTTTTTACTCGGCCACCTATAAGAAAAACCGCGTCTTTTTAACTCTGCGTGTCGGCGTTGTCACCTCCTTCGCAGACACATCAAAAGAAGGGATCAAATGTGAGTAATAGGGAATGGACAGCCTTCACATCGTGTGATCCTTTGACCAGAACCGTGGTGAAATTTGGTGCCAATGTGGTATCATTAACCTACCTTACGAGTCACATTAGCTTCTGAGCTCTGGCCGTTTTTACGCAATCGTCGCTACCTTGCTGTCTGAAGCGTAGCTGAGTCCGACGGTGATGTGCAGGGCACCACGTTTTTTGCACCGTTATAGAGGCAGGTTGTAGGTTCCTTTGAGCCAAATTGCAACCATAGTCGTAACGGGAGACAATTAGTGGCTTCGATGAAGTGCTCCTTCAATTCTGTTGCGTGATGCTATTCGTACTCTAATATTATGGCAACTCTCTTGTTTCCCTTATTTTATTGTTTTAAATTCGCTATTTTGTGTTTTTCGTATGTGGTGACTCGTTAAATAACCAAATAACTTTAACTTACAGAGCGCTTATAGCCCTAGTAAATGGTGTAATATTAGTGGTCTTTCTATATACCTAAATGTCACATTGTTTAGCACAGCCTCGCCCACGCACGAGTGCGACGCAGTGAATGCTACGAGCGTGTACCGTTTGCCGTAAATCCATGTCTGCTTGCCGCAGCTCTTTTAATCAGCGGTGCCACTGGACCGGAAAGTTTGAGATAAATTCATCGATCGACAACGTTATTCTGAGCCCCCGTTTCCTTCCTCTGTCCTTTAGGTCGCCAGAAAAATAGCCTGGTCAGGGTTCAAGAGAACCGTTTACACCGAATATAAAACGGGCGATTTATGAGCCACTAAAGTGTTAACGCGATATGGAGACGTGTGCACATACGAGTATGCGGTAGCGTCACGTTTGTGACAGAGGATGAGCAACAAAAATGAACTGATCCATGCGTAAATGATACTGAATATATATATATATATATAAACGGTTCTGTTGTAGCACTCAGTGGCAGGAAGTGTATAACTCAAGCAGCTTATTGCCTATGGAGAACTAATGGCAAAGGAGGACCTAAAGAATTAATGGTAGACATAAATCATCTAAGACCACATTGTACTTGTTCTGTAAATAAAACCTCCTTTTCTTAGTGCAACTTCATTTATTTTTCCCAGACTCGTTTCGCATTTTTCCTGCTCCAAGGAATCTTCAGTGGGATCTAGAACGATCCAGGTTTGTTATTTCTAGGTTGTCAGACACTTCACGTCGCGTTTTTTTATGTAAATAAGTAATTACTTACAGTTTTTTGGTATCTGTGTTTCCTTTCGACTGGTGTGGAGACCACACTACCACTTCATTTCCGAAACACAGATGCCAACAAACTGTAAGTAATTACTCATTTATGTAAAAAAAAATAAATAAAACGCGACGTGAGCTGTCTGCCAACCTAAACGAAACTGTATCGTTCCAGACCTCACTGCAGATACCTTAGAATAAGAAGAAGGGGAAACGCGTCTAGGAAATATAAATAAATTGCAGCAAGAAAAGGCGGTCGTATTTACCAAACGAGTATTACTGTGCTTACTCCGGAGGTTGGCCAGGCAAACAAACTTGTTATCACTTGGTTCAAATGACTCTGAGCACTATGGGACTCAACTGCTGTGGTCATCAGTCCCCTAGAACTTAGAACTACTTAAACCTAACTAACCTAAGGACATCACACACATCCATGCCCGAGGCAGGATTCGAACCTGCGACCGTAGCAGTCGCACGGTTCCGGACTGCGTGCCTAGAACCGCGAGACCACCGCGGCCGGCTTATCACTTGGTACACCCGTCAAGAGAAGAAAAAAAAATGTGGAACATTATAAACCGACTGGTGAGATGGTGCTAAGGCAACTATTTGGTGCGATCATCTGTCCGATTGATTTTTAGCCGTCCGCCCACTTCTTTCTGTCCTCCTCTGCACTCGCATACCAGAAATTTCTTTTTAAGTGTTGTGGAAGTGTGCCTATCATGAACATGAAATAGATACACTTACACAACACACAAGAAACAAGGTTAGAGCAGGACTCACGCACTGAGGGGTCCGTACAAACTTAGTTATGTATCCAATTGATCCATTCCAGAAATCGAGAATTTCGACGGTTTTTGCCTGCAACCGACATTGGTACTGCCAAGATATCGGTTCCAGGGGTTCCGAGAATTCGACAATGTTTAAATTTCAAGTCTGAAGTCGAATAACATATGACAAAGAGATATTTTCGCGGATGTACGAGGGGGAGTAGGAAAATAAGTTTCGCCTGTCGACTGTGGTCAGAGTTGTGTGTGAAAGGATAAAAAAAGAGAATGAGCCATTAAAGATAAGGCATATCTTTATTTTTCTATATAATTTCCAAGTACATTGAGACACTTGTGATACAGCTTTATAAGATTCAAAAAGTCTTTCAGGAAAAAATAAGGGCGTCGCATACGGAAGAAGCGTTGAACGGCTTCTTTGACGACAGCATTGCTGCCAAAGTGCCTTCCGCCAAGAGTCTTCTTCAAAGCAGCAAACAGATGGAAGTCACTTGGTGCGAGATCCGGACTGTAATGCGGATGGTGTAGGCGCTCCCAACCAAGAGTTGCAATATGGTTTTGCGTTGCCGTCGCCGTGTGTCGTCTCGCATTGTCATCCAACTGAGAAGGCCAGGCCGCTTTTTCCGAATCACCTCTTTGAATTACGACAGAGTGGCACAGTACCAGGCAGCACTGATGGTTGCACCCCCCCAGAAGGTCCAGCAGCAAAACTCCTTTGGCGTCCCAGAAAACGGTGAGCAGCACTTTACCTGCAGACAGAGTACTTTTGAACTTCTTCGGATTGGTGATGACGGATGTTTCCACTCCATGGATGCGGACTTCGATTCGGGCATGTAATGGTGGACCCACGTTTCATCCCCCGTCACAATCCGAAACAGAAGGTCATTGCCAGATTCGTGCTAATGCACGAGCTGTTCCAGGCTGAACATCATGCGTTGTTCCATGTGTGTCGTGGTCAGTTCGCGGGGCACCCATCGTGCTGACACCTTCCTGCATCGCAGAATGTCGTGGATGATCTTGTGAGCTCACTCATGTCCGATTCTAAGTTCTGCCGCAACTCCATCGATGGTGATACGCCGGTTCGATTTAATCATATCATCCACCTTCCTGACATTTGCATCTCTAGTGGCCGTGCGCGTCCGCCCAGGTCTCGGTATGTCCTGCACTTGCTGACGTCTATCACTGAATTTCTGGCACCACGTCCGCACCGTTTTCCTCGACATCACACCTGACCATACACCTCAACAAGGCGGTTATGAACTTCTGTGCCTGATACTCCACGTGCCCATTCATAGCCTATAACAGCTCTCACTTCCGCCATTGACCACGACTCCAAAACGCACCTTCTCTCCATAGCTCCGGGAAAAGACTGAGCGGCTGGCCTCCACTTTGCTCAGGCACTGCGACAGCGCCATCTGCTTGATCGCGTCGACCTCTACCCAATGGTGTATCGGTGTCTTGCACGTGCGCGCTCGCCTGCCGTGTCGTCTTTCGCCCATATCACACAACTCTGCCACTGTAGACAGGTTAAACTTATTTTCCAACTCCACCTCGTAATTACAGATTAACAATTTTCAGTTTTTCTTTTTTTCTGTACTGTGAAACGTTTCTTCTTGCCAAATTTTATGCCTCTGCGTCGAGAGGAAGTACTCTATAGGCTTTAATGAATGTATTTACGAGTATCAAAATATGTAACAAATGGGCGAATCTTCTGATTATATTCACTTACAAGCTTGCATTTTTATTACACCGCCAAGGGACTACAGACCTTATTATGCGACTTACAGCTCATCTCGATACGTCTACTCGTTCCTGAGAAAAAGGCTTTTTAACAGCTGAGCAGATACACAGACAGACAGACCGACGGATGGACATCAAAGTGATCCTATACGGATTCCGTTTTTACCGGTTAGGTACGGAACACCAAAAAAGAAACAAAATAAAAAAACTGACACTGCTATTCCGCACAACATACAAAAACCCAAGTACATAACTATGTTTCTTGTATATTTACGAGTCATTTCAGGGAAAATAACCAACCTGATTAAAAACACATACATCAGGATTATTATTTTCCCACCAACAACTTAAGAAAGAAACTGCTCCGTGATATTTCACAACCAACAGAAAAAAGAGACAAATCAGGAATATATATAGTCACACGCAGTCATTGCAACAAACACTACATTGGCCAACCGGGAAGAAATTGTAAAACATATTCTAAAGAACACATTGACTCTTTCAGACTTCATAAAGCTAATAACTCAGCTACAGCGAAACATAAAAACGAAACAGGACACAATGTTGCTACAGGAAACGACCTTAACGATCTTAAAATACTGCGTGCTTTAGAAAAGAGCTAGAAAATAGACATCTTTCTGCTAGTGTTTACGACTTTAGTTGTTGTTTTACTTAAAAATGCCCAGAATGTGGTCATGATAAGCTCTCCATTGCAAAAGATTAAGCTAGTCATGCGGAATCCTAGGGCAACGTTTTACGGATTGAAGCGTGTAATTTCAAAAGTCTGAAAAGGGAAATGAAAATGCTTAAGCTAAATACACTATGAGTCAGCTAAATGATTTTAAAGAAAAGGACTTCTGATCAGACGAATCTCTCCATATCACTAAAGTCCCCCGCCGCGTTTTTCTGTGTAAACGTGAAGCTTAAACACATGAACTGCTGTATGGGTTTTTCACGGCTTTCACTAATACACTGGTGTACAAAATTAAAGCAACAAACGGAAATTTTGCAGGGTTGCACTTATTTTGCCACAAAACGGTATAATAGGTGATAGTAAAGCAGAAACACTGTAAAGCATACAAATCATAAACAACTGTTACATGCATGAGGGCAGACAAAAACGTTCTTCGTGTTTTCCAACTGAATGGATTTGCACACACATTCCGACAACTGGTTAATGTGTTCAGTTTGGGGGGCACCACCTCAGGCAGTAACTCAGGTCTGACGACGACAGGGCATGCTGTGAACGATGTCATCAATATCATGCTGAGGCAATATCGCCCATTCTTCCTGCAGAGCTGCTCGCAAATCTTGGAGAGTGGTTGGTGGATGCTGCGTTATGCAACCCCTCTCCCTAATGCAGTCCAGACATGTTCTGTGGTGTAGAGCCAGGATGCTACGCCATGCGTGCAGTACCTTCCGTTTCTTTCTTTTTTTTTTTGTCATCAGTCTACTGACTGGTTTGATGCGGCCCGTCACGAATTCCTTTCCTGTGCTAACCTCTTCATCTCAGAGTACTCGTAGCACTTGCAATCTACGTCCTCAATTATTTGCTTGACGTATTCCAATATCTGTTTTCCTCTACAGTTTTTGCCCTCTACAGTTCACTCTAGTGCCATGGAAGTCATTCCCTCATGTCTTAGCAGATGTCCTATCATCCTGTCCCTTCTCCTTATCAGTGTTTTCCACATATTCCTTTCCTCTCCGATTCTGCGTAGAACCTCCTCATTCCTTACCTTATCAGTCCACCTAATTTTCAACATTCGTCTATAGCACCACATCTCAAATGCTTCGTTTCTCTTCTGTTCCGGTTTTCCCACAGTGCATGTGTACTCCAGACGTACATCCTCAGAAATTTCTTCCTCAAATTAAGGCCGGTATTTGATATTAGTAGACTTCTCTTGGCCAGAAATGCCTTTTTTGCCATAGCGAGTCTGCTTATTAGACTGTTCATTTCGTTCAGCAGATCATTTAATTTTTCTTCACTTTCACTCAGAATAGCAGTGTCATCAGCGAATAGTGTCATTGATATCTTTTCAGCTTGTATTTTAATTCCACTCCTGAACCTTTTTTTTATTTCCATCATTGCTTCCTCGATGTACAGATTGAAGAGTAGGGGCGAAAGGCTACAGCCTTGTCTTTCACCCTTCTTAATACGAGCACATCGTTCTTGATCGTCCACCCTTATTATTCCCTCTTGGTTGTTGTACATATTGTATATGACCCGTCTCTCCCTATAGCTTACCCCTACTTTTTTCAGTATCTCGAACAACTTGCACCATTTTATATTGTCGAACGCTTTTTCCAGGTCGACAAATCCTATGAACGTGTCTTGATTTTTCTTTAGCCTTGCTTCCATTACTAGCCATATCGTCAGAATTGCCTCTCTCGTGCCTTTACTGTTCCTAAAGCCAAACTGATCGTCTCCTAGCGCATTATCAATTTTCTTTTCCATTCTTCTGTATATTATTCTTGTAAGCAGCTTCGATGCATGAGCTGTTAAGCTGATTGTACGATAATTCTCGCACTTGTAAGCTCTTGCCGTCTTCGGAATTGTGTGGATGATGCTTTTCCGAAAGTCAGATGGTATGTCGCCAGACTCATATATTCTACACACCAACGTGAATAGTCGTTTTGTTGCCACTTCCCCTAATGATTTTAGAAATTCTGATGGAATGTTATCTATCCCTTCTGCCTTATTTGACCGTAATTCCTCCAAAGCTCTTTTAAATTCCGATTCTAATATTGGATCCCCTATCTCTTCTAAATCGACTCCTGTTTCTTCTTCTATCACCGTTTCTAAGACAACAACAACCTATCCTCTATCAGGTCGACCATTATCGTCCGTCCCACAGCACCTTGCAGCAAACGCACGTGAGATCCCAAGATCTCGTCACGATACCTGACAGCACTTAAAGCTTGCCGATTCACCTGTACAATTTCATGAAAAGGTGTTCAAGTGGTTGACATAACTCATGCCCACACTTTAGGGATCCTCCTCGATATTGGTCTCTTTCCACAATGTTTGGGTCCTGAAATCATCTTCCAAGTTCCCTCCAGATGTGAATTCGTCGACAGTCATTCTCCAGACAGAATCGGGACTCACCTGTGAAAAGAAAATTGACCCATTGTTCGACCGTCCAGGTGGCATGTTGGCGAGTGCGCTCTAGTTGTTCCCTTCCGTGTCGTGTCAAATGTACACGTACAGCAGGTCTCCGACAGTAAAGGCCATTCTGCCGACGCCTTCTGTACAGCGTTTGCCTCGATACAGCATGACCAGTGGATGCCGCGAGGTCAGATGCCAGTTGCCGTGCAATACCAAGGCGGTACCGTGGTACCTTGCAACCAAATAACGGTCCTCTCTTTCTGATATGACTTGTGGTCGGCGCTGCCGTCACCTTGGGGATATGGTTTCGATGTCGGTAAACTGTCGCCATATCCGAACAATGACAGAACGAATCACAAAAAATGGTTCAAATGGCTCTGGGCACTATGCGACTTAACTTCTGAGGTCATCAGTCGCCTAGAACTTAGAACTAATTAAACCTAACTAACCTAAGGACATCACACACATCCATGCCCGAGGCAGGATTCGAACCTGCGACCGTAGCGGTCGCTCGGCTCCAGACTGTAGCGCCTAGAACCGCACTGCCACTCCGGCCGGCCAACGATTCACAATAATCAGTCGGGCCACATCAGTTTTCGACTGCCTTGTTTCCATTCTTCCTGAGGTCATAGAGTACATAGTGTCTGGTAGGCGTCTTCTCTGTGCCGTATAGCACCGTCTTTGACTGTTGAGCCGTGGTGGGCCTTTTCTGGCACACCACCTCTTTGGACGACACTGTTGTGATCTGGGGGGGGGGGGGGGGGAGTGTTTTGCGGTCGCGGCAGTTGGAGCGAGACTCGCTATGAGGCGGAAGGAAGTGCTCGCGGGGACGAAGGAGGAAAACACACGGGCTGGCCCAGCAGCGGCGCGGCCGCTCTGCCTTGCAACACGGTCGTGAGTTTGTGGTGGACCTGCCTGATGTCAACTCCGGGTGCTGTTCGTCGCATTACTTTGGTGCCTGTTTTCTCGGAGAGACCCTTCCCTCCACACTATCTCGAACAACGCTCTCCATCGAAGGTGTAAGAGATTTTGGTGCCTTCGTTTCGTTGAACGATTTGCGTTGCAGCGAGTGTACTTGTTGTTTGTTTGCCCTAATGTACGTGTTGATGAAGTAAGATGGTTCGAATGGCTCTGAGCACTATGGAGCTTAACATCTATGGTGATCAGTCCCCTAGAACCTAACGACACCACACAACACCGAGTCATCACGAGGCAGAGGAAATCCGTGACCCCGCCGGGAATCGACCCCGGGAACCCGGGGCGTGGGAAGCGAGAATGCTACCGCACGACCACGAGCTGTGGACTAATGAAGTAAGAGCTGCCGGCAAGGTGTGTGACCGTATGGAGACCAGCAGTCACTACTTCCTTTAAAAAATCAGTGTTCCCAAATGATGTAGTAACTGTAAGGTACCGGTACTGAAGATATTAGGTTATAGTGTAGTTGTAATGTTCTGAATACCAAGCTTACACAATTGGCAGCTACATTGCAGACCTATGCAACGAAATAAAAGTGTACAAAACCTAGTATCGTTGTGAAGTTGTGCATTTGAATAACGTTATATTATCTTGAGACTTTTTCCATTTCATCTTTGTACACATTGTCGGCCTTGATCATATGTGGAAATATTGTTTGGCAAACTATGAAAGTGTGAAAGTCTGATACTATATTTTCGGCATTGGATTTGTGTACAGCTCTTAGTTTAAATTTTTTTACCGAATTGATATTGCTGTAAAACTTTAGTCACTTCTATTGAAAACATTTATTTGTTCTTCGTTTATATTGTTATTTATTGATCTCTTAACTTATATTAATTGATGTTTGCTTGGTGTTTGCCATGTTTTCAGCAGTCTGTTTGTGTTCCAGTTTTCTGCGAGTTGGGGTGTGTGGGAGCGACGCCACGTTCCGCTTCGGTGCACAGAAGCTGTGACGTGTCGTCTAATGGGAAGTCACTCCCGGTTGGGCCCCGGGGATTAGGTGTTGTTTTGGGCGACTGGTGTGCTGCTTCCGGCATTTTAAGTCACCTTTAGCCCAGGACAGACTGGCGTCACTGCCCGTTTGATAGACATTTTAAGAAAAGGGTTCGTAATTTGCTTGTGAATCAGTTGTATTAATTAATTTGTTGTGCCCCTCGTGGGCCTGAGTGGCCGTGCGGTTCTAGGCTCTCCAGTTTGGAACCGCGTGACCGGTACGGTCGCAGGTTCGAATACTGACTCGGGCGTGGATGTGTGTGATGTCCTTAGGTTAGTTAGGTTTAAGTAGTTCTAAGTTGCAGGGGACTGATGACCACAGCAGTTAAGTCCCATAGTACTCAGAGCCATTTGAACCATTAGCTCCTCGTGTTATTTGGGTTCGCAACGAACCTTGTAAAGCACTTTCATATTGCTGATTATTGAAAAAAAACTATGTGTGCCACCTTTTAATATCACCTTCTGATGGTGATTTATGTTTTTTAAGTATCTAAATCTCTGTGCCTCATCTTTTAAGTCACTTGTTGTGATTATATATTTTGATAATGTCTTAAACACAGCCAAGTGTTGATTGCCTCTTGCCTGTTTTATAAAAGCTTGTTTTGAATAAATATTATTTATTTGGTAGTTGTTGTGTTAAGGAGTGACATAGTTGGTGGCCTTGACCTTCCACGGTAAGTGTACCCCTCATCCCGACTTCCTAAGTCACGACTGTGTACAAAGAGATTGTGGATGTGGGTCCACCCAGCAAACGCTATTCCGCTTGACAGGTACTCTGGCGTTGGCTTAGTTGTCCGTGGACCAGAATGCCACCTGCGGTGCAGAACACGCTCTGTGCGCTTGGAGACCAGCAACAGCTGCTCTGCTGTTCTAACGAGCCGACTGCCTGCTCGTCAAGGACTCTGACTTGCACAGTGCACACGACAGTCGAAAATGTGATATCAACGTTCGATACCACACTTGTTAGGGGTTGCAGTTATCGATCGTGGTCCGTATTAGTATCGTTGGACCCGCGAGTCGCGACCAGCGCCGCTCCGCGACTTGTGACAAGTTTCTAGCGAGCTCTCGTCCACTCTTGCTCCGGACGTCAAGTAGTAAAGTAGCATAGCCCTTAGCTGAAAGGAAGCAACCTCTAACAAGGCGCTTAGCAACGTATGGCCTAAGTGAGACCTCAATTGTTATCTGTTTATAATTATATGTAATCTAAATAATTAATGGAAAGTCTCATATAAAGATGTAAAACAAATACAAAAAAAGAGATAGAGGGGCTGGCCAGTACTTACCTCAGCTCAGTACAGCCGATAGATACACAAAAAGCAACCAAAAATTTACGTTCCTAGCTTTCGGAATAAATGTTCCTTCATCAGGGAGGAGAGAGGGGAAAGAAAGAGAAGAAGGGAAAGTGGATTTAGTTACTCACAACCCAGGTTATGAAGCAACAGGGAAAGAAAAACTGGGAGAGTAGCAAGGATGCAGGCATGGTTGTCAGAGGTAAGCCAAAGATATTCTACTGTAAGTACTGTGCCAGCTTCAAACCAAAGAGGATGCATACAGAAGTAAAGAGGTATATAGTATAAAGATGTAGGATGAAAAGATGCATGAATGGCTAAAGAGGAAAGGGAATGAGGAGAAGACTGAAGAGTAAATGAGAGTGAGGTTGTTTAACGTAGGTTCAGTCCAGGGGGATAGTGGGAACTTGCACTCCAACACATCCTTTCATCCCGCCATCCCCCTGGACTGAACCTACGTTAAACAACCTCAGTCCCATTTACTCTTCAGTCTTCTCCTCTTTCCCTTTCCTCTTTAGCCATTCATGCATCTTTTAATCCTACATCTTTATACTATATGCCTCTTTACTTCTGTATGCATCCTCTTTGGTTTGAAGCTGGCACAGTACTTACAGTAGAATATCTTTGGCTTCCCTCTGACAACCATGCCTCCATCCTTGCTACCCTCCTATTTTTCCTTTCCCTGTTGAGTAACTAAATCCACTTTCCCTTCTTCCCTTTCTTTCCCCTCTCTCCTCCCTGATGAAGGAACATTTATTCCGAAAGCTAGGAACGTAGATTTTCGGTTGTTTTTCGTGTATCTATCGGCTGTACTGAGCTGAGGTAAGTACTGGCCAGCCCCTCTATCTCTTTGTTAGTATAATTACATGTATGCAGCCAAGAAGAATCCTGTACAACCAGTTAAGTACAATATACGTTATTTTTTACCAACGACTTCTAATTATTTTAGTCGTTGCAAATCCAGACCATGCAGCGAGCACCTTATCGACGTTACTGACAAACCTGCTGTGATTTACATGTTTCTATTTAGCATTGGCCACCAGTCAATATTGGCGGCTACTTGTTCGTCGTCATCATAACAGAAACCATGGATGTGATTCTTGTTTAGTGTAAGGTCACAGCATGTTTCCGATAACAGGAGGATAGCGCAGCAATGTCGTCGTTAGGCTGTATGGCACAATATCAAGAGCAGCAGAAAATGATGGGAGTGAGTTTCTTTTTGAATATGAAGATAGGGTAAAGAACACGTTCTACATCTGCACCGGTACTCCGCAATCCACCTTACTGCACGCGGCGGCGGCATCCCGTGCTACTACTGGTCATTGCTTTCTTGTTCCACTCTCAAACAGAACGAAGGAAAAACGACTGCCTATACGCCTCGGTATGAGTCCTAATTTCTTGTATCTCATCTTCGTGGTTCTTATGCGCAGTGTATGATGGGGACAAGAGATCTTACTGCAGACACCTTCAAATGCGGGTCCTCTAAATTTTTTAAGTAAAGTTGCTCGAAAAGAACGTCGTGTTCCCTCCAGGAATTCCCATCTGAGCTCCCGAAGCACCTCCGTAACACTTGCGTATTGTTTGAATCTACCAGCAACAAATCTAGCAGCCCGCCTCTGAATTGCTTTGATGTGTTCATCTTATCTATTTTGGTACGGATCCCAAACACTAGAGAAGCACTCAAGAATAGATCGCACCAGCGTCCTGTATGCCGTCTCCATTCCAGATGAACTACACTTTACTAGAATTTCGCATCGCTTTACCATGTTACTCTCAGATATTTAAACGACATGACTGTGTCATGCAGGACACTACTAATGCTGTATCCGAACATTACTGGATTGTTTTTCCTACTCATCTGCTTTAACTTATATTATTCTACATTTAGAAGCTAGCTGCCATTCAGCACACCGACCAGAAATTTTGTAGCGGTCATCTTCCAACCTCCAACAATTACTTAACTTCCATACCATGCCGTACAGCATAGCATCATCAGCAAACAACCCCAGATTGTTGCCAAACCTGTGCGCCAAATCATTTATGTGCTTAGAGAATAATAGCGTTCCTGTCACAATTCTCTGCGGCACTTCTGACGATACCCTTGTCTCTGATGAATACTCGCCGTCGAGGTTGAAATCCCTAAACAAAGGATGGGGTAGGACAAGGAAAGCATGGAAGGGCGAACCCGGACTAACAGCGCCATTTCTCGTTTGAATGGTTATATTTATTGAAGTGCCACATAATAGAAAGAATAAATAATTAAAATAATCACAAATAGTTATGAGCGACAGGGCAAGGCTTATTAGTTCCTTACAGCAATAATCAGCTTCAATAAATGATAAATTTTTAAATCAAAGAAGCTCCCAACACATAAGAAGGAAAACGCATTTCTGATATCAGCATAAAATATACTGAATATTTTATCAAGTACCCAAAAAACATCAAAATAGATAAATGTTGGCCACAAGTGAAGCAAATACTATCCTAATTTTGGCTTAAATCAGTAATTATGATTAAATCATTGCAAATATTTGCGTAACATAATAATCAACACAGTACCCTGTGCTTGAGGAAGCTTAGAGAAAACGTAGCTACCCGAAGTTCATATCGTAACATGGCGTTAAAAAATATTCCAAATGAGATGTACAACTTTAAATAAAACCTTAAATAACGTTCCGTAGAACAGAACACTATGTAATAAAGCCACCACTTAATTTAAAATGTACTAGCAGGCAGCACGACCCAGCGGGCTAAGGCAATCGCGGACGCGCTCCAAAGGCAGCCAATAAACACCAAGGCTGTGTGTAACAGAAAAAAGTGCCCTCCCCCCCCCCCCCCCCTTAGAAGGCTAAGTAGAGTAGTTAACCAACACTACGTAGGTTAAACACAGGCGAAACTAACAAATTAAGCAATTATTAATGGCCACCTCTCGAGAAACGATTAGCAGACGACTATTTAATATGCCTCCAAATTTCAAAAATTAACCTATTTTAACCGAATTTACAAAATATCAAGAATGCGTAGTAGTGGCGAAGATAATGTCTCTTAAACCATTTAATTGAATAAAATTTGATAGAGGAAAGTTTAATAAACGCCTACAGAATAAGATCTAACAGTAATTTGTACAAATCACAGTTATGTAAGGAAAATGACAAGTTTACCTCTACGAGGCGGTACTTAATAATTAGATCTTACATGCAATGCTTCCCTCCGTGTTATTTAGACATGAAAATGTCAAACACAATTGTAGAACATTTATTGAATACAGGAAATTTCTGTAAAAGCGAACTAAATATAAAATAAAATATTAAATGTAAAATTCTTAACACTTAGGAGCACAAATTAACCTGCAAAATTTTTGTCACGGCTTATTGCCAAAGCAGTTTCCCATAATTCTACGGCTCAAAAAAGCTGACGTTAATATCAGTGGGAAGATCTAACATTAAGGTGAACCACTGAATTTATTCTTTCACATTGTGTACAGCCAACATAAATACACTACAATGAGGCTCTCTTTGGTACACATAAATAACCAAGGCAGGCACAATTACATATACAGCCAAATATTTGACTCGTCAGAAATATAAATAACCTGAAACAACAGAGCCTTAGCTCAGATAATTACGCTCAAACAAATATTTCAGTAAACCATCAAGCGCAGGCAATAGAGGTGGACGCATCGTAATGTGAGAAATATGATCATAAACGCACAATGTGGCAGATATTTGATAATTCTGGATGTTGTGGTTGGCAGGAGAGCCAACACCGTGTTACTAGAGGAGGCCGAAAGGCAAGCGCTTTAGCTCACGCAGGCTGGCTTGAGGTCTGGAACAGGACAAGGAAATTAGAATTTAGAAAAACGGATGTAGCTGGTGGAATACTTAACTTTAATCCATTAATGACGAACGTCGGTCTGGACGGTACATGATTCTCAATATCAATAGTAACTGATAATGGCGCTTTGCTAGGTCGTAGCAGATAACGTAGCTGAAGGCTAGGCTAACTATCGTCTCGGCAAATGAGAGCGTATTTAGTCAGTGAACCATCGCTAGAAAAGTCGGCTGTACAACTGGGGCGAGTGCTAGGAAGTCTCTCTAGACCTGCCGTGTGGCGGGCCTTGGTCTGCAATCACTGATAGTGGCAACACGCGGGTGCGACGTATACTACCGGACCGCAGCCGATTTAAAGGCTACCACCTACCAAGTGTGGTGTCTGGCGGTGACATCACACTGGAAGTATCAAGCGGAAGAGGACAGAAGGACACTGTATTCAGCTTAGTGTCTTAATTCCGACTTCAACAATTATACCAAGTCTTGACATAAACAGAGCTAACGCCTGACTGAGCCAATATGTCCAGGACTCGTCCATGATGCTCTCCACTCTCACTCGCTGCCTGTCCCGTAACTGTTCCATCATCGCTGCTCAAGGCCTAGTTTAGACTCACTCTGCCAGAGATAATCCACGACAAGCTACAATCGATTCCTATTGCCAGTAGTAGTGCCAGAGAATAATGCCGGAAATCCAGGCACGCCTAATGAATTGCGCAACCCCTAGCGCTCAGAGGACAACATAGTGGTTTCTATAACTAAAGTCTTCGAGCCACTCACATACCTGTGAACCTATTCCATATGCTCGTATCTCCTTTAAAAACCTACAATGGAGCACTGTGTCAAATGCTTTTTGCAGATCTAGAAATATGACCTCCATGCATAGCCGAAGTATATCATGTGAGAAAAGGGCAAGCTGAGTCTCGCACGAGCTATTGTTTCTAAAACCGCGCTGATTACTGGACATAAGCTTCCCAGTCTCAAGAAAATTTATTATATTCGAAATGAGAATATGTTAAAGAATTTTGCAGCAAATCGACGTTGAGGATACTGGTCTGTAATTTTGCGGGTCCGTTGGTTTGCCCTTCTTAAACACAGGAGTAATCTTCGCTTTTTCCAGTCGTCCGAGACTTTGCACTGGGTGAGAGATTCGAGATAAATGTAAGATAAGTAAGGGGCAATCCCGTAGAGTACTCTTTGAAAAATAGAATTGCCAGCTCGTCTGGAACTGGTGACTTACTTGTTTTCAACTCCTTTAATTGTTTCTTTACATCAGGGATGCTTGTTACTATGTCGTCCACACAGAAGTCTATTCGCTGGTCAGACGACGGTATGTATGTACGATCCTCCTGAGTCAACGACTTCTTGAACGTAAAATTTAAAACTTCGGCTTTCGTTTTGCTATCTTCAACTGCCACACCAGAATGGTCAACAACTGACTGGATGGAAGCCTTAGACCCACTTAGCGATTTTAAGTAGGCCATAATTTTCTCGAGTTCACTGCGATAACTTTTGCTAAGGTATGACGGTGATAGTAGTTGTATGCTTCAAGCATACATCTTCTCACAGACGCACGAATATCTATTAATCTTTCCTTGCCGTCATTTGCGTTACTGTGAAAAGTTCAGTGATATGATAATTTTCGGGATACTTAAACCAAACCAAGCCAACAACAACAGTTACATGCAGAAAATGAGGAGCTCGACAGAGTACACGATGGCATGAAAGGGCACTGAAGTATGTAAAGGGAGATGAGAAGGTAGTAATCAAGAGGAATCGGAATAAGAGGAAACTGAATGAAATGTTTACTGGTAGAACGCTTTGACGCAGTCATCGGCTGGGGAATATTTATAGGCTAATCCTAATCTCCTTCTCTCCCCTGTCTCTGTCACCTCCGTCTCCCCTTTCCTTGTCCATGTCCTCTTCCCCTCTCTGTCCATCTTCTTCTCCCTCACTCTCCATCTCCTCCTGTCCTCTCTATGTCACCCTGTCAGTCCGTCACCTCCTTACTGTTTTCTGTGTCAACTTCCTCAAACGCCTCTGTCCATCTCCTTTTCTCTCTTTCTCTGAACTTGAGCCTTGTTTATTGTTATTGTAAATTCACATTCTAATGAAATACAGTTTTTCTTACAATTATTCAGTGTGAACAGGGATCACACATCGAGTCGATAGGCGAGTTGTTACGATACCTCGATCAATGTATCAGGAGTAACTGTTGCAAATAGCACTCTTTCTAAAGTCGGATAGATCAGTTGGTAACGGAGGCACAGACACAGGATCGCGTCGGATCGTGTGCGAACGTGGACGTCATGCATAAAATGCTGCGTTAACCGGCCCCTTGCGTCCAATCCACCGGTCGGATACAACGTCGTTTAACCCGTCGCATACTGTTATGCCGGCGAGGCGGCGCACCATCTTGCTTCCAAATAAAGATGCGTTGTTCAGCTTCCTCCCATTGAGGCACGGGCCATAGCTGTAGCACATCAACATAAGAAACATCAGTTACCGTTTATTCACCGAAAAAGAAAGGCCCATAAACTTTTCGCGGGAATATTTCTTGGGTCTAAGCGTGAAAGACTCCCACTCGTTCAACACGTTTTTCAACACTCTTTGTCATTCTATACTCTTCCCACTGCATACAGGTATACAAACAAAACTGTTTGAGTTGCTCTTTCATCTGGTGTATTACGAGGGCTATTCGGAAGGTAAGGAACGATAGGTCGCGAAATGGAAACCACAGTGAAAATCAAAACTGTTTTATTTGCAACAGTTAGCTACAACTTCCAGCTACTTATCTCTATAGTCGCCGATCCGACGTAGACGTTTGTCGTAGCGTTGTACCAACTTTCCAATACCCTCCTTATAGAAGGCAGCTGCCAGTGCTTTCTGCCAATTTTCTACACTGGCCTATAGCTCGTTGTCTGTGCCAAAATGTTGTCTTCATAGACAGCGGTTCATGTGAGCAGAGATGAAAGTCAGAGGGAGGCAATTACGGGCTGTATTGTGGGTAACCAAACATTTCCAATTGAAAACGATGCAGGAGCATCTTCATTGTCCGTGCAGAATGCGGCTGAGAATCGTCATGAAGAAGAAAACGCACGACAATTATGTAATGTAAGCTGCATAGCTTCAGGCGAAATTTCTCACCAGGCCCTCGTACTTGGCGGGAGACACTATTGTTCTAGGTATCTTCATATGCTCCCTGTGTGCTCAGAACTCAAAAGAACGACGTAATGCGATTGACGGGCATACTAAAGACACTGCCCAACACACTTGTGCAAAACTTCAACGGATTTTCACTGTGGTTTCCATTTCGCTACCGATCGTTCCTTACTTTCCGAATAACCCTCGTATTTACAATTGTAGGTTGAACGTAATAGAAGCTACAACGCCTTAAACCCGGTATGTTCATTTTGAATCCCCTGTATATATGTATATTAGAATTCAATGTTGTGTCAGAATTTCAAAGCCATCAGTCAGAAACGTTCGGGGTTTAACGATTTTGAACAAACTAACATTTACACTTTTGTAACGATTCCTCTTTTAATACACATATGTACCAGACTGCATTCTAGTAGGGTTATAAAAACACGCGAGTATCGAATTCAATGTTGTCTGACAATTTCAAAGGAATCCGTGAAAGACTTTCAAAGATTTGAGATTCCGAATAAACAAACATCTACTTTTTGGCTTGCCTATAAACAGTACGTGTTCCTAATCGCAAATTTCCGAAACATTTTGACCGAATACTTTGAAGTTTTGACACAATACTGCACTGGAATACGAGTGTGCTATTTTGATATTTTGACACAATATTGCACTGGAATACGAGTGTGCTTTTATGTAGCTATTTTTAACTATATGTCACGCATAATTTGTAAAAATTTAACAACACGGTAAGGTTGATACAAAAAATCTAAAAAAGGTAGATTTTTCGTATCAACTTTCCCCTAATGTTAAATTTTTAGAAATTATGCGAGACATACATTAACCCCCCCCCCCCCCTCCCGTAAACCATGGACCTTGCAGTTGGTGGGAAGGCTTGCGTGCCTCAGCGATACAGATAGCCGTACCGTAGGTGCAACCACAATGGAGGGGTATCTGTTGTGAGGCCAGAGAAACGTGTGGCTCCTGAAGAGGGGCAGCAGACTTTTCAGTAGTTGCAGGGGCAACAGTCTGGATGATTGACTGATCTGGCCATGTACCACTAACCTAAGCGGCCTTTCTGTGCTGGTACTGCGAACGGCTGAAAGCAAGGGGAAGCTACAGCCATAACTTTTTCCGAGGGGATGCAGCTTTACTGTGTGGTTAAATGATGATGGCGTACTCTTGGGTAAAATATTCCGATGATAAAATAGTCCCTCATTCGGATCTCCGGGCAGGAACTACTCAGGAGGAAGTTGTTATCAGAAGGAAGAAAACTGGCGTTCTACGGGTCGGAGCGTGGAATGTCAGATCCTTTAATCGGGCAGGTAGGTTAGAAAATTTGAAAAGGGAAATGGATAGGTTAATGTTAGATATAGTGGGAATTAGTGAAATTCGGTGGCAGGAGGAACAAGACTTCTGGTCAGGTGAATACGGGGATATGAATAAAAAATCAAATAGGGGTAATGCAGGAGTAGGTTTAATAAAGAATACTACAAACAGCATAGTGAACGCATCATTGTGGCCAAGATAGACACGAAGCCCACGCCTACTACAGTAGTACAAGTTTATATACCAACTAGCTCTACAGATGATGAAGAAATTGAAGAAATGTATGATGAGATAAAAAAATTATTCAGACAGTGAAGGGAGACGAAAATTAGTAGTATTGGGTGACTGGAATTCGATAGTAGGAAAAGGAAGAGAAGGAAACGTAGTAGGTGAATACGGAATGGCGGCCAGGAATGAAAGAGGTAGCTGGTTGGTAGAATTTTGCACAGAGCATAACTTAATCATAGCTAATACTTGGTTCAAGAATCATGAAAGAAGGTTGTATACATGGAAGAAGCCTGGAGATACTGGAAGGTTTCAGATAGATTATATAATGCTAAGACAGAGATTTAGGTACGAGGTTTTAAATTGTAAGACATTTCCAGGGCCAGATGTGGACTCTGACCACTATCTATTTGTTATGAACTGTAGATTAAAACCGAAGAAACTGCAAAAAGGTGGGAATTTAAGGAGATAGGGCCTAGATAAACTGACAGACCCAGAGGTTGTATAGAGTTTCAGGGAGAGCATAAGGGAACAATTGACAGGAATGGGGGAAAGAAATACAGTAGAAGAAGAATGGGTAGCTCTGAGGAATGAAGTAGTGAAGACAGCAGAGAATCAAGTAGGTAAAAGACGAGGTCTAGTAGGAATCCTTTGGTAACAGAAAAGATACTGAATTTAACTGATGAAAGGAGAAAATACAAGAATGCAGTAAATGAAGCAGACATAAAGAAATACAAACGTCTAAAACATGAGATCGACAGGAAGTGCAAAATGGTTAAGCAGGCATGGCTAGAGGACAAATGTAAGGATATAGAGCCGTATATCACTACTGGTAAGACAGATACTGCCGACCGGAAAATTAAAGAGATCTTCGGAGAAAAGAGAACTACTTGCATGAATATCAAGAGCTCAGATGGAAACCCAGTTCTAAGCAAAGAAGGGAAAGCAGAAAGGTGGAAGGAGTATATAGAGGGTCCATATAAGGGCGATGTTCTTGAGGACAATATTATGGAAATGGAAGAGGATGTAGATGAAGATGAAGTGGGAGATATGATACTGCGTGAAGAGTTTGACAGAGCACTGAAAGATCTAAGTCGTAACAAGGCCCCGGGAGTAAACAACATTCCGTTAGAACTACTGACAGCCTTGGGAGAGCCATCCCTGACAAAACCCTACCATCTGGTGAGTAAGATGTATCAGACAGGCGAAATATCCTCAGACTTCAAGAAGAATATAATAATTCCAGTCCCAAAGAAGGCAAGTGTTGACAGATGTGAAAATTACCTAACTGTCACTTTAATAAGCCAAGGCTGCAAAATACTAACACGAATTCTTTACAGACGAAGGAAAAATTCCTAGAAGCCGACCTCGGGGAGGATCAGTTTGGATTCCGTAGAAATGTTGGAACACGCGAGGCAATACTGGCCCTATGACTTATCTTAGAAAATAGATTAAGGAAAGGCAAACCTACGTTTCTAGAATTTGTAGACTTAGAGAAAGCTTTTGACAATGTTGACTGGAATAATCTCTTTCAAGTTCTGAAGGTGGCAGGGGTAAAATACAGGGAGCGAAAGGCTATTTACAATTTGTACAGAAACCAGATGGCAGTTATAAAAGTGGAGGGGCATGAAAGTGGAGCAGATGTTGAGAAGGGAGTGAGACAGGGTTGTAGCCTATCCTAGATGTTATTCAGTCTGTATATTGAGCAAGCAGTAAAGGAAACAAAAGAAATATTCGGATAAGGAATTAAAATCCATGGAGAGGAAATAAAAACTTCGAGGTTCGCCGATGACATTGTAATTCTGTCAGAGACAGCAAAGGACCTGGTAGAGCAGCTGAATGGAGTGGACAGTGTCTTGAAAGGAGGATATAAGATGAACATCAACAAAAGCAAAACGAGGATAATGGAATGTAGTCGAATAATATAGGGTGATGCTGAGGGAATTACATTAAGAAATGAGACGCTTAAGGTAGTAAATGAGTTTTGCTATTTGGGGAGCAAAATACTGATGATGGTAGAAGTAGAGAGGATATAAAATGTAGACTGGCAATGGCTGGGTCACATAACTAATGAGGAGGTATTGAAGAGAATTGGGGAGAAGAGAAATTTTTGGTACAGCTTGACTAGAAGAAGTAATAGGTTGGTAGGACATTCTGAGGCATCAACGGTTCACCAATTTAGTACTAGAGGGCAGCGTAGAGGATAAAAATCGTAGAGGAAGAGCAAGAGATGAATACACTAAGCAGATTCAGAAGGATGTAGGTTGCAGTAGGTACTGGGTGGCCGGCCACGGTGGTCTAGCGGTTCTAGGCGCTCAGCCCGGAACCGCGCGACTGCTACGGTCGCAGGTTCGAATCCTGCCTCGGGGATGGATGTGTGTGATGTCCTTAGGTTAGTTAAGTTTAAGTAGTTCTAAGTTCTAGGGGACTGATGACCACAGATGTTAAGTCCCATAGTGCTCAGAGCCATTTGAACCATAGGTGAAGAAACTTGCACAGGATAGAGTAGCATGGAGAGCTGCAACAAACCAGTCTCTCAACTGAAGACCACAACAACATCTACATCTACATGATTACTCTGCAATTCACATTTATGTGCTTGGCAAGGGTTCATCGAACCACAATCATACTATCTCTCTACCATTCCACTCCCGAACAGCGCGTGGGAAAAACGAACACTTAAACCTCTCTGTTCGAGCTCTAATTTCTCTTATTTTATTTTGATGATCATTCGTACCTATGTAGGTTGGGCTGAACAAAATATTTTCGCATTCGGAAGAGAAGGTTGGTGACTGAAATTATTGTAAATAGATCTCGCCGCGACGAAAAACGTCTTTGCTTTAATGACTTCCATCCCAACTCGCGTATCATATCTGCCACACTCTCTCCGCTATTACGTGATAATAGAAAACGAGCTGCACTTTTTCTCACCCTTTCGACAACCTCCGTAAATCCCACCTGGTAAGGATCCCACACCGCGCAGCAATATTCTAACAAAGGACGAACGAGTGGAGTGTAAGCTGTCTCTTTAGTGGACTTGTTGCATCTTCTAAGTGTCCTGCCAATGAAACGCAACCTTTGGCTCGCCTTCCCCACAATATTATCTATGTGGTCCTCCCAACTGAAGTTGTTCCTAATTTTAACACCGAGGTACTTAGTTGAATTGACAGCGTTGAGAATTGTACTATTTATCGAGTAATCGAATTCCAACGGATTTCTTTTGGAACTCATGTGGATCACCTCACACTTTTCGTTATTTAGCGTCAACTGCCACCTGCCACACCATATAGTAATCTTTTCTGTTTTTGTGTGAAGGCAGTCCAAGGAATTGCTGTAGGTATTTTTATATGATTTGCGCTTATGGATAGATTGATTCACGAGGACTGTTAGTGTACACAATCTATTACCGCTACGCTAGACAAGACATCTGACGTGGATATTTAATGCTACCCGTGCGAAAACGGAGCAATAGCTCTATAAAGGTACACTCGAATTCCAGTGCAATATTGTGTCAAAATTTCAAAGTATTCGGTCAAAAACTTTCAGAAGCTTGCAATTAGGAACATGTACTGTTTCTAGACAAGCAAAAATGTAAATGTTCGTTTACTCGGAATCTCAAATATATATATACACTTGTATTAGAATGTGACGCTGTGTCAAAATTTCCAAGCAATCGTCAAGAACTTTCATGGATTAATTAGAAAAACGAACATTTTCTTTTTTATTTATATTTAGCGACCTGCTCCGTTTTCGCACGGGTAGCATTAAATACCCACGTCAGATGTCTTTTCTAGCGTAGCCGTAATAGATTGTGTACACAAAAAGTTCTCGTGAATCAATCTATCCATAAGCGGAAATCGTATAAAAATACCTACAGCAATTCCTTGGACAGCCTTCACACACAGACAGAAAAACGCAGTGGAGTGTAATGTACGATCTGTATTGAGGCAGTATGTGTAGATTCTGGTCTAGCTTCGCTGCTCTCTGGAATGTCGGCAGCCGTTTACCGTTTTTTCCCACCAGATACGGCCTTTCCTGCAGCTGACCAGTTTTTAGCTCCCATCGTGGCCACGAGATGTCACTGCAAACGCTAGACAGAAGTCGAACAGATAATAACAAGTATATTATACACTCATCATTACTTACCAGAAATAAATTACACACAGAAATCTTCCTCGTTAACGAATCTATTAGTGAAACCGTACCAAAACTTCAATCGTAGTTCCTGTAATTATTCTTCACATACAGGCAGTAATGCGATGCTGGGACTTAAGTAATACGTATAGATACCCTGAAGAGCCAAAGAAACTGGTACACTTACCGAATATCGTGTAGGGTCTCTGCGAGCCCGCAGAAGTTCCGCGAAATGACTTGACATGGTCTCGACTAATGTCTGACGTAGTGCTGGAGGGAATTTAAGCTATGAATCTCGCAGGGCTGTCCATAAATCCGTAAGAGTACGAGGGGATGGAGATCTCTTCTGAACAGAACGTTAAAAATTATTCGAGGTATGCCCAATAATGCTCATGTCTGGAGAGTTTGGGGGCCAGCTGAAGTATTTAAACTCATAATAGTGTTCCTGGAGCCACTCTGTAGCAATTCTGGACGTGTGGAGTGTCGCATTATCCCGCTGGAATTGGTCCAAGTCTGTCGGAATGCACAATGGATATGAATGGATGCAGGCGATCAGACACTATGCTTAAGTACATGTTGCCAGTCATATCCGAATGCAGACGTATCACGGGTCCCATATCACTCCAACTGCACAGGACCCACACCATGACAGAGCCTCCATCAGCTTGAACAGTCCCCTGCTGTAGATTCATGACATTGTCTCCAAATTCGTAGACGTCCATCCGCTCGATAGCATTTGAAACAAGACTCGTCCGACCAGGCAACATGTTTCTAGTGACAAACAGTCCAATGTCAGTGTTGACGGGCCCAGGCGAGGCGTAAAGCTTTGTGTTGTGCAGTCATCAAGAGTACACGAGTCACCTTCGGCCCCGAAAGCCCGCATCGATGATGTTTTTCATTGAATGGTTCGCATGTTTACACTTATTGATGGCCCAGAATTGAAATCTGCAGTCATTTGCGGAAGGGTTGCTCTTCTGTCACGTTGAACGATTCTCTTCAGTTGTCCTCGATTTAGTTCTTGCAGGATCTTTTCCCGGCACCAGAGATTTGATGTTGTACCGGATTCCTGATATTCACAGTACACTTGTGAAATAGTCGTACGGGAAAAACTCCACTTCATCGCTACCTCGGAGATGCTGTGTCCCATCGCTCGTGCGCCGACTACAAAACCACGTTTAAAATCACTTAAATCTTGATAAGCTGCCATTGTAGCAGCAGTAGCCGACCTAAAAATTGCGGCAGACACTTGTTGTGTTATATAGCCGATACCGACTGTAGTGCCATATTCTACCTGTTTACATATCCCTGTATTTGAATACGCATGCCTATACCAGTTTCTTCGGCTGTTCATTGTAGGCTGATAATGAATAGACTGTCGAAACCGGTATAGTAACTAAACAGTTTATATCAGCATCGACTTACTGTGAAAAATAACATGATCACTGGTACTCTCAGCCAAAATCATTAATTTTTTGTACCAAATAGAATATCTGTGTGTATGAGTACTGAAAGTAAAGAGGTTGAACCTGGGACTCCTGAAAATGTGAAGTACCTGTCATGGATCTCGAACGTATTTGAACAGTTACAGCCAGTTGATATTACTCCTGATGGGTCTGTCGCAGTTAAATACACGGACTGACATCACTTCTCAAACAGCGCTCGGTACTTCCATCGACAATTTAATGTTTGCAGTGGTCTCGACACGAACGATAATTTCGTTCCGTTTTGTAAACGTCCCCTGTTTGTTCAAAACAAAACCAGATTCTCTTAGTCAACATACAGTGTACCACGACGTTTGTGAAATACAGTGTATTGTATACAACAGTGTGATGTAAACTCAATAGTTAACGTTCTGCGTAACACTATCTGTTGTATTAATCTACTGTTCGTTGGTGGAACGACCCGTATACCCTTTTTCCTTCCACGTTGGCAAAAGAGTACTCTTGACGTTCATTTGGTACGCTTCTTGCGGTTTATTGATTCCTCAAAGGATTTGAAGGTTTGGGCCCAAATAAAAATTAAGTTCCACTCATAAAATACAAGAAACAATTTATTTAAAACTACATAAGAAGATCGACCATCTATTTTCGGAGATTACTTAAAACAATTTTAATAGTGACAACAATACTTCGATTAATACAGAGCAGAGCATTTAGACTTCGTTAAACCTTTGAAAACGACAACTTAATAATTATTCTAAAGTTCTAATACAAACCACCGTCCAAATTAAATGCAATTTAACAAGGATTATTTAGCAGTTTTTAGAGTTTTCGGGAATGATCAATATTAGTATATAGAAACCCAAAAGGGGAAGGATCAAGTGCTCCAAGATATGAACCAAAGTTAAAATAAAATTTATGATCTACAGCAGTTACAGAATAACTGCGTTATGAGAAACACACCAACATAAGGAATGGTGCAAACCGCCTTAGCTGCCCAGGCGGGAGTTGACTACGAGTATAACGTCCGGCGCCGACTGGCCAACCGGTCCGCCGCTCTGACCTTTAAGCTAAGCACAGGAGCAGAACTTACCTGTAACACACAAAAGACGCTCTTAAAAATACACATGACAATTAAATAACAAGTCAAGGCTCCGGCCGCAATATCGGGTGTGAGTTCAGCTGAGGATAGATCGATGATACAAAATCTTCAGTTGAGCGAGCTAAGAACACGACGAATAATTAATAATTAGATTTTATCCGCTTCTCTTTCCCCCAAATAGTAAACGACTCCCGAAGAGCTCCAGAAAGAGGTCAGGTTAGTGGCAAAATTTAACACGGGAGAAGGGAGCGCACACAAGTAGCAGAAAGTGACAGAAAATTTAAGTTGACTCGCTCACACTACTTTTAAAACTGAACGAGCACATCCCAGGGCGAATACGTTACTTTTCTGCCGTCCAATTTGCACCTTACCTTCCCGCGAAGTGGAAGCAAGGTACACAACGCAGCGGCCTCAACCAAGTTGGCCTGCTCTGTTTCTCAGTTTAAGATGCACAAATACAACAGTAAAGTCAATATCCACAGACAATAATGAGCAAAGTTAATACGAGTGGGACCCGCAGGTTAACGGTCTGGTAGAAACAAGCACCGACAGTGCAACTACCGACCGGTATGATTCTGAGGGGAACGGTTATCCGTCGAATAATCCTACATTGACCTCCACTTAAATGCAGCACAGAAACGGAAGCGTAGTTCCAATAATTCCACACTAAGTATATCATCACCGGATTCTTAATCGACATTGAAGACAGTTGATGTGGTTGGCGGCGGCAGGAAGGTCAGCGGACACAATTCCAACAGGGCACACCTCCAACGGCCGATCCTACTGCAGACAAACCACACCCTTCTGACCGCTTTGCTCCTTTCCAGCCAAACGTTCCAGAGAGCGTCACACTCTCGACGCCCCGCGTCTTATGTGAGCACGGCGTCTTCTGTCGGACCCAGGAGCTTTGGAAGCTAGAAGGCCACGAGCTAACACCGCACAGCTTCATCCACAACCGCCTCTCAGCTCCCTCTGCTCGCCTGGTACTGTACTCTCGAATTCCCCTTTTTCAGCACACGCATGACCTCTCACTAACCCGTTTGTGCACCAGAATCTTTGCCTCAAAGACGTGCTTCGATATATCGATATGTCGTGGCACGGCTCATTATTATTGGACTCGTATACATGTAAAATAAACGTGTGTGGACTAGTTTGCACGTAAATAAAATATAGCTGTTATTATATTAAATTCAGCTCTGAAGCGCCATATCTCATACAATTATAAAATGATTAAATGCTTCAATTTATTGGTGAGTACACACCAACGCTTGGTAACACTCAACAGTTGTTGTACTAATATGGTACAAGGACGGGAACGCGCATCTCTTTACCAATTAGAATGTATATAGCAAAGATAAATTGAACGCTGGTGGTGGAAGCGTGTTTGTAGTCATAGAAATTACGATATTACCTAATGAGATTTGTACAGATTCCGAATGCGAAATAATTTGGGTTAAGACAAAGTGTTAAAGGTGGATCAAACACGGACATGAAACCCTGCAAAATATTTTGCGTAAATTTCCTGGTCATATTATAGCGTTAGGTGGAGATTTTAGCATACCAGCTATATATATTGCGAGACTCAAGTGGTTAGAACGGGGAGCAGGGGCAGAGAACCATTGAAACTGTTCTTGGTGCTTTCTCCGAAAATTACCTTGAGCAGTTAATCACAGCACAGACTCGTGGAGATAACATCTTAAATCTACTGGTGACAAACAGATCTGAACTATTTGACTCAGCGTAGAACATGGAAGCATTGATTATTACACCGTTACATCATCACTGAATACGACTTTAAACAGGAATGCAAAGAAAGGCAGAAGATCTTTCTACTTAGCAAGTGCGACAAGAAATAGCCATAAAATTACTTGAGCCATCAGCACGGCAATTTTATCTCCAGCACTAACAGGAAAAAAATGGTTCAAATGGCTCTGAGCACTATGGGACCACACTACCACTTCATTTCCGAAACACAGATGCCAACAAACTGTAAGTAATTACTAATTTATGTAAAAAAAAAATAAAAAAATAAAACGCGACGTGAACTGTCTGACAACCTAAAAATAACGAAACTGTATCGTTCTAGACCTCACTGCAGATACCTTAGAGTAAGAAAAAGGGGAAACGCGTCTAGGAAAAATAAATAAATTGCAGCAAGAAAAGGCGGTTGTATTTACCAAACGAGTATTACTGTGCTTGCTCCGGAGGATGGCCATGCAAACAAACTTGTTATCACTTGGTTCAAATGGTTCAAATAGCTCTGAGCACTATGGGACTCAACTGCTGTGGACATCAGTCCCCAAGAACTTAGAACTACTTAAACCTAACTAACCTAAGGACATCACACACATCCATCCCCGAGGCAGGATTCGAACCTGCGACCATAGCGGTCACGCGGTTCCACACTGTAGCGCCTAAAACCACTCGATCACTACGGCCGGCTCACTAGCAGCAACAGTACAAGGTGGAGTATCGATCAACGAAATTCAAGAGCATTGTGCAACAGGCTTTAGACGGGTGTCGAGGAAAGTTATGAGGGATGGGAAAGAGCGTCTGTGGTTTAACAGCCGTGTCAGAAAACTGCTGCGAAATAAATGGCATCGCTGCAAATCTGAAAGTAGCCAAGTCCTCATAGACGAACTGAAATTAGACCAAACCAAAATTACCATAGGGAGCGACATGCGAGATTCGTTCAACGAATTCGAAAGTAAAATTCTGTCACCGACTTGACAGAAAATGCTAAATAGTTTTGGTCTTATGATAAACCAATAATCGAATCGGGCTATCTGTCCAGACACTCTGTGGCCATAATGGCACTGAAACGGAGGACGACACAGAAATGGCCGAAACACCGACCGTCTTTTTCCAAAACTGTTCCCCAGAGGAAGCTCGCACTATAGTCCCTACTTTAAATCGTCGCACGAAAGACAAAGTGGCTAACGTAGAAACAAGTGACCATGGGATAGAAAAGCAGCTGAAATTGCTCAATAGCAGGAAGGCCACTGGATCTAACGGTGTACCAGTAAGATTCTATATAGAGTGCTAAAGAGCTAGCCCTATTCTAGCACTAGTGTACCTCAGGTCTCTCGAGGAGTGAAGACTTTCAAATGATTGGAAAAAAGCACAGGTCGTTCTCATTTTCAAGGCCCACAAAACTGTAGGCTTCTATCACGGATGTCGATCAGTTCTAGAATTTTGGAACACGTTTTATGCTCGTGTATTATGACGTTTATGGAGCCCGAAAATCTCCTCTGTAGGAACCAACATGGGTTCCGAAAACAACGATAGTGTGAAACCTAGCTGGCTTTGTTCGTCCAAGAGATCCAAAAAGCAGTTATAGCCAGGTAGATACACAACAGTGCATTCGGTACAGTTCCGCACTGCCACCTAATGGACCAAATCCAAGAGTACGGAATATCAGACCAGCCGCGTGACTGGACTCAAGAGTTTCTAACAAACAAAACGCAGCATATCGTTCTGAACGAACAGCAGTCTTTGGTCGTGAACCTCGGGCATGCTGCAGGGTAATGTTATGGAATAGTGACCTAATAAATAACATGGGAAGTTTCATAACGTTTTTCGCGGAACATGCAATTGTATACACTGGAGTCTACACATCAAAAAAGGTTTTGCATCATCCCGGTTCCCAGAACCCACTAAGACGATCGTTGAATGTGGATATTGTATCACAGTCACAGTTCCTTCGACTGTTCAGAAATATCACTAAACCCTCTCAAATATGTAAACAACCATGCATGAGCAGTGCCTATTAGACGGACGGGGTCCTACAGCCGATGTGTTCCTGTCATTCCACCAGGAAGGAGGTACACAGCTCGTGTTGTCTGTAGTTCAACCATGCCTAGAAGGTTAATACCGCGGTTCTATCGCGCCCGCATTGTTACTTTGTGCCAGGAAGGGCTCTCAAAAAGGAGTGTCCAGACGTCTCTGAGTGAACCAAAGCGAAGTTGTTCGGACATGGAGGAGATTGAGACAGAAACTGTCGATGACATGCCTCGCTCAGACCGACCAAGGGCTACTACTGCAGTGGATGGCCGCTACCTACGGATTATGGCTCGGAGGACCGCTGGCAGCAACGCCACCATGTTGAATAATGCGATTCGTGCAGGCACAGGACGTCGTGTTACGACTCAAACTGTGTGCAATGGGTTGCATGATGCGCTACTTCACTCCCGATGTCCATGGCGAGGTCCATCTTTGCAACCACGACACCATGCAGCGCAGTACAGATGTGCCCAACAATGTGCTACATGGACCTCTCAGGATTGGCATCGCGTTTTCTTCACCGATGAGTGTCACATATGCCGTCAACCAGACAATCGTCGGAGACGTGTTTGGAGACGACGACTAATGATCGCCTTAGATATGCTGTGCAACGAGTGCAGCAAGGTGGAGGTTCCCTGCTGTTTTGGGGTGGCTTTATGTGGGGCCGACGTACGTCGCTGGTGCTCATGGAAGGCGCCGAAACGGCTGTACGATACGTGAATGCCATCCTCCTACCGATAGTGCAACCATATCGGCAGCATATTGGCGAGGCATTCGTCTTCATGGACGAGAATTCGTGCCCCCTTCGTACATATTTTGTGAATGATTTGCTTCAGGATAACGACGTCGCTCGACTATCGAACATGCCTGGGATAGATTGACAAAGGCTTTTTATGGACGACGTGACCAACCAATCATTCTGAGGGATCTACGCCGAATCGCCCTTGAGGAGTGGGACAATCTGAACCAACAGTGCTTTGATGAACTTGTGAAAAGTAGGCCACGACGAATACAGGCATGCATCAATGCAAGAGGACATGCTACTGGGTGTTAGAGGTACCTGTGTGTACAGCAATCTAGACCACCACCTCTGAAGTCTCGCTGTATGGTGGTACAACATGTAACGTGTGGTTTTCATGAGCAATTAAAAGGGCGGAAATGATGTTTATGTTTACCTCGATTTCAATTTTCTGTGCAGGTTTCGGAACTCTCGGAACCGAGGTGATGCAAACCTTTTTTAATGTGTGTAGAAAGCTGTAGCGAAATGCAGGAAGACCTGCAGAGAATCGACACTTGCTGCAGGCAGTCGCAGTTGATCCTCAATGCAAGCAAATGTAACGTATTACGAATACACAGACAGAAAGACCCTTTACTGTATGATTACACAATTGAAGAACTGTGACTGGAAGCAGTTATTTCACTAAAATATATAAGACTATGCGTATGGAGCGACGTGAAATAGAACGACCACATAAAAGTAATCGCGGCAGAGGCACATGCCATTCATTGGAAGCGTCATCAGGAAATACAGTCCATGAACAAAGGAATTAGCTTAAAAACACTCGTTACACCAATACTTGGACACTGCTCATCAGTATGGGATCTAGAACTAATAGAAACAGAGAAGATTCTAAGAAAAGCGACGTGTTTCGTGACATGTACTACTCACAGAACTGTCACAGAGATGATCAACTAACTTCAGCGGCAGACGCTGCAAGACAGCCGTTCTGCATCACGGTGTAGTATATTTTTAAAGTTCCGAAAATGTCCATTCCTAGAAGAGTCAACAAGTATATTACATTACTGGCCATTGAAATTGCTACACCACGAAGATGACGTGCTACAGACGAGAAATTTAACAGACAGGAAATAGATGCTGTGATATGCAAATTATTAGTTTTCAGAGCATTCACACAAGGTTGGCGCCGGTGGCGACATCTACAACGTGCTGACATGAGGAAAGTTTCCAACCGATTTCTCATCCACAAACAGCAGCTGACCGGCGTTGCATGGTGAAACAATGTTGTGATGCCTCGTGTAACGAGGAGAAATGCGTAGCATCACGTTTCCGACTTTGATAAAGATCGGATTGTAGCCTATCGCGATTGCTGTTTATCGTATCGCGACATTGCTACTCGCGTTGGTCGAGATGCAATGGCTGTTAGCAGAATATGGAATCGGTGGGTTCAGGAGGGTAATACAGGACGCCGTGCTGCGTGCTGGATCCCAACGGCCTCGTATCACTAACAGTCGAGATGACAGGCATCTTATCCGCATGGCTGTAACGGATCGTGCAGCCACGTCTCGATTCCTGAGTCAACAGATAGGGACGTTTGCAAGACAACAACCATCTGCACGAACAGTTCGACGACGTTTGCAGTAGCATGGACTAACATCTCTGAGACCATGGCTGCGGTTACCCTTGACGCTGGATCACAGATAGGAGCGCCTGTGATGGTGTGCTCAACGACAAACCTGGGTGCACGAATGGTAAAACGTCATTTTTTCAGATGAATCTAGGTTCTGTTTCCAGCATCATGATGGTCGCATCCGTGTTTGGCGACATTGCGGTGAACGCACATTGGAAGCGTGTATTCGTCATTGCCACACTGGCGTATTACCCGGCGTGATGGTATGGGGTGCCATTGGGTAGACGTATCGGTCACCTCTTGTTCGCATTGACAGCACTTTGAACATTGGACATTTCAGATGTGTTACGACCCGTGGTTCTACCCTTCATTCCATCCATGCGAATGCCTATATTTTAGCAGGATAATGCACGACCGCTTCTTGCAGGTCCTGTACGGGCCTTTCTGGCTGCAGAAAATGTTCGACTGTTGCCCTGACCAGCACATTCTCCGTATCTCTCACCATTTGAAAACGTCTGGTCAATGGTGGCCGAGTAACTTGCTTGTCACAATACGCCAGTCACTACTCTTGATTAGCTGTGGTATCGTGTTGAAGCTGCATGGGCAGCTGTACCTGTGAACGCCATCCAAGTTCTGTTTGACTCAATGCCCAGGCGTATCAAGGTCGTTAGTACGGTCAGAGGTGGTTGTTCTGGTTACTGATTTCTCAGGATCTATGCACTCAAATTGCTGAAAATGTAATCACATGTCAGTTCTAGTATAATATATTTGTCCAGTGTAGCAATTTTAATGGCCAGTAGTGTAGTTCCTCCTTCGTATATCTCACCAAAAGACCATAAAGGTAAAATTAGAGATTCGAGCCGACACGGAAGCTTACCGGCAGTCGTTCTTATGGCTAACTATTCGCGAGAGGAGGGTGATTGGGGGGGGGGGGGGGGGGGGGAGGGGGTGATAGTGGTGCATACACAGAGTACCCACCGCCACACAACGCAAGGTGGATTGCGAAGTACAGATGTAGATACTTGCTAAAGAATCAGTGGCGGAAATTGTTATAATAAGATGGAATTCACCTTTTATGTGTTGTAGTCTATTAAATTATAATTCTACTAAAAACCATTAGTCAATAAGTGAAATAAAATTACACAGAAGTATTACCAAAAACAAATTACAACTTAAATCCATTTTTAAATTAAAGCTCCTGGAAACTACCACAAACTTCTTTTTTCAAGATAGGTAAAATTGTTAAGTCCTTGAGAAAATTAAGTTAATTTGCAAAAATCACAGCCGGCCGATTCGCCCGAGCGCTTTTAGGCGCTTCAGTCTGGAACAGCGCGTCCGCTGCGGTCGCAGGTTCGAATCCTGCCTCGGGCATGGACATGTGTGATATCTTTAGGTTCGTTAAGTTTGAGTAGTTCGAAGTTCTAGGGGACTCATGATCTCAGATGTTACGTCCCATAGTGCTCAGAGCCATTTGAACCTTTTTTGCAAAAATCACATGTTTCACATTAACAGAACTTCTCCTGTTTTGAGGTACAAGATATTGGACGACCGAAAAAGTTTTACATAACTGTCCACGCGTTATACAACTACATAATTTTAAAAACATTTAAATTTCTTCAAATGATGAAAACTGCAACAGTTGCGTCGAAATGATTTATTAATCACGACATTATAGTCACATTTTAGTTAACAAACTGATTACCAAAAGAAGATTCAAAAATCATAATTGGAATTGTCTTAAAACAAGAGCTCCGAACTAATATAATGTTGATTCTCAAATGAGGTATGCAGACCATTAAATACATAATCTCTTTGAAACATGCGCAGGGGTAAATGCACTAAACTTGCGTCATAAAGTACGCAATCGTCATGTACAAAACAGCCAGTGGAGCTACAAAAGGACGTAACGCTGGGAACAAAAATCATTAAATAAGAAACGGCGTCATAAAACTAGGAAAAGAACTCTCAGCCGAAACAAGCTTACCGGACGTTAAGGTACGTCTTCCCGACTGCAGCGGTCAACGAAAACGCACAGCAGAGCATGCGCAGAACCAGAGGAACCGACATAGCAGGCTAGGGACCACGAACAAATGCGAAAAGCAGTCGCAGACTGCTTAGATGAATTTTACTTACCATCTGACTTTCGGAAGAAGATCATCCACACAATTCCGAAGATTGCAAGGGCTGACAAGTGCGAAAATTATCGAAAAATCAGCTAAACAGTTCATGTATCCAAATTGCTGACGAGAATAATATACAGAAGAATAGAAAAGAAAATTGTAGATGTGTTAGATGATCAGTTTGGTTTTCGGAAAGACAAGGACATCATATAGTCAGTTCTAACGTTCAGGTTGATAGTGGAAGCAAAATTAAAGGTATATCAAGAAATGTTCGTAGGATCAGTAGACCTGGAAAAAGAGTTCGACAATGCAGGATGGGACAAGATATTCGAAATTCTGAGAAAAATTGGAGTAAGCTATACGGAGAGACGGGTAGTATACAATATGTACAAGGGCCAAGAGGGAACGACAGAAGGGGAAGACCAAAAACGAACTGCTTGGATTAAAAAGGGTGCAAGACAGGGGTGTAGTCCTCACCCCTTACGTTCAATCTATACATCGAAGAAGCAATGATGGAAAGAAAAGAAAGGTTCAAGAGTGGAATTAAAATTCAAGGTGAAAGGGGGATAAGATTTGCCGATGACATTGCTGTCCTCACTGAAAGTGAACGAGAATTGCGGGATCTGCTAGGTGGAATGAACAATCTAATGAGTACAGAATACATATTGAGAGAAAATCGAAGATAGGCGAAAGTAGTAAAATGTAGCAGACATGAGAACAGCGGGAAATTTAATGTGAGGATTGGTGATCCCGAAGTGGATGGCGTTAAGGAATTCTGCTACTGGGTATCAAAATAACTCATGACGGACGGAGCAAGCAAGACATCAAAAACACACTAGGACTAGTAAAAAGGTCATTTCTGTCTGATAGAAGTCTTCCAGTACCAAACACAGGCCTTAATTTGAAAAGAAATTTCTGAGAATGTACATTTGGAGCACAGCATTGTATGGTACTGAAAGAGGGATTGTGAGAAAACTGAAAAAGAAGAGAATCGAAGCATCTGAGATGTGGTGCTACAGAATAATGTTGAAAATTAGATGGATTGATAGGGTAGAAAGTAAGGAGGTTCTCCGCAGAGTAAATGGAAAACATTGACAAATACAGACCACAGCGTCCAATATCACTGCCTTCTCTGGTTTGGGCGATTGACTAAGAATGGTTTGCGTTCCTCCACAGGCAGACAGACACGTCATTGAAAGTGCCCCCAGCAGAACTCAAGCCTTATAAAGATGGAGGGTGGACACACCCCATATTGCAGACAACCTTGAAGGTGGAGCAACCACAGCAATGAGAGTTACTCTTGGGCATTAATAACATATGTTCACTTGAAGATGTGGCTTTTAGTGTCACGAAACCGGTAGTGATCCGGTAATAAAGGACTAAATACTGCTGAAGCGGTTATTAATACCCAAGATGTACGTCCCATGTTAATGACCAATAATGGGTGTCCGGATACTTTGGAGCAAAAGTACATGTACATGACTACTCCGCAATTCACAATTAAGTGGCAGAATGTTCAGCGAACCCCCTTCAAGCTGTTTCTTTGCCATTCCACTCTCGAAAAGCGTGTGAAAAGCACTTAAATACTTCTGTCCGGGTTGATTTATTTTATTACAATAATCATTTCTCCGTATGTAGATAGGTGACAACAAAATATTTTCGCATTCGGAGAAGAAAGTTGGTCATTGAAATTTCGTGAAAAGATTGTGCTGCAACGGAGAAAGCCTTTGTTTTAATGATTGGCACCCCAGCTCGCCAACATACCCGTGACACTCTCTCCCCAATTCCGCTATAACACAAAACGAGCTGCCTTTCTTTAAACTTTTTCAATGTCCTCCTTCAGCCCTATCTGATAATCATTCCATACTGCGCAGCAATGTTCCGGAAGAGGACAGACAAGAGTAGTGTATGCAGTCTGTTTAGTAGATCTGTTGCATCATACAAGTGTTTCTGAGTCTTTAGTTAGCTTTCCCCACAACGTTATCCACGTCATCATTCCGATTCAGTTGAAATCACAGCCTTTAGATTTGTGTGAGATTTCTTTTAGTACTCATGTGGACGAATTCACACTTTCGCACCGAACAGTTACCTTGTATAAATCACTTTGCAACTGAATTTGATCATAAGTGACAGCATCATACTCAAACAATCTAACAGGCCTGGTCAGATCGTCTTCTAATTCGTTTATACAGGTTAGGAACTGCAGAGGACCTGTAAACTTCCTGTTTTACTCGATGACTTTCCGTCAATAACTACGAGCTATGACCTTTTGACTGGAAATCAAGAATCCAGTCGCACAAGTGAGACGATACTCCGTAGACACACAATCTGATTGCAGATCGCTTGTGAGGAACGGTGTCAAAAGCCTTCTGGAAACCTAGAAACATGGAATCAGTCTGAGATCCCCTGTCGATAGCACTCATTGCTTCACGTAAATAAAGAGCAGCTGTCTTTCTTACCTCCGAGGTACATCATAATGTTCGAATGTAGTATATGTTCGAAAATCCTACTGCAAATCGACGTTACTGACATGAGTTTGTTATTCAGCAGATTACTCCTATTTCCTTTCTTTGGTATTGGTGAGACCCGTGCAACTTTCCAGTTCTTAGATACGGATCTTTCTCCGAGCGAGCGGTTGTGATTGGTTGCTCAGTTTGGAGCTATAGCATCAGCATACTATGAAACGAAGCTAACTGGTAAACGCTCTGAATCGGAGGACTTGCCTTTATTAAGTGGTTTAACCTGCTTCCCTATACCGAGTATATCTACTTCTAAGTTACTCAAGTTGGCGGCTGTTCTTGATTACAATTATGGAATATTTACTTCGTCTTCTTTGAAGTAATTTCGCAAAACTGTGTTTAGTAACACTACTTTAGTGGCGCTATCACCTCTGAAGGTATTGATTCCGTCTTGTCGCTGGTGTATTCTACCTCTCTGGCTTTTCTGCGAGTTATCGCTACAGAGTTTCGTTGTGGGGACTATTACAAACATCTCACATTGAAATCTGCACTGAATTTCGAACTTAAGTAAATCATCTCCAGTCATGAAAATTTTGTGTTCTTTTAAATTTAGTATGCTTTTTTCGTTGCTTCTGGAACAGTGTTCTGACCTGTTTTGTGTAGCAAGAGGGATCAGTGCCACGTCTTATTAATTTATTTGGCCACCGATACAATTTCTTTGAATTCAAGGCTGCTTGAATGGGACGTAATACAACCATCGTTTTCCCCTTATTGTAGTCCTGGCTGCGAGTAAGCCAGATGGCAAAGTGCGCTTGGTCCTCGACTCACGTAATATTAATAAGATTATTGTGTCAGTCCGAACACGTCCAGACAATTTAGAGGAACAGCTTATGAAATTCCATAATGTTAAATTTCTTACTATAGTCAACCTGCAGTCTTCATATTGGCAAATAAAACTTTCGAATTCGCCACTCTTTTCAGAAATCTGACGTCGACTGTGAGCAGTTTATCTGTTCGTAATCGATTTCTTCACTCTTTTATTCCTTTGCAAAGTATCACCTAAAATTTTACGTATGAAAAGATGGGTCTGACGTAACATACTGGACACTCTCAGTCGTTACATAAAATTGCTTGAAATTGTCATGACCGTATTTGCTTTATGAGCTTTCTTCGTTTTTGGTTTCTTTTTTCGAAATTATCCCCAACTTTACTGTGTTGGAAGTCACAACCACCTTTTACTAGCATTGACATTAATTGGTTTTGTAGTGGACAATTTCTATCAATTAAATCTATCAAGTCTGACATGAGAGCACTGCTTAAAATTTATCGTATTTTAGAAAAGCCTTTTGGCGCAATTGAATTACTTCAGTCAAAGCACGAGGTAAGAGTACCGCGATTCTCATAACTAATTTTACTTAAAATTGATATTTTAATTAAAAACATTAATTAAGAAACATGAATAACTCTCGTAATACTTTGCTTGGCCAAATCCAATTTCAGTACCGTAATCCTCTGACTGAACGGAATCATTTGATATACATCACAATAACATTCTGACTGATTTTTATTTTGTCACTTGTCTATTGATTTTTTGTTTTTGTATGTTTTCAGCACTTGCACTTTCATATGTACCTGGTTAAAACGTAATATTATAAACACGATTTACCGGGTAACAGATCTGGCAGTTTGTGACAGACTCAGAGTGCCATTTAGATGCATTTAACTGCCGATATAATTGGCCATCAGCTAGACTTAAAAGTACATGAAATCTAATTAGATGCGTAAGACATGTCGTAATTCTGACGTAGGGCTTGTTTGACACCTTGGGAATGACGTCAGAAGCTACAGGAATAAAAGAAGAAGCGTCAGCGGAAGTAGGACAGTTGTGAGAGTGTTGGCACGATAACGACGGTGTAACAAGCAGGCTCTTTGGCAGCTGCAGACGTGCAAATTTTTCAGGATGACGCTATATTGTTTTTGTCTAGTCTGTTGGTGGAAACACTGATGCGACGTGTTTCACTTGCATTATTATTTCTGTACCGAACATTGATCAAGAAACATAACTAATTCTTTTTGTTTCTTACCGATATGTCCCTTCTTCTAATTACTGTTTTCCACTTTTTCTAGCCGATTCTGGAGAAACCACCTCTTCTCTTATCAGGTTACGTAATTCTCAACGTCCTTCGTAACACCAAACCTCTGCAGTTCAGATCACGTCAAACAAAAAATAGATCCGTTCACGTGCAACCCAGGACAGCAAACGACCACCAGAAGACAAGCATACCCACAGGAGTAGTGGATTTGGGATTACGCATTATTGGTGAGTTTTTATAAACATAGGTAGATCTCAAACCGTAATTTGTATCTCTGATGCATACGATAGTAAGAACAAGCTCTGTTATGTCGCCAAAGTGGGAAGCTGCTTACCTTGGAGCTAGTTTTGCGATTGCAGAACCTCTCCTCGTGACTCACGGAATGACTTGCACAAGAGAGAAAAAATATGCGCTAGTCATCCAGTGACCTGGCAGGAGCGATCGGATGTACAGACGTGCGGGCAAAACCGAGTGGAAACCGAACCCACGGTAACGCCACTTGACGGTGCTGCAGTCGAGCAGCTAAAGACATTTGCGACGGCAACTGAGAATCAGCGCTCGATGTCATCAGTCTTCTGACCGGTTTGATGCGATCACCCGCGATTTCCTTCCCTGTACCATGCGCTTATCTCGGAGTGGCACTTAAACCTTACGTCCTTATTTATTTACTCTAAGGGTCCTTATGTTCCAAATCCATCTTATCCTGCAATTTTTAGCACTCTACAACACCCTCTACATCCATGGAAATAATTCTCTGATATCTTAACATGTGTTTTGTCAACCCGTTCCTTCTTCTAATTACTGTTTTCATCACTTTCTTTTCCTAGCCGATCCTGCAGAAACCAGCTCATTTCTTATCAGGTCATTCCCACCCATTTAATGTTCAGCATCTTTCTATAACGCCAAAGCCCTTCTTTATCGGTTTTCCTACGGACTATGATTCACTGGCATACAATTCTTTGTTCCAGTCTTATGTTCTCAGAAATTTATCTCTCAAATTAGGACCTATGTTTGATATCAGTAGATTTCTTTGAAAGAGAATTTCAGTCCTACTTCCAAACCTTTACTCCATTTTCTTCATTGTGCTTCGACTCACAGACTCACGTCAAAGTTAAAATGGTACAATACTACTCATAGTGAGTATCGGGACTCCTACGGTCGCAGGTTCGAATCCTGCCTCGGGCATGGATGTGTGTGATGTCCTTAGGTTAGTTAGGTTTAAGTAGTTATAAGTTCTAGGGGACTAATGACCACAGCAGTTGAGTCCCATAGTGCTCAGAGCCATTTGAACCATTTGAGTATCGGACATGTGCTCTAACTTTAACTCCCTGCAACTATCTCCAGATAATTAACAGCTTACCTCAAAGATCCTCTTTGACCTATAACCATACTGCTGGTTATCGTAAAGATTCTCAATTTTCTTTTCCACTCTTATATATATTATCCTTGTCACAGAATGGCTGAATGGGCTGTTAAGCTGACTATGCGGAAGTTCTCGCACTTTTCTGCCCTTGCTGTCTTCAGACTTACGTAAATAATATTTTCCCGAAGAATAATGATTCTTCGCCAGACTCACAAATTCTGCCCATCAACCTGAATAGTCGTTTGTTAGCCAGTTCCCCCAACGAATTTAGAAGTTCCGATAAAATGTTGTCCATCCTTTCTGCCTTATTTGACCTCAAGTCTTCCAAAGTTTTTTTTTTAAGTTCTGACTCTAATACTGAATCCCCTATCTCCTCTAAATCGACTCCTGATGTATCACAGCAGACAAAACTTCTTTCAGAGTACTCTTTCCACCAATCTGCTCAATCTGCTCTCTCCTCTGCATTTAACACTGGAATTCCCGTTGAACTCTTAATGTTAGCACCCTGGCTTTTAATTTCACAGAAGGTTTTTTTGACTTTTCTATATGCTGAGTCAGTCTTTCCGACGATCATGTCTCTTTCTATTTGTTCACATTTTTCCTGCTTATCTGCACTTCCTATTACTTTCATTCCTAAATGATTTATATAGCTGTATTTCTAACTTCCACTGAATATTTTCGTACGTCCTTTTTTTGTCGGTCAGTTGAAGTGTCGCTTCTGTTACTCAAGGTTTCTTCACAGTTACCTTCCTTGTACCTATGTTTGTCCGTCCAGCTTCCTTGATTGCTCGTTTTAGAGTTATCCCCCCTCTTCAAATGATCTGCCCACTGTAGTACTCCCTATCGCAGCATCAGCATCCTTAACAAACTTCCAATGCCTCTTGTCATTCCTCAGTACTTCGGTAACCCACTGCCTTCGAAACTGATGCTTCTGGACGATCCTCTTAAGCGCCAGTTACCTAATTATGATCTGAGTCTACGAGTATTTCCGATCCTGGGTACGCCTTACAGTCCACTATCTGATTCTGCCTGACCGTGATGTAATCCCACTGTATTCGTCTCGTACCTCTCGCGCTTTTCCAAGTATACCTTCTCCTCTTGTGATTCTTGAATAGGGTATTACTAGCTGAAATTTATTGCATAACTCAGTCTTTTTCCTCTCTCATTCCTGCGACCATGCCCATATTCTTGTACTCCTTCCCCTACAAGTGTTTTCCAGTCACCCGTGGGTATTAGATTATCTCAATTTACATACATTAATGGCCATTAAAATTGCTATACCACGAAGATGACGTGCTACAGACGAGAAATTTAAACGACAGGAATAAGATGCTGTGATATGCAAATGATTAGCTCTTCAGAGCATTCACACAAGGTTGTCGCCGGTGGCGACACCTACAGCGTGCTGACATGAGGAAAGTTTCCAACCGATTTCTCATACACAAACAGCAGTTGACGGACGTTAGGAGGAGAAATGCGTAACATCACGTTTCCGACTTTGATAAAGGTCGGATTGTAGCCTATCGCGATTGCGGTTTATCGTATCGCGACATTGCTACTCGCGTTGGTCGAGATACAATGACTGTTAGTAGGATATGGAATCGGTGGGTTCAGGAAGGTAATACGGAACGCCGTGCTGGATCCCAACGATCTCGTATCACTAGCATCCGAGATGACAGGCATCTTATCAGCATGGCTGTAACGGATCGTGCAGCCACGTCTCGATCCCTGAGTCAACAGATGGGGACGTTTGCAAGACAACAACCATCTGCACGAACAGTTCGACGACGTTTGCAGCAGCATGGACTATCAGCTCGGAGGCCATGGCTACGGTTACCCTTGACGCTGCATCACAGACAGGAGCGCCTGCGATGATGTACTCAACGACGAATCTGTGTACACGAATGGCAAAACGTCATTTTTTCGGATGAATCCAGGTTCTGTTTACAACGTCATGATTTTCTCATCCGTGTTTGGCGACATGGCGGCGAACGCACATTGGAAGCGTGTATTCGTCATCACCATAATGGCGAATCACCAAGCGTGATGGTATGGTTTGCCATTGGTTAGACGTCTCAGTCACCTCTTGTTTCCATTGATGGCACTTTGAACAGTGGACGTTACATTTCAGATGTGTTACGACTCGTGGCTCTACCCTTCCTTCCATCCCTGCGAAAGCCTACATTTCAGCAGGATAATGCACGATCACATGTTGCAGGTCGTGTACGGGCCTTTCTGGATACAGAAAATGTTCGAATGCTGCCCTGGCCAGCACATTCTCCATACCTCTCACCAACTGAAAACGTCTGGTCAATGGTGGCCGAGTAACTTGCTCGTCACAATACGCCAGTCAGTACTCTTGATGAACTGTGGTATCGTGTTGAAGCTGCATGGGCAGCTGTACCTGTACACGCCATCCAAGCTCTGTTTGACTCAATGCCCAGGCGTATCAAGGCCGTTATTACGGCCAGAGGTGGTTGTTCCGGGTACTGATTTCTCAGGATCTATGCGCCCAAATTGCGTGAAAATGCAATCACACGTCAGTTTTAGAATAATATATTTGTCCAATGTACACCCGTTTATCATATGCATTTCTTTTTGGTGTAGCAATTTTAATGGCCAGTAGTGTACTTAATTAGCCGTTAAATATCCTCATACACTTTCTCTAAGTCTTCACCTTGTCCATGCGACATCGGCATGTATGCCTGAAATATTGTTATCAAAACGCGTTGGTTTGCTGTCACATCTGAACTGTTCACAGTTATTCACTCTTTGTCCTACCTTTCTATCCACGTTATCCCAGTTACTACCTATATTGGTATTATCTTATGTTGGTCTGACCAGAAATCCTCATCTTCTTTCCATTCCATCTCACTGACCACTCTATACCTAGCTTGAGCCTTTGTATTCCCCTTTTTAGATTTTCTAGCTTACCTGGCACATTGAGCCTTTTGACATTCGACGCTTCGACTCGTAGAAAACTACCCTTTCATTGGTTATTCCATCTTCGCTACTCGAAAATTCTGGATCCAATTTACGCGATACTATGCCTAAAATTCGGGCAAACATAGGCCATATATAGTATGAAGTGGAAACGTTGTTAAATTTCAAAAATGACTGATTTACATCAAATTTTTACATAATGCTCCACTGAGCATTCAGACGGAAAGGGTCATGGAGGGAGAGGGGGGCGAGGAGTTGGACAGAGAGAAGGGGGAGGAGGTTATGCACAGATGGGGAGCAGGAGATGTACGGAGCTACCGAACATTCAAAAATGGACGTACAAAGAGGGGAGGTTGAGATGGACAGAGAGACGGGAAAATGATATGCACAGATAGACTGGGGGGGGGGGGGGGGAGGCGTATGGAGAGAGAAGGGGGATGAGAAGGTGGCCAGAGAGAGGGAGGCAAGGAATGTAGGATGTGTATGCAATTCCAAGGCATGTTTAGCAACTGCGAATCATTGCCGGGTTCGCTAGTAGGCTACAAAAACACGGGATTTAAAAAAAAAATCCTTAAAAATCCAGATAGTTCTGTTTACAGATGTTCTGGTATTAACACATGAAACAATAATTTAAGCAAAACTCAGTTTTGTAGCGTTATAGCAGAAAACCCAAAGAGATTCTGGTCGTATGTAAAGTTTACGGGTGGCAAAAAAAAAAAAAAAAAAAAAAAAAAAAGTCGATACCGTCACTAAAGCGGTGTTACTAAATACAGTTTTCCGTAATTCCTTCACGAAAGAAGACGAAGTAAATATTCTAGATTTCGAAACCAGAACAGCTGTTAGCATGAGTGACATAAAAGTAGATATATTAGGTGTTGCGAAACAACTCAGTTCACTTAAGAAAGGCAAGTCTTCCGGTCGAGTTGGTATACCAATCAGGTTCCTTTCAGAGTATGCAGACACGATAGCGCCTTTCTTAGCAATCATATAAAAGCGCTCACTTGACGAAAGGTCTGTTCCTAAAGACTGGAAAGTAGCACAGGTTACGCCAATATTCAAGAAAGGTAATTACAGACCCATATCACTGACCTAAATTTGCAGTAGGATAGAATTTGCATATACTGTATTGGAACATTATGAATCACCTTGAAGAAAATGACTTATTGATGCGTAACCAACACTGACCCAGAAAATATCGTTCTTCTGCAACACAGCTTTATTCCCATGAAGTAATGAATACTGTCGACAAGGTATTTCAGATCGATTCCATATCTCTAGATTTCCTGAAGGCTTTTCATACCGTTCCTCACAAGAGACTATTAATCAAATTCCTTGTATATGGAGTATCGTCTGAGTTGTGTGACTGGATTCGTGATTTCCTCTCAGAGAGGTCACAGTTCGTAGTGACAGACGGTAAGTCATCGAGTAGAACAGAAGTGATATCTAGCTTTCCGCAAGATAGTGTCATATGCCTTTTGCTGTTCCTGATTTACGTAAATGATCTAGAGAGAATTTCTGTATGGTGAGAAAAGTGGCAATTGGAGCTAAACAAAGAAAAGTGCGAGGTCATCCACATGGGTACTAAAAGAAATCCGATAAATTTTGGGTTTACGATAATCGCACAAATCTAAGGACCGTCAGTTTGACTAAATACCTAGGAATTACAGTTACAAGCAACTTAAATTGGAAAGACCATGTAGATAATATTGTGCGGAAGGCGAAACAAAGACTGCGCTTTGTTGGTAGAACACTTAGAAGATGCGACAAACCCACTAAAGAGACAGCCTACATTACACTTGTCCGTCGTCTGCTGTAATATTGCTGCGCGTTGAGGGATCCTTACCTGGTAGAATTGACGGAGGACATCGAAAAAGTGCAAAGAAGGACAGCTCGTTTCGTGTATCGCGCAATAGGGGTGAGAGTGTCACTGATATGATAGGCGAGTTGGGGTGGCTGTCACGGAAACAAAGGCGGTTTCCTTTGCGGCGAGATCTATTTACGAAATTTCAATCACCAACTTTCTCTTCCGAATGCGGAAATATTTTGTTGACACTCACCTACGTAGGGAGAAATGCTCGTCGTAATAAAATAAATGAAATCAGAGCTCGAAGGAAAGAATATTGGGTGTTCCTTTTTCCCACGCGCCATTTGAGAATGGAATGGTAGAGAAGTAGTATGAAAATGGTTCGATGAGACGTCTGCCAGGCACTTAGGTGTAAATTGCAGAGTAAGCATGTAGATGTAGACATGTAGATGTAGATGACAGTGACAGAGAAGCATGTGAAGCACAAAAATATGACTGTGCCTGGGTGTATATAAACAGACTGAAGCAACCAGGGCCCTCAGAGTAGTTGGAAAGTACTGTCTATGTGAAAAAGCATCACAAATGTCTTTAACGAGTCAGAAATTATTCGAAGTGTTAAAGTTGCTCTGTACGTACGCTGCTGGCCAATATGATTACAATTCAACGAAGGAGACATGCAACATACATCAAACTGACACAGCGGTACTACACGTTGGATATGCAAACGATTATATTTCGGCGCAGCCACACAAAGAAGGTAGAATTAACGTCTTCTACATTCTGTATGTAAGTAAAGATTTCGCAGAAGATTGCTCATTCACAAATCCAAAATGAACGTTACTTGTTTCTCGGAAGACTATGTTACGCATTGTGTAAGAAGGAGAATCGTCTATGAGCACCTTTCGGAATTTCACAGCGTCAGGGTTGTGGCTTAAGGAGACTGCAGTTTACCATGCTGCGGTGTTGCTACTCACATTGGTCGGGATCTCACGATTGCCTTGCGAATATGGAACAGAAGGATTCGGGATATCAGCAGCCCTCGCAACTAGCGCCCGGGAGTACAGAAATACTGTTCGCTCGGTCGTGCAGACTCATAGATCGCCGTATCTTAACGGAGATTGCGGGATTAAATGGATAGCGCAGCTCTACAGTTACATTTATGTACAACGAATTAAAACGTAGGCAACGCGAACCTAAATTAAGGAAGAAACGTAATTTCGTCAACATGGCACACCGCGACTCTATGTTTGATAAAATAAAAAAAAGTGAAGCACCCAGAATACATGGTTGGATGTGAGGGTAGCTTTCTACACCTACGTATCATCAATGCGTCCGTAAATGACCAGGGTTCCAGTTTTCTGTGACAGACAGAAAAGCCACCAGCATGCCTTAGTACTGTTCGCGTATCCTACCAGACCTGGTGGGATATGTAGGGGTTGTGAACAACGGCAGATTTTGAGTGACTACTGTGAAGAACACGGACGTACCGCGGATTCGTGTGAGACAAAGTTTAGTAGTATTAATAAAAGTAGTTGCTTTCTTAGTGGAGAGCAGAATTCTAGATCACCATTGTTAGTTTTATAAACACTTGTACTGTAGTACCAGGGTACAGGGGAACAGTAGCACAGCCACAGAAAATATTTTTATTCATTCTTTATTAATAGATGGGGAGTCTGTTAGTAAAAGGATGAATGTCCTTTCAGACTGTGATGCACAAATTTTAACACCAAAAGTTTTTTGAACTCAGACAAAAGTTATATACAATTACAAACTCTTTAGAAAGCTAAACCAACGGCACTAGAGAGTTTTTTAAACCTCATTAAGGGACAATATGATGCTTTCCTTAACACATTTCTCACGCTCTTTCAAAGTTGCTTTCCATTGGAACGTTCTAAACGGGGTACTAGCAGTAAAAGGCAGCCTGGGTGGCTGACTTGTGGGATAAGGAAATCACGTAGAACAAAGTGGGAATTGTATCAAAATGTTAGAAGTAGTCACAATCAAGCTACAGTAGCCCATTACAAACAGTACTGTAAGGTACTTAAAAATGTTATTAGGAAGGCAAAGAATATGTGGTATGCAAATAGAATAACTAATTCACAGGATAAAATTAAAACCATATGGTCAGTTGTGAGGGAAGTGTCTGGTCAGCAGCACAAGATCGACGATATAAAGTCAGTTCGTAGTAAAAATATTTCTGTTACTGATGTATCAGACATATGTATAGTATTTAACAATCATCTTCTGAGAATTGCTGGTGAATTAAATAAAAATTTAGTTTCTACAAGGAGTCATATAACTTTCTTGGCAAATGCCTTTCCGAGATTGATGTCTGAAATACTCCTCTGTGATACAGACAAGGGGGAGATTGAGTCAGTAATTAAATCACTGAGGACTAAGGACTCTCATGGATATGATGGAGTGCCTAGCAGAATATTAAAGTACTGTGCTGCACATGTTAGCCCTGTACTTAGCCATATTTGTAATTTTTCGTTTAAGAATGGTCAGTTTCCTGAACGATTACAGTACTCAGTAGTAAAGCTACTTCCTTAAAAGGGAGAAAGGGATAATTTAGAGAATTTTAGAGCTATTTCTATGTCATCAATGTTTGCTAAAGTTATTGAATTTGCTCTATATGTAAGGATAATTAATAATTATATTTCACATAATTTGTTACCAAATGTAGACACCGCTTTTAGAAGTGGTTTAACAACTGAGAATGATATATTATCTTTTATCTGTGATGTACTGGATGGCTTAAACAAAAGGTTTCGAACGCTGGGCATATTTTTGATTTAACTAAGGCGCCTGCTTGCGTTGCTCACAAAATATTACTCCAGAAGTTGGATCATTACAGAATAGAGGGAGTAGGTCACAACTGGTTCACCTCTTAGTTTAAAAACATACAGCAAAAGATCATTCTCCACAGTGTTGAGAAAGGCTATGATGTGGGGTCTGAGTGGGGCATGGTTAAATGGGAGGTGCCTCAGGAACCAGTGCAGGAGACACTCCTGTTCCTTATTTATATAAATGATACGCCCTCTAGGGCAACAGGCGATTCTAAAATATTTCTGTTTGCTGAGGACATTAACATGGTAGTAAAGGACGTTGTGTGTAACGTTGACTGTTTCAAATAGTGCAGTTCAAGACTTAAGTTCATGGCCTGTAGAAAATAAACTAACGCTGAATCATAGTAAGACTCAGTTTTTACAGTTTCTAACACAAAATTAATCAAAACCGGACATTCTAATTTGGTGATACTGAATAACTCAAATTTCTAGGTGTTCTGACAGATATCAAACTGTCGAGACAAACTCACGTTCAGGATCTTGTTCAAAGACTTAATGCTGCCATTTTTGCTATTCGAACAGAATCTGACGTAAATTATAGTTCGACACTAAAAGTAGTCTACTTTGATTATTTTCGTTCGCTTTTGATGTATGGTATTATATTTTGGGGTAGCTCTTCCTATTCACAAATGATATTTTTGGCTCAGAAACTCGCAGTTCGGGGAATAATTGGTGCACGTTGTTGAACCTCTTCTCGACCCCCGTTCATTAGTTTGGGTATTCTGACATTGCCTCGTCATATATATATATATATATATTCTTCAGTGTCGTTTCTTGTTAACAGTATGGGCTTATTCCCAAGAAATAGCAGGTTTCACTCAGTCAACACTAGATAGAAATCCTGTCTGCATTTGGATCGCACTTCCCTGACTTGTGCAGAAAGGCGTGAGTATACTGCTGCATCCATTTTCAGTAAGCTACCACCAGAGTTGAAAAATCTTAGCAGTAATCCACGCGCTTTCAAATCGAAACTGAAGAGTTTCCTTGGGTCACTCCTATTCTGTCGTTCCGTGAAAAATGAAGCTGATTCTCGTGTTACATTATTCATTGCGTTTGTATAAACTTACGGCTTGTCTTTTTTGGGGGGTTCACATAATTTTATTTTATGTTCTAATTTCATTTACTGACACGTTCCATGACCTTGGAGAACCTGACAAAGTTTAAAAGGGACTTCATCGTGTGGTTACTTTTGGCCGGCTGGATGAGCCGTACAATATACAGATTTTTGGGACATTTTGATGTGCCAATGGGCCAATGTAGGACAATATGGGAACGTGAGTGCTGGCATACTTGCCTGTTCTGGTCGACCACCTTTGATCACTATAAGGGAGGATCGGTGTATTGTGCACCAGGCACATCGTAACCCTTTCGCAGTTGTGATAGCCTTCCTCGAACAAGTACTGCACTCTCTGCAACACTCTGTCATGTCGCACCATAAGTCGGAGGCGTACTAGGCAATTTTCGTCTCGTGTGTAGGCTCTCGTTACCATCACAACACAAACGACTACGTTTGGAGTCGTGCTGTGACTTGGAAACACGGATTGCAGATGAATGAGTTCGCAGTGAGTACAACGATGAGACGTGTTTCTGCACTACCCCTGTTCAGCACGAGTATGGCAGCAGCAAGGGCGGAGGTTCCATTTTTCCAATGTTTAGAAGGCGCACGGTAATGGCACTCCTGGCCTCATGGTGTAGGGAGCCACTGGACAAAGATCACGGCTGGTGGTGATTCAGGGAACTCTGACGACACAGCACCACGTCATGGACATCCTGCGTTTGTATAGTCATGCAACAGTATTGTGATGACATTTTTCAACAGGACAATGCTCGTCCATATATAGCACGTGTCTGCGTGATGCTGAGGAACTCGTGTGACCAGCATGATCCTCGTATCTCAGACATAACATCTGTGGGACCATCTCGGACGTACTTTCCATTGCCAGTATCGAGAATACGGAGGAGCAGATATAACAGTTACGCGCTGGCTTGCCTCAGGCTTTCCACGGCTTTATGATAGCGTTTCCAACCGAATCAGTGCATGCATTCGGGCCAGAGGGGGTGTATCACCGCATTGCCAAGTTCCTTGTAAATTTATCACGACATAGCCCACCAACGAAGGTGACATTGAGAAAAAGATGGAAAAACCGGAAAGATAACGTTCTGTGAGTGGTGCGTGGAATATCAGAAGCTTGAACGTGGTAAGGAAGTTAGAAAATCTGTAAAGAGAAGTGCAGAAGACCAGTTCAGATAGAGTAGGGGTCAGTGAAGTCAAACAGAAAGAAGACAAGGATCTCTGATCAAATGAGTATAGGGTAATGTCAACAACAGCGGAAAACGGCATAACAGGTGATACGTGATCCATAAGTCGTACCATAGTTACACACCATACCTTAAATACCATAAAAGACGAAGCGGGATCGAATCTTGGTTGGTAGTCAATTTATTGGCGTTACGTCTTTTAAAAAAATTGAGAATTACAAGTTGTGGACGAGTCACTAGACAAAACTTTGCAAATACTCTCCCATATAGGGCTTCCCTCAAAATACATATAATGAAACAATTACAGGTAAAGGATGAGTTAATGACACTTGAACACTAGTACCATTACATAACATGACAGAACCATTTACATTAAAAAACTACAACAGAAACAGCAACAGATCTTAAAAAAAAATGTTCACGTACTCAGACGTGTTAATAAAAAATTACTAGAAAAACCTGCACAACGAAGTCAGCAGATGCTCTGCAGTTTAACGTTTAGCCAGTTTCCAGTCCCTGAGATTTAAGAAAACAAGTTCTTATACAAACAGGTTACATACAATAAAGGGTAAGTCAAGGTGATATGGTGAATCGGGTGAAATGGTGAATTGCTTTAATTCTTCACTGGTCAAACAAATGTCTCTGTATGTCTGCATGCCAACAGTCTCTGATCATCTCTACAGTGTGCACGTGTTGAAAGCCAGCTCCGTTTTAAAAACCATAAGTACTTTGTACAAAACTGTTTTCAATGCTAAATAATTTTTATATGCTGCATGCATTTGTAGATGTTACTTAAGGTAGCGTAGTCAGCCGGGTATTTTTTGATATATTCTGCCTTATTATATTGCTTATGTACTACATAAACTAGAAATCGTTGCGTCTAGTGTTTTGAACTTCTTGCCGTGCTATTCACAGTTTCACCCATAGCAAATGGGGCAGGGATGATACGGTGAAGGACTTTTCTTGTGTGTAAAGTGTAAAGCTTTTATTTAGATACATCCCAACCAGGGTTTTACACAAGTCATGAAATGTTAGACTTTCCTATCCGATGCGAGGGTTATATTCTCTTTTATCTAACGTCTCAATACAATCGTTAGTTTAAAAATTAGTTTTTATATATTTTTTGCGAGTACAGTTTGGTTTGCCAGTGATTAAAAAAGTAAATGTTCTAACTTCCGCCATTGCTCCAGGCAAAGATGACTACATTTTACAAAAGACAAAAAGGATCCAGTTGTGCTGGACAGAGGAGCAACTTAACGATGCCGTAAAAGCGGTGCAAAATGGAATGAGCCTGAATAAAGGTTCAAAGGAGTTTCACGTTCCATGGTCAACGCTGAAGAGACGATTAGCAAACGGGTGCTTTACGAAAAGGTGTTTTTGTGGGCCGCCTGTACTAACACAAGAATGTGAGAAAAAGTTGGTAAAACATATAAAAAATTACAAAACTTTGGATTTGCACTAACAAGGAGAGAAGTACGTACCATGGCATATAAACTAGGTGAGAAATATAAATAACATCACAAATTTAACCGAGAAAAGGAAATTGCTGGAATGGACTGGCTACATTTATTCTTAAAAAGAAATCCGGAACTCTCAGTCCTCAAATCGGAAGGAGTTTCACAAGCACCCTCAAGGGGTTTAAGTACGAACAACGTTTCAGGCTATTTTTCCTTGCTGCAGAACATTTTGGTAGAGCATAATATCCTAGATAAGCGGGGAAATATATTCAACGTAGAGTGGCCGAGCGGTTCTAGGCACTTCAGTCTGGAACCGCGCGACCGCTACGGTCGCAGGTTCGAATCCTGCCTCGAGCATGGATGTGTGTGATGTTCCGAGGTTAGTTAGGTTTAAGTAGTCCTAAGTTCTAGGGGACTGATGACCTCAGATGTAAAGTCGCATAGTGGTCAGAACCATTATTCAAAGTAGATGAGTTCGGACTTCAGGTGAATAATAGACGAGGTTACGTGTTGGCAGCAAAGGGGTCTAAGAGCGCTCCAGCGATAACATACGGTGAAAAGAGTGAAACCATATCTGTAATCGCTTGCTGCAATGGAGAGGGCATGTTTTTACCCCCAGTTTGTGTTTTGAAGGGAAAAAATGAAAAGGCCGAGAACAAGGACGGTATGCCGCCGGGTTCCACGATTTTCACGTCACAAGAGTCGGCTACGTAACAACCGATATTTTTCTTCTGTGGCTAAGGAACGATTTTGCACCGAGGAAGCCTGAGGGAACAGTCGTGCTTATTTTGGATGGAAATAGCTCTCATTGCAGCAGCGTGGATACATTAGAGTTTGCAGAAGAAAAAAAAAAGCTTAACTTTGTTCTGTCTACCCAGCCACACCACACACTCTCTGCAGCCGCTAGACAGAGCATTTTTTAAAGCTCTGAAATTCTTGAAATTCGTACATTAAAATGAATCAAAATAGACTACGGGAGACTACGGGAGACTGCTCACAAAGGCATGGGTACAAGCGGCTACGACAGAGAAAGCAATATCGGGGCTCAGAAGCACAGGAATTATCCCGTTTAATCCTGATGTCATCCCCGAATACGCGTGTTTAACATTAGCTTCAGATCAACGCCAGGAAAACAACGAACGACATGAAAGCAGACCTGCTTCACCTCGACCAAGTTGTTCGTACTGGCATGAGATACGTAATCCCTCGGAAGAAACCGTTGCAGACGTGGATAACGATCAGGGACTTGAACACATAGAAGCTTCCACCACAACTGGGCTGTAGCAACGTGCGGAAAATCCACAGGAAAATATGCAGTCATCATCAGAAGCAACAGATATGACCTCGTCAGTGGCAACAAAAGAATCTCAAATAACCCCTGGCCAACTCTTGGACCATATTTCGCCGATACCTATCCCAGATAAAGTTGCATCTGCAAGGAAGAAGTCCGGAGCTTTAGCTGAGGTTTTGACTTCTCTAGAAAACATCGACAACCTGCGAAACAGAAAACGACAAAATGAGTCAGGGAAGAGTGGAGCAAATGCTAGAAAGAGGACCAAAGGACAAACCGTAACCAAATGAAAAACCGTAACCAAAGAGACTACCAAAGGAATTATCAAAAAGAAGCAGCCTAAGAAACAAAAAGGTTCTACCACTGACACTGGATAAACAATTTCAAGACGACGATGACGGCGCGGATGATGAAGAGTGTTGTTGTGTAGGGTGCGGTGAACTGTATAGTTGCACTAAAAAGGATGTGGATTGGATCAAAGGTATTTGCTGCTAACATTGGCTGCATGAAGACTGTTCAAAATGTGAATCTAAGTGTGACGTATGTGACAAAAATCAGGGGAAATAAGTTCACCATTTCACCCAAAGGGCATTCGCCTTTTCCCCCTTTTACATGGATGAAATGGTGAAATTGATAAAAATAAGTATTTTTTAACTTTTGTAGTGTCTTAAAGAGGATGTGGTACTGTTAATGTGTTATTTATGTATTTTGTGAAAGGAGAGTGTTTTTATTTTGTTTAAATAAACAATTTATTGTCTTCTACGAGGCCCAATTTTTTTGTTCGTCATATCACCCTGAATTACCCTACATATCTACCAGCTTAACCCTCCTTGACGGAAGGAAGATAAATACTAAACTTTGGAAGTCGATATGTGAACAACTCCGGTAGTGGCCAGGTTCTTAAACACTGCCAGGCCTAGACCTCGGATGACATTTCATTCCCCACCAAGCCGCTGGCACAATCAAAAGTTTCTGCCCGAATCACAAAGACATTCCAATAACTCTGAAACATGGAAACACTCGGCAGAACCTTTGACTCACTCACACGTGGACATCTGTTTTAATAGTGCGCAGGCTCTAAAAACGGCAACATAAAATCATTTGATTGCAAGAGACACAAAGCACTAGTAAAAGCTCTGAGAAAACTTTCAAATAATGGCCACCAGTTAACTAGGCCAACTGAACTCTTCCACACCGTCTTAACGTTAGACTATGAAGGTCTCACCATAAAAATGAAGTTTAAAATCTCTGAGTGCGTTGGTGAACAAACAAATTACGACGACTTACTCCATCATGCACACAATGCGAGGGAGCGAGTTCCACAGCTTCACAGCTTCCCTTCAAATTTTGTTCCCAGCGAAGTCACAGAACTTGTATCTCCAAGCTGACCATGTCGTCAAAACACCCGGCCAACTTCACACCACAACATATGACGGTCATCACGCTCGTTCGGAAGTCGTTGACACTCGTCTCGCCGCAAATGTCACGAGATCTGGAGGGTTACCCGTAGAAGGCTAACAATCAACTCACTTCGCCTGCCAAGCCGCAAGATAAGACACGCGAAAGACAAAGATAGCTTACCTCAGCCACTATCGATCTCAACGATACATGTACAAGATAAGACTGGTACCAACTCGCCACGGCTCAGTGAGAGTAGGATTCGTTATGAGCAGGAAGGTACGGCAGAGAGTGTGTAATAAATTTCAGTTAGTAATAGCGTATACTCTGTTCAAGAATCACAAGAGTAGGAGGTATACATGGAAAAGGCCTGTTGAAACGGGAAGATTTCGGTTAGATTACATCATGGTTTGACGGAGATTCCGAAATCAATACTGGATTCTAAGGCGTAGCCAGGAGTACATATCACCACAGACCACAATTTAATAGTGATGAAGAGTTAGTTGGCTGAAGTTTAAGAGATTAGCCAGGAAAAAACAAGGTCCAAAGAAGTGAGATACGGAAGTACTAAGGGATGACGACATAGGTTAATGTTCTCTAAGGCTATAAATACGGCAATAAGAAATAGCTCAGTAGAGAGTACAGTTGAACAGGACTGGACATCTCTGAAAAAGGGCAATCACAGAAGTTGAAAAGAAAAACTTAGGTACAAAGAAGGCAACTCCGAAGAGACCACCGGAAACAGAAGAAAAACCGTCACACCGGCCATCACATCTTTTTATTGAAAACATTGAGACATTCATACTGAAATACCACCCAAATTTCCGACGTTTTCTATGTACTCTCTAAAAATGTTCTTTCATGCAAACTTCGTCCTGACAATTACGAAAACAACAAAAGAATAATCAGCCAAATCTGTGGAACTATCCTCAAGCCATGATCTTTCATCATTGCAGCAATTTATTTTTATTTATGTAGCTTGATGATAAGTAACATAAACTAGTACGTTCAGAGTCCCCAATAAACTGGCTATTGTAAGGCCTCGAAAAGGTAGCCCTCAGTTCAAAGGGCTGATAGTTAAAAGGCGGCACCATTCGAACACTTCGTGTCGAGTTCTGTCTGTTCCATGCTGCTGCCACCCTCAGTAATTGCCTCATTAAGTGTTGTTGAGTTTTCTTAGTGACTGTATGATTAATTGATTAACAACGGTAATTGTGCATACATTGCATAGTGCATTTAAAAATGATACACGATTAAAAATGTTTACTAAGGGTTCTGAATGTCAGTTTTCTTTGATTCATTGTAATGTACTACAACAGCCTAATTTAATTTCATACTTCTTGCTGTAAATAGAATGATGAGCCAAAACATTACGACCACCTGCTTAATAGCTTGTTTGAACGTCTTTGGAAAGAAATACATAATTGATTATAAGTATGAGGGATCCGACAGTTCGTCGATAGGTTTGTTGACATGCACAGGCTATGTAATTTGCGTAAATAACGGACCATTGACTTGCGTACGCAGTGAGGGCGCCCGATAGCGACCCAGATGGGTTCCATAGGATTTACATCAGGCGAATATGGTCGCTGAGAGATCACCGTGAGTTGACTATAATGCTCCTCAAACCACTGCAGCACGGTTCTGGCTCGGAGACGTGAACAGTTTGTAAGGAGGCTGTTTAGGTTTTCTTGTTGGTAACGCCACGTAGCGCTCTGTATAATAATCACTGGCTGTGCTGTGTGCAGTCTGTGGCTGGTTGGCATTGTTGTAATAATCGCCATTGTAGTGTTGGGCAGCTGGATGTTAACAGCGCGTAGCGTTGCGCAGTTGGAGGTGAGCCGCCAGCAGTGGTGGATGTGGGGAGAGAGATGGCGGAGTTTTGAAAATTGTAGGAATGGATGTCATGAACTGCTATATATATTATGACTACTAAGGTAAATACATTGTTTGTTCTCTATTAAAATCTTTCATTTGCTAACTATACCTATCAGTAGTTAGTGCCTTCCGTAGTTTGAATCTTTTATTTAGCTAGCAGTATTGGCGCACTCTGTATTGCAGTAGTTCGAGTAACGAAGATTTTTGTTAGGTAAGTGATTTGTGAAAGGTATTGGTTAATGTTAGTCAGGGCCATTCTCTTGTAGGGATTATTGAAAGTCAGATTGCGTTGCGCCAAAAATATTGTGTGTCAGTTAAAGCACAGTCTTGCATAATTTTTCTAAGGGGACGTTTCAAGTTATACTGCTGATAGATAACGTCGTAGTAGGGGAAGACATCAAGCATGAAGGGATGCAGGTGGTTCGCAGCTGTCAGCATGCCTTCGATTACTACCAGAGGTCTCAAGCAAGCGCAGGAGGTCTCCCACTGCTTAATAAGCATAACACTGTTCCCGCCGTCCTGCTTCTGTGACGCGTTGCACGTTTCGAGCCGCTGTTCACCTCGATGACCTAGTGTAGCAAAAATGTGATTCACCCGAAGAGCAGACACATTTCCATTGACCGACGGTCGAATCACGACGGTCCCGTGGCCATGGCAATCGTAACTGACGATGTCGATGGGTCAGCATGTGAACACGTGGGGATGGTATGCTAGGGAGCTCCACTTTGGACAATGTACGATGGACGGTGTGCTCCGAAACAGTTATGTGGGCGTCAGTATTGTGCTCTTTCGGCAGAGATACCAGAATTCACCATCTCTCCTACTTTAAAGAGCAGACAAGCCTTCGAACACAACGTTCTGTGAAGAGTCTTGGGCGTCCAACCATTTAGCGCCTAGTGGTATTTTCACTGTCCTTGAACCTCTTTCTGTAGGTGCTCATGACAGTAGCACGTGAACACTCGATCTCAATGGATTTCCCCATTTGCAGCCCATATCTTCGTTAGGGTGATGCCCCGTCTATGTCTGTTCGGCTTACATTCTTCTGTAACCGCATAATGTGCCCACAATGCCACCAGGTGCGATCCAACGTCGCGATGGGCAGTGGTCATAATGTTTTGGCTTACGAGTGTATGAGCCACATTTGAAGAAGACCGTCTCTATAATGCGCATTCACAAATTCGTGTTACTTCCATTTGAAATATATGCTATAGCAGTTGATCGGTACGAAGCAGTACTGGGAGACAAAAAAACAAAGCTTGGAGTCTTCAGATTGTTCCCAGCCGTTCCACACGATTACAGTTTTAGTTACCAACTATGCTATTAAGTGTTAACGATGTTTTCAGAATTCACACTTTGAAGTTTTTAAAATGCCAGTTTAAACACATTTTTGTTAAAAGAAGTCATTGCAACTAATTTCATTATATTATTCTTTGGATCTTAAGAATCCAAATGTATGCAGTACTCTTTGAGAAGGTAATGGGTACACTGTTCATGTGTAACAAAATATGTTGGTTTTTTTTTTTTTTTTTTTACTGTCTTGCAGCGAAATACACACAGAGTTTCTTCTTCGGGTATCTTCGTCGGCAATGTTGACGCAAAGCAGAGGAAAGACGCTCCTAGATCGACGTGGGTTGGCAGGTGAGATGCGATGAAGCGGGTACAGAGCCACGCCCCGTCGGTGGTCAGCTGTTGCAGCCGGCTCCAACCCCCGTGACAATCAGCTGTTTGTGTGGCTCCCGCCCATCTTGTCACCTGTATTGTTACCGCCTGAACATGAAATGTTACCAACACACCATTAATACATTTATTAGCATTGTTGATTTAGCTGGAAAGAGTCATGATTACTTTTCACTCATCCCGGAGATATTCTTGCACGTGCGAATAATTTTTTTTGGTGTGTAGTATCCAGCAACTACTCAGTCCATTATTTCGTACATTTCGGGATTGTAGGCATTAACTGTTTTGATTGACCTACAGTGAGCATAACTTTATAATGTGTCACTAGCCCGCACTGTTTGTAAACACTGAGGTGGGCGTTCATTACAGTCGTAACGGATTTGTAGTGCTTTCCGAATTCACAATTAACACAACTGCCATCGCAACGTTCAGATGACAAGATTTCAAATGTCACTGTCTACTTGGCGAGTAAATACAGTCTGCTTTAACTCGTAGAGCATAGTCCCACTCTACATTTACACAATACATATCTGTAGACGTTAGCTTTGACGTTTAAACTAAAGAAACTCCTGAATTACTATATGAATATCACTGATAGATGCATCAGTCACACGCTTGTTGTGGTTACGCAGTTTATGTTCCTTAGCGTCACTCACACACTAATCACTTGCGCAGAGAGTTCTTGTAGCCGTAGCACAGTTTCTTTCATGCTCACAGGTTATTATTTTTTTTCATACTTAAAATGTCCTCTTACATCAAGAAGTTCGTACATCGTACATGATGGAAACAAACACTGCAAGTATTTTCTTATTCAAATATCGTGTGCAGTGGCCGAGCAGTTCTAGGCGCTACAGTCTGGAACCGCGCGACTGCTACGGTTGCAGGTTCGAATCCTACCTCGGGCATGAATGTGTGTGATGTCCTTAGGTTAGTTAGGTTTGAGTAGTTCTAAGTTCTAGGGGACTGATGACCTCAGCAGTTAAGTCCCATAGTGTTAAGAGTCATTTGAACCATTTATCGTTTGCACATACAGAATGTAAGTTATATCTGAGTGCCACGTTTTTTCGTTTACAATATGTTGTTTACCATTACTTTTGACACTTTAGAAAATAACTAAGCATCCCTCCATGTCGAAGAGCTGACCACAGGTCATCTGGACTAAATAATTATTGTGGTTTTACAAAAATTCACACAGTGTCATTTCATAATCTAATATCGTAGCGTGATATTTAAACACAGGACATGGTCGCATCCTGCCAAGTTTCATTGTAACATGAAGAAAGCATCATCTCGAATGAATGTAACAGCTATGAAACATACATGACAGTGTTCAAATGTCCAAAATTAGGACAGATCTCATCCCAAGTGAAATGTAGTTACTAAAAAAACATGAAATCAGAGTAATCTGATCAGAAGTTCGTACTGGAAATACGCATTAAGTTCCCCCTGGTACATGCAACAATTGCTTACTGAGGACTCACTCAAGTGGACTCGAAATTGCTAACACGGATCCTACACCGTCACTATATATACAATATGGTCAAGTCATCTGTGACATTTAGCAACGACATCTCATGGTTATATATATATATATGAGAAAAACCTTAATACTACAAACATATATAAATACAAATCAATGGAATACAAATGTCACACCTGCACTAATCATTCACTAAATATAAGCATTATTTTTCTTGATACCATAACTTCAGTATCAACTTATTCAGGTGCAATTAAATTTTCATATCCTGATGTGGATATAGGCTTGGATTAACCAGAAGGTAACAACCTTCACGAGGTATTTTCACAATTAGACAAGGCCCTGTATGCAGCAATTGTCATTTTTTATTAATTTTCTTTGTAGTAGAGGCTTTAAAGGCGTTAAACATGCACTCCTTGAAAATTTTTGTATCTGCCTTTCCACATTTTCTGGTCGGGTTTGCACTGGTATGACAATCTTATTGATACGGGGTGCATCAATCCCGAAGCGTCTGTTACCATAAGATCTGGGGACAGCGATTAATGGGCTGCTACAGGGAGACAAGGAAGTCTCTGTTATGCCCCATTTAATCATTTGCTGTATCTCGTTAGACTGCTTCCATTTTACTCCGTGGTACGGAGTAGGTAGCACGGCAATGAGGTTTGACCTGCGTATCGTAAACGTATCCCTTAATTATTCCCGTTTTTTCGGAGAGTACCACTGCATAACGTTTCAATAACCGAGAGCTGTTTATCGTCGAGATAACTCGCTTCGATGACCTTTGCATCAATGTTTTATCTTACGGAGTGGGCCTAACTTTCGCCGTTTTGTATTATACGTGGGTAGTTTTTCTAAATATAGTCACTGGGTACGCTCGATAGTTCTGGTTTCATAAAGGTTGTCTTCAACTTTCTGCAGTACTGTCCACGTAAGTCAGTTATTTTTGTCATTCCCAGTCCCTTCATTTGTAAGTGAGAATACAGTTTGAGAAAGCTCGATATTTGGATCCCTTTCTCTTCAAAATTCCCAGCCTAGGATACAGAGAACAGCTATTTTTTTTTCATTTGAATGATGGGCCGTACCTGACTCTGAATTTGCTGCATACGTCCACGCATGGCTCCTGCAATTCCACAGTTTTGAACTGGCAATGTTGGCAACTTATTCACCTGACTGATGCACTTGAATAGGTCGTAGTCCATGGCACCAGTATCAATAATTACCTTCTCAAGCATGCCGTGTATGTTTCCTTTGATTGCGGCTTGTACCAGCTCAGTATTTCGCTGAGCACACATTCTCGAATCAGCACACAGTTGTTCTTTCACACCCAACCCCTCGTGTTAACTGAGCGTGGGTACATTTTCGTATCGATTGACCCCTCTTCATGGCCCACGACCACATGTAGTTTGATGCTTGTAATGTTCTTGGTTGAGTGTTGTCCATCATTTCTACCATTCTGGAACTATGAGACTGCTGCATCTGTTGCGTCACCTCATTCGGTGGCGGCAGCCACTGTGGTTGCCGATTAGGGGCTGACATTGGTATAACATTAATGTTATTCACACGATAGTTCTTACCCTGTCGTGTTTGGTTTGAACGGCAGTTCGTTGGCCCTGTCTTTTGACAAAAAAAAAAAAAAAAAAAAAAAAAAAAAAAAAAAAAAAAAAAAATGTGCAAATGGCTCTAAGCACTATGAGACTTAACATCTGACGTCATCAGTCCCCTAGACTAAGAACTACTTAAACCTAACCAACCTATGGACATCACACACATCCATGCCCGAGGCAGGATTCGAATCCGCGACTGTAGCAGCAGCGCAGTTCCGGACTGAACAGCCTGGCAACACGCCGGCTGTCTTTTGTCCTTGTTCATTCATCTCCCTCATATTCTTAGGTTGTAATGAAGCGATATAGCCCCCTTCATTTCTCCTCTTTCTATTAAAATTGTTGCTCTCGTTTTTAAGCAGATTCCAACTGAAATTGTTATTATTATTAGTTCCATAATTACCTTCACTTCCGTCCCCATGTAAGTGGCTGCCATTGGTCCAGGCACAGAAATCATTGTGTCTTTAGTGTCCGTTTTTCCTTGTAATGTTTCCATTTTGATTTATACGAGGGTTGGAAATTAAATAGTGGCAACTTTTTATTCACAACTAATACAAAAGTGTTACATGTTTGCACCTGTTACTGTCCTTCAAAGTAGTCACCAGCGTTGTGTAGAACCCGTTGCCAGCAATGTGGAAGGTGTAGTATACCGTTAGCAGAGGCTGTTCTGTTGATGGTGCGAATGGAGCGGTATAGTGCCTGTCGAATCTCTGGAACAGTTCTGAAGCGAATGCCACGAAGTGGTTGCTTCATCTTCGGAATCAAATCAAAGTCACAAGCACTTAAGTCCGGGGAGTATGGTGGATGGTACAGTACTTCCCAGTCCCATCGATTGAACAGAGGAGCCACAGCTTGCGCTGTATGCCACCTCGCATTGCCGTGCAAAATGGTGGGTGGGTTTCGCAGAAAGTGTCGCCGCTTCTTTCGCAATGCTGGTCGCAGGTGATGCTCCAAAAACGAACAGTAATATTGTGCATTGACGGTCTGCCGTGGCGGAACGTAATGCGTTAGGATACCACCATCACAGTCGTACACGAGAATCACCTTAACTTTAGACAGTAACAGGTGCACTCACGTAACTCTTTTGTATCGGTTTTGAATAAATAGTTGCCACTATTTAATTTCCAACCCTGTTTTTTTTGTTAAAATTATTATGGTCCATACCACTGCTCCCTGTCTGAGTTTGCTTTGCATCCTCCCGTATGAGCTCAGGTAAGTCAGTAGTGGGTATAAACTGTTTCCGGTCACGGAAAAGTTTTTCCTTAGTGGCAAATGGTGGTCTGCGTTACAGTATTCGCAGTACACCTCTTGGAGACATTGTCTCATTCCAGTAGCGAGTCTTACATACACTCCTGGAAATGGAAAAAAGAACACATTGACACCGGTGTGTCAGACCCACCATACTTGCTCCGGACACTGCGAGAGGGCTGTACAAACAATGATCACACGCACGGCACAGCGGACACACCAGGAACCGCGGTGTTGGCCGTCGAATGGCGCTAGCTGCGCAGCATTTGTGCACCGCCGCCGTCAGTGTCAGCCAGTTTGCCGTGGCATACGGAGCTCCATCGCAGTCTTTAACACTGGTAGCATGCCGCGACAGCGTGGACGTGAACCGTATGTGCAGTTGACGGACTTTGAGCGAGGGCGTATAGTGGGCATGCGGGAGGCCGGGTGGACGTACCGCCGAATTGCTCAACACGTGGGGCGTGAGGTCTCCACAGTACATCGATGTCGCCAATGGTCGGCGGAAGGTGCACGTGCCCGTCGACCTGGGACCGGACCGCAGCGACGCACGGCTGCACGCCAAGACCGTAGGATCCTACGCAGTGCCGTAGGGGACCGCACCGCCACTGCCCAGCAAATTAGGGACACTGTTGCTCCTGGGGTATCGGCGAGGACCATTCGCAACCGTCTCCATGAAGCTGGGCTACGGTCCCGCACACCGTTAGGCCGTCTTCCGCTCACGCCCCAACATCGTGCAGCCCGCCTCCAGTGGTGTCGCGACAGGCGTGAATGGAGGGACGAATGGAGACGTGTCGTCTTCAGCGATGAGAGTCGCTTCTGCCTTGGTGCCAATGATGGTCGTATGTGTGTTTGGCGCCGTGCAGGTGAGCGCCACAATCAGGACTGCATACGACCGAGGCACACAGGGCCAACACCCGGAATCATGGTGTGGGGAACGATCTCCTACACTGGCCGTAAACCCCTGGTGATCGTCGAGGGGACACTGAATAGTGCACGGTACGTCCAAACCGTCATCGAACCCATCGTTCTACCATTCCTAGACCGGCAAGGGAACTTGCTGTTCCAACAGGACAATGCACGTCCGCATGTATCCCGTGCCACCCAACGTAATCTAGAAGGTGTAAGTCAACTACCCTGGCCAGCAAGATCTCCGGATCTGTCCCCCATTGAGCATGTTTGGGACTGGATGAAGCGTCGTCTCACGCGGTCTGCACGTCCAGCACAAACGCTGGTCCAACTAAGGCGCCAGGTGGAAATGGCATGGCAAGCCGTTCCACAGGACTACATCCAGCATCTCTACGATCGTCTCCATGGGAGAACAGCAGCCTGCATTGCTGCGAAAGGTGGATATACACTGTACTAGCGCCGACATTGTGCATGCTCTGTTGCCTGTGTCTATGTGCCTGTGGTTCTGTCAGTGTGATCATGTGATGTATCTGACCCCAGGAATGTGTTAATAAAGTTTCCCCTTCCTGGGACAATGAATTCATGGTGTTCTTATTTCAATTTCCAGGAGTTTAGTTTTCGAAGTATTTTCACAGGTTTCCCTGTCAAAGGTTATATGGTTGGGATTCTAAAACTACTTCCTCAAGCGTTTTTGAACACTCTTTTACCGGAAGCGTGATAGAAATAACTTTTTGAATTCTGAAAAGTTCTGACAGACGTCGGCGATTTCCATCGCCCACAATTCTACATCGACAGTGATGAAAGAAATCACAAACTGAACCTTTTGCCTCTCTCTGAACAAGAAGAAGGCAGTACATTCCTAGAACCCTTAATGAAAGTTACGGGATCTACAGTTTTTTTCTCTGCCGAGAACGTCTGGAATTGTGTTACAAACGACTCTTCGCGCTTTATAAACGCCAACATTGGCACTGCAACGTCAGGGGCTGTCGCTCACAGTGCGCTCTTCACTGCTCAGGCCATATATGCCAGCTTGATTCCGGTTTAAAACCTCGTAACGTGCAGAGTTAATGGAGCTGTTACTATATCGATAACGAGTATTTGTGTTTTCATTAGAGGTTCTAAATCTGTTTTCGTTAGTCTCACGGCTTGCGATAACCATACTCTGCTGTGTTTCACGCACGTCCTGTGGCATTCGTGCATTAAGGTCATCTCTCTCGCGATTTACTGCTATTTTTTTGTCTAGATTATTGAACAAATCGTCCACAGTACTAATAATCTTTTTTACCTGGCCTTCAAGTGTTCGGTGAGCTTCTTCTAGTCTGTCTGTGAGTCCACTTCACTCACTTTAGTAGGCTATCCATTATTCTGAGTATCTAGTTTTTCCATTTGTGTTCGTATGCTATCCATTTCCTCCTTTATGTGGTCCGCGATATGCTTATCACGAGAATCGAGAGCGTTATTCAGTTGTACGGTCAGCCTATTTATCTCTTTCGACTTCGCGTATTCTTTCCTTTTCCTCTCATTCCAGCTCGCATTTGCATCAACTATTACCTCGTTTCCCAGCGCTCTTCATAGACAAATGCTCTTTACAATTCTCATTTCGTTCTCACACAAACCCAGGCTACAGTAATGCATAACTCTTCTTCCTCTTCAGTGTAATTCAGAGCAGCCGTCATTGCACACACGAGAAACGAACAGAGCGGAAGCCAGAACAGAATATAAATCGTTGTCTTTTGTTCTGAACCACTGGTCATACTGTCTGCTCAGCCCCCTCCACTTCTCATTGGCTGAGCCACCGCTCGCTTCAAGTTAAGATAAACCAGGGTAGCTGGCTCAGGAGTGACTACACAGGTACCGATTAGTAGGCAAAGGTATCATAACAAAGACTGCAAGCGAGTAACAGACACGAAATACATGGTAACTTGGAAGTTGACAAGTTGACTATTATAACAGGCAACTTTCACGTTCTTGCCACGTGCCATTCGTGAATGGAACAAGAAAGGTTTTGACGTTGTGGTACCACAATTACCCTCAGCCACACGCCGTAAGATGACTTGCTGGATATGTAGATGTAGATATTCGCAGCACACAGGAGAATTGTACCCATAGAAAAAAGAAAAAAAAAGGAATTAAGGAATTATACGGATGGGATCGAAATCGGATGAACTGATGTACAGGTATAGACAAACAAATTACAATTTCAGAAAACTTGGGTGATTAATTCAAGAGAAAGAGCCTTACAAATTGAGCAACGCGATGGACATCTCTGGGCCTTACGCAGTCAGTTATTCAGCTTGTTGGATGTCCTCCTGACAGAGAACGTGTCAAAATCTGACCAGTGCTGCAGGTCCTGTGTTGTTCCTGATTTATATTAAAGATATAGGAGACTATCTCAGTAGCCCTCTTAAATTGTTTGCAGATGAAGCTGACATTTACCGTCTTGTAAAGTCATAAGATGACCAAAACGAATTGCAAAATGATTTAGATAAGATATCTGTATGGTGCGAAAAGTGGCCATTGACCTTGAATAAAGAAAAGTCTGAAGTTATTCACATGAGTACTAACAGAAATCCACTATATTTCGATTACGCTGTGATGGTTCTCGATCTTCCACCACAACCGAGTCCATCAACATGAGGTTGCAAATATGAAGTAGCCAAGGAGGTGGAAACGTGGGTTCTACTATGCCAAGACTGCTTGGTAGCTACAACAGGAAAACCCAATTAATTATTAGGAGTACAAAGTAAGAAAGTATTTATTACTTAACTTTGTTGCAGTCCATGATCGGTTGGTTGACGCTTAGTCTAGTCGCGTCTTGTATAGACATAATTTACAAGACACAAATCTTGCAGTGACGAATTAATCTCTCGTAATCTTGAATGTCGAATCCGGTGAATCTGAAGACTAACCTGGCTGTCGACATGATGGAACGTAGAATTGTTTATAACTGCACGGTCGACCTTACTGTAGTACTATTAGGGAACATTACAACTGGGCTACAGATACTTGATGGCAGCAATGACTGAGCTGCAGACGATGACTAACATCGGCGCTGACCGACCACGGAGCGCGGCTACGAACTGTAGACTGGCACAACTGCACTACACTCCTGCTATACATGATGTGGCCTAGCGGCGTCTCGCGGTGAGCATAAGTACTGCGACTGGCTGTATACCCTTTGGCTAACACAGCCGATCTTCTGTTCCGTTTATCGAGAGAATCGCACCCTGCGCATCGATCTCTCAGGCGGCGGTGTGGTCGTATGACTGACGACATCACACGCTGTGAGTCACACGAACCTGAAGGTTGTAAATTCAACTAAATACTTGTGGGTAGAACAGACCAAAGGCTACGATTCATTGGCAGAACACTTAAAAGGTGCTACAGGTCAACTAAAGAGACTGCTTACACCACGCTTGTCCGCCCTATTCTAGAGTACTGCTGTGCGGTGTGGGATCCGCATCAGGTGGGATTGACGGATGACATCGAAAAAGTTCAAAGAAGGGCAGCTCTTTTTGTATTATCCCGAAATAGGCGAGGTAGTGCCACAGACATGATACGTGAATTGTAGTGTCAATGATTAAAACCAAGGCATTTTTCGTTGTGACAGGATCTTCTCTTAAAACTTCAATCACCAGTTTTCTCCTCCGATTGCGAAAACATTCTCTTGGTATCCACCTACGTAGAGAGGAACGATCATCGGGATAAAATAAGAGAAATCAGGGCTCGCACAGTAAAAATTAAGTGCTGGTTTTTTACGCGCACCGTTCGAGAGTGGAATGGTAGAGAGATAGCTTGAAGGTGGTTCATTGAACCGTCTGGCAGACGCTGTATTGTGAATAGAAATCACGTAGATGTAGATGGCGCGTAGGCACTTTTCACACTGGGACACTGGTGACGGTCGCCAGTGACGGTCACCGGTAACTGTGGTGAACGCTCCTGGATCACCGGTGTCCGACACCGCAGGTATTGTCAACTCATTTGTTAGTGAAATGGACTCGAGAGAGGAGGAACTTTTGTTGATACTCGTACTTCTAAGCAGGAGAAGGAGGAGGAGAATGAAGACAAAACGAATATTAAACGTACGTCCACTGTTACATGATCGGCTGGAGAAAGGATTGGTTTATACTCTTTATGTCGATTGAGAATACGTTAGCTATTCAGGGATTGCAGGACATGTCAGCTCGTTTATACCGTGGAGGAAATATTGCGAACAGTATCAGAGATGACTTTGGAAACTACTTCGTTAGCCCTGAAGGTGAAGTGGCTTGGCAGCTGCAAAAAAAAAAAAAAAAATAAAAAAAAAAAATAAAAAAAAAAAAAAAAAATGTAATCGATAGAAATGTTACTTGAACGTTAATGTGGTTAGTCCTCATTGTTCATCTGTCATTGTATCTGCGATGTGCATATTGCAATTATTACTATGTTAACTGTAAGAAGTCGCATTATTGTATTCACTGAACTGATTGGCACTTACATTTAAATTATAGAGTATCAGGAACTTGTACCTCAATAATATTACAATAAATAAATAAAATTTATTATTGTAGTAACCACATAAGAGTAATTGTAATTAAGAATAATATTGTAACTATTTTTTGTGCCATAAGGGGGAACGTCTTAAGACGCATAAGAAAAGGGGGCGAGGGATGCAATTGTGCTTGAAGGTTACTACCCTCCTCGCCACCACTTTGTTGCTATGGTCATCGCTTTTGACATCCCAAAGAGCGGGACGACTTTCTAGTTCACTTATAAAATTTTCCGTGTAAATGAAATCTAAACTCATTGGTACTGTGTGTACAGTATAATATACAAGGTGTGAGTATATCAGTACTAGCATACACGCTAAATAAACAAAACAAAGATTTAAGCAAACAAGGCAAGACATGAGCGAACTTGCAGTGACCTATACAGGGTGGTCCATTGATAATGATCCGGCAAAATATGTCACGAATAAGTATCAAACGAAAAAACTAACTTGAAGGGGGAAACCAGATGGCGCTATGATTGGCCCACTAGATGGCGCTGCTGTAGGTCAAACGGATATCAACAGCACTTTTTTAAATAGAAACCCCCATTTTTATTACATATTCATGTAGTACGTAAACAAATATGAATGTTTTATTTGGACAACTTTTTTCGCTTTTTGATAGATGGCGCTATAATAGTCACAAACGCATAAACACGTGGTATCACGTAACAGTCCGCCAGTGCGGACGGTATTTGCATCGTCATGTATTACCCGTGTTAAAATGGACCGTTCACCAATTGCGGAAAATGTCCATATCGTGTTGATGTATGGCTATTGTGATCAAAATGCCCAACGGGCGTGGGCTATGTATGCTGCTTGGTATCCTGGACGACATCTTTCAAGTGCCCGGACCGTTCGCCGGATAGTTATGTTATTTAAGGAAACAGGAAGTGTTCAGCTACATGTGAAACGTTAACCACGACCTGCAACAAATGATGATGCCCAAGTAGGTGTTTTAGCTGCTGTCGTGGCTAATCCGCACATCAGTTGCAGACAAACTGCGCGAGAATCGGGAATCTCAAAAACGTCGGTGTTGAGAATGCTACATCAACATCGATTGCAGTCGTACCATATTTCTATGCACCACGAATTGCATGGCGACGACTTTGAACGTCGTGTGCAGTTCTGCCACTGGGCACATGAGAAATTACGGGATGATGACAGATTTTTTGCACGCGTTCTGTTTAGCGACGAAGCGTCATTCACCAACAGCGGCAACGGAAAATCCACGATGGCTGCGACAAGTGGAACATCAGCGACATTGCCGGGTTAATGTATGGTGCGGCATTATGGGAGAGAGGATAATTGGCCCCATTTTATCGATGGCAATGTAAATGGTGCAATGTATGCTGATTTCTTCTACCGATGTTACTAGAAGATGTTTCACTGCATGACAGAATGGAGATTTACTTCCAACATGATGGATGTCCGGCACATAGCTCGAGTGCTGTTGAAGCTGTGTTGAATAGCGTATTTCATGACAGGTGGATTGGTCGTCGAAGCACCATACCATGCACCGCATGTTCACCGGATCTGCGACCCCGGATTTCTTTCTATGGGGTATGTTGAACGATATTTGCTATTGTGATCCACCGACAACGCCTGACAAGTCAGTTCATGTGCGAACATTACGGAAGGCGAACTACTAGCTGTTGACAGGAATGTCGTCACACGTATTGCCAAATGCATTGAGGTTGACAGACTTCATTTTGAGCATTGAAACTTCCTGGCAGATTAAAACTGTGTGTCCGACCGAGACTCGAACTCGGGACCTTTGCCTTTCGCGGGCAAGTGCTCTACCAACTGAGCTACCGAAGCACGACTCACGCCCAGTACTCACAGCTTTACTTCTGCCAGTATCCGTCTCCTACCTTCCAAACTTTACAGAAGCTCTTCTGTGAACCTTGCAGAACTAGCACTCCTGAAAGAAAGGATATTGCGGAGACATGGCTTAGCCACAGCCTGGGGGATATTTCCAGAATGAGATTTTCACTCTGCAGCGGAGTGTGCGCTGATATGAAACTTCCTGGCAGATTAAAACTGTGTGCCCGACCGAGACTCGAACTCGGGACCTTTGCCTTTTGCGGGCAAGTGCTCTACCAACTGAGCTACCGAAGCACGACTCACGCCCGGTACTCACAGCTTTACTTCTGCCAGTATCCGTCTCCTACCTTCCAAAGTTTACAGAAGCTCGGTCGGGCACACAGTTTTAATCTGCCAGGAAGTTTGCAACATTTTTAGTAGGTTTCTTCCAGCTTCCGGAAGGTAAGTTCCCCTCGAGAACTCCGGATCAGTACTTTCCGAGCCAGACTCCATGCAATTTTCTACGAAAATTCAATATCATTATGTTATTGACAGATGGGAAACCTACTCATTAAACAGTTATATAATCCAGATATCCGATTTAAGAGTTGCGAGAAGTAATTTTATCTCTGTTAAATGATTCATTAAATTATATCAGATTGTATTATAATACCGTTTTTATGGATCAATAATTTAGAGAAAAAGAGGGCTTTTTCATCAAGGCAATATTCTGTGGTGTTTTACTCTCCACTGAGTTTAATTCTAGAACATAGGCAGCTTACAAATTATTGTCAGTAGCGCTTCGTGTGATACGTGTCTGATGTTCTCGTCATGATAATTTCATGTGACGGATCTGGAAGGACTTAATATGTCGTCCGAGTGTTCCTGGAACGTACGATCCCGAAATTTCAACGTTAAACCTCTTCGATAACGCCTCTCTTGTACTGTCCGCCACTAGAATATGTTGGGCGTTTCTGTAACTCTTGGCGAGTGGCCAATCCCGTGGAGAAACGCCCCGCTTTCTCTTGGGTCTTCCCTGTTCTATTACCCCTCTTCGTGAGAGTTCCAAACTGGTGAACAGTAGTCAACAACTGGTCGAACGAGTGTCTTGTAAGCGACTTATTTTATCGATGAATGGTATTTTCTTAAGAGTCTGCCAATCTCAATGTGGCATCTGCTTTTCATACCACTTGTTTTATGTCCTCATTACACTTTAAGTCGCCTCGAATAGTTAATCCTAAGTGCCGGGTGGTTATATTTAAGTGCAGTTAAGTGCATCAGGCCACACATTTAAGTGCAACACAGGAGCCACATGCCTTTTGTATGAGAGCTACTTACATTTTTCGTCCACTCACTCCTTTGCTGATACTGCACTCTGCGTTCTGGTGACAGAATTACTTTAAAAGGAACACTAAGTGAAGCACATGTGGTACTGTGACTAAATCCACCATTCTGTGCTTGGGTCATTACGAGATTTGCACTGTTCCTCTTCCTTCTTTTGCCGTTCTACTTCTCTCCAGTATGTCGTGGTTTTTGAGGAAGTAGCTTTCTAATTATAAAAGTTTTCTTTGCTGTCATTATTGCAACTGGTATTCCGGTGGGAGCTGTAATTATCGTATGACAGCGAAACTTTGTAGATATTCTAATGCGTTAATGTAGAACAGATTTAGGCTGGAAAAAATTAGTTCCAATTTTGGTCACCAGGTATAAATCTGGCGCTGTGAGTGCAAGAAAGGCGTATGTAGTTAATTAGGAACGGCACTTGGGCAGAAAACTGCCGCTTATTCAGTTTGTTCAATATGGGCACCGAAAACGTCGACGAGATGCTGCATCCGTAAGGGAGCGTGATCAATAATTGCTCGCAGGAATTACTGTGGAATCTGAGCAACGTGTTCCTGTACACTAACTTTCAGATCAGTAAGACGCCGATCGTGTCCATGGTAAATGCGTCCTTTCAGATATCACCAGAATCAAAATTCACATGGATTCCAATAAGGTGATCTTGCAGACAATGCATATGAAAAACCTTTGTAGATAACACGTTTGTGGACGGTTGCATTAAGCAGACTTTCACTGTGCGAATAACGTGAGATGGTGCCCTGTTTTGCACGAAACTGTGGTTTCCTCACATTTGTGCTGTTGGAAGGTAGGAATTACATTCTGTAGAAGGAGGTCTCGATAAAGTGCAGACATCACGGTACACCTGACAGGCCCTCTGGGTGTATTCTCTTCAAAGAAGAATGGGCCGGGAAAGGTGCAAAAAATGGCTCTGAGTACATTACACCCATCCATGCCCGAGGCAGAATTCGAACCTGCGACCGTAGCGGTCGCGCGGTTCCAGACTGTAGCGCCTAGAACCGCTCAGCCACTCCGGCCGGCGAAGGTGCGTGAATCCACACCGCTCAGTCACATACTCCGGCGAGTTCATCGGCAACATCCCAAAATTCAGCAGTTTTCTGCACCCTTTACTGTAAAACGTGCCTCGTGACTCCGTAGAAAATTTCCCGACGATATGTCGTCAACTTCTATCTGTGCCGGAAACCGAAGAGCAAATTGAGAACGTTGTTGCTGATCATGAGGTTTCAGTTGCTGCACCGTCTCGATCTTTTACAGGTGCCAGTGTAAAACAGACAGCAAAACTTTCCATACTGTTGATCATTGGTTGGACGATTCTCGTGGCACTGCATGAGCCTTAGCACTCACTACCTGGGACACGTGCTGCATTGGTCGGTAACAGCAACAGCTGCCTCCTCAATAACTTCCACTAGGATAGGACGCCTTCATCTTCCGGATGCCACAACAAGCTCGCCCATGTTTTAGAATTTCATTATCATGCAGGTCCGATGAAGAAGCACTGAGGCGACTGCAGCCGCTATGAAATGCATGAAATGTATTCGGAGTTGCGAACATGGACAACCATCAGCTGCATAGTGGAATGACGATGGTAAAAATTTGTGCCACACCGGAGATTTTGAGCTTGTCGCGAACAGTCACCTTACCATTAGGATATCCGTTATTGTTATTGCTACTGCTGTTGAATGGCACGTCTGAACCATAGAGACGCTGCAATATTCTGCATCTACATCCATAATCCGCAAGCCACCTGACGGTGTGTGGCGGAGGGTAGTTTGAGTACCTCTATCGGTTCTCCCTTCTATTCCAGTCTCGTATTGTTCGTGGAAAGAAAGATTGTCAGTATGCCTCTGTATGGGCTCTAATCTCTCTGATTTTATCCTCATGGTCTCTTCGCGAGATATACGTAGGAGGGAGCAGTATACTGCTTGACTCCTCGGTGAAGGTATGTTCTCGAAACTTCAACAAAAGCCCGTACCGAGCTACTGAGCGTCTCTCCTGCAGAGTCTTCCACTGGAGTTTATCTATCATCTCCGTAACGGTTTCGCGATTACTAAATGATCCTTAACGAAGCCCGCTACTCTCTATTGGATCCTCTCTATCTCTTCTATCAACCCTATCTGGTACGGATCCCACACTGGTGAGCAGTATTCAAGCAGTAGGCGAAAAAGTGTACTGTAACCTACTTCCTTTATTTTCGGATTGCATTTCCTTAGGATTCTTCCAATGAATCTCAGTCTGGCAGCTGCTTTACCGACGATCAACTTTATACGATCATTCCATTTTAAATCACTCCTAATGCCTACTCCCAGATAATTTATGGAATTAACTGCTTCCAGTTGCTGACCTGCTATATTGTAGCTAAATGATAAGGGATCTTTCTTTCTATGTATTCGCAGCACATTACACTTGTCTACATTGAGATTCAATTGCCATTCCCTGCACCATTCGTCAATTCGCTGCTGATCCCCCTGCATTTCAGTACAATTTTCCGTTGTTATAACTTCTCCATATACCACAGCATCATCCGCAAAAAGCCTCAGTGAACTTCCGATAATATCCACAAGGTCATATATATATATAGTGAATAGCAACGGTCCTATAACACTCCGCTGCGGCACACCTGAAATCACTCTTACTTCGGAAGAGTTCGCTCCATTGAGAGTAACATGCTGCGTTCTGTTATCTAGGAACTCTTCAATCCAATCACACAATTGGTCTGATAGTCCATATGACATATCGAATGAGAGTGTCCGCACGTTCCAGCATTGCAGGAGTCGCAGCTGTGTGCAGCCGGCCGGCACACGGGTGATCGAACAGTTTTGTGCGACCATATTGCGATGATGAGTCGTTCGCCCAACGCCTCACGGTGCTTTTGTTCACTGCCAGGTCTCCGTAGACATTCTGCAAGCGCTTACAAGTAACTGCGATGCTCTAGTTTTCCGTCGAAAGAAACCTAATGGTAGATCTCTGCTTGTCCGCAGCTCGTGGTCATGCGCTAGCGTTCTCGCTTCCCACGCCCGAGTTCCCGGGTTCGATTCCCGGCGGGGTGAGGTATTTTCTCTGCCTCGTGATGACTGGGTGTTGTGTGATGTCCTTAGGTTAGTTAGGTTTAAGCAGTTCTAAGTTCTAGGGTACTGATGATCTAAGATCTTAAGTCCCATAGTGCTCAGAGCCAGAGCCAGATCTCTACTTGGAACGCACCTCTGTTATAGACGCCATTTTGAGATAAGTGTAGTGCTGCCATCTATGAGAAGTTTTCAAAACTGTAGGGTATGAAGCAAGAATATTCCACTATGTCGCACAACAAATTGTGCGTTTTTTCAACCGAAATTGGTGGAGGAAAAGAGTATCGCATTACTTATTGATCGTCCCTCGTATGAACCCTGTGCCAAGCACATAAGCGTGAGTTGCTGTAAGCTTATCAGTCCGTCGCTGACATAGAAGCCTGAAAACCTTCTTTCCTTCCCGTCTGGGCAAGCTGTGCAGCGACTAAAGTACATGTAAAGCTTACTGCGCCAGGGTAAATGCTAGCTACAATGAAGTCGATAATTCGATCGTAATATTGGCATTTTAGTTTGATATTCCCACAACTGACTAAATTTACAAAAAAATGTGAATCTCTTTGTCCACCTACACACTCCTGAGAATGGCACATAAACAATTTGCAATTACGCGCCCCTATTACCGGCAGCTGCGTTGATAAATACTCGGAACCTCGCAAGGATAACTTCTAGATCGAGAATATTAGGTAAGTTATTGGAAGTGGTTGGGCGTTGGTGAAAATCTCGCTTCTGAGCACATAAAGAGCTCTAACCACAGAACTCTGCCCGGAACACGCTTCGGTGCAATGCTGCGATACAGACCGTATATCTCCCTTCGCAGACGATGGCCAAGGCGCCGTCTCCAAGTCCGCACCGGTCGATGGATCAAGGCGAAGTCTCCCCCACAATTCGCTCGTCTCCCACGCGTACGACAACGCGGCGGAAGAATACTCAGTTTCGGCCAATGTCGAACGCTCTATCATCGCCGAAATCCCTGCACTGAGATCTACCCAATGATCGAGTAGGTCATAACGCCCCTAGGCAAACGAAATTCCCGCCTCCGCCACGTGTTGCCCAGCACAGGTGGCTCCGGATGCCGGGCTACCCCCAAAAACGCAATATTGTCCCACGTTTCCGGTGACCGGTACCTTCCGTCCACGGCGGCCCGGCAAGCTACGGCCATCTGCAGACATTACATTCCACAGTTCTGAACTTCCGATGTCAGCCCCCGGTAGCAGAGTAGTCAGCGCGACAGACTGGCCCCAGCACGGTAGCTCAGCGTGTTCGGTCGGAGGGTTAGCTGCCCTCTGTAATAAAAAAAAAAAACTGAGTCACTCGGTCAACAACAAACTTAAACGGATGTCTTTACGATGTCCGCCCCGAGCAGATGCAACGAAAAAAAAAAAAAAAAAACTGTCAATCCAAAGGGCCCGGGTTCGACTCCCGGCTGGGTCGGAGATTTTCTCCGCTCAGGGACTGGGTGTTGTGTTGTCCTACTCAATCATTTCATCCCCACTGACGTGCAAGTGGCCGAAGTGGCGTCAAATCGAAAGACTTGCTCCAGGCGAACGGTCTACCCGACGGGAGGCCCTCATCACACGACGTTTCATTTCAACTTCCGATGCTTTTCACCAACGCTTAAAGTTAGTGGCTCAATCCTGCAGACATGCAGGGAGTACTGCTCGAGAGTGCCTCATATTTATCATAATTCAATAGAGTCATCATCTGATGACCTTACCAGTCCCTTTATTATTAATACTAATGTTGGTAAGCCAACGTGCAAGTGTGCACGTCCTGGCACCTTACATTGCAGATTAGTCATGTAGACGCAGTACGACACTGCGAAACTGTATCGAATGCATTACGTCACAAGCTACTGCCGCAAGGTGTGTGTGTGTGGGGGGGGGGGGGGGGCGTCCAATGAGTGACTTCGTGACAGCTCGGCCGGTAGCGGCGACGTCAGCAGGTGTATGAAAGCAGCCGGAAAAGACGACGCTCCGCTGGAGCACGGACCCCTGCCATTCACAGGGTCCACGTAAATCTGCCGCCGGCGGATATTAAGGCCGAGCGCCACTCGCGCTCACGTCGACGCCACTCGCGGCCCCTGCTCAGCCGCTACGGGAGCCCTCGCCTGCAGCATTGCCCCCGGAAATTACAGACAGCAGCCTGGGGGAGGAAGGAAAAAGAGAGCTGAGTAATTGCAGACGCCTCTCTCTTACTGGATGAGTCCTATACCGCGCCGCGGGGGACACTCGCTGTCGCCTAGCGGGAAATAGCAGACCAGCTTTGTGACTAACCTTACTACAGGGCCGTCTTAACCAGGCGAAATCCATAGATCTAAAACTATACGCCGTTCATCATAAGAATAAACCTGATGTAAACACACAAACGCGACGTTTCGTCAAAAGCCGTAGCACACTGGTGTTATTACGCACTTGGAAGTTGGTCCTACTTGTGTATTAGATATATTGTTTCAAGTTACGTTAAATGAAACTTTAAGATACTCAAATCCGTTAACAGCTATCAAAATTTTTCTTAGTCACGCTTTAGCTAAGTAGTTTTTATTTCAAAAATCGTGTACCCTCACAGATCTGCACTGTTGTGCTGTCACTTTCGCGCTGTTAATATGCAGTATGAACATGGTTGAGGCTGCTTCCTGTTTTGTAGTGAAATACGCCTGTGGAACACGATTAAGCCGGCCGCGGTGGCCGAGAGGTTCCAGGCGCTTCAGTCCGGAACCGCGCGACTGCTACGGTCGCAGGTTCGAATCCTGCTTCGAGCATGGATATGTGTGTTGTCCTTAGGTTAACTAGGTTTAAGTAGTTCTGAGTTCTAGGGGACTGATGACCACAGCAGTTAAGCCCCATAGTGCTCAGGGACATTTGAAGCATTTTTGAACACAATTAAAATTTGTCAAGAAATGGGTAGTTCTTAATATTTTTTATAAATTTACAATTTGATAAATTTGATAAATTTAAATTTGTACGTTTCCGACACACTGTATTACACATAGTTGAGATACAAGCAACCTATAAATGCATAGCGGAACCGGCATCAGTAGCGTAATGGATTATCAGTTTACTGCAATCCATGGTCCACAAGTTGAGATCTCACCTACGTCATTTCTTTTCTCGTTCAGTTTGAAATACCTGCAGATCTTAATGGTAAAGTTCATAATCATTTTTATGAATAATGCATGTCTTCTTGTTTCTAAGTACGTATTGCAAGCGAAATTCCTGTTTTTATTTCAAATATACGAGGGTCAGTCAAAAAGTAATGCCTCCTATTTTTTTTTCTACGTTTAATTGTCAGGAAATTTAAATGCAATTACATAGGTTGAAAACCACAACATTGAGGATCATTTTGTCATTTTTCAATGTAATCTCCGCCCATCTCTACAGTTTTGGTCCATCTTTCAACAAGGGCATGTATCCCAGCACGGTAAAAATCACAGCTCTGCTTCTTAAGCCATTGACGCATGAATGTTTTGACGGCCTCATCTTCAAAATGAATCCCACGATGAGCTTCTTTTAGTGGCCCGAACAGATGGAAGTCTGATGGTGCCAGGTCAGGGCTGTATGGGGGATGAGGCAAAACTTCCCATCCAATTTTGACAATCTCGTCAGAGGTGTGATGACTGGTGTGTGGTCTTGCATTGTCATGCAAAAGAAGAACATCTGCCATTGATTTTGTTGGGCGAACTCGCTGAAGACGTGCTTTAAGTTTTTTGAGGGTTGTGACGTATTGAACAGAATTTATTGTGCATCCCTGCTCCAAAAAATCAACCAGAATCACACCCTCTGTATCCCAGAAAACTGTTGCCATAACTTTCCCTGCCGATCGCACAGTTTTGAATTTTTTCTTCCTCGGCGAGCTTGTGTGACGCCACTACATTGACTGCCTCTTTGATTCGGGTTCAAGAAATGCACCCATGTTTCGTCCCCGGTCACAATTTTTTTCAGAAACTCATCTCCCTCCAAACGGAAGCGCTGCAAGTGTTGGGAGACTATTGTTTTCCTTGCCTCTTTATTCTGATCGGTTAACGTTCTTGGAACCCACCGTGCACAAACTTTTGAGTACCCCAATTGTTTAATAATCGTGATCACACTGCCTTTACTAAGAGAAATAATGCGACACACTTCATCTGCAGTCACCCGACGGTCACCACGAATGATGTCATCAACTTGCTGAATGTTGTGTGGAGTCACTGCACTCACCGGCCTGCCGCTCCGGTTTTCGTCAGTCAACGGTGTTTGCCCTTCAGCTTCCTTACAACGACGAACCCATCGTCTAACAGTGCTGGCATCCACTGTCACAACACCATACACCTTCTTCAGTCTTTCATGAATGCGTATGGGCGTTTCACCTTCTGCATTCAAGAATTCAATCACACAACGCTGTCTCAAACGAACATCGATGTCGGCCATCTTACAAACTTCTGCTGTGCTGCCACCTGTTGACACAGAAAGTTACTACTGCAGTGGATTGCAGAAGGTTTGAGGAATGGCGCCAAATTCAAATTTTTCACTTAACTTAATTTTTTTAAGTAGAAAAGAAATGGGAGGCATTACTTTTTGACCGACCCTCGTAAATGCTTAATTATCGATATTTTATGAGAGATTATTAATAAAGGTTGCTTAAATTAAGAAAACATAACAATTTAATTTTTAAGGCAAAAATTAAAAACCAAATACTCTTTATTTGGATTATGTCCATTGCTTTACACCACAGATTATATATATAAAGTATGAACCCAACAGAACTAGTTTGGAGCCAGTTTAGGTGATTTGGGCCGAGATATAGCGAGACTTTTCCACATGTCACTGACGTACACTGGCGGGGTATAGAACGGCACGTCACTACAGAAAATGAGAAAATTTGGCGCCTGGTTGGCTTCGTGTATTTTGTTGTTGATCGACTTGTTATCAACGTAGCAGATGACAGTTCCAGAACTGGAATGTATTTCTTGGATTAGGATAAGGAAGGGGCTAAGGGATTACCAGACGACTGACTGTAATTAATACCCTCAGTGGCTTCAGTATTCAACAGTACGGTGAAATCTCTGCAGTATACTTTTGCAATACACATAGCTCGCTCAGAAAAATTATCCTGTGTTTAAGATAGGAATTTTCATCACTCGTTTGTAATTAGAATACTATGTCAGGTGGGAACGAAGGGATTTTATGCTTTCCGTCTGCTCACCTAAGAAGCGCGCAGTTGTGCTGGAGTTTTGCCGAATATTATTTCATTCTCTTTAAAATTAAATTACATTCTAAGCTATAGTGTTTCTCTGCTTGTCTCTTTTTACGTCTGAACTGCAACTGCTCACATCGTTGCAGGTTAGTTGGACCGCTGGCTGGCCAGTGCTGTCCTAGTTTATTGTGCCTGTAAAGCTGTTGTTCCGCATTATCTATGAGTCTACGTCCGTGTAACACAGTGTACAACGTATCCTTATGATCATACTTCACAGTACTGGTCACAGCTTGGCTTCAAACAAATTCAAGCAAATGCGGATGAATACATGGCGTGAAGTTTACATCAGGTTTATTCTTATGATGAACAGAGTATAGTACCAGGTAAGATCAAGGGATTGTTATATCAGCCGGCAAGAGTAGCCGAGCGGTTCTAGGCGCTACAGTCGCTACGGTCGCGGGTTCGAATCCTGCCTCGGGCATGGGGGTTTGTGCTGTCCTTAGGTTAGTTAGGTTTAAGTAGTTCTAAGTTCTACGGGACTGATGACCTCAGAAGTTAAGTCCCATAGTGCTCAGAGCCATTTGAACCATTTGATTGTTATATCAAAGAATTGGCTCTGAGCATTATGGGACTTAACGTCTGAGGTCATCAGTCCCCTAGAACTTAGAACGACTTAAACCTAACTAACCTAAGGACAGCACAAACATCCATGCCCGAGGCAGGATTCGAAACTGCGACCGTAGCGGTCGCCCTGTTCCAGACTGAAGCGCCTAGAACCGGTCGGCTTGTTTTAGCACCTCTACTGTTTGCAGTGTCAGTATACACAGCACAAGAGAATTAAATCTTCTGAAATCCCGTCATTTTCCTCTATTGCGACGCACAACTTTGGAATTTGGCTGAAAGGTGCCTACAACTTTCGTGTGTAAACTGCAGAAGCGAGAATCCGTGCGATATCAACCTCGGACTAGGCACTTCAGCTTCAAACGGCAAGGTGGCGATATACGAAGGTTGGCTGAAAAGTAGTGCCAGGTTTAAGTAGTTCTAAGTTCTACGGGACTGATGACCTCAGAAGTTAAGTCCCATAGTGCTCAGAGCCATTTGAACCATTTGATTGTTATATCAAAGAATTGGCTCTGAGCATTATGGGACTTAACGTCTGAGGTCATCAGTCCCCTAGAACTTAGAACGACTTAAACCTAACTAACCTAAGGACAGCACAAACATCCATGCCCGAGGCAGGATTCGAAACTGCGACCGTAGCGGTCGCCCGGTTCCAGACTGAAGCGCCGCACTTCAGCTTCAAACGGCAAGGTGGCGATATACGAAGGTTGGCTGAAAAGTAGTGCCTCCACCTTCGTAACTCTTCAACAGTTGGCAGCACTGGTATGTGGCAGATACAGGCCTGTTCCGTAGCCTCTTCTCTACAGCTCCAGTTGGCGGGAAGCCTTAACATTCAACGGCTGTTTTGTTACGGTGTAAAGTATGGAAACCTGCTCAGACGGTCGGTCAATGCGATGTAAGCAACGTGCAGTCAATTCATTCTTAATAGCAAAAGGTATCACCCCAAAGGAGATTGATCAGGGAATGAAAGCAGTTTATGGTGACTGAGTTGACGTGAGTACTGTGCGTCGTTGGACGAGTAAGTGAGTCGGCAACATCTGCGTGAAAAACAAAGAGACGGACGTCCTGTGACAGCAAACACCGAGTTTTACAAGCAGAATGTTGACAGGTTGATTCAGGACGATCGTCGTATCACTCAGAGAGAAATTGCAAGCGCGATAGGTGGTTGACAGGGGTCCGAAAGGAAAAGGGAAATGTTTTCCTGCAGCATGACAATGCCAAACCACACACTTCACGTGCCACTACAGCAGAACTTCAGCGACAGTGTCACCACCGTACGACATCCTCCATACAGTCCAGGTATAGCACCGTCTGACTTCCACCTGCTCCCCATAATGAAAGACGATCTGCAGGGACACCATTATGCTTCTGATGAAGACGTTGAGAGAACTGTTAGACTATGGTTGCGGAAACAGGGTGTCGACTTCTTCCGTGAAGGTTTGGTTGGTGATTATGTGGAAAGGTGAACAGTGTTAAATAAAGATCACATTCTACGGATTATTTCTGCGTTTGATTTATTAAAATATTCCCATCCAAACCCAATTAACGAAGGTGGTGGCATTACTTTTCATTCAGCCTTCTTATGTCGGGCCCAGATCATATGAGGTCTAAGATGGGTTAATGATGTCACATTGGCTCAAAGTTTCACCACAATTCCGCTCAACGCCACGGTGGACGTGTCAAATGAGGCGAAGCTCGTCAAATCGTCCAACGACTCACATCTCACCTCTTCTCTTGTCGCCTCCGCTTTGGACATTAGAACCGCGACGCTCAGCATTGGCTGGCCGTGGTGGCCGAGCGGTTCTAGGCGCTTCAGTCCGGAACCACGTGACTGCTACTGTCTAAGGGTTCGAATCCTGCTTCGAGCATGGACGTGTGTCATGTCCTTAGGTTAGTTAGGTTTAAGTAGTTCTACGTTCTAGGGGACTGATGACCTCAGATAGTCCCATAGTGCTCAGAGCCATTTGAACCACTTAAGCTCAGCGTTGAAATCATGTGGTTTTCTTATGGTTGGCAGAAAAGTTTCAGGCAAACCACCGCTCAGAATCGACATGGAACGACGTCAAAAGGTGGCCATCTCTTATACACATTTCGCGGTCGAAAACGACAGTTTGCAGTGCGATGTGCAACAGACCGACGTACTTGGCAATCTTTGTCACTGTTGGCGCCCTCCCGACGATATAACACTGTTGTAAAGACACCGTGGAGCTGCAGCCCCGGTGAATGCGATCTGATCCGTTTGGAGCATAGCGCGACCCCAGTTTTCGCTCTGATATAATAGTTGGAACCACAAGGGACCGTTCAAAACTATTCGGCGAAATTCGAACGCGATCCAAAACAGCAAATAGCGTTTACACTTTTTCAGCCTTCCTGTTTGGCGCCTTTCTCTGGCGTGATAAGGGGGTGAGGGGTGGGAACATGGGATGTCACACTGACAGGTGAATCAGTACCTCCACACACGGGGTGGGGTGTGCGGTCGAGTTTGGTATCACTGGATGTCTCCCTCCGAGACCAATAAATTTTAACTGTACATTGTTCGGATCCAATGTGTACTTTTCGAGATATTTCAGTATCTTCAGGTAAACAGAACACTTGGTAGATTATGTCGTTTCCTTGTCATCAAATGTGACGGTGTTAGATACTATGTTAATTGTCCCCGCGGTATGAAAATTAAAAAAGGGGGAAATAGTGCGTTACACGTACTATTCTGTAATAACAAATGATTCAGCCTCTATCTGTATTATTATTCAATTCCACATACAAAAAATTTATGAAGATCATGAAATCTGCCGTAACTTGGGGAAACATGAAGTAGTTATAAAAGCTGCCATTTACCGTAGTAGTGCGGTGACATGCAAAATGAGGAACTGTAACTGACATGTGTAATCTATGCGCAGTTCGCAACTGCAGGTTTGAGATTTCTCTGTGAGGTTCTTAAGAAAAAAAAAAAAAAACTGAGATAGAGAGATAGGCCACATGGCTTTGAGGCATCATTTACCAAAGCATCTGTGATAGAGGCCGCTTGACAACAAAAGGAAGTAAGGCACAGACGATTAGCTGGTTAAATGTCCGTTGTTCTCCGTTTTGACAGAGTGCGGTAACATTTTCTAACCACATTTTCTATCCAGGGTTCACGCAAGGAGGGCCGTAGGATACAACACGACGATGGTCCATATTTTCTGTCCGAAGCTAACGGTAAAAGGACAGAGAGAGAGAGAGAGAGAGAGAGAGAGAGAGAGAGAGAGAGAGAGAGAGAGAGAGAGAGAGAGAATTTAGAGCGTTCCTTAGTGACATTATTAGTGTTCTTGCTAAAATAGTATGAGACGAAAATGGTTAAAAAAGGTAAAACTAAGGAAGTACAAAATGCAAACACACAAGTACAATCGCACCCTTCCATTTTCACTCACATTCACTTTAGTATTGCCGCTTACAACAGTTATTAACAGCGATGCAGATACGCTACGCCTGTTTACTGAAATCCACTAAGTGCGGATGAACAGTATAGCTTGGATGCAAGGACTCGCAGGTGGTAAACAACCGAGCATTTACGGGAAAATTCTCATTTACAATCCTTTATTGGACGTCAACGTGTAAATATTTGCGTGCATTGATATCTGAACAGTAGGACTCCAGTACATAGTAAAAATTCACACCAAAATCCCTTAAAGAAGCATATGCCTCCGCCCACTCCTATTTAGCCCTTGCATTAACAAGAAAACTAATCTAAAGAAAGAAATGAATTGATAAAGATCCCTTAAAACATAAATTACAATATTCAGCTAGTCTCAGTTAATGGTAGTTGAACCGTATATTTACATTCACAACCTTTTCTTAAGAATTTACTTTATTTACTAGCCATTCATCATGAACATTAACACATTTAATCACACTATTCGAACGGTGGAAGTAATTGCCAGTGGGTAACTGACGAAAACAAATTAAATTTCTTTCAACAAATGGTACTTTTATTCCGGAAAGCCATTTTTTTTAAACAGATTTAAAATTATAATCAGAAAGCATCCTCAAAATATCAAGTTTCAATTTCATTCAGAGGTAGAAAGAACAAATTTTTGACTGTATGAGCTTTCGGCCTGAGAACCTTGCCGCTGCCTTTGACATGGCCGTAGTCACGACCGGTCACAACAACCTCTGAAAGACAACACTGGTGCAAATCTGCAACACACCAGATTACTTTAAGTTAAAAATTTTAATAACTCACACAAGCACATAAACTATGCACCCCATAGGATGGAAGGAAATGATACAAAACACTAACATTTAAAAAAATTGACTTGCCACCGAAGGTGCAACTGGATTAAAAAAAAAAAAAAACTCTTACGGTCGAAGGGTGGCAACTTTATATACTAAAATGACAATTTAAATAAAAACCCATGAAATACAGTCTTACATAAAATATACAACCGTGCTCTACATTAGACGTGTACCGCCTCTCAAGATGATAGGAAAGATAAAAACATATTTCAGGAATTCGGCTGTTACACTTCAAGCAATAAATTCGTTAACACCGAATCCGACAAACATGACAGAGGCAGCTATTAACTTATGGCAGACCGACAGACAGACAGAAAGACACTAACTGCCTAACAAATGCGGACGGGAGACAGACGAGCAAGGTGGGGACGAGAGACTGACCAAGAAAACAAGTAGAATTTAACAAGTAAATGAAACAACATATCACGAATCACTTAACTTCTAATAAACTGCGATGTCTGGCGAAGACCTGGCGCAGCACCCCCAAAACGCTCTCCCGAACCGTCCTCTGCCAGCCGCTTCAACGAACACACGAAAGCGCGCTGATATCCCGTCTCACGGCGTCGCAGCTCGCACCGGCCAGACCGATGTCGTGGGTTGACTCCTGTCGCCCTCGAAGCCACTACCCCTCGCTATACGCCGCGGCCCACTGGACTCACGTGGCGACCTCACATGCGCCGACGCTCAAGACGGACCAGTCATCTTGTGTCACAATGCGCGACCGACCAACCGATCGATCCAACCGCCAATGATCATTGCCTGAACAAACTCGAGCAGACTGGCGGCATAACACATACCAGCACTCCGGACGACAGACAGACACAGACTGCCCCACAATGACCCGGCTGACCAACTGACGCTACTCGCCGCCTAGCGAGCTCATACTGCCCCTTAAATGCACGTGAGCAAGCTACCTTTCCCCTTTCCCAGCAGAGGGAGACACCAAAGCTGACATTGTCACAGCGGCGCCACCACCAGAAACGGAGGGCGACTGCTTTACACTACGCGCTGCTGCGCGCTCTTCAAAACAGCAATTTTTTCCACGGCTCAGTAGTGGCATTCAAAATTTTTAAGGAACCTCAAAACAAGCCACTGCAGCAGTTTCTAATAACTCTTCGTCACCATGAAATAGTGCTAGACAGTTACATAAAAATAAATCAAAACCACGAGATAGTAAATGGGTTCAGTTGTTTAAATTGGTGACGAAGGGCATTTATAAAACCTTAGTAACAACCCTTAAGAATCAAGTCACTCCACAAGTTAATCAGAATACAACTTTTAGTAATCTGATCAGACCTTACAGTCACATAAACATTCTAAGTTTTCACATACAACATTACAGTAAGTAATTATCAAGAAAAGGTGCAAGCACCGTGTGGCATTTGTTAGTGAAGGCGGCGTTGGTTTCTTTGTACCAGGCCGTAGTCTATCTTCGAAGCCAGCACCCGAGTTCAATGCACCCCGTGTACCACTTCCTATGCCGAACCACGTTACGATATGCAATAGCCGGCCGGTGTGGCCGAGCGGTTCTAGGCGCTACAGTCTGGAACCACGCGACCACTACGGTCGTAGGTTCGAATTCCGCCTCGGGCATGGATGTGTGTGATGTCCTTAGGTTAGTTAGGTTTAAGTAATTCTAAGTTCTAGGGGACTGATGACCTCAGATGTTAAGTCCCATAGTGCCCACAGCCATTTGATATTCAATATACAAGGAAACCTCATTATAAACCAGCGGAAATGGCTGGTAGGTCCACGGCCCTCGGCTTGATGCGACAATCGTACCCCTCACCACGCCCTCCCTAGGCCAGGTACAGGTCGCTGTGCTCTGTGGCTCTCCTCGTTTGCTGCGATAACAGCACTGCCTTCTCCTACACCGGTGCTTCTTGCTCGCGACCTGCTGGCCCAGTGAAGATCCCAAGCGCCCACACAGGCCGCCACACCCACGCACAGCGCGCGCTCCATCCCTCCTGGCGTCACAGCCCTGTACCCACGCTTGCGCACAAACACAGATTAAGAACTTCACAAAACAGCCGCGTGTGTCCTTTCGCCAAGGACTGTCTAATCTCAGAGTCAGCTATGCTGATTATCGACACATCGCAAAACTGGCGTGTCAGTTACGACAACTGTTGCCGATACTCCCAGGCAGGGTCAGTTTATTAGGCCCAAGCGACACGAGGGGCTGTTTGCGGATCCAAGCTGTGTCATGATTATTATAGGAACCAAACGCTTGTCACATTAGGAAGGGGAGAGGGTGCCGGAGAGCGGCGGAGGGCGCCAAACACACATCAAATAAAGTTTTGCATTACCCCGGTTCTCAGAACTTCTGAAGATACACGTTCACTGTGGGTATTGTATCACAGACACAGTCCCTTTGACTGTTCACAGATGTCACGAAACCCGCCCAGAGACGCAAAAAACCAGCCATCAACAGCGCCTATTAGACGGAGGGTGTCCGACAGCCGATCAGTTCCAGTCATTCCACCAGGAAGGAGGTGGTTCAACCGCGCCTAGACGGGCAATACAGCGGTTCGATCGCGTCCGCATTGTGCCAGGAAGGGCTCTCAATATGGGAAGTGTCCAGGTGTCTCGGAGTGAACCAAAGCGATGTTGTTCGGATAAGGAGATACAGAGAGACAGGCCGCTCAAGGGCTACTACTGCAATCGATGACCGCAACCTACGGATTATGGCTCGGAGGAAGCCTGACAGCAACGCCACCGTGTTGAATAATGGTTTTCGTGCAGCCACAGAACGTCGTGTTACGATTCAAACTGTGCGCAACTTCACTCACGACGTCCATTTAGGCTCGCTGCCATTCATCCCATCAAATGGAAATTTTGTCTAAGTCGTCTTGTATCTTCCTGCAATTAGTCGACTCCGACACCTTACCGAACAGCACGGCATCAACAGCAGAAACCGCAGATTTCTGCTCACCGTGTCCGTCAAATAATTTATGTATGTAGAGAACAACAATGGTCCTATCACACTTCCCTGGGGCATTCCTGATGATACCTTTGTCTGTGATGAACCCTCGCCGTAGGGGACAAAATACTGCATTCTTCTACTTAAGAAGTCTTCGAGTCACTCACATATCTGCGAACTTATTCCATACGCTCATACCTTCGTTAACAGTCTGCAACGGGGCACCATGTCAAATGCTTTCCGGAAATCTAGAAATATGGGATATGCCTGTTGCCCCTCATCCATACTTCGCAGTACGTCTTGTGAGAAAAGGGCAATTTGAGTTTAGGACGAGCAATGCTTTCTAAAACCATGCTGATTCGTGGACATAAGCATCCCAGTCTCAAGAACGTTTATTGTATTCGAACTGAGATTATGTTCAAGAATTCTACAGCAAACAGAAGTTAGGGATATTGGTCCGTAATTTTGCGGGTCCGTCCTTTATTCTTCTTATATACTGGAGCCAACTGCTTTTTTTCCCGTCGCTTGGGACTTTGTGCTGGGCGAGAGATTCACGACAAATGCAAGCTAGGTATGGGACGAATACGGTAGACGTAGAGTACTTTTGTCACCCGCTGCGGTCAGCACCGGTTGCAGCACATTTTTCCCTCATAAGCCACGTATTACACACGTCAAAAAAAGTTTTGCATCACCTCGGTTCCGAGAGTTCCAGAACCTGTCCAGAAAATTGGAATAGAGATCAACATAAACATCATTTCAGCCCTTTTATTGTTTACGAAAACCAAACATTGCATGTTGTACCACCATACAGTGAGACCTTCAGAGGTGGTGCTCCAGATTGCTGTACACACGGTACCTCTAATACCCAGTAGTACGTCCTCTTGCATTGATGTATTTGTCGAGGCACCTTACCCCCAAGTTCATCAAGGTACTGTTGGTCCAGATAGTCTCACTCCTGAAGGCCGATTCTGCGTAGATTCCTCAGAGTGGTTGGTTGGTCACGTCGTCCATAAACAGTGTACTTTTCAATCAATCGCAGGCATGTTCGATATGGTTCATGCCTGGGGAACATGTCGAGCGATGTCGTTATCCTGAAGAAAGTCTTTCACAAGATGTGCACCATGGGAGCACGAATTGTCATCCATGAAGACGAATGTTGCCAAGGTTGCACTATCGGTCGGAGGATGGCATTCACGTATTGTACAGCCGTTAAGACGCCTTCCATGACCACCAGCGGCTTACGTCGTCCCCACATGATGCCACCCTCAAACAGCAGGAAACCTCCACCTTGCTGCACTCGCTGAACAGTGTGTCGAAGGCGTTTAGCCTGACCGGGTTACTTCTAAACACGTCTCCGACGATTGTCTGGTTGACGGCATATGCGACACTCATGGGTGAAGAGAACGTGACGCCAATCCTGAGCAGTCCGTTCGGCATCTTGTTGGGCCCAACTGTACCGCGCTGCATGGTGTGGTGGTTGAAAACATGGACCTCGCCATGGACGTCGTGAGTGAAGTTGCCTATCATGCAGCCTATTACACGCAGTTTGAGTCGTAACACGACCTTCTGTGGCCGCACGAAAAGCTGTAGTCAACATGGTACCGTTGCTGTCAGGGTTCCTCCGAGCCATAATCCGTAGGTAGCGGTCATCCACTGCAGTAGTAGCCCTCTGTCGGCCTGAGCGAGGCATGTCATCGACAGTTCCTGTCTCTCAGTATCTCATCCATGTCCGAACAACATCGCTTTGGTTCACTCCGAGACGCGTGGACATTTTCCTTGTTGAGAGCCCTTCCTGGCACAATGTAACAACGCGGACGCGATCGAACCGCCGTATTGACCGTCTAGGCATGGTTTAACTACAGACAACACGAGCCGTGTACCTCCTTCCGGGTGGAATGACTGGAGCTGATCGGCTGTCGGACCCCGTCCGTCTAATAGACGCTGCTCATGCATGTTTGTTGACATCTTTGGTCAGTCAAAGGGACTGTGACACAATATCCACAGTCAACGTCTGTCTCCAGGAGTTCTGGGAACCGGGTGATACAAAACTTTTTTTGATGTGTGTATATAATACAATGACGTTAATAACAAACTATGATCAACTGAATGTGGTTTATAAACCGTGATTCTGAGATTAGTAGTTGTCACTAAAATTATGTGGGCTAGCCTAGTTTTTATGGTATGTACACAACACAGTTAAGTAATTTGAAACGTCCCCTTAGAAAAATTATACATAACTGTGCTTAAACTGACACACAATTTTTTTTTAGAGAACAAACAATGTATTTACCTTAATAGTCATAATATATATAGCAGTTCATGACATCCAGTCTTACAAATTTCAAAACTCCGCCATCTCTCTCCCCTCGTCCACCATTGCTGGCGGCTCACCTCCAACTGCGCAACGCTTCGTGCTAACATCCAACTGCCCAACACTACAATGGCGAGTATTACAACAATGCCAACCAGCCACAGACTGCACACAGCACAGCCAGTGATCTTCATAAAGAGCGCTACGTGGCGTTACCAATATAAAAAATCTAAACAGCCTACTTACATAGCCGCCATGGTCCCCACAAAAAAATTTTAAAAATTGTTTTTGGCACTGGCCAATACAGATTTGAAATTTTTTTTTCATAATTTCGGTAAGAAAGATATCAAATGCACACACTTATTAATACAATGTTGGTCAAAAGCTAAAATTTTCTCACAGTCCATAAAGACAGTCCTGATCATTCATCATAGTAAAATTGCAGTGTTTTTTTTTCTCAAAATGCACACAGAAGTAGTGGATTTCCATGCAGTCTTGAAGAAGTAGTGTTGTCCTTCCAACGGAAAGACAGTGCTGAGTCTTGACATGCAGACAGGTAATGGGCCACAACAGAGGAAACCCACAGCAGATTCAGCCGAAGTTGAAGAATATTGGTAGGTAGGTCGTCACAGAGGTGCAGACCCACTGCAGTCCTTGTAGAAATAATGGTATTGGTGGGCCATCAAAGATGCAGACCCACTGTAGTTCTTGTAGAGATGGCTAGCAGCCATCCGTTGCGACTGTGCAGGTGCACAATCACCATCGAAGAGTCTTGCAGACAATATCGCAAGTCCTTGAACCACCACTTGTGCACTCAATAAGTTTTTTTCTAACTGTGCTTAGAACCAGCAATGCTGTTAACCAGTCCCTTGCTGAATTAGTAACATACGTGCAAACACTATCAGTCCCCACTTCTCACATATTGTCCATGTACTATGACCAACAGAAACGTGTGCAGTGAAATGTAAGTTACAAGTTACGTAATTTGATGAACTGGTGTCAATTACAATTTTATAACATTAGAGTACAATAACAAAGGTGCAAAATACATCATTAAAGAACATAACAATACAGATAACATTTGTGGTAATGCAGGCTTTACAAAAGAATAGAAATAAACATGTACATCAGTGTTACAAGAATTATGACATAAGTAAATACATAAAGGACCAGAATAACGTTTGAAACATCAACTTCACACGTGAGCATTAAAACAAAGCAGAACAAATAATGGCTAAACATCTTTACGAAGTAAATAACATATTATTAATGCAAATTATATTTGAGGATAACAGTATTCCTCATCATAGTGAATGTAGCTTAGTATTAGAAAAAAAGATTCTATGAAACAGTACTTCATGTTCGTGAAAAGCCAATTTAAGTTTAATAAATTTTTGAACAAGTGACTGTAAAACAGATGTGTTCGTCATTGTTAACACCATTCAGTACCCTGAAAGTTTGCAGTTTCGAGACAATGAACTTATGCGCCACTGGAAACAAGAAGTTGAAGCTCGAACCTGGTTAGTTCCGTCCCATAGTTTGCAATACATTCGCACCCAGCGCCGAAACAATGGATCCGAAATTTGCGGAACTTCCACAGCCACAACTATCACTCCGGCAGCAACAACAGGAACAGTATTAGGAACAACAAAAGCTGCAACAAGAATAGCATGTTGCTTTCCTGCAGATGTTGTCTTAGCGACAACATCAGTTCGTGGGCACGACTCCGCCCTATCGCCTTTCGCCTGCTTTACTGAGGCTTCATTGAACTGGGAGGTATACCTTTGACGTTTTGAAATGTTTTGTCTTGCTTATAGCATTTCCGGTGGGCAGCAAAATACTCTGACCATACCTTATAGTAACTGTTTGTGGTGCAAAAGTTACGACCACCCGTCAATCTTAGTTGTCTTTCAGTAAACTACGTGCTCTGTTAATGGAATAATACGGTCATAAGATGCAGCTTGTTGAAGTTGGGCTACAATTGAATCAGTGCCGTGAACAGAATGAACAGTCTCACGCAGCTTGGGCTGCCGACTCGCGGGTTCTCGTGCAATTTCATTTGTCAGAACTGTGAAGTTTCCTACATTGAATCACTGTGCGTCTAGCCCCCGACAGGGAAGCAACGGCTAAAGCATTAATCACACCAGGTCCAAGTCTAAGTGAAGTTCTTAAGATTGCTAAATACTTTGAGACTGCTTCCGGCATTCAGCATGCTTTCACTAACGAAATTAAAGTGGGTTTATATTATTACACTTTGACAGAATTGTATTTTCTGTACGTTGGATAATATACTAATATTATATGTTAGCCGTTAGCTACAGTCATAGTCAATCTGTTTATGGAGTACTTTCAGCACGTCGCCCTCGATACGGTCCCTGCAAAGCCTCATTGCTTTTATTGGTTTCATCGACACGTCGACGACATATTTTTCATTGTCTGACCTCGCGGACGTAAAAAACTGGAGAAGTTCTTGCACCACATTAGGAATATCCATAGCCACGTGAAGTTCACTACGGGAGGATACGAGCGGTGCTTTTCCCAGTCCTTTACGTTCTTCTCCGCAAATAGGTGTCTCAACCACAGTGTTTACCGAAAACCCAACCATACGGATCGGTATCTACAGGCTACCAGCAACCAGTGCAGAAACATTCTGTTCTGAGGAACTTGGTGCATCGAGCGGAGGCCATTTCAAACGCTAAAAACCGGCGAAAGAATTGAGCCACCTAAGGAAAGTTTTCAAAGAAAACGGCTACAACAACCAAAAATTTCTCAAGCCGTTACACCGAAGATGCGCAAGCAGAAGACCCCCCTCGAGGAGAATACGAAAGAACTTGCGTTTCTTACCTTTCTGTGGCTCAGTGAAAGGAAAGAATATCCGACTCCCAAAGAGGCACAAAATCGTTTCAGGCTTCAAGCTGCCTGCAGATATTAGACAACTCATGAGGCCTGTAAAATATGATGTAGACCTCAGAACTCCGAAGAATACAGAATCCCTTGTGAGTGTGGACAATTTTACGTTGGACAGGCTGTGCACACAATTGAACAGCACCGTATAGAACATGAGAAGTGTTTCCGTCTAAGTGATCCGAGAAATCAGCAATAGAAGAGCAAAACACCAATTTGCGTTCGACGAAACACTTTATTTAAAGAACAAATGGTTTTTGGGATAGCAATATCGAAGAGGCGATCGAGAGCGAAATCTCTGAAAAGACCCACAATAAAGACGGCGGTCTGCAATCAAGCGCAGTTTGCGACTGTCCATAGGAAGGCTAAATCAGGCGCGACAGTAACGAGACAAAAATACAGGGTGTTTATAAATGAATATCAGGGTTTTAACGCTTTATAATATTTCTTATATTAAACTTACAGCTATAAATGATATGTCAAATGAAAGAGCAACTCAAACAGTCTAACCAAGAACCTTATAAACGTTAAATGTGAGCACCATTTGTCACAAGGCATACAGTAAGTCTATAGCCGAGTTCTTCCCAAACGTTGGTAAGTGTGTCTTCAGTGATTATAGCAACAGCTGCTTCAATCCGGTTTCTTTATTCATGGAGGTCTACTGGTAGCGGAGGCACGTACTCACGATCCTTGATGAAGCCCCAAAGGAAAAATCACATGGCTTTAAGTCGGTTGAACGCGAAGGCCATGCAAAGCAAGCCCTGTCATTCGGCCCCTTGCGGCCTATCCAGCGCTTGGGTATCTTCGCTACTACCACTATCTAGCGAATTGCGGCATGCTGACTGGTGCCAAACACAACTGTTTGAGTTGCTCTTTCATTTGACATATCATTTATAACTATAAGTTTAATGTAATAAATACTATAAAGCGTTAAAACCCCGATATTCATTTACAAACACCCTTTATTACCTTATATGGCGCTGAACTGGGCACCAGTGACGTCACATACGTAAGCGCCGCTTAGAAGGACGAAAGCAGCAACCACACTGGCTGCATAGGGCACACTGAATGCCTTCGATGGAGGGAATGAAGGAATGAAAAGTGCATAAAAAACTAAGCGTGAGTCGCCATTGACAATGGCCGAGGGAGCGCTGGGTCCAAAGCTCGAGAATTTCAAACCACTCGACGCGAACAGGGAGAATTTTATCACGAAATTTAATGCTTTTGAAACTAAATATTTATGTGCGCGTCTGGCTACGGCCTCCCGTCTGGTGGACCAGTCGCCTGATGCAAATCTCTTTTTAGTCGACATCACTTCGGCGACTTGCGTGTCGGCGAGGATGAAATGATGAAGACAACACTCAGTCCTCGAGCAAAGAAAGGCTCCGATCTAAGCACGAATCGAATCCGAACCCCCCCCCCCCCCCCAAATAGCATTCTGCCGCGCTGACCAGCTATGGGGGTGGACAGTAAATGTTTATAAACAACATGTAATTAATAGAGACAGCGGTTTCACATTAGAATCCGGCACTTTCAATATGGAACGTACAAAGACGTCGCTACAGTTCAGCTCCCAGTAATACATCGACCTCCCAGCATGGATCGAATGCGCAGCCACAGACGTAACTCATGCATATGTTGTACGTCTTTGACGCCGATGAACTTCACTGGCGCCTTTGTTTATCTGTGGCCGTATGCGCAGTGGCGCGGTCCGCGAGTTTAAAAGGATGGAGCGAGCGCTGGAGCGTCAGTCGTACGGCTCTCTCTGAAGATGGCTGAAAGGTATACAGCCGAAATATTAGAAGAAGCAGAATTCATGCGGCTGCATTCCCGAAACTTAATGGAGCAGTCTTTGCGCCGCGAAAACTTGAAGATTCACAACATGTATCACAAATTTGTATAGAATAGTAACTTTCGCCAAAAATTTGCTTACATTAAATATTTTTCTTTCTTTTTACGAAACATAAATTGTACTCCAAGTTTTAAAAATAATTTTTAGTTTTAAGTTCAGTTTCGTATCCATTTCCACAATGGTATATAAAATTGTTAATTTTATGATTCCACATGTAGCAAGGCGACGACGCCTGTCAAATTAGTGTTCCAGTTAGTCAGTGTTTAGTGGGAGTTAAGTCGTGACTGATCATGCACATATTGTGAAAAGTTAGCTTTTTCAGTTTAAAAAAGTGGAAATGTACTGCAAAAAGCATTGAAAATTATCTATTATTTGGTGAAATGCACAAAAGAAATCCTACACGCCCAAATTTCAGGCTATCTGTCTGCTGCGAGAGATTATCGTTACCCCGTTACTGACATGGAGATCCAGAGTTAGGTATCTGGTGTGTAACCATGTGTACAGTTTGTATGAGGTTTTGTTGTATACTTCTAAAATCAGCAGTAACAAAATACAAATTTATTGGACTTTTAATTGTTTCTATGATAATTCTATTTATAGTGGATCGTTCCAAAACACACTCTGCTCTTCCCAGTAATAAAGCAAGACTAACAAGCATAACACAGTAATATTTGGCATTTTCCTTCATGTCATTTACAGAACACAAAGCCGTTAACCCTAGCAATACCAACGCATTTTCCATAACGCTTACTACGAGGGGGAGGGGGAGAGGTATCTTTGTGATCATCGCAACAAAGAAATTTTAAAAAAATAGGCCTACAAATTTAGTTTACTGTTGTTAACTTCTGTTAGCAAAATCATTTTTAAATACGTACTGAAGTATAAGTATTGTATAGAACCTGAAAATATCTTTTAGCACTCTTTTATCAATACCAACGCATTTTCCGTAATGTGTAAATAGAGAGGAGGGACACTTTATGAGCATAAAAAATTTAAAAAAGATTAAAAATAAAATAAAAAATACAAATATGACATTTCTTGCGAAGTCACATTCAGTACTAGGTCTTGAGTTTTTGGGTTACGTCTTACTGAAAAATTCAAAACAATTACGGAATTTGACATAAGAAATCATTAAAAACAATAAATATTTTTTTGAAAATTTTAAACTATAAAGTACATGACTAGATTACAATATTTTCAAAAGGTGGGCATAGAGTACCCCCAACCCCCCGCTCCACCCCCTGGTACTGCGAGGATTAAGATAATACACTACAATAGTAAGATATTGCTCCGGCTCTTTTCGGTTTAGCGTCCGATAATTTTGTTTGTTTTGCAATATCGGTATTGGAAAAGCTTCGTGCTTTGAAGCGTTACCGCACTGAAACTTTTCGTATATTTACACAGCTTTTTGTTGCCTCATTTCTTGTGTGTAACTGTGATACTAGGAGACAAAACATACGAGCATCGAACGATTGTATGAGTCGAGCAGAGCCTAATTATTCGTTCGGTGAGCGATGAAACGAATAAAACATTTTTCTAGCGTGTAAGCCTGTCATCCATTCGTGAGTCGACGGCTAACAAATAGAACTGCGCTCGGATATGCTGTTGCGAACGCAGCGCGAGTAATATTAACAAAGTTTGTGCGAAAGAGACCAGGAAAAAATTTGTGCATAGCACTGCAAGTAAAAACGACGTTGTCCACTGCAGCCAGCTGTGCAGTTCATAGCTACGATATCGACGAGAAATAAATAATTAAACTGGAACGTTGTTAGGGATGAAAGAGCTACCCTACTCGTATATTTTTACGCAGTTTCTAAAAAGAATGCTCTTTATCTTGATGATGCTGATTCTTCAAATGCAAGTAAATTGTTTAACATTCTCACCAATATGCATAGCTGTAAATCATTTTTTTTCTGACACGGTCATTAGACGAAATACAAATATGAGAAATTATTTGCTGACAAATTTTGAGAGTTCACTATCAATAACCATTTCCTGAAAAAGCTATGAATTACAGCTAGAAAAAAAATAATATTTGGGCACCAGTAGGATTTATCCAAAAAAAGACAACAAGAACAGTGCATTCAAATATTTGTATTAGTACATCTAAAACGAAGTGGCTCTTAGGAGTTCCTTCAGGGCCTAATGACGTAACAGATAAAATTATTTATCAGAACTTACGAAAAGAACAGATAAAACAGAACAACTTTTTGCAGTGGAATGCCATGCTAAATATTGAAACTAGGTTTTTTTGTCTTTCATACAGAGGAAAATATTATACATGGTACATTCCGTGTGATGATGTATTTCAGTTATATTATTTGAGCCCTCGTATGTGGCTCATCCTAACATGTGATGCTCAGACTGGGTCTAGGTGACGCTGAATAGATTTATATCTCTTCGAACTGCAGGTATAATAGACAGACAACCAGTTGGAATAAATGTTGGTTTTCAAATAACCTTTACCATGGTTTCGACGTGCTTGTTATAACAACAGACCGCTTTAGTAGCTACTTGTCGTCGGCATGTAGCTACTACATCGAAGAGCCAAAGAAACAGATACACCTGCCTAATATCGTGTAGAGCTCCCGCTAGCACATAGAAGTGCCGTAACAGGGGGTAGCATGGACTCGACTAATGTTTGAAGTAGTGCTGGAGGGAACTGACACCATGAATCCTACAGGGCTGTCCGTAAACCCGTAAGAGTACGAGGGGGTGAAGATCTCTTCTGAACAGCACGTTGCAAGGCATGCCAGATATGCTCAATAATGTTCATATCCGTGGAGTCAGGTGGCCAGCAGAAGTGTTTAAACTCAGAAGAGTGTTCCTGGAGCTACTCTGTAGCTATTCTGCACGTGTGGAGTGTCGCATTATCGAGCTGGAATTGCCCACGTCCGTCGGAATGCGCAATGGACATGAATGGATGCAGCTGATCAGACAGGATGCTTACGTACGTGTCACTTGACAGAGTCGTATCTAGATGTTGATGGCCCAGCATTGAAATCTACAGCAATTTGCGGAAGGGTTGCACTTTTCTCACGTTGAACGATTCTCTTCAGACGTCTTTGGTCCCGTTCTTCCAGCCGCAGCGATTTCGGAGATTTGATGTTTTACCTGATTCCTGATATTCACGGTACGCTCGTGAAATGGTCGTACATGAAAATCCGCTCTTCATCGCTACCTCGGAGTTGCTGTGTCCCATCGCTCGTGCGCCGACTATGTCACCACGTTGGAACTCACTTAAATCTTGATAACCTGCTATTGTAGCAGCTCTAACCGATCTAACAACTGCGCCAGACACTTGTTGTCTTACATAGACGTTGCCGACCGCAGCGTCGTATTCTGCCTGTTTGTATATCTTTGTATTTGAATACGCGTGCCTATACCAGTTTCTTTGGCGCTTCAGTGTAATATAGTCAGTTGTTTTAAAACATTGGTTTTATTGATGTGATAGGCCTTTGATTCTACGGGCCTTACTTTTTACATATGGACATACAAAGCATTTCCGATTCATGTCATGTGGAGACAGCTTTCCTCACTAATTTTTAATGAGATGGTTGTTTGTCCTTTTGAGGAAGGCGGGTTTAAATCTATCGAAACATTTGAAAATCTCCATTTATTGTAACTGGCTGGCTATCTATTACACCTGCCGTTCTGTAACCGCTGTTGTAGTGCTGCCATGTTCAAAAAATCTATTAGGATCAGTGCAAATTTTGGCGATATACATCTGAGTAAATTAACTTACCATGCCTATTTTCATTCTCTGCTTTCGTATGGCATCATATTCTGGGGGAACCCATCATTGAGTAAAAGAGTGTTCACTGCACAAAAGCGTGTAATCAGAATAATTGCTGAAGCTCATCCAAGATCATCCTGCAGACACTTAGCTAGAGATCTTCACTGTAGCCTCAGAATATATATATTCACTTATGAAATTTGTTATTAACAATCCGTATGAATTCAAAATTAATAGCATTGTACATGGCTACAACACTAGGAGAAAGGATGATCTTCACTACTGAAGATTACATCTAACTTTGGCTCAGAAGGGGGTAAATTATGCTGCCACAAAAGTCTTTGGTCACTTACCTAATAGCATTAAAAGTCTGACAGATAGCCATATAGCATTTAAAAGGAAATTAAAAGAATTTCTTAATGGCAACTCCTTCTACTCATTAGATGAATTTTTGGATCTAGTAAGTGGGTAATTTCCCCAACAACCACAAAAAAATTATAAATTTTAAGTGTGACGTAATATTTTGTGTAATGCTATATCTTGTGTAGACACCTTTTATTAACCTGACACGTTCCACATCATTACAAAGTGTCGTTTTCATGATCTATGGAACAAGTACTAATCTAATCTAATCGATTTCACATGCCAGTACAGGATTTTTGTTTGTTTGTCTACGTGATTCTACGGTGCTGTGGGAAGTACTTATGCCACCCTTCTTTGTAGGTGCTGTTTGAACTCCATCATGGTCTCTGTAAATGAACTGGAAACAGTCTTGATCGCATAACTTACTTAATATGGTGACCGGTTTCGATCTTTTTATCAGATCATCTTCAGACCATGAATGTCTGGCGGAGGCGGTGGCGCATGGCAACCCTCTTGCTTCTGACTGGTGGTGTACTGCAGTACATCAAGATCAAGACTGTTTCCAGTTTATTTATAATAATTACAGATCGCTGTTTTCCTATATAAGAACTATGATCTTTAAAATTGTCTCTGTAGTTTGAAGTCGTTGTGGCTTAGTGAATACGAGTTCTAAAGGAAGTCTCAACTGTTTCTCGTACACCAGTTATGCTGCAGAGCAGTACAGGTCCTCTTTAACCGCGGTTCCCAGCCCTGATAAAACAAGCGACAATAATTTGGTCTACTGGCAGTCACTGCACATTAGAGCTGCTCTTTAAGGTTCTGTGGAAACTTTTTGTCATCCCGTTGCTCGCAGGATGGTAGCTGGTGGTTCTGATACGGTTTCAGCCACACAAGATCAGTTGTTATACTTCAGTATACCCCAAATCTCGCGATCCAGTTCGTCAGGATTCTGGTCTGTGTTTCAGCTGCCGTGTCGATATGTCCATGATGAGAATGGCCTCTGATCAGCATATAAATCTGCTTATAGCTGTCAGTAAGTAACTGTTCTGGCCGGAACTAGGTAGCAGTCCCACCAGGTCCATATGCACATACATAAGAGTCATCGTTGATGTGTCAATGGTACCTCACTGTGCTGAGAGTGCCTGTAGCCTTGCTCCACCAACAGTTGTCACGGGATTACGCCCATTGACGTCAATCTTTCGTCATGAATGTCAAATAACATTGTTCATGACCTGCTACACTGTTACCTTGACACCAGTATGCGCTATGTTATGGAAGGCCTCAAATACCTGATGTCGAAACAACTGTGGCTTGTATGACGGCTGCATGCTGTCGTCCATGCCTCGCCATAACTCTGCTTGTAGCTCAGGCACGTAAACTTGTGTCAGGCTAAGTGTGAAGTTTTGATGCACAAGGAATTGTTGCAGGATGCTGTTTCCCTGTTGTCATTTTGAAATTGGTTTACATGGGACCACTTGTATGCTATTGCAGCAGAACCTATACGTGTTTGTTAAAAAACGGTTCAAATGGCTCTAAGCACGGGACTTAACAACTGAGGTCATTAGTCCTCTAGACTTAGAACTACTTAAATGTAACTAACCTAAGGACATCTCACACACCCGAGGCAGGATTCTCATCTGCGACCGTAGCAGCAGCGCGGTTCCGGACTGAAGCGCCAAGAACTGCTCGGTCACATCGGCCGGCTACATGTTTGTTATTACGATTTGTTTGCCACTGATGCCCCTTATCTTGGTGGTGAACTGTAACATGTAGTGTGTCTGTCGACACTGTCTAGGTGAGCCATGGTCCACGACTTTTGAAAAAAAAAAAAAATGCTGTTAATGGTGCGTGATCGGTATAGACTGTGAAATGCTTTCCGTCCTCTGACCTCTGAAGTGTTGTACCACCAAGTAAATCATCTATCCTACTCCACTTTGGTTGTGCATGAATGACCATTTATGAAAAAATGCCAGTGGCTGCTCTGTTCCTCTGACCTATTGCAAAGCTGTCCCTATGACCTTCTGGTTGGCGACCACCATTAGTGCTAATGGGGAGTCGTGAGTGCGCAAGAAGTGCAGCGTTTAACTGCTCCTGTGTCCACTTCGCTTTTTGTCCTTCAGTGGTGCTTGTAGTTCCTCAGCTCTGGCCTGTGCCGACGGTAGTAGCTGAGCATTCCTAAAAAAGTCTTCGTTCCTTTTAAGTTTGCGAAAGCGCCATGTTTTGAATGCCTGACAAATCACTAACGAGATGCCTATTGCCGACACTTTGAAATCAAGGACGTCTACGTCCTTTCTGCCCAAACGGCGTCTGTCACCGAAACTTCCTGGCAAATTAAAACTGTGTGCCAAACCAAGACTCGGTCTTGGATACCGTGTTCGAGTCTCAGCCCGACACAGAGTTTTAATCTGCCAGGAAGTTTCATATCAGCGCACAATCCGCTGTATAATGAAAATCCATTCTGGGAGCATTTGTCTCTGTTTATGACTATTCTATACTGCCTTGTTTGTTGAAAGGATTGTCTCAAGTGTGTTTCAGAGAACACTAAGGCTGCTTTCACACTGGCGATTTTGTCACCGCGATTCAGCCGCGCGATTCAATTGCTGCAATGCGCGACTACCGCGCGACTGAATCGCCGGACATGCGGCTCAATCGCGCGGCAGCAGCTCTGTGGTGGGAGCTGTCTGTGTGCTTGTGCCAGCTATTTCCGAACTGGATTCTGACGAGGATGTGTTGCTTTTTGCTCTGTTGTTGAAAAGGAAATACAGACGCCACCGACGTCAAATAAAATACTGGATTCATCCTCTACTGAATACTGGAGAGAAACTCGGACATTTTTTCACAATTTATTGCGAGTTAAGAGAAAACCCTGCAAAATTCATGAACTATTTCAGTATGTCTGTGACATCTTTTGATGAATTATGTGCTATGCTGAGGCCAAATCTCACAAAGCAAAATACGCAAATGAGGAACAGTATTTCACCAGAGGAAAGACTAATGATTACTTTAAAATCAATAAAATGCTTTTTTTTACATATATATTTATTTTTAAAGTAGGTTTAACAGTAATTTGCTCCAATGTGTAATATTAAAATACAGTAAGTCAAAACTGTGATATTTCGCTTCCCAGAGAATAAATCAGTGACCACTGATGAATCAAATGACACAGGAGAAAGTGTGGCATCACGATTTGATGTACGTGGGCTTGGATTAGATGCAGGTACAGTTATGGGTGAATTTGAGTATACAGGCATTGGTATTTGAACGGAAAATTTTAGTTGTCTAGTGAACTGTAAGACCTGTTGTACTTCTTAAAAACCGAGCAAGGTGGCGCAGTGGTTAGACACTGGACTCGCATTTGGGAGGACGACGGTTCAATCCCGCGTCCGGCCATCCTGATTTAGGTTTTCCGTGACTTCCCTAAATCGCTCCAGGCAAATGCCAGGATGGTTCCTTTCAAAGGGCACGGCCGACTTCCTTCCCCATCCTTCTCTAATCCGATGAGACCGATGACCTCGCTGTCTGGTCTCCTTCCCCAAACCAACCAACCAACCAACTTCTTAAAAGTGACATTATTTCAAATTTAGCGTCCATTTTCAAATATTGTGGCACATATTTCAAATCATCTAATAATGATAGTGGAAAATGTTTGTCAGGGTCATCTGCTTCGGCCATTGATGTTTGCTGCAACTCCATCTTGTACATCTGAATTATTTGCCTCATCACTATGTTCACCAGCTTCTTCCAGTTCTAGTGGTTTAGTGCTAGTTACAGATGATAGGAAATTAAGCATATCGAAATATTCATATCTTTTGTAGGTTTCTGCAGGAAAACCCACTTTTTGAGGCTTTTCTTTTGTTGAGTTCTCTTGTGTAACAGTCACGAATGTTCTTCCACTTCTCTTGTAACTGTGTTGCTGCAAAAAACAAAACTCTCTGATTTCAGGTACCTACATAGAGGCGTCTTACAGGCGTGGTGCTCTCTACATCGTTTCAGCCCCGCGATAGTCGTGCATTGCAGCGATTGAACTGCGCGGCTGAATCGCGGCGACAAAATCGCCACTGTGAAAGCACACGAAGGCAACACCAGTATAACGGAACACGAAGTCCAAGCCTCAGTTGTAATCCACCGGACGTCGCAACGTACCAGGGTAAGTCAATTATTATCCGCAACTTAGTTATTTTTTGTTTATTTTGGTATTACTGTCGTTTTACGTTGACGACGCTTGCTTTGTTTATTTGTTGTTATATCTTTGCAATTTTCAACTGCTAGGTTAGTTTTGTTATTGCAGCCGTGCTGTTAATCATGGCTGCTCCGCTGTCTATTTGCACCAAAGAAGAGCAACGTTCAGTGATCCGTTTTTTTGTGGTCAGAAGGCATATCAAGGGCCGAAATTCATCGAACAATTTTGGTACAGTACAGGAACAGTGTTTTGCCACAATGGAGTGTCTACGAACGGATTGAAAAATTCCGAAATCGTCGCACAAGTGTTACGCACGATGAAGCAGCCGGCCGTCTGTTTACCGCCACAAATGAAGAAACCATTGAGCGTTCACGTGAAATTATTCTCTTAGACAGACGATTAACTATTGACGCAGTGGCACGTCGCCTGCGAATTAGTCACGGTTCTGCCTACGAAATCATCCACAACAGACTTGAGTTTCATAAAGTTTGTGCAAGATGGGTCCCAAAACAATTCATACAGTTGCACATCTGCCTAAAACATTTGGATTGCTGTGATAACGAAGGGGAGAACTTCTTAGAAAGGATCAATACTTGGATCCATCTTTACGAGCCGGACAGTAAACGGCAGAGTATGGAATGGAAACATCCAAATTCGCCATGCAAGAAAAATTTCAAGACCCAACCATCCGCAGGAAAACTGATGCTTATTGTTTTTTGGGACGCACAATGTCCAGTACTGGAACATTATGGGGAAAGGGACACAACAGTAAACAGTGTACGTTTCAGTGAGATGCTTACTGCCAGGCTAAAGCCTGTAATTCGAAGCAAACGCCGAGGACTGCTGTCAAAATGTGTTGTGTTATTGCAGACAATGCCCGTCCGCATACTGCTGCCCACACTGCTGAAACGCTCCAGAAACTCAGATTTGAAGTGCTGGATCATCCTCCATATAGTCCCGATCTTGCCCTTTCTGGCTATCACTTGTTTGGTCCCCTCAAACACGCATTAAGGGGCCGTCGTTTTGCCTCGGACGAGACATTGAAAGAAGAGGTGCATTCCTGGCTCGCAGCTCAACTGAGAACCTCTTTTATGAGGGCATCAGGAAGCTTGTACAACGAGGGACCAAGTGCAATGAAATGCAAGGAGACTATGTCGAAAAATGATGGTCTTGTAAGTTTCCTATTTGATTACAATAAAATTTTATAACTACTTTGCGGATAATAATTGACTTGCCCTCGTACTTACGCGAATTCCTCCGTCGAAAGCCAAACGATGTGGGATTTTTCAGGTCCACCAACTCTTTCCCATGCAAGCGGCTTCGTGCAAGGGAATAAGTTCAAAATGGTTCACATGGCTCTGAATACTATGGGACCTAACTGCTGTGGTGATCAGTCCCTTAGAACTTAGAACTACTTAAACCTAACTAACCTAAGGACATCACGCACATCCATGCCAAAGGCAGGATTCGAACCTGCGACCCGTAGCAGTCACATGGTTCCAGACTGTAGCGCCTAGAACCGCATGACCACTCCGGCCGGCAAGGGAATAAGTCAGCGACAGGGTCTAGATGAGGTGTGTCAGATCTCTATGGTTGGACACAGTACAGAAAGACTTGGACATGAGGCTAGGGAGATAGGAATGAAGAAACGAGCTTCTGGATTGGTACCTTGGTCTGATTTCATTGCTTCTTCCCGAGTTTATACGAACATGTCAAAGAGCACAGACACTGGGTCAAAATTTCAGTGAGTGGAGAACAATGATCAGACTTGCTACACACTCAAATTACTATAACAGATAGCCTGCCTGGCCTATCACTCTGTCTCTAAATCATGAAAAGGAGCCAGTGTCCTTTTGTTCAGATCGAATCCTCAGGTTCTGTTACACATCAAACTGTAAGTGACGAACAGTCACAGATACAAGTAAGCCATGGTAGACCAACAACCCACAGTCCTGACGTACATACAGGCAAGAATGCAAGTCGTTCTTAGGGTGCTAGCTTAACTGAATAGATTCTTTTACTCATATAATGTTCTGCTGTGGGCTGATTGACACCTGAGGCTTGTCTGCTGGCTGGGACTCTTGAATTGCCCTGCTCATTAACTCGTGGTCTCCTTATACTGTGTTGGGGCTCTTTGCTTACAGATTGAATGTGACCTCATCGCATTTTTACCCGCAGTTCGCAAGCAGCCAGCTTGAAATCACTGGTTTCTTAATGCTTGGACCTCTTATTGTTCTGGCGAAATTGTCAAGCACTGTACATCTCCGTCTAGGTTTACATGCTCTACTTGTTAAAATTCTTACAAAGGCGACTTATTATTTTTTGTTGGCAATCCCTTCATGATTCGGTCGTTGCACTCATAAATAACTTGGTGAATGAACTCTTGCCATGTTTGCACTGTATTCTTCAAACCGTCAAGCTCGTATCATTACTTGAAAAGGCCAAACAGGGTAATGACGTGGTATTTTTTTTTCTTTGTCTTCTGTAACGAGCAGTATCTAGTGTGTGTGATAGCCACTGGCGCTCTTTAGTGGACATATGCAACTTTTGGATGCCAGCAAGCTGCTACATATTTGCATGCCTTCCATCCAAATTTCTGATGATACTGCCACCAGCTACTGCCATCTTGTTTCGTAGGAAAAATTTGTTGCTCCACTTGCGCCGTGCTCTTGTCACTGTTTGATGCAAGTGTATCAGCACTGCCTGGTGAGCACTCAGCATGTGCATGCTGATTGCCTACTGATCCTGTGTTGTCTTGTGAGTTGCGGAGATGCATGGTCTGGGTCCTCTGAGCTGCCACACCTCTGACATGCATGTTCTGAGACCATCTGCCATGTTATGTGCCTCTGTGCTGATTACACAGTTTTGCAGGCTGTTTGCAACAGCCTCAGTTTTATCTGCAATAATGCTGAAGGACATCCCCACATTTGCTGCCAGAACTGTACAAACACAGGCAGTAGTAGCTTAAGCCTCAAAATGCAAACAGCATTCTTGTGCAGCAAATGAGATCCCCCAGTGTTTCAAGGTCCTTCCCCTAATCGTTCATCACTAAGGAACTTTTGGAAGATGTAGCTCAGGCATAAGTGTGAATTATCAAATTAGATTATCTTTGAATGCTACGTGGTACTGATTTTGCAATAGCTCTTCACCTTGCACAATTTGAGTTCTTAAGTGAGCTACCATGGAATGAAATTTGTCCATATTATCTCTAATGCTGTCCTGTTCAAAAATGCCTTTGGGTTGTGTGAACCATAATCCCAATCTTGTCAGCCAGAATGGCAGCAATTTTATGTAGCTGAGAGTCCTGTGTTGCATTGCTGGATGAAATGCCAGAGGTGCTCCTGTCAATAATTTGTTGAATTACCTTCAGGTTCAAAATGGCTCTGAGCACTATGGGACTTAACATCTATGGTCATCAGTTCCCTAGAACTTAGAACTACTTAAACCTAACTAACCTAAGGACAGCACACAACACCCAGTCATCACGAGGCAGAGAAAATCCCTGACCCCGCCAGGAATCGAACCCGGGAACCAGGGTGTGGGAAGCGAGAACGCTTCCGCACAACCACGAGCTGTGGACAATTACCTTCAGTTTGCTACACATTTTTCATGCATGGATGTAGAACCAATGAAGATTCTGAATGAGACTTCGTATTGCTGGGACTCAGTCATAGCAGAATCCACTGGAATGAAATTTATTAATAATAATTCCATGACTTTCAGTGATTTTGACAAGGTCTGTTGTTAGGTTTATCATAATTTTTGGATCCTTACCAATTGTTTTAGGTCCAGTCCAGGACATTTTTTTGGAAATTACTTACAAGTCTTAAAAATTTACTCAAATTAATTTTAACATTCAGTAGATATTGAAAGTGTACCCCTTCGTGCAGACCAATTGTTAAAAAAAAAAGAAGGGTGTAAGCCTAATTGTAGTGTCACTCTTCACATGCTTCAAAGACAGCTGAGATCAGTGCAAGTATTTTATAATCAAAACACATTGACTGAATGACAGGATGAACATGGAAGTACTGGGAGAGGAAAGATCAACAGGAAGTTAAATATTCCACAAGGATGCTAACCCACAACATAATTCCAGGTTCACTGTTGTGGCAGAAGAAAATAAAAGGGATGCCCAGAGATCAACGTGAGCATCAATGTGCCTGATAATGACAACTTGGTCTGCTATTGAAATATTATTCGCGTCCACTACGATCTGTCCATTCACCTAAGAACTTAATGTACAAGTAATAGAAAGTTTAGCGATTAAAAATAGACACTCAAATAGAAATAAATCACATTTTCTCAGGAAGACATCTCATTCGTCACTAAGTGACATTAGATTCAAATTCATGATCACCAAAATGAATATTAAAAAAAAAATCTGCTGAACAGAGGTAACATTTATGGCTATGATGTTTTGGCTAAGAAAGTAGTGAAATCAGTTGTGACATCAAAGGATCACATTTAATTTAACTATTTCTTATTAAGAAAGATGACTACTCTTCTTTTTATTTTATTTATATTTCTTGTTCCATGTAGTTATCAAATGATGGATTTTGCAAATGTCATGTTGTTACAGAGGTCTAAAACATATCATTTTTATGTACAAAAGTTTAATACATAAAGTATTTAACTGCAAGCACTAATACATAATATATACAGCTTATATTTCCTTCAGTGAATACAAACATTTAAACATTTATTTACAAGGTTTTTAATTTTAATTTTATTTGAAATGCATGTTTGTATTCACTCAAAAGACTTCTTCAGCTGATAGACTGTGGAGCATGGCAATATGTAACAGTTCAGAGATGTTACCAGTTTTTCAAGAACACAAACACACACACACACACACACACACACACACACACACACACACACATTGATGCATAAGGTGTGGGCATTTAAGGAAGGCATGATAGAAGGGAAGCCAGATGAGTGGTTATCTTTCCTCATTTTTGTTTGTTGTTTCTATCTTGGAATATCTTTATTGTAATACTTTTTGGACATAAGAGATTCAAAAAGTATTTCCAGAAGTTGCCATTACCCCTTAGCATTTGCCATTTCATAACTCGTATTAGTTAAGTGACAAGAGTTTGTTTTTATTAATCAAACAAGAGTAATTTCAATCACAGTCCCTGTATGGAGTTTGAATCAAAATTTCTTGTGAATGAATGCTATGAGGTGAAAAGTTGCCCTCATCCTACCAATGGCCTCTTACAAAAGAGTTGGAGAAGACATAAGAGTCAAATTCTGTGGTTGGAGAAGCTGGCAGGAACCATAAAACTGGAGACTTAAAAGAGTACCCACAGCAAACATGTTCCTTGTGATTTTTATGGTCATCATAGCCCCTCTCATTGAAAAAAAATCAGAAGTTTAGTTGATTTCCCAGATTAGTCTCTAGGTGTGACTTGTCAGGAGGGACTATCAGAAGAAGAATAGATAATGCTTATGTTCTGCTGCTCTGAGGTTTAAGTCTGCTTGTGGTAAGGGAAATGGAGATTTGCTGGGAGAGATTTTGTAGGTATATGAAAAGTGGGATGTAGATATGACAATAACTTCTGCTGTGTAATGATGGGGGTAAAACACAGATATAAAGGTGAGCCCCTTGCAAGTAGTTGGTCTGGCACTGGATTAGCAGAAATGTTCAACGACGCGTGGGAGACTGAATTTCTTAGGAGTGAACAACCGGCAAAACGTGTTGTGTATTGGTGCAGATATATTGATGATATTCTTTGTATGTCAGATGTTTACATCAGACAAATCAGAAATTCTTGGAAAATATGACCCAGTGGCATACTAACATAAAGGTCAGTATTCAGTTAGGAGATTCCACCATTAATTTCCTACACATTAATTAACATATTCAAAATAGGAGCCATTAACTTAAAATTTATCTAAAACCCCAACAGCTCACAAACATGCAGCATTTCACATGTGATTCACTGCCTCCTTTCTATGCCCACATTTCAAGAAAACTATGAGCAAGAACTTAATACAATAAAAACAACAGCTTAAACAATTAATTTAAATCTAACATTAATGATAGCATAATCAACAAAAAAACTGAAGAACCAAGCCAGATCCCTACTGCACCCAGCGAACAATGTAGGTACACCAAAACAGAAATGGTGCAGTTTGCCTTTTATAGGTAAAATTTCTAGTAGAATAAGCAAAATATTAAAGGCACAGGGGTTCTATGTTTTTCTATGTCCCACAGACATTAGGTAGTTCAAAGAATAAACAATCTACCAACATGAAAAGCAGGTTTACAAGACCAACTGTCAGTAGTGTCAGTTCCTGCTATGTGGCAGTAGACTGGGTGGTCAATTTAGTCTAGGCTGGGAGAACATCTTAAAAGCTGAACCTTAAAGAAACCAGATTCACCCTTTGCTGAACAGTGCTTAGACTACAACCAAAAATATGTAATATACATAGTAATTGTACATGTACAGGAAAAGAGTGCAAATCTTACTCAATTAGAGAAATATAAGAAATTGATAAACAGATGTCTGTGTCCCACATTTACTATTGAATGAGCAGACTCAGTTCTATTATTTGCCTCTTTTGGATAATGTTGCAACTTCCACATAGAAGGGAAACATCTGAGCCTTCATTGATAAATAGGTAAACCCATCCCTGTACATATGGCTCTACTCCAGTGTATGTTTATTTAAGGTCAGAGTAATTGTTATCCTAATGAGTGCAATTATTACCAAATAGATGAGGAGCAGAACAGCTGAAAATCACATAGGCAGGGTATAAACTCCTTATCTTTCCTGGTGGACTGAAGTGACGGACAATTATTGTTTTTCTAGCTAGATAGTTAATCAAATGGCATGGTTTTTCAATGAGTGGCTACACCATCATCTTCCAGCAAATTGTCAGAATGACGTTTCAGTGATCATAGTCTCTGCAGGGGATGGCTCAACTGATCCAGTGCTCCAGGGTAGGTAGGAGTAGGATGAAGGGATGTGCTTAAGTTCAGGCATGGTATGTCAGGGTTCACCTCATAGTCTGTCTCAATGTCTGTTGTTTGCAAGCATTTTTACAGTATTGTGGTTAGTAAATGCATACTTCCTTAACACATTCTGAGAGTGAATGTAATAAATTTCCTAGAGGCTGAAAAACTCATGTCCACAAATCAGCACAATTTTAGAAAATATTGCTCATGTGAAGCTCAGCTTGCCCTTTTACCACATGATATACTGTGAAATATGGGTGAAGGGCAACAGGCAGAACCCATATTTCTAAATGTCCAAAAAGCAATTGACATAGTGTCGCACTGCATACTGTTAATGAAAGTATGAGCATATGGAAAAGATTCACACATATATGAGTGCTCAAAGATGTCTTAAATAATAGTACCCAGTAGCTGCACACAATAGCTGTCCTCAATGGTGAGTGTTCATCAGAGACAAGGGTATCATTAGGATTTCCCCAGGGTAATGTGATAGGACCATTATTATTTTCTACATATATAAGTGACTGGCAGACAGGGGAGAATCAATCTGCTGTTGTTTGCTGATGTATGGGAATGTGTCAAAGTTCAGTGACTCTAGGAGGATACAAGATGACTTAGACAACATTTAGTGGAAGCTAGCTGAAAATGTAGAAAAATGTAAGTTAATGTGGATGACTAGGAAAAACAAACCTGTAATGTTTGGAGATACAACATTAGTAGTGTCCTGCTTGACACAGGGCATAATGTTGCAGAATTGTATGAAGTGGAATCAGTGGCAGATACTGAAAAACCTCAAGGAGGGGGTGCTAAAGATATCTTGAGTTACCTTTATTTTGCTGTAATAAAAAATAATCAAGTCACTTGCAAAGTTTAAGGAAGTTTTATTTAAACTGATTATACTCATATACAAGACAATGTCATCTTGTGATATAAAAAATTTACAATTGTGGTTCTCTTCCTTAAATGATGAATTCTAGATGAGTCAATACATGGAGCACTTAACAGTTAACAGAAAGCAGTATTAATAATAGCTTTGGAGCACTAGCCTTTTTTCTTGTGATACCATACACATTTAAACACACCACAGACACACCCCAAATGCATTCTCTCATGGCCATGGCATTTTTCTTCCATCCTAAAATTCATCATATCACATGTTACAGCAATGTCTTTGTATGCTGAAATGTTAAAAAACTTCTTTCTACTGTAGCAACAGATGATGGGAGACAAGCAAATATCTTGTACAGCATGTGTAAAGTAGGATAGGCAGATCTAGGACAAACAGCCAATGCTTGCATAACAGGATCAGAACCAACTGATCACTCTCACTCTTGACTAATCTTTACACTTGAACTTGCTACAATAGGAACTTTTACTTATTTTTTCTTCAATCTTAATATTTCTTCTTCTCAATGTCAGCTAGCTTCCTATTCAGCAAATAGTCCATATTTATAATACTACATATCAAAAGTTCTCTGTATAAGAAAACAGTAGAATATTCACAACTTTTCTCAAACAAATGCTAGACAAAACAATGTGTCAAGATCACAAGAATGGCCATGACTTTTCTCGTAGGTATGTGTTAGCTATCTATGTGCCAGACAGAAACGTATAAAATACGACAACGCAGACGCACTTGCTACATAGGAAAGTATAACTACTCGATAACTCAATTCAGTTGAGTCGACTGACAAAAGAAATAAATGAATAGTATGTGGGTTAACTGGTGGAGGTGGTGTGGGTGCCAATGTGGGCAGACCCACAAGGGGAGGGGCGTGCTCCCCACATATGTATCTGCAACTGAGTGGAATGAGCACGTGAAGGTTGGGAATGTGAATGGTTGACTTTGGTTTGTTGGGAGATTTTGGGTTAGTGCTAGCTATTCTTGAATACTGTTCAAGTGTTTGGGATCTGCACCATGTTGGATTGAAGGAGACATTGAAGCAATTCAGAAGTGGGATGCTAGACTTGATACTGGTAGATTTGAACAACATGCAAGTATTAAAAAGATAATTTGGGAACTCAAATGGGAGTCCCTGGAAGGAAGGCGATGTTCTTTTCGAGGAACACTATTGAGATAATTTAGAGAACTGGCATTCAAACCTATCTACAAAACAAGTCGACTGCTACCATAATAAATTTTGCTTATGGACCATGAGGGTATGATAGAAGAAATTAGGGCTCATCCAGAGGTATGTGTACAGTCATGTTTCCCTTGCTCTATACACAAATGTAACAAGAAACGAAATGATTATTAGTGGTACAGAGCACCCTCCACCACACGCTGTACAGTGGCCTGTCGAGTATGTATGTAAATGTAGCCATAGAAATGGTCCAAAGCAGAGCTGCAGTAAGTTAACACCAACTGTGTTCTACTTGAAATCCATTACTGGGCAGAATAAGTTGAGGGTACTCCCAGCGAAGAGACATCCAGTGAGATCGATCCTGACTTACTGTGCCTGAACTCAAACACATGCCTCCTCAACCCTCGGACCACTCTCCCACCTACTCTAGCATTGGTTAGAGGAAGACCACCATAGAGATGAGGTAGTCACTCTTCTGACACTTTACCAGGAGGTGCTGGATGTGATACTTCGTGTCATGTGGATGAACTCACTCAAAAAGGAGCATTGAGAGCAATAGACAGTAGAAACAGAGATGGTAAATACCCCCCCCCCCCCCCCTGCTCTCCATCTACACAATCACACTCAGAGACTTTTCTTGCTTTTGCTTTCCCAGTACTGTAGCCTAAAGCAACTTCAGTCAGGTTGCAGTTCTGGGATGGAGTATAAATAATCATGAGAAGGGAGATCTGAGAGGACACTTATTTGGTGTATCAAATATAAGCAAGTTTTTTCCACATTTTATATTAATGTGATGAATACTGAGTAATGAGTCTGAATGAATGACTACAGAAAAACTACTTACATCAACAGCAAGATAATTACTGTGTTACTGAAGACATTAGGAAGGTAACATCAGAAACTTCTATATTTCTCACTACTCACATCACTTGTATGTCTCTGTCCCTCCCTCACAGTGATACTTTTAAACCCTAGATGTTAGAATGTACCCTCAACCCATCCATCTAGTATAGTTTGCTTTTAGAATTAAGAAAGAGACAGATGGACTGGTTATTATCTTCAGGGACACAGATCACTGTATAGTCAGTATAAATGCACTCAAAGAAAGCACAAGACTTAACCATAGGAAATATAATTCCCTTCCTTTGCACTAGGTGAAGTAGTGCAGAGAAAATATATAACTGAGAGGATAGCAGGTCATCACAATCAAACCATCCAGATTTGAGTTTTTGGTGGTTATTTATATTGCTTAAGACAACATCCAAGTGGCTCCTTCAGGGAAAAAAGCCATGGTTTGTTGCCTGGCCTAACCTGTGCTTGTGCTCTAATGACCACATCTTTGGTGGAAAATGAAACCCTGAACTTATTGTCATTTCTTCTGCATGTAAAAAAAGGGGAATGTTTGGAGAAGTAGGAAAAGGTGTAGTAAGATATTTTAGAATTCACACACAAAGGAACTTGTTGCATAAAAAGGGAGTGAAGTAAAGGTAAAGGAAATGACGTCAGAGGAATCTGAAGCCCCAGACAGGAAGTCAGTCAACAAGTCAACAATTGGGGGGGGGGGGGGGGGGGGGGGAAGGAGGGGACAAGAGAAAAGAGAAAGGATGAAGAACTGAAGAATAAAAGAAAGAAATGGGCAGGCTTACATATGGCTAGCCTGGGATGGTAGAGGGATGAAGGCTAAATAGGTGTGCAAGTTCCTACCCTGTGAGTTCTCGGTTGCAGAATCCAAATGACCCAAAAGGTATAGCAGGCTCTTGTGTTTGCTGAGTAATGTGCATGCAGTGGCATGTGTCAATTAGATTTTGCATTCTTCTTGACAAACTCCATCACCAACACTGGAAAAGTTGCAGCAAGTGTACAAAGAGCAAGCCATGGGAAAACAAAAGTTTTTGAGTGGCATAAACGATTTCAGGAGAGTAAAAATGACCTTGAAGATGCTCCATGGCCTGGCAGGCCCTCAACTTTGAAGACTGAAACTAAGTCAATACAACTCATGTCATGTTGTGGGAAGACTTTAGTTTATTGTTAACAACATTGCAGAGATTGTGAATATATCCTACAGATCAGCTGAAGACATTGTACAAAATGTTCTAGGGCACAGAAAATTTGCAGCAAAGTGGGTGCCTCATGTGATCAGTGATGAACAGAAGGCTCACCTTGTAATGGCATGTCAGTGTGAATCAGATTTTTTGGACAAAGTCATTATATGTGATGAATCCTGGTTTCATCATTATGACCCAGAGAGAAAACAGGACAGTACCCAATGGAAACATTCTTCAAGTCTAAGGCCCAAAAAGGCCACAGTTCAGATAAGTGCAGGAAAAGTTGTGCACCTTGTCTTCTTTGATATGCAATGCATTGTGTACATTAACGTGGCTCATGAGCAACACGCTGTTACTGCAAGTTACTAATGTGATGTATTGAAGGAGCTATTAATTAATTAGGCATTGAGGTGACACCACATCCAGACCTACCACTGCTCGACTAACACCTATTTCCTGCAGTGATAAAAGAGCTTCTGGGTAATTATTTTCAGAGTGATCAAAAGCTAAAGAATCAGTTATCTGGTGTATTCAAAAGACTATCAAAAAGGGCTTCAGGTAGTGTTATGAACATTGGACTGAATGCCGGAATTGTTGTATTGCATCCAAGAGACGTTACTTTGAAGGTGTGTATAGCAACCTGAATAAAAGTGAGAAGTATTTTCCACTAAATAAATAATTCTGATTATTTTTGACACCACCTTGTAGTTCAAAAATATCAACTATTTGGAATACCCACACTGTAATAGCCTAGTTCTTAAAAAAATTTAAGACAAAAAAGTTTTGGAGTGGGAAAACATTACATAAATTATTAGTTGTGCATCCTATTGATTTGGAGAAGCCAATGAGTGTTGGTCATGTTTAATCAGTATTTATGTTTGGTGCAGAAGTTCTAATGTGACTTTTTGGATAATCTCATCATTTCAAGGATTTTCATTAATAAAGGTCTGGTGACAACTTGGTTCCTTTCCTGAAATTCTTTGTTTATTCACAACAGCTCATTGTAACTCACAAATGAAAACTCAGAGTTACTAACTCTCACAGAAAGATAAACTGAACTCACCTGAACTCCCTGACTGATGGACCCCACTGATCATAGCCTTTTTATGACATCTTGACAACTGACAAAATTTACTTCTTCATTAAAAGTTACAATATGATAACAGTTTCATAATTAAGATGATTTTGCTGCAAATATACATTAAAACTGACATGATATTTTCAATTAGTATGATTACAATAAGGATTTTTATCAACATTTTCCTTTCTCGATAAATTACCAGGCATTTCTCAAAAATCAGAATATTTTTTGCTTATTTACTTTGGATATCACATTCACCCATAAGAATTAGGATAATAGTTAGTATTAACATTCTTCCAATAATTCTAACCTTTCAAAATTCTGTCTTTTTCTGGAAATTACATTAATTATGTAACTTAACGACTGAGGATGTATGTTGCAATTGCTACTCGTAAAAGACTGGTACCAGTGAGAAGTGAGATGAAAAAAAAAGTAGTCATGTCTCACATATTCCTATTATTGATTCATTTGGTCAGTTATTTCATTTACAGAATAATGAATGCAAATAAAAGAAAAATTACAAACATATGAACACCACTGAACAGAACAAATGTAATTCTTTATTTATCCAGCACAGCTCTACAGATGGTGCATTTCACTTGCATGTGAGCATGTCCACCTTATACAAGGTGTGATCAAAAAAGTAATGGGGATTCTTTAAGTTTGCGAGCTTTATATGGCCAGTTTTCAAAAAATTAATATGGTTATAATGAGCATTTTTATCAACATTTTTCTTTCTCCATAAATTACCAGGCTTTCCACAAATATTCTTGTTGGTACACATGTTCATTATGTATGTTTGCATTTTCAGCTGTTTGGTATACTTAGTTTGTTGTTGACAGCCAAAAATTTAAAAGTGTTTTAGAGTGCTCAGTGAATTTTTATTTTAAAAAAATGGATCAAGGAATTTGGATTAAGTTTTGCTTGAAGATGGAATAAAATGGAACACAATATCAAAATTTTGCCAATGGCTTTTGGCAAGTCTGCCATGACTAAAAAAGGAGTTTACCGAGTTTTCTAAACAATTCAGATGGGATTGAGAAGATGTTGAAGATTACCATCACCCTGGATGCCCAAGTATATCACTTACTGATGACAGTGTGCAAGAAGTAAAGAAAATGGTTCTCAAAAATCACGAAGTCATTGTAAGAGAGGTTGCTGATGATGTCAACATAAGCTTTGGCTCTTGTCAATGATCAGATGATTTGGGCATGAAATACGTAGGAGCAAAGTTTGTCCCAAAATTGTTGAACTTTGACCAAATACAACATTGCATAGACATTGCTTTGGAATTGCTGAATAAAGTACACAAGGGTCGAGAACCTCTAAAGAAACACGTAACAGAGCAAGGGTGTATGAGTGTGACACTGAAACCTAGGCCCAATCATCCCAGTGGAAACTGCCTGAAGACCCAAGACCAAACAAAATTCAACAAGGCTGATCATATGTGAATGTTCTTCTCACTGTTTTCTTTGATCACAATAGGATAGTGCAGTGTGTTCTTGCCTTATGGTCATAAGGTCCATCAGGACTTCTATCTGAAAGCTATATGCCACTTTGGTGAAGCAGTCCAAGAAAACAAAAAGGATTGTGGCAAAACTACTTGTGGAAATTCCATCATGATACTGTTCCCATTCACACCTCAATGTTTGTTCATGATTTTTTGGAAAAAAACAGTTATTTGCCTCAGCCACTATATTTATAGGATATGGACCCCTGAAACTATTCCTGAGGCAGAAGAGAACCATGAAAGGATGTTGTTTTTCCATCATTGATGAGGTAAAAACAGAATCACTGATGGAGCTGAACATCATAATGAAAAGCGAGTTCCAGAAGTGCTTTCTGGATTAGAAAAAGTTCTGGCAACAGTGTATTATGTCTAAGAGAGATTACTTTGAAGGGTACAAAGTTGATGTTGATGAAGAAATAAAGATACTTTAAGAAAAACAAAAGTGTCCATTACTTCTTTATCATATCTTGTAGATTACAATAGTTCATTAAATTAATTCTATTAGATCTCAATTTAGGAACAGTAGCAGTTTTTGCATTTTCTTGCTTGAAGACTGTTGTACTCAACATGGCATAAAAATTCTGCCACTGAATGGAAGCAATAGTCTATTAAGAATGCCATTAGTGATTTGTAAAACAGTGAAAGTGAGGAAATAATGTGGTAGATCATTATACATTCGTATAGCATTGTTTGTAGTGGAGTTTTTAAAGACTGAAGTTCTTGCTGGCTGGCATGGAGTCTTTTTGCCTGCTATTGTCTCAATGTAGATTAAAGATTTTATTTATCTCTTTTACATTGTTTCTCACATATTTGTATGTTTCCATAATAAAAATACAGTGGAATGGGAGGATCAAAAACTTTTGAAACAAGGACCTGCAGGAATCTGTTTGCGGTACATGGTGCATTGTGGTTATAGCTCCTTTTTGGACCAAGAAGATGACTGAGCTAGCCGTTATTCTACACCCGAACAAGCAATGGCTGCTGTGTAAGAGCACAAGAGCATGTGAACATCCAAACTTTTGAAGCCTTGCAGATTTATTGGTTATTTTTCTTTGAATTCTGTTAAGCAAATATAGATGGGGTAATCTGAAATATATGGCACTTAAGTCTACCATGCTATGCCACATTGCTACCCCTTAAGACTTCATTAAACTTGGCATCAGGGGCACAAGCACACTTCAAGTGAGCACATTTTAAGGAGTTTCTGTGGATGTCTGACTGGCATGGTGTAATTGCCTTGTGAGTCAAATACAAGCAGATCAGATAAATATTGTGTATGGGTTGTGGTGTGCCTTAGCACTCAACTACAAGTCTACATCAATGCCACTAGATAGTAGCACACTCTATTTGCTTGCTAATTTGCATAAATCCCATTAGGTGGCAGCACACCTGCCAGATATGCCAATTTACTCAACATAATAGTAAAATTAAATTTGATGTCAGTATATGTTATATTTATACTGACAGAAAACCCTATTTTGTGGAGTTCTCAATGAGTTACAGTATTTTAAGTTTGGGATTTTATCTTAAAGTAATCCTTTAATATTCCTAAAAGGAGATTGTGCCAGTTTAGTTTGTTTCACTTACCTGTTGTTAGGTAACTATGTTGGTGGACATTAAGGCAGTACTACCAGAATTTAATCATTTCTATAAATAGCTGTTTATGTTGTAGTTGGTTGGATACTGTGTGGGTGGAAGTACAGATATAAAACTGTGAATCAGCTTTTGTGTGCAGTGTGCTCAGTTGAATCAATTTTAAGAGCTAATGGAAAATTAATTACCAGAAGAAGTTAGCTGCAAAGGAAGTAGGGCCTCCCCAGACCAGATTTGTTGATTTAGAATGTTACAAAACAAATAAGTGCAATGACAAGTGAACATTTAACATAGAAGTGTACAATAAGCATAAGTGGTTGTGTGGGTCCAACGTAAAATGGACACTGTATTGTTTCCTATGTCCGATTTTCAGATATTTGTGGACTGATACAGGTGTTACAGATCTTGTACATTTGTCTGAAAAAATAAAAAAAGCATGAAAACTCCCAATTACACAAAATGTAAACACTAAACTGTAAGTGCCTGGTAAAGTGAATGTCAGTACTCAGACTGACAGGGTATTCAGAGAGTTTGTCAGTAAACATAACGAGCAAGTGGACAGGAGTAAACATATCGTCTCCAGGTTAATAGACTGCATAAAATTTTGTGGGGTGTTTGAATGGTCATAATGAAAAGAAAGATTCAGAAAACTCAGTAGTGTTTCATGGGCTTGTAAATTTAGTAAGTGCTATTGGACAGCTCACTGATGGAACACTTAGAAACTGCAAATGTGTTTAAAGGGATATTCAAAACAGTTCAAAATAAACTTCTGGATTGTATACTAAGTGTATGCAGAGAAATAATAACACAAGAAGTTTTAAATGTGTATTATTTGGCTATAATGGTGAATGAAGCAAAAGATGTGTCCACCATGCAACATGACTATGTATAGATATGAACTTCATGGTTCTGTTGTGGAGAGATTTTGGGGCTTCATTAACCCTGTTGCACAGGATGCTGAGACTTTATTTAGGTGATAAATTCTGAATTGCAAAAACATGTGGATGGAAAAAAAGAAAAGGTGATCGTACAGTGCTACAATAGTCCTTCAGGGCTTGTTTTGTGTGAGTAAACATAGGCTCTAGCAAACTTTCTTCAGTGTTTCATTTTTATCTGTGTCTGCCATTATAAATCATGTTGATGCCATACTCCTAAAATTTTTGTTTCCAGTGGTGATGTTATTTGACTGCAGTTCATTATCATGAACGAGTTGGAGGTTCTCCCTTTAAATAGATGTTTAGAAAAGTTGTTTTGAATTATTTATTATTACCCCATTTGCTTGAAGCAACATAAGAACTGAAAGTCATTTATGAAAACTGAAATGTACAAGTGTTTTGTGATGTATATTAAACATGTGTATTGTATTGTTCATTTGGTGAAGCTTGGTCTGTCACATTACATCATACAGCCATTCTGTCAGTAAAATGTGACTCTGACTTTAACATAGTAAGATTTATTCACTTATTGACTTCTCCACTTTCTGCACCTATATTTCCCTTATGTATTTACATTCCACATCTTGTACCTCCTATGTCTGTGAGAATCTGTTTCCCTTTCTGATACTGCAAACTCACATAAAATAACACACTTAAAACTTTTTAATAAACTTCCGATACTGTTCTGTCATTGCCCTAAAATATTTTCAAGATTAAGATTTATGACTGGTTACCAAAACACACATGGTCTAGGTGGAGCATCTTCAATCAGTAATCAAAATGTCCTCCATCCCTGGTTCGAACCTTGCCACCACTTAAAATTTGAATAATAATCAGCATTGGTTGAAGACTTCCAGCGTAAGAAGTCACCCCATTTTACCAAAAGTCTTGTCAAAGAGAGCAGAGGAGGGGACAGAGGTTCAGGACACTCTCTTGCCCTTGGGGTGGGAAACTCCCCCTAAAAGCAGAAGGATCAGCAATGATCAACAGCATGAGGATGCAGAAGACAATTGCACATAATGTGTATCCAGAGGACATGTAGCCTGTAATTGAAAAAGAGTCTTGACGATCTCTCGATTGAAAAAAGATTCTGAAATAGCCCCCCATTCAGATCTCCAGGAGAGACTAGCAAGGAGCAGGCAAACATGAGAAAAACACTGAGTAACCAATGACAGGATAATGATCTATGAGTTGGGGTATGGAATGTCAGAACTTTGAATGTGGTAGGGAAACTAAAAATTCAGAAAAGGTAAATCTGAAGGCTCAATCTAGATATAGAGGGGGTCAGTGAAATGAAATGGAAAGAAGACAAGGATTTATCATCATATGAGTATAGGGTAATACCAACAGCAGCAGAAAATGGTATAACAGGAGTAGGTTTCATTATGAATAGGAAGGTAGGGCAGTGAGTTTGTTACTGTGGATAGTTCAGTGATTGGGTTGTTCTCATCAGAATCAACAGCAAACCAAAACTGACAATGATAGTTCATGTATGCATGCCAATGTCGCAAGCTGAAGATTAAAGAAATAGAGAAAGTGTATGAGGACAATGAAAGGGTAATGCAGTACATAAAGAGAGATGAAAATCAAATTCAGGAATACAGAAACACAAATCTCTGAGGAATGAAATAAATAGGAAGTGCAGAGAAGCTAAGATGAAGTGGCAGCATGAAAAATGTGAAGAAATTGAAAAAAAAAAGTGATATTCAAAAGGACTGACTCACCATATAGGAAAGTCTAAACAACATTTGGTGACATTAAAATCTAGGCTGTTAACATTAAGAGTGCAAATGCAGAGGAGAGAGATAGAGATAGATAGATAGATAGATAGATAGAGAGAGAGAGAGAGAGAGAGAGAGAGAGAGAGAGAGAGAGAGAGAGCAGATAGGTGGAAGGAGTACACTAAAGGCTCCTATAAGAGAGGAGATTTGTCTGATGTGATAGAAGAAGAAACAGGAGTCTATTCAAAAGAGATAGAGGATCTAGTATTAGAAACAGAATTTAAAAGAGCTTTGGAAGACTTAAGATCAAATAACACAGATGGGATAGACAACATTCCATCAGAATTTCTAAAATCATTTGGGAAGGTGGCAACAAAACGACTATTCATTTTGGTGTGTAAAATGCATGAGTCTTGTGATATACCATCTGACTTTTGGAAAAATATCATCAACACAATTCCAAAGACTGCGAGACCTGACAAGTGCAAGAATTATCACACAATCAGCTAAATAGTTCATGCTTCTGAGTTGCTGACAAGAGTAATATAGAGAAGCATAGAAAGGAAAATTTTGGCTGTGTTTAATGATGAACAGTTTGGTTTTAGGACAAGTAAAGCCACCCGAGAGGCATTTCTGACATTGAGGTTACTGAAGGAAGCAAATCTAAATAAAAATCAAAACACATTCATAGGCTTTGTTGACCTGAAAAAAGCTTTCAACAATGTCAAATCATGCAGGATATTTGAAATTCTGAGGAAAATTGAGTTATGGTGTGGGGAGAGATTTACAGATAACCTTGTTAATTTTTTTTGTGCTGTTTGACATAGTCATGGAGTAACTTATCATCCTTAATTCTGTATAGAAAGAACTTCTTGGCAAGCACATGCATTCCTCCTCAGTAGTTTTTTGCAGTGCTGTGTAGAACCTGACTGGAAAGCTGAGTAAGAATAAGCAAAGTCTATGTTAAAGTCATCACATAGCAAAATGTACTTTGAGCTGTAGAGCCTAGTTTTGAAATGAATATTGTGCTAAGAACTGCTCCCTTATTTCGCATTCCTTAACTTCATAGGAAAGCTGCATATGATCATGTGATGCCCCATCAGGCATGAAATTCCAAACAGAAATACAACAAAAATCATACGAACAGAGCATACACTGAGCACTTGCTTCCTATGTCATCGTAGCTGTGTATGCACAGTAATGACTATGTTCTGCTGCTCTCTGGCAACTGCTCAGTGAACTTGCTATCTAAAGTGCCAGAATTCAAAGGCCCTGCTCTTCCACTCAGAAAATTTGTACAAATAGTGTGCAGTCCCTAGCAAGTGAGACAGGAACTGAAATCGAGGGTAGCAAAGAAAGAGCTTAAATGCTTAACGCCATTTCCAAATGTTCCTTTACAAAGGAAACACCAGGAGAACTGTCTCAATTTATCCATGCAGCACTGAAAAGATAAATGAAATAATTATTAGTGTCATAGTGTTGAGAACCAGCTGAAATCTTTAAAATTGAACAAACCTCCAGGGCCCGATGCAATCTATGTCAGATTCTATACCAAATTTGCAGTTTAGTTAGCCCCTCTTCTAACTATAATCTATCATAGATCCCTTGAACAAAAAACCATACCCACTTCTTGGGGGAAAAAATTGCAGTTCACATCCATCTACAACAAGTGTAGTAGAAATGATCCACAAAACTACCATCCAATATCCTTGACATTGATCTGATGTAGAATCTTAGAACAAATTCTGAGCTCAAACATGATGAGATATCTTGAACAGAATGCCCTCCTCAGTGCCACCGAGCCTGGATTCTGAAGATACTGATCATGTGAAACACAATTTGAATTTTTTTCACATAACATTCTGAAAGCTTTGGATCAAGGCAGTCAGGTAGATGCAGTATTTCTCAATTTATGAAAAGCATTTGACTCAGTATCACACCTATGCTTATTGTCAAAAGTACAATCATATGAAGTATCTAGTGAAATTTGTGACTGGATTGAGTACTTTTTGGTAGGGTGGATGCAGCATGTTATATTGGATGGACAGTTATCATCAGATGTAGAAGTAACTTCAGGTGCGCCTCAGGGAAGTGTATTGGGAGCCTTACTTTTCATGTTGTATGTTAATGACCTTACAGACAATATTAATGATAACCTCAGACTTTTTGCAGATGATGACGTTATCTGTAATGAAATACTACATGAAAGAAGCTGCATAAATATTCAGTCAACAACATGTCTGCAAAGAAGTTTGCTTACAAATCATTTGTGTGACCAGTTCTAGTATATGGCTCAATATTGTGCAGCCCATACCCGATAGGACTAACACTGGATTTTTAATGTATACAGAAAAGGGCAGCATGAATGGTCAGATGTTTATTTAATCCATGGGAGAGTGTTACAGAGATACTGGAGTAACTGAACTGGAAGACTCTTGAAGACAGGTGTAAATATCCCAAGAAAGTCTATTAATGAAGTTTCAAGTACTAGCTTTAAATGATGATTCTAGAAATATATGTATTGCTCACTATATGGAAGAAGTGTGGTAAGTATTCAGTCTTATCTTGATAAGGTTTCAAAGTGGTGCAAAGAGTGGCATCTTGCTTTAAATGTTCAGAAATGTAAACTTTTGCACTTTACAAAATGAAAAAAAGTGGTATCCTATGACTATAATATCAATGAGTCACTGTTGGAATTGGCCACCCCATACAAATACCTGGCTGTAACACTTGGCTCAGTTGTGGTGAGTTAGGTAATAGACTTTGGTTTAGTAGTGCAGATCAGTCTACAAAGGAGATTGCTTACAAATAACTTGTGCAATCTTTTCTAGAATATTGCTCAAGTGTTTGGGTCCCATGTCAGATAGGACTAACAGGAAATACTGAATGTATGAAGACAAGGGCAGCACAAATTGCCACAAGTTTGTCTGATCCATGGGAGAGTGTCATAGAGATACTGAAGGAACTGAATTGGAAGATAGGCTTAAATTATCCTGAGAAAATCTGTTAGCAAAGTTTCAAGAATCAGCTTTAAATGATGACTCTTGGAATATACTACAGTCCCCTGTGTATTGCTCAGATAGAGATTGTGAGTTTAGAAAAATTACTACATGCACAGAGGCATTCAAACAATCATTCTTTCTGCCCTTCATATGTGAATGGCATAGAAGAAACCATAATAACTGGTACAATAGTATGTACCCTCTACCATACACCTTGCTATGATTTGTGGGGTATGGATCTAGATGTTGACAACACCATAGTAATTTTACAAAAAAAAGTTAAAGTGGCTCTGAGCACTATGGGACTTAACTTCTAAAGTCATCAGCCCCCTATAACTTAGTACTACTTAAACCTAACTAACCTAAGGACATCACACACATCCACGTCCAAGGCAGGGTTCAAACCTGCGACTGTAGCGGTTGTGCAGTTCCAGACTGTAGCGCCTAGAATCGCTCGGCCGGTATTCTACACAATAGAACAGAAACGCACATTCTTTTGTCCCCCACCCCTATTTCTCAAATTACCAAAAGCTGTCTTTTAGTTATAAAACTTTACCTATGACAGAATATTCCTTGAATTGACTTTCGATACCAAACTTAAACAATGCCATTCAAATTCACCACAACCTGGTGGAAAGTACACAGCAGATGTGTTACACCTGTTGGTGATGTAAATTTAGAATAGTGTTTCCCAACCTTTCTGAGGCCATTACTACTGTGTGCAGTCAGATATTAACTAGTTCCCTAGTCCCTCCCCCCCCCACCCCCCACCCTTCCCCCACACCAACATCAACAACATTAGTGCATAATCAACTTTTAGAATGCAAAAGAATTTTATTTGAACAATCCTAAGTTTAGAATGATGAAAGATAGTTTCTGTAGGTGTTTTATTGTATAATGAACTAATGGTTCTCCCTATTTTTATCTACCCTTTTCATAGAATGATGTAGCACTTAGCAGTGCATCATGAGTGCTATCTCCATCTCCTCTTCAGAAAAGAAAGTGAACTATCTACATTGAGGATAGATACTTGTTGTAAAATGTGCTTCCTCTGCACCACTCTTCTCCCTAGTGAATCTTTGCTTCTCCCATATTCTACACCCCCATTTATAAGCAACTGAACTAAACTGTGTGAGCTACACTTAACTGTTCATAAGTAACCTCATTACTGGACTCCTTACTTCTGGTAGAAATTAAAAGACCTTAGGCCACGAAAGCTTTATGTCTGCCAGTACTACTAATAATAATAACACTGTGAAGGGCCTGCAGCCATTTAGTAACCATTATGCAGTTACTGATGTGTTGTGCCATCAGTTAGATGGATTATCTGTTGACAAATGAATAATGGAGCAATATGTGGTACAACTCACAGAAGGCATTTTGATGACATATTAAAGCACGTGTGATGTATATGTCTCAATTTTCCTGTCAGAGGCACATGGCACAAAGCAAAAAGTTTGTGGGTAAAAAGTGGTGTGTGTGTGTGTGTGTGTGTGTGTGTGTGTGTGTGTGTGTGTGTGTGATTGTGTGTTTAGAAGTTGGTCATACATTCATTTTGTAAGCTTTAATGTCAACCAAATTGTGGCACTGGTTAATGCTCATGTTTGAGAAAAAGATAAGGACTGGTAACTTAGTAATCAGTATTACAGTCTTGTGATATAGTGATCATAATAATAATGATCTTTAGTAAAATAATTTAGTTTTGTAACTGTGACACAATCAATTCTTCTGTTCTTACCCCTTAGAAAATTTCATTTTACCCCTCAGAGAGTAATTACCAGCAGGTTGTGAACCACTGGTTTTGAATAAAATGAGAAGGTGAAGTTACTTGAATACAATTCAAACCCTGCTTCAAACCACACTGTAGGTAGTGATAATCCAGTGGATGCGGTGGGTGGTCAGATGTGCCACCCAAGGCCATACTAGATGGGCAGCTCCCATAAAGGTCAAGTATGTTGTGTCAGTACTGTGGGAGTCAGTCCCAACACAAAAAAGGAAGGAGATAAGTTGCAATGGCTGATGGCAGGAATCAAAAATGATCTGTGCCTAACACTTGTAGATTAATAGAACACTAGTTCTAAAAAGGAAAATAACATAAATTAACTTCTCATTATGAGGTGGCTTGATGTGCTTCCTGTGCCTCTACATGCAACTACTTTTACACCCTATTACTACTTGCAAAATGTAGGCTAGGCTGAGTATCATCCTCCTATTACTCAGTCCTAATGCTCTCGAAGTCTGCAATTAAACTGGGGCCTGACCAGTGATTGGCAGCTGGTTGAGTCAGTGTAGAAAGGGGGCATTGAACTTTGTCTTCCTGGAGGTGTGGCACTGCCTGAACTTTCCACTGGAGTATGGGTCAGTGCCTTCTTGATACCATTAGATGGTGCTGTGCTGATCGGTGTGCAGTCAATACTTTAGGGGTGTGCAAATTACAAAACACTAAAACCTAATCTTAAAAAATAATAACATAGCACTGTTCTTACAACAAAGGAAGGTCATATTCTGGTACATATCAACTTGTTAAGCAAACATAAATTAATAAAAACACCTGCCCAGTGACTACATATGGTTATAAGCAAACTATCAGTACATGCAGCATGGGCTATACAATCCTTAACAACTGGGTAACACTAGAGTTACAGTAGTAGGTAATGAGATAAGGCTTCAGTACCACCAGAATTATTTTACCAAATTACTGCCCTTAATAAGTGCACTAAAAAGAATAGCTCTAATTAAAATAAATATCACTATATTTACTAGCAGACCAGATGAACTTTCAGTTCCCAAAAATGTTTTACAAATGCTTGCCTGTAATAACTGCAGTGAAAAGGGAACCTCTTATTAAAATAAATTTCATTGTTTTTAAATAGCAGACAAGACAACATTAGAATCCCCAAAATTGTTTTCAAAATAGTTGCTCATAATAATTGAAATGGAAGGGACAACTGTTATTAAGGAAAGCTTCACCACTGAAATATTTTTCACTTTTTTTTGGAATGATCTGTGCCAGATAACAAATACAGTAATATGATTGGGGGAAACAGGTCAGAGTGTGACAATGTTAATTGTGAAAGCACGGGGTTTATAGTAACAAGTTCACCAAAGTATTTAATGAATCAATTGCAGAGGGACACTCAAGTTCTCCATAATCCTGGCTGAGGCAAATTTCCAGAGCTTACCATCCGCCAAAGCAGCATCATCATCCAGATGATGTCCCACCCACTGAGGAAGAATTTAATGTCAGGGCTAAATTGTGGCAGACTGTCTTATGACCCAGGTGCTCTTTCCACTTTCACTAACAGTCTCACACTGGTTACCCACATGCCAGTCAAAGTACCTGACATGGCAAACCATCAAAGAGTCCACACAGTTATTGTGATCGAACAATCAATCCAAGCCAGCATGGCTTATTAATTGTGTTGGACTTCTCAAAGACCTACTCTCCTCTCAATCCCTGCAATTGAAACACTTCTTTGCTCTCAGTCCTTTCAACCAAAGCCAACGTAATTGGATCTCTGAACCCTGCCTCTCCCAGTTCATACTACCATCCAACAATTCAGCAGAAGAAAGAATAGCCATACACAACCTCAAAGCAAATCCCAACAGAATCATCCTACCCACAGACAAAGATTTCACCACTGCTGTTATGAACTGCAGTGACTACTTGGCAGAAGGCTTATCCCAATTATCTGATTGCCCTGTCTATAAACTCTGCCAGAGTGATCCAATTTGAGAAGTTCATCGTAACTTCCAATCCCTGCCTAAAGCCTTAGCACCTTCCCAGAACCTCTCCCCTGAATCCACTTCTGTCATCACTGCTATGACACCCCACACACCCAATTTCTACATGCTTCCCAAAACTGATAAACCCAACAATCCTGGATTCCCCATTTTAGCTGGTTATTATACTAACACCTCCAAACTACTTCCCATAATTTAGCCTCCCATGTCAAATGTACCAAACCACTTCCATCATTGATTTGCCACCCCTTTACTTCATCTACATCTACATCTACATTTATACTCTGCAAGCCACCCAGTGATGTGTGGTGGAGGGCACTTTACGTGCCACTGTCATTACCTCCCTTTCATGTTCCAGTCACGTATGGTTCATGGGAAGAACGACTGCTGGAAAGCCTCCATGTGCGCTCAAATCTCTCTAATTTTACATTCGTGATCTCCTCGGGAGGTATAAGAAGGGGGAAGCAATATATTCGATACCTCATCCAGAAACACACCCTCTTTAAACCTGGACAGCAAGGTACACCGCGATGCAGAGTGCCTCTCTTGTAGAGTCTGCCACTTGAGTTTGCTAAACATCTCCATAACACTATCACACTTACCAAATAACCCTGTGATGAAATGCGTCACTCTTCTTTGGATCTTCTCTATCTGCTCCATCAACCCGATCTGGTACGGATCCCACACTGATGAGCAATACTCAAGTATAGGTCAAACGAGTGTTTTGTAAGCCATCTCTTTTGTTGATGGACTACATTTTCTAAGGACTCTCCCAATGAATCTCAACCTGGTACCCACCTTACCAACAATTAATTTTATATGATCATTCCTCTTCAAATCGTTCCGCATGTTTACTACCAGATATTTTAAAGAAGTAACTGCTACCAGTGTTTGTTGCGCTATCATATAATCATACAATAAATGATCCTTCTTTCTATGTTTTCGCAATACATTACATTTGTCTATGTTACGGGTCAGTTGCCACTCCCTGCACCAAGTGCCTATCCGTTGCAGAGCTTCCTGGATTTCACTACAATTTTCTAATGCTGCAACTTCACTGTGTACTACAAACTTCCTGTATCCCTACTCATAACTGTTGATGGCACTTCCCCATATACCAACATCCCTCACACCCTTTGTCTTACCACTATTGAACAATACTTTTCTCAAAACCCTTTAGGTGGAAAACCCACTATCTCATTACTAATACATCTTAATTATTTTATCTAACTCATAGATAAGTCTCCTTTGAAGGGAAGGTACACAAACAAATCTATGGCACTGTCACAGGCATCCATGTGGCACCCCCTTATAGCAACCTGTTTATGGACCATCTAGAGACTTTCCTAATCTGCAAAAATGGGAAACCCCTAGTCTAGTTCAGGTTCTTTGATGATACCTTTGTAATCGGGACTCAGGGCCAAGACACCCTACCCCAATTCTTTCAAAATCTCAGAACCTTCTCTCCAGTCTGCTTCGTCTGGTCCTACTTGACAGTGTGTGCCACTTTCCTGGACATTGACCTCCTGTTGACTGATATCTCTATCAACAAGTCTGTCCACATTAAACACACCTATCATCAACATTAGCTGCTATTCAACAGCTGCCATCCCTTCTACATCATACAGCTTGTTGTGTCCAATTGATGCTGAGTGACACTGGGGATTGGAGAAAGTCTCTCTAGTCAGCTAACTGGATATAGCTAACTGGAAGATTGAGAGAGTTAGGGAACTCATTCAGGAAATAATTGAAAAAAGTCCAGGTTTGAATAACTGCTATCATCTGAGCAAGAATTCGATAATGACTTGAATGAAAGTACACATCTTTTGACTGAAAAATCCTGTGAAGGAAGGTATGCAGCTGAGTATGAGTGTAAGTAGAGCCAGTATGAAAATAACAAGTTCAGGTCCTGTGCCACATCAACTCAACATCCCTCTTGGACCCTCATCTGTACGGAACTCTCATTCAGGCTAGACTGCACCTGCCTTTTACCTGTGCGGCAGGTTGCATCACCGCTTCCATACTGGTACCTCTGGCTACTGCCCTTTGAGGCCTTGTATGTGACCATATATGTTCCCCACCTTGCGGCTTCTCTTTGTGAGCTCACATGATACTTCATGAGTCCACGTAGCATTGCTGGCCGACACCCAAGCCAGCAGCCTTCCCGTGGCATCGCCTTCATACTCTGAGTACTTTCTAGAAAAACTTTTCCTTTCTGGCATCAGTTCATTGCATTCTCTAAGTACACGACAGCCCCCCCGCCCCCCAACCCAAGGAAAAATCTGTAGGTGTTATCCTCACACCTACACATGTTTGTTCAAGAGTTTTCACAAATTTTATTTCATTACTGAGGAAATGTACACATTTGCTTTACAGTAATGTTCAAAATATATGCATAATTACTTTAGAGCTGCCCATGACAGGAATACATAGAAATCAATCTTTTTGTGTAAGGGAAACATTTATATTTTTACATTTCACACCTGAAATATAGAAACATTTTATTTTATAGTATGAGACATGTTATATTACCCTACCAATTCTCTTTAGTGTTAGGATGGATATGTATAGTATTTTACATTCAACTTTACAATGAATTACACTTGATACACTGATGTACACTTCATAACCTTCATAATATAATTACAATTTTAGTAGTTGAAACTACTTTACACTAGTTTTCTCACACTTTCTACCACTGTTATCATTCTTCAGCATTTGTCTGTTTTTATCTTAACACTTTGATAAACATCACCTCTAACTTCAGTTCTAACAAGCCTAGTAGGCACTAGAGATCTGTCAAAAATTATTGCTTCACTGTCTCTAGATGTGCTTCTCATAGGATGGAAACTGACTGTATTCCTCTCTGGGCACTGATTTATGATTGTGTTTTTAACAGGTATTTTTCTACAACAACCATTACCCATTGTTTTTCATATAAACTTAAAACAGTCTTGGCAACATTTACAATTTCTACATAGACAACATAATATTGCTATAATTACTATACCTGACCCCATGAAACTCCAGAAAGAGAAATGACTTAACAGGAAATTGCTGAAGGCACTTCTCTCCTGGTATTCAGTCTCACTTTGTAGCTCATTCAAGTTAGGATCTGCATTTGCTAGGTGATGTAACTGCCTAATTGCAGGTTGCATTGACCGTTTCAGCCTAAGTTCACATATATTCTTCCTCTCATTATTCACTATGCAGCAATCTATTTCCATTCATAAGTTCAGCACAATATCACTACTTGGGACATTTGTTAGTATTATATGTTCAGATTCTATCACTATCTGAGCCACATATCCACGACATTTGCCTAAAAATTTTATCTTCACCATGCCTTTGAACATGATAACATGGTAACTGTGTCTCAGGACAAATAACAGTCATTTCTTTGTCTACTGGGGCAACAAACAGCCATTCATTGTTATTTAATTGTGTCCACAGACTGTTGTTTAACACTATTAGCTTCTGCATGCAATCCATGGAAACTCCTCGTACTTGTTGCAGTATCTTAGCCTCATGCTTCTCATGATCACATGTGAGCAAATGTATAAATACCTACTAGAATATTGTGAGACTCTGATCTACCATCTTACACTGTAACTAATCATTACATGACTTTGCATTCTGATGTTTCGTGTCATCAGTTAGCAGCAGGTCTTTCTCTGGGGCAATGTATATAAATAAATGTTTTGTTCCATCCACTTCTGTTGGTAACAATAGTATTATGTAGAGGTTATCCACTTTGTTCTCTATTAGCAGGACATAACTTGTTTCCAGCAATGAAAAAAATCCATATCAATAATTCTGATTAATTGGTATCCTCTTTTTACCATAAGGTTTACAGGGAACTGCTTGTTTTTGATATCATTTTCTATCGGTTCTAGATACTATCTGAACTGGATTGCTCTGGCTCCAGAATACCATTCTGAGCATTGACAATTAATTTATTTAAACATATGGCTAGAGCCCCCTGTTGGGCACACTGTTCGCCGGGTGCCAGTCTTTCAATTTGACACCACTTCGGCAACCTGCAGTCAATGAGGATGATAGTATGACGGTGAGGACAGCACAACACCCAGTCACTGGGCAGAGAAAATTCCCTGACCTAGCTGGGAATCGAACCCGCGCCCAGGGGATTGACAATCTGTCATGCTGAACATTCAGCTGCCAGGGGCGGACAGCAGTGACAATCACTGATATTAACATATTGTATTCCCCTTGTAGCTCATTGAAAACGTCTGTCAATTGTATCAGCTGTTTATTAACGGTGAACAAAGTTATGGCTGTCTCTAACCATTTGTCAGTAATGTTCTCAAATTCTATTATGTGCTGACTTAATTGCGTCATTCCATGCATGATAAGTTTTTTTTGTTTGTTTGTTATGGAGCTTACTGTTTGATTAAAACTAGTCAAGGTTGCTTTAACTATTGTCACTTGCTCCTTTGAAAGTCAGAGTAGCTGTTTCTGTTCCCCTCCTAAGACATCCATCCTCGCCTTGAAGTACATTGGGTCATGTTTCTCTATTGTTTGAAACAGAACCTTACTGACCTTGCCCATGAAGTTTAAGATTCTTCTTTTATTTACATGGAATTCATGCTGTGACAATTTCACAATGAGACCCATTGTCTTTTCTATTTTTCCTATGTGCGTTAAGCAAGTTTCACACCATTACACTCTGTTGCACTCACATTCAATAATACCAACCTGTCTTTACAATATCTGATTGCTCACCTCATGAGAACCCTGCTTTCTCAAATTTCTCTCAGTTCCATTAAATTAAAATAACTCACAATTTTCCACATTATACTGTAAATTTTCACTCAACCCATATTGCCATAATACAGTCCAGGTGACAACTGGAACTTCATTACTTGTATTTGTGGTCCTTGTCTGATGTGCTCAACCCCAGTGAGCAGTAGGATAACATCAACAAAGCAATATGATGCAGACATGTGGAATTAGAAAAAAATCCTTCAGTCTGTATAAACTGTGAGATATTTATTTCGTTTCAGACAAATTACAAAATTATGCACCTTTGTTCATACCAGTATGTACGGACCCCACTGTCTTGAATCTAACTTATGTGATCTACATTGTTGTATGCTCTCATCAAACAACAGAACTTCTTACCACAACAGAATTCATTTGGTTCTGGGTTCTATTGTAATATTCTTTATCTTTTATTGTATACTGTGCATTCGGTGTTCTTGCAGTAAGAGCATACGGACTATCAGACCAATTGTGTGATTGGATTGAGGAGTTCCTAGATAACAGAATGCAGCATGTCATTATCAATGGAGAGAAGTCTTCCGAAGTAAGAGTGATTTCAGGTGTGCCGCAGGGGAGTGTCATAGGACCATTGCTGTTCACAATATACATAAATGACCTGGTGGATGAGATCGGAAGTTCACTAAGGCTTTTTGCAGATGATGCTGTGGTGTATCAAGAGGTTGCAACAATGAAAAATTGTACTGAAATGCAGGAGGATCAGCAGCGAATTGACGCATGTTGCAGGGAATGGCAATTGAATCTCAATGTAGACAAGTGTAATGTGCTGCGAATACATAGAAAGATAGATCCCTTATCATTTAGCTACAAAATAGCAGGTCAGCAACTGGAAGCAGTTAATTCCATAAATTATTTGGGAGTATGCATTAGGAGTGATTTAAAATGGAATGATCATATAAAGTTGATCGTCGGTAAAGCAGATTCCAGACTGAGATTCATTGGAAGAATCCTAAGGAAATGTAATCTGAAAACAAAGGAAGTAGGTTTCAGAACGTTTGTTCGCCCACTGCTTGAATACTGCTCAACAGTGTGGGATCCGTACCAGATAGAGTTGATAGAAGAGATAGAGAAGATCCAACGGAGAGCAGCACGCTTCGCTACAGGATCATTTAGTAATTGCAAAAGCGTTACGGAGATGATAGATAAACTCCAGTGGAAGACTCTGCAGGAGAGATGCTCAGTAGCTCGGTACAGGCTTTTGTTAAAGTTTCGAGAACATACCTTCACCGAAGAGTCAAGCAGTATATTGCTCCCTCTTACATATATCTCGCAAAGCGACCATGAGGATAAAATCAGAGAGATTAGAGCCCACACAGAAGCATACCGACAATCCTTCTTTCCACGAACAATATGAGACTGGAACAGAAGGGAGAACTGATAGAGGTACTCAGGGTACCCTCTGCTTGCAGAGTATGGATGTAGATATAGATGTAGATGCAGTCTTGCAGTTCTTACTCCTTTAGCTTTGTCACATAATCATTAAAATCTTCCTGTTGTATATCTGGAATGTTATATGTTCTTCCAAAGAACAATTCATGTGGTGTATAACTTGTTGCACTATGTGTTGCTGTATTATACTCAAAAACTGTGAATGGAACCCAACAGTCCCAATTTGTCTGTGCTCTATTAGCATAGTGTTAATGTTCTATGCGGCTTTTCCAATGCTCCATTTGTTTGAGGGTGGTAACTTGTCTTTTCTTGATACACCGTAGTTTACATACTTTTTTCATAGACTAACTGATGAAATTACTTCCTATGTCACTTAACAATACTGACAGTATTCCATACTTCAACACATTGTTCTTAATTAGCAACGTCACTACTGTGCTGGCATCTTGCCTTTCAGTGGGTTCAGCTACCATAAACTTTGTTAGCACATCCTGAAATGGAGGTCTGATTTAAAAGGACCTACTATGTCAATCTCACACCATCCAAAAATATGCTTGGCATCTTTATGATCTCTAGAGTCATCTTTATGATCTCTAGAGACATCTTTATATGCTTCCTAGTGAGTTCGTTCTCTTGATGTCTTTCACATTTCCGAATATATTCTTGGTACTGTTCCATACTCAGAGCCTCCTAATTCCCTCATACGTTATTCCTATGCCATAGTGTCCTTTAGTGGGAGAATCATGAAAGTGTTTTAATAGTGCAGCTTTTTCAGTCACACTTATTTCTTCCATCTTTCCTGACTCGGCAGTCTCTTGTTTCTTGATACACTTTTCTACATCCTTCATGCAGTTTTCACAGTCCTAAATAATATCTTTTACTGTTCTTGGATCAGTTGTTTTATGCCTTGTGTCCTTATCAGTTGCTCGCATAAACCAGCAGCCCTGATGTCATTGCCACTGATGGGTCCTTGATCCAGGCCACAGCTTCTGTTTCTACCATGTCTTGACCTAGGCTATTGTTACCTTCCAACCACAAACCATCTACCCTGATCTCTTTCCCTCATGAGAGGGTGTCGGTGACTTGATTTTGTTTGCCACTTTTGTACAGGATCTGTTAGTCATATACCACCAGCTTTAACCTAAATTTCATCACTATGGATGAAGGATGTGATGCTGGAGTTGCTTATAAACTGCCAATAGTATCCCATGATGCCTAAATCATGCCATAGAGGTTCAGGGCACTCTCTTGTCCTAGAGTTGGGAAATTGCCCCTAAAGGCGGAAGAATCAGCAATGATCAACGACATGAGGATGCAGAAGGCACTGGAAACCACTGCATTAAAGACATGTAACATGTATCCACAGGACATGTGGCCTGTAGTTGAAGAAGTGTCATGATGATCTCTCCATTGGCAAAAGATTCCGGAATAGTCCCCCATTCAGATCTCCGGGTGGGGACTGCCGAGGGGGAGGTTACAATGAGAAAAATATTGAATAATCAACGAAAGGATAACGTTCTATGAGTCGGGGTGTGGAATGTCAGAAGCTTGAACGTGGTAGGGAAACTATAAAATCTGAAAAGGGAAATGCAAAGGCTCAATCTAGGTATAGTAGGTGTCAGTGAAGTGAAGTGGAAGGAAGACAAGGATTTCTGGTCGGATGAGTATCGGATAATATCAACAGCAGCAGAAAGTGGTATAACAGGTGTAGGATTCATTATGAGTAGGAAGGTAGGGCAGAGGGTGTGTTACTGTGAACAGTTCAGTGACCGGGTTGTTCTAATCAGAATTGACAGCAGACCAACACCAACAACGATAGCTCAGGTATACATGCCAACGTCGCAAGCTGAAGATGAACAGATAGAGAAAGTGTATGAGAATATTGAAAGGGTAATGCAGTATGTAAAGGGGGATGAAAATCTAATAGTCATGGGTGACTGGAATGCAGTTTTAAGGGAATGAGTAGAAGAAAAGGTTACAGGAGAATATGGGCTTGGGACAAGGAATGAAAGAGGAGAAAGACTAATTGAGTTCTGTAACAAGTTTCATCTAGTAATAGTAAATACCCTGTTCAAGAATCACATGAGGAGGAGGTATACTTGGAAAAGGCTGGGAGATACGGGAAGATTTCAATTAGATTACATCATGGTCAGACAGAGATTCCAAAATCAGATATTGGATTGTAAGGCGTACCCAGGAGCAGATATAGACTCAGATCACAATATAGTAGTGATGAAGAGTAGGCTGAAGTTCAAGACATTAGTCAGGAAGAATCAATATGCAAAGAAGTGGGATACGGAAGTTCTAAGGAATGACAAGATACGTTTGAAGTTCTCTAACTCTATTGATACAGCAATAAGGAATAGCGCAGTAGGCAGTATAGTTGAAGAGGAATGGACCTGTCTAAAAACGGCCATCACAGAAGTTGGGAAGGAAAACATAGGTACAAAGAAGGTAGCTGCGAAGAAACCATGGGTAACAGAAGAAATACTTCAGTTGATTGATGAAAGGAGGAAGTACAAACATGTTCCGGGAAAATCAGGAATACAGAAATACAAGTCGCTGAGGAATGAAATAAATAGGAAGTGCAGGGAATTCCACTGTTAAATGCAGAGGAGAGAGCAGATAGGTGGAAAGAATACATTGAAAGCCTATATGAGGGTGAAGATTTGTCTGATGTGATAGAAGAAGAAACATGAGTCGATTTAGAAGAGATAGGGGATCCAGTATTAGAATCGGAATTTAAAAGAGCTTTGGAGGACTTACGGCCAAATAAGGCAAGGGATAGATAACATTCCATCAGAATTTCTAAAATCATTAGGGGAAGTGGCAACAAAATGACTATTCACGTTGGTGTGTAGAATATGTGAGTCTGGCGACATACCATCTGACTTTCGGAAAAGCATCATCCACACAATTCCGAAGATGGCAAGAGCTGACAAGTGTGAGAATTATTGCACAATCAGCTTAACAGCTCATGCATCGAAGCTGCTTATGAGAATAATATACAGAAGAATGGAAAAGAAAATTGAGAATGGGCTAAGTGACGATCAGTTTGGCTTTAGGAAAAGTAAAGGCACAAGAGAGGCAATTCTGACATTACGGCTAATAATGAAAGCAAGGCTAAAGAAAAATCAAGACACGTTCATAGGATTTGTCGACCAGGAAAAAGCATTCGACAATATAAAATGGTGCAAGCTGTTCGAGATACTGAAAAAAGTAGGGGTAAGCTATAGGGAGAGATGGGTCCTATATATGTACAACAACCAAGAGGGAATAATAAGAGTGGACGATCAAGAACAAAGTGCTCGTATTAAGAAGGGGGTAAGACAAGGCTGTAGCCTTTCGCCCCTACTCTTCAATCTGTACATCGAGGAAGCAATGATGGAAATAAAAGAAAGGTTCAGGAGTGGAATTAAAATACAAGGTGAAAGGATATCAATGATAAGATTCGCTGATGACATTGCCATCCTGACTGAAAGTGAAGAAGAATTATATGATCTGCTGAACGGAATGAACAGTCTAATGAGTACACAGTATGGTTTGAGAGTAAATCGGAGAAAGATGAAGGTAATGAGAAGTAGTAGAAATGAGAACAGCGAGAAACTTAACTTCAGGACTGATGGTCTCGAAGTCAATGAAGTTAAGGAATTCTGCTACCTAGGCAGTAAAATAACCAATGATGGACGGAGCAAGGAAGACATCAAAGCAGACTCGCTATGGCAAAAAAGGCATTTCTGGCCAAGAGAAGTCTACTAATATCAAATACCGGCCTTAATTTGAGGAAGAAATTTCTGAGGATGTACGTCTGGAGTACAGCATTGTATGGTAGTGAAACATGGACTGTGGGAAAACTGGAACAGAAGAGAATCGAAGCATTTGAGATGTGGTGCTATAAACGAATGTTGAGTATTAGGTGGACTGATAAGGTAAGGAATGAGGAGGTTCTACGCAGAATCGGAGAGGAAAGGAATATGTGGAAAACACTGATAAGGAGAAGGGACAGGATGATAGGACATCAGGGTACTAGAGGGAACTGTAGAGGGCAAAAACTGTAGAGGAGAACAGAGACTCAATGTGTCTTTAGTTGCTTTATTGTTTCCGGTTGTGGATATTCCTTTATCATATTGACCTTCTGTGGATCTGGCCTCAAGCCCTGGGCTGATAAAATACCACCCAGATAGCCCACTTCTTACTTTATCAAAAACTCCCAGTGGTGCACTTGTAGCTTTAAATTGTGGAATCTAAGCCTTTCAATACCCCCGCCAGCTGCACATTATTTTTCTCTAAGGAGGAGTCAAATATTACCATGTTCCAAATAGATGAACAATTTGTCACCTTGCAGCCCTGTCAAAATAGAGTTCATTAACATCTCAAAAATTTACTAGGAACTGTTTTAAGATCCAAGCCCATTCATTTGTACTCATAATGCCCACATGGTGTACTGAAAGACATATTTTTTCGATCCTGTTCACCTAATAGGACTTGATAATAGCCCTCAGGTAAGTCAAAGGTCAAGAAGTACTTTGCTTTTCCTAAACCATCAAGAGTTTTCTCTATTTTTGGCAATTAATACGCTGAATTTAGGGGGATCTCATTAAGGCACCTACAGTCAATAACCATTTACCACTTTTTCTTTCCACTGGCATCCATATTTTTCAGAATTAAAATCAAGAAAAATTCCAGCCACTTTTATTTGGTACTATAATGTCATCATCTAAGATCTTTTCAACATCCCTGCTGGAGCACCTTCTTTTGCACTTGAAGTATTCTGTAGGGCCGTGAACATATAATCCTACTTTCTGCTTGCAGTAGCAGTTTAATTTCGTGTCTGGTACTGTTCATGTAAGATAATATGTGTCCTGGCAAGTGGAATACATCACGGTACATGGTGCGTAACTCTATGACTGCTGCGTTGTCTTCCACATTAAAATGGCTCTTGCAGATGTTCTCCTTTAATAGACTTTTCCTTGATTTCATATGTCACTTATTTTCACTGACACAGTTCACACTGAGTGATTCCCACACACAGAGTGATTGCTCTGGAAATGCTTCTACTACCACATGTGGGTAAACTACTGTCACTCTCTCATTTGTACTGTTTAGCACTCTCATTAGGCATTCTCCTGATTCTAGTTTTACTGATGCCTCAGGTAAACACACAATCTTGATGATTTCCTGTTTCAGAATGATAGCTTCTCTCATTCCACTTGTCTCTATTTTTATTTGAGACACCTGTTCCTCCCAGTGTTCTGTTGTTAATGTTGAAACAACTTGTCTGCACACTTTATCCTTCTCTCTGGCATTATCTGTTGCCTGCCTCTGATGCATTCCAACAGTTAATGAAATACTGTCACTATTTGCTCTGGCGTTTCCATATGTTTCTCACTTTGCACTTAAGCATCTCTTATAATAGCCTTATATTTTCTTTGAATGTACTATTCGCAGCTCACTCTGTAGCTTTGTCTTCATTTCCTTACACACCTTCCCCTCTGTGTCTAAGGTGTTTCTGACAGTGCCTTCTCTTTCTTGACCTGCACAACCATATTAGCAAGTTTCTGACTTCTAATACAAATGAGCACTGGGCAGAGCTCGCACTCTTGCTCCATCTTCATTGGGATCCATTCCCCATGGATCCATAGGCTTCTAATGGCATAACTGATTGTGATGCCATGTTCTTTAAAACAAGTCTTGGCCCACAGGCTCATCAAATGGAAGATACACATATTCCCCAATTATATAGAAATGATGCCTCACTTGCATTCTGTTTATTGTTTATAATTCATGGGTTGCAGTTCCCTCTGTCCTTGCATCCATATTCATACATTTAGCTGGATTATACTTTCTGCCATTTCTCAAACAAATTCTGCTAACTAGGCCTACGTGTGCATCTCTATCCATGAGGAACCTCAGGCAAAGAACTGCTCTCCTGCCACTCCAATTGTATAAACTCATTTTTGCTTTCAAAGTCGACTGTTAATATCTTTCCAGGTTACTTAGTTTTCCAGGCTTTTACTTCTCCTATGTGCATTCTGTGCATGGAAAACACTTTCCTTGCACAATCACTTATACAATTAATGTTGAAGTCACCACATATAACTAACTTTCTGTATTTCCTATAAACCAGGAACCTCCTCTAGCTTTAGCAAAAATGTTTTGAAACTGTAATCTGGCAATCTATAAATAGAAACAGTTAGAAGTTTAGCTCCATTAAATTTAACCACACCTGCACAACATTCAAACACCTTTTCAGTGCAGTACTTTGAAACATCAATTGACTCAAATGGGATGCCATTTTTCACATACATGGCTACTCCCTCACACCGCAAAGAGCTCCTAGAAAAGCTGCCAGCCAACCTGTACCCTGGTAAAGGAAGCCTCTGAATTATCTCCTTATTTAAGAAGTGTTCAGATATACCAATAATTTCAGAGTCAACATCTATAAGCAGTTCACTAACTTTATCTCTAATACCTTGTATATTTTTATGAAATATACTAATTCTCTCATTACTTGGATACCTAAGCTTTGTCAAAAGTGGTTCTTTTGTTAGAGAGACTTCCCTTAAGCAGGAATACCTACCAGCTGACTTCAGTCTAAAAAAGGTGCAGCTCTAACACCCACTACTGCAGCAATTTTTCCATGAGTGATCCCACGACCCCCACCTATGCTGTCACCTATAAGCTTTGCCAACCTCCCCTTCCCATACCTGTTGAGGTGCAGGCCATGTCTAGTGAACCCCATCCTGCTGATAGATTCCACTGACACCACTGCTTTGCCAACCTCCCCTTCCCATACCTGTTGAGGTGCAGGCCATGTCTAGTGAACCCCGTCCTGCTGACAGACTCCACCGACACCACTGAAATGTGACCCATGCTTTCTGTCATCAGCGCACCCCCAAGTCTCATGTTATTACACCTGACAGCTGTATTAAGATGAGGCTGATCGTGACGCTGAAACAGTTCCATGAAATGCACATTCGTGTTGCCAGTCTGAGTGGCTATCTTTTCCAGGTCACCATCTATGTCATACTCCCCATCCTTATCAATACTATTACCAGCCCCACCCACAATCGCTACCTGATCCTCTTTAGTAAAATCCATACATAACCCCCCCCATGTTAACAGTCACCTGAGCCAATCCTGCATTAGGCTTCACAATGCTGGTGACCTGGTACTCACTCCCCAACACTTCCTGCAACTGCTGGCTTACACCTCTGCCATGAGAACTACCTAACAGCAGAACCTTCTTCTTCCTATTTGATTTTGCAACTGTCCTAGCCACCATAACTGCTGAGGTCTGCTGTGTACTTCCTACATCTACAGCTACTAGAGATTCCTCTCCACTAGACTCTGACAGTTGGACATATCTACTGCAAACACCAATAGTAAAACTATCTGAAAATCTTCTTCTCCAAGCAAATCTCTTGCCAACAGCCAGCTCCCATTCCCCAACCCCCTTCTCCCTCCTCATCCTATCTAGCTCCTCCTGTGCATTTTTGAACTGCACCTGAAGGGCACAGATCTTACGCTCCTGCTCCTCTATCAACTTACTCTTGCTTCATAACCTGCAGTTCCAGGAGAGGATCTCACCAGAATGCCCACTGGCTTCCCCACTGCATTCCCCCCAGTGAAAATACTTCAAAGAAGTCTCACACTGCCATCCACTACTCACAAACCTATGGCAAAGCCCACACTTTTCACTCATGGTAAAATTTTACACTTATTGAAACAAGAAAACTACTTTATCTAAGTTCCGCTACTGCAACAAGAAGATGTTAAAAACCTGAATACAATAATCACAAACTTACTATACAAGGGAAGTAACTACTATTATTAAGAGTATTAATCAACAATAAATGAGAATATAAAAAAGACTAATACAGAAAGAGAATCAAACGTCTAATGACACAGTAACGAAACTGAAAACAATTCCCGAAAGGTTCTTCTGAAATTATTTTTCCAGAAAACACCAAGAACACCGGTTGGAGACTACTAAAGTTCCTAAATAAACCACTATACACACACAATTAATTAGTACTTAGCTTTCAATGCGTCGCTACAGCTGCAACTGGAATGAAATCACAGGTAAGAGGTTAAGTTGCTCGATACAAAACACTCACAAATATCAGGTCACAACACAAGAAAGGCAGAGATGAATGAAGAAACCACTAATAAGTCACTTATATAGAAAATATTATCACAAAAACCATCTAAATATGTATCTGAAACCTAAAAATATGTAAAAACTTAGAGAGCGATCTCACAAGCAGTCACTCGGTTATGATGTCACACCACACTCCGTCATTACTAGAATTTGCGTGCATTAGATGGGACGCTGCACACAACTGAATTCAAATTGAAGTCAAAGACCTGGATGTTTACGGTTTATATCACATGCAGTAGGTTACGTTCGCATCCAGTCAATAATACCTTGCTACATGTGAGCCCACTATTTTAGTTTCAACAACTTTCAAAATGGGTATCATGTTGCTCTGGGTTTACAAGTTCAAATGAAAATCACAATTTCCAAGGAACTCGTTTAGAGTGTTGTTAGTGCCATCAAATGACTGTGGTATCAATTTTAGTGCAGCTCACAAATTAATGGTTTGCCTACTTCATAACTCATTTCCATCAGAGCCTGAGCCGGAAACATTATCTCCATCTCATGGCATGCCTGTTAGTCTTTTACCTCACTGCTGGAATTTTAGCCTTTTAACTCAGTGCTGGAATTCTGACTGCTGCTGTTGCTTTTGTGCCCCTTCTGCTGCAAAGTGTTGCCTTGCACGCCCATCTGTAATTGCTGTTGCTACTGATGTCTACCTACCACTGTCTCACACTGCCACCTGTGATCTGGTGTGTCTGTCTGCACTGCGGCCACCGCTGGCTGCCCTCACACTATGTGTTACCTGTGTTTCTGCCTGTTGTTGCTGGTGCCGATGCACTGCTTCTGTGGTATCTGTGACCCTGTGCTGCCTGTCGAGACTGCGCTGCTACTGTGTACCCTCACGCTGTCTGTGGCCTTCACTGCTATCTGCAACTATTACTGCCATTGCACTGCCTCTGCAAGCTGTCCAGTGACCCTGTGCCACCTGCTATGGTTGCTGGCTGCCACCGTCATTGTCGGCTGCCCCTGGCCACTTTCTGGGATGTTCTCCTTGACTACAGGTACCATGCAGCCGCTGCTACTGAGGCTGCACCACCCCTGGACACATTCTGGGATGTCTTCCTTGTCCCCAGGCGCCGTCTGTTGCTGGGCTAGCCCCAGCCTCTTATTCTTTCATCAAGTGCCTCCGTCTTCTTCTCGAAAGTGATAGAGTAACCCTCTTTTGTTTCTGTCCTGGCTCCTGGATCTGCTGCTAGCCTGTGTATGGGTTATCCAAGTAATACAAAAGGGGTTGTCAAAGCCATTCTATCATTTTATGTGACACTGGAATGAGAAAGTTTGATATTCCAAAGAGAGGCAACCTATTCCTATACCTTGTAGCGTGATAACTGCCAGCTAATTCTGCAATGTAGCCTCACATCTGGTCCTGGAATAAAAAATCTATGTTTGGTCCAGATGCTCAGTGACATTGGAGACTGGAGAAAGTCCACCCAGTCAGTTAGTGTGGAGATGGCTAACTGGAAGTTTGAAAGAGTTATGGAACTCAGTCAGGAAATAATTGAACAGAGACCTGAATAACTACAATTTTTAATTGCTTATTTGAGCAAGAATTGGATAATGGCTTGAATGAAACTACACTACTCCTGATTTAAAAATCACATGGAGGGAGGTACATGGCTAAATATGAAAGCAAGCAGAGCCACAGTGAATACTACAATCCCAGGCCCCAGGTCTAACCTACTCAGACATCCCTCCTGGACTGCCATCTGTACTGAACTCCCTTGTGGGCTACACCATTGTCCAGCAGGCTGCATCGCCCCTTCAATGTTGGCGCTTCCAGCCACTGCCATTTGGGGTCTCATGTGTGGTGTGCGTACTGTAAGACCTTCAGTACACACACCATCAGATTATTTGACTTGTCGCTCTAACGAAGTAGGTGAGTGTCAGCAATAAGTCTCGTGGTCTTATCGTGGCCTGTTTATCTTTTGCCATTAGTCAGATGATAGAAATGCCACTTGAGTGCTTAGAGTAGCAGATTGGCGGTGACAAACTTTAAACAGAACTTGATTAATTTTCACACACATTTATTAAAATAATAACAAGCATAAAAATTACTTAACTTGGTTCTGAATGCTATTTACAACTGACAATCTGAAGTTCCTTTGGCATTGGTATGTTAATCTTATTCTCACATATATCTCTGATACTTGACAAAAGTTTCTATACTTTTATCTTCATGGTTATGCACAGGAATATGGTAATCTTATTAGGCACAGACTGAAACTTGACTATGGACTGGTACAGACAAATGTACACTGACTAATCGGAGGTCTGTACACTCGTTATAATACCTCGCGTGTTCATGTATCACTGCGCAAGTGTTATCCGCAAGCAGAAAAGGTTCTACATTAGCAGCAATCTCATTGGCTGCATTACATATTAACATGTGGATCGGCGGAAGCAGAATATGGTCCACCTCTATGGCAGTGCCATCTCGTAGTGTGGAGATGGACGAGTGCTGCGTCTGCGTTGTTGTGCTTAGAGGGGCGCACTCTAGTGGGAAAGTTGTGTACGAGCTGACTACGCGGAACTATGTACACAACACCACCAAAACCTTGCCACATCTTGGGGCTTCTCAACTTGAGCTTATGTGATACCTCATGAGTCCACGTAACATTGCCAGCCAACACTCAAGGCACCACCCTTCCAGTGGCATTGTACATTGACTTCTTTATAGAAAAACTTTTTCTTTCTGGCTTCTGTTTGTTGCATTTTATGGGTTTGCAACAAGCATAGCCACCTGGGGATGGTGTACTGGCAGTGACAAGAGCTCCCTATCTTGGTATGGTGAGGGTCTCACCAAAGTCTTCGTAGACGGGCACTATCCCACGGACCTAGTCCACAAACAGACCTTCTGTGTCATTTCCCCACTCACACCCAACCCTCCCACCAGAACCAGCTGCAAAGGAGTGCCCCCTTTGTCAATCAGTACCACCCCAGAGTGGAAAAACTGAACCATATCCTTTGTCAGCACTTTGATTACCTATCATCATACCTCAAAATGAGGGACATTCTATCCTAGATTCTTCCCATCACTCCTAAAATGGTGTTCCATTATGCATCCTACCTCCACAACACCGTGGTTGATCCCTATGCCACTCCCAATCTTACCACCTTGCCACAGAAATCATATCTCTGTGGATGACCCTCTTGCAAGAGCTGCCCAATCCAGCCCTCCAGCACTACATATTCTAGTCCTGTCATATATCCTACCCCATCAGAGGACGGACCATCTTTGAAAGTAGCCACATCATTTGCTAGCTCTGCTGCAATCATTGCACAGCTTTTATAGCTTTTCTTATTGGTATGAATAACAACCAGCTGTTCACCAGAATGAATGGCCACTGCCAAATTGTGGCCGAGAGCAAAGTAAACCACATGGCACAACATGCAGCTGAACATACTTGGTTTCAATGGTGCCTCACTACCTGGTCCATCTGGGTCCTCCCCACCCACCATCACCAGTTTTTCTGAGCTGCGTAGATGTAAATTATCCTTAAAATGCATTCTTTGCTCCTGAAATTATCCCATGTCCTCACCCTGTTTATGTTCTGCCCTCTCTCCCTTTCACCACTCCTCTCCTTTTTCCCTTACCATTCATCCCACCCATCCTTGCCCCACAGCATCCCGACACTGCACTTGTTGGCAGTCTGGTCTCTGCATGCTCTGTCAGACAGCACTCTTCTTTCCCCTACCCATACACTGCTGTCCCTTCCCCTTTCCACTCCTTCCAGATTCCTGCTTCCATTTTATGTCACATTTGCATTGCAGTCCAAGCTGCCAGAGATGGCAGTCATGTCTGCATGAGGTGTGCTTGCTTGTGTGAATGAATGTGTGTGTGTATTTTCTTTTCTCAAGAAGGATTTGGCCAAAAGCTAATGTGGAACTTCCTGGCAGATTAAAACAGTGTGCCGGACTGAGACTCGAACTCGGGACCTTTGCCTTTTGCGGGCAATTGCTCTACCAACTGAGCTACCCAAGCACGACTCACGCCCCGTCCTCACAGTTTCACTTCTGCCAGTACCTCGTCTCCCACCTCCCAAACTTTACAGAAACTCTCCTGTGATGTGGAAGTGCCTTTTTGTTGCTCCTGTCTGCAACACAAAGTGTCATCTTTATGATGAGTATTGTTTCATCTTTTCCTTCTGTTGTTGATATTCCCTCTTGGAGTTGCTGTTCTTTCATGTTTAGTTACTCTAGTAGTCTATAGCCCTGACTGTATGACCAACATAATATTTGACACACAAATTACCAGGAATCCCTTACATGCCACTCTGTTCTAAAATTAGAATCTTGTCTCTATTGTCAAACAGAATGTGGCCAACAATATTCTTAGTATAGAAAGCTGGTATACATTTACAGAATTAAGACTTTCATGACTGGATGACATTGCTGCTGGTAAACCTTTCAGGGTTAAGGTCCTTGGAAGACACTGAGTCATGCTGCTGCTGGTAAACCTTTCAGGTTATACCCTATACCCTGAATGGTTTACCAGCAGCAGCATGACTCAGTGTCTTCCAAGGACAATAGAGAAGTTCTATTATTCTCTGTCTATTTTTCTACCAAGTGTTCATAACTTACGGTAGGACTTTAACTGTTACTTTATGTAATTTCTTTAATTATTTTTAATTCCTTTTCAACATCAGATATGGTTGTGATGTAGATAGCAGGCTATGCACCAAGGAGTGAAAGGCTGCAGATTTGTGTGTTATAAGATGCTGGGATTTGGCAGGTGTTACTGTATTGGTAGAATTATTTTCCTGTATATCTTAAATAAATTCTTTTGGCTGTTAATATGAAATGAAAGGTCTAAGAAGTTCACTGAGTCCCCTTCAAACTCTATTGTAAACTTAATTTTACTGTGGTGTGAATTTAAACATTGGAAAAATTTGTTTAATTGGCTGTCTGCTGAGAATTTTTTGACATTTCTTTTTATTTCAAGCTAATTTATGAAGCTGCAAGACATGTTTGCAATATTTGAGGACTTGTTGCAGGAAGAGTCTTGCACATAATCATCTTCAAAAAATTTACTGCTAGTAATTGGTTTGAACATGCATCTCATGTATTAAACATGAATTGCACAAATTAGTAGAATTTTATATGTTCAAGAACTGTTGACGGTACAAGTCTAGTTCCAATAAATGAACAACAGGTGAGTCCTTCACATTTTTCAGCTGAATAATGTGCCTCTCTATTCTTCTCCAATCTAGCCCTCTTTCCTCCCCAATGAACAAACTAATCATTCCAAGAGCTACAACAAGTTTTTCCCTTCCAAATGTGCTGGTTGTCATCATTGGTATTTGTCTTTTGATGGTAGCTCTGTCCAACCATTATCTCTATTTGTAATTTTATAATTTATCATGAGAATTTTACTTTTGATGCAACAAAAATTAGGGGAGATTAAAAGTTTCTAATCGAAAATGTTGTTATTCATGTGTAAGTCAAAACTGTTCCACACACTGCACACACTGTTGTTTCATACATGCAAAGTAGAATCCTGTTGAAGTGTGACACTCTTCCCAATATTATCCAAAATATTGGAGAGAGAAATTTAGTAATCAGTCACTAAATAGGCAACATAAAACTGTGCTGTTTGTAAATGCCAAACCTCAAAAGATCTTTGTGTGCTATTGCTGGGCAAGTCCTCAGATGCATATAGTCATGGTTTAATGTGAACTACATGACACTAGATGTAAGTAAAACAAATTACGTCACCTTGGAAAAATGGAATCAATATTATATAAATCTCATATTATCGGTAAATATGTGGAAACAAAAATAACAATAAAGCCCTCAGGGACACCTACTGATCAAGACCTCAGTAAGAATAGCAGGTAATGACACTTTTACAAAGATTTAGTTTACAACCCACTGCTGTGAGGTATATCTAAAAATTTGCTCCATAGCAGCTGCAAAACTTTATTATTTACTTACCACTGTGGGAAAAGTAGGATGCATAATGGGTAGGACATTTCTCATTTCAGGGCACTATGAGAGGCAGTCAAAACCCTGGTGGAGAATGTAATTCAGTTGCTGCAATCCTGGGTGGTACTGAGTTATTAGGGGAATGCTACTCTGTGGCCGGACAAGGGGGCTTTGGGAGGTGGTGGGAAACTGGAAAGATAAGGTATGGGAGCTTTGTTTTTGTACAAGGCTGGGAGGATAATTACTGAAGCCTTCACAGACCATAATTATCCTCCTAACCTTGTACAAAAACAAATGTCCCATGCCTTATCTTTCCAGTCTCCCACCATCTCCCAAAGTACCACTGTCTGGCAACAGAGGAGCATTACTCTCATAGCTCAGTACCACCCAGGACTGGAGCAACTGAATTACATTCTCCACCAGGGTTTCAGCTACCTCTTGTCGTGCTCTGAAATAACGAAAGTCCTGCCCACTATCCTTCCCACCACTCCCCCAGTGGTATTCCACCATCCACCAAACCTACACAATGTATTTATCCATTCTTAAACAAACCCTGGCTCATACCCCTGTAATAGACCTTGATGCAAGACCTGTCCCATACATTCTCTTACCTCCACCTACTCCAGTCCAGTCACAAACATCACCCCTCCCATCAAAGGTGGGACTACCTGTGAAATCAGTCATGTGATCTACAAGCTTAGCTACAAACACTGTGTTGCATTCTATGTGAGCATGACAACCAACAAGCTGCCTGTCCATATGAATGGCTACCAAGAAACAAGAAACAAGTTGATCATCCTGTTGCTGAGCACATTGCCATACACAACAACCTTCATTACAATGATTGCTTCACAGCCTGTGTCATATGGACCCTTCCCGCCAACACCAACCTTCCTGAATTGCGCAGGTGGGAACTTTCCCTGCAATACATTCTACATTCTCATAACCCTCCTTGCCTCAACCTTCATTAGTCACTGTCCTCACCCTTCCAGACCCTTCCCTCTTGCCATTCCAGCACTACATTGCTGTCATTTCATGATCGCATGCAATCCTTTTACTACTCTTCTTTTCTGCGACTCCCAACGTCTCCCCCGCCCTATGTCTAACCTGCACCCCAGCCTCCTCCTTACCCCCACCCAGTCGCCACTCGTGGTTTCAGTTGCCTGAGACTGCAGTCATGTGTGTGAGTTGCATTTGTGCATAAGTGTATGTGTGTGTGTGTGTGTGTGTGTGTGTGTGTGTGTGTGTGTGTGTGTGTGTGTGATCTACTTTTGATGAAGGCCTTACTGGCCAACATCTTTATTTGTGATAGTCTTTCATTGTGCCTATCTGTGACTCAGCATCTCTGATACATGGCGAGTGGCAACTTTCCTTTTCATAATACTGGTGTTTAATTATATAGATCTATATTTACTAGTAGCTTACAGTTTCTGTTGGCCTGAAGTCTTTTGTATTATCCCACTAGAACTGTTAATGTTAGTGCTCATACTGGCCAGGTAATTTGTGTACCATATTGAGCTAATAATATCTTGACAATGATTAGTTTTGTAATTTTAGAGAAATGTCAATTTTATGTTGAAAGACCAGTTGTCATTTCTCCATCACAGGCAATATAGATAGTTTCAGAAAGTGCAAACAATGTTCATGCATGTACAATTTTAACTTCTCATGGCATAATGAGTAATCTGTTAATTTTGGGCATGCAGCCATGCAAATATTACTTCTTTGACTGATATTTTGGCCACATACCTTCCAGCCATCCTCATAGTGATTTGTAAAACTGATGGCAAGGTGTCAAGTACAGCCTCATACACTCCACTGTGGTGGTATTGTGCATGGGAATCACAAATGCTGATCAGTGGCAAAGCAGTACACTTACACATGCAACACCTGTGGTGAAGCCTTCAGACGTTTGATTTACTTATTGATGTATGTTTGGCAATGGTTCACCTTGATGGCTTCTCTACAATTTCATTACACCAAGAGCCAGATTCCATGCCTTATCCAAATTAAAACCATTGTCTCTGTTTATTAAGTTATTGGTTAATCTAGTTTCAATGTGTTCCTTGAAACTAGAATCTCAAACAGAAGAGCTGGATGCTAAAATATCCTCAAGAATATGGCTGCAAGAGAAGAGCACCTGCACAAGGCAGAAATGCTCTTGATCTAAAGGTATTTCTTCTCCCAGATCACATACTCGCATTCTAGGATTCACATTGAATGCTCTGTGAATTTGTTGCTGGGAATATCCATTCACTTTAAAAATGCTCTTGAGGAATGCGAGCTCTTCATGTAAATTATCATGATCACATATACAGTCCATCCTTTGCACTAAGGTCTTAAATACACCTACATCTACATCTACATGGATACGCTGCAAAACACATTTAAGTGCCTGGCAGAGGGTTCATCAAACTACCTTCACAAATCTCTACTGTTCCAATCTCATATAGTGCACAGAAAGAACAAACACCTATATCTTTCCATACAAACTCTGATTTCCTTTATTTTATCATGGTGATCATTTCTCCCTATGTAGGTCGATGTCAATATATTTTTGCATTTGGAGGAGGAATTTGATGATTGGAATTTTGTGAGAAGAATCCATCACAATGAAAAATGCCTAATTTTAATGTCCCATATCCATATTTTCTTTGACATATTCATAATGTTCAAACACAGTATATGTTCCAAAGTCCTGTTGCAAATTGGCGTTAATGATATGGGCCTGTAATTTAGTGGATTACTCTTACTACCTTTCTTGAATATTGATGTGACCTGTGCAACTTTCCAGTCTTTGGGTATCATCAAGTGAATGGTTGTATATGATTGTTAAGTATGGATCTATTCCATCAGCATATTCTGAAAGGAACCTGATTGGCATACAGTACACACCAGAAGACTTGCTTTTATTAAGTGATTACATTTGCTTCACTACTCCGAGGATATTTACTTCTATATTACTTGTGTTGGCAGCTGTTCTTGATTCGAATTCTGGAGTATTTACTTTGTATTCTTTGTAAAGACATTTCAGAAGGCTGTGTTTAGTAACTCAGGTTTGGCATCACTGTTTTTGATAGTATCTCCATTGCTATCACGCAGAGAAGGCACTAATTGCATCTTGTTGCTAGCATACTTTACATATGCCCAGAATCTCTTTGGATTTCTTGCCAGGTTTTGAGACAAAGTTTTATTGTGGAAACTATTATGAGCATCTTGAATTGATATCCATAATAAATTTTTAGCTTCTGTAAAAGATTGCCAATCTTGGGGATTTTGTGTCTGTTTACATTTGGTGTGTTTGTGAAGGGTGATGGCAGCTACTGGCATGTAAATATAGTAAGTGTTCATTGGTTAATGATATACAGCATGTCCTAATGTGCCATCAACTTTATGATGAACGAAAACATCCAAAAAAGGGAAACATATGTCTTCTTCTATTTCCTTAGTAAATTTGATACTAGGTTGGACAGAATTCAGACACTCAAGAAATCAATTGATTCATCTAACCTGTGAAGCCAAACTAAAATTTGTGTCATCTACATAGCTTCAAACAACTGTTGATTTACAACTTGTTGACTCCAGAGCCTTGTCCTCAACGTCTTCCACCAGTAAAATAGCTACTAGAGGGGAGAGGAGGTCTCCCAAAGCAACCACATCAATCTACTCATGAAATTCACCATTATACTGAAAATAAGATGACAGAGACATGCTCAAATAAGGCCATAGTGTAAGGAGTATGGCTGCATGCCCAAAATTAAATGGATTACTCATTCTGCTCCGAGAATAAAAATGCACAACTACCTCTTTGGGGAGGAGATGGTTTTATGGGTCCATAGTTTGAACTAATTATGACACCAAAGAGAAAGACTATTTAACTCCTTGAGTTTTTCACATAAGTACCATGACCACGGAATTGTTCAATAATTTACAAGTTTGGTTCACTTTGTCAAGAAAACTACAGTAAACAGAATTCTACATGGGGCTGGTTTCACTATAGCTAAAGACGGGACTCATTTTACTCATCAGAAGTTGGATAGTGCTTCTGAACACCTGTTTTTGCATAGGAAAATGTAGTCATCACATCCATAATTCTATGGATTTTATTCAGAGACTTAGCAACCTCAGGCTACCCGCCTGGCTAGCTGCGCAGTCTGACGCACTGCTTTGCAAAAGCAGATGTAATGTCTGATGGGATACTGCAATCACTGGTTTTACTATGTTTCTTATAATTGGTCTTGATTACAAAAATGTTTATTCACATTGCCAGTTTCGGTTCCTCTAGAACCATCTTCAGATCTTCAATTTTGGTTACAGGAGTAACCTGTCCACACACAGCAACCTTAATGTGATGCAGCACGGTAGTTCAATTGCAGGATGACTGGTCCATCCTCTTTACTGGATGGCAGACTATACCTTCTGTAATCCACCATGCATGGATCTCCCTGAAGTCACAAGAAATGGTCCACCCCCATACTTTCCATTAGGACCAGCCATGGCACGGGTAGTCATGCTACGTTCCACATCAACCAGAGCCTGTTGAGTGGCCCACTACACCCTTGTACTTGATAATGCCCATTTCCTCTCCCCAATGCTCTGCACTCCTGGGGTAGAGAGGCAGAGGCTTTGTGGCAACCATCAATTGCCAACAACTCTAGAAAGAGGAGTGCTCTAACTTGGATTCAGCAAGCTTTGGAAAATGTTTGGACTTGTTGTTTCCACATGCTATGCTATATTATTGTGTTATTGTGTGTGAATAAAGAGTGTTTGGTTGTAAATGTTGGTTACTGCTAACTGGAGAATTAACAATGTCAACAGAAAACCCACAAGATCATCAACCAGTGTCATCATCTTTCCAATGAGCAAAATTGTTCAAATTCTTATGCCTTTATGTGAAAATTATATGAGTTACTTGATTTTGATAAAACGACATTTTACATACCACTATTATTATTTGATATGATCAGCTTTTTCAACTACAGAATAATGAGTATAAATAAGAGAAAAATTACAGAACAAAGAGAATAACTGAACAGCAGCAACATAAGACCATGAAGCTATAAAAGGATTTGAAAGATTAGCTGTGAAAAATGAACCATACAAGTGTGTCATCAAGTATATTGGTTGTTTGTATCATAATTTCAATAGATGAGATTCAGTCTGTTAAATTACACAATTATTCTGATCATTTCACAATACCTTTACTGCTTAATAGATTGTCGTTGTTGATATGTGATTTACATTGTCAAAGTACAACAAACAAATTAATTTTTGTGTAGGCTTTGCATCCTTGTCTAGGGTTCAGAGAGGAGTTATGTAGTCTGGTGAGAAGATATTCAACTTGCTTTCATTCAATGTAAAGCAGGAAATTAGAAACTTCTACAAATTCAAAAGAAAATTGAAGAATACCTGACTAGGCATTCTTTGACCCTTTATCTGAATATCTAGTTTTAAGGATTGGAAATTTAAATTGCTACTTGGAAATAGCAGTGCTCATTGTCTCTCTTTGAAAAATATCATTGTAATAAAGTCAATATTAAGCTACCAATAGCAGATAATCAGGAGCTACATAGTGTAACTGAGGAGTTAGCAGCAGTTCTCAAACTAACAGTTTTCACTGTAGTTCACTTGGTTACATTTAAATGTCATAAGCAAGAACAGCACATAAATGACCTGGTGGATGACATCGGAAGTTCACTGAGGCTTTTTGCAGATGATGCTGTGGTGTATTGAGAGGTTGCAACAATGAAAATTGTACTGAAATGCAGCAGGATCTGCAGCGAATTGATGCATGGTGCAGGGAATGGCAATTGAATCTCAATGTAGACAAGCGTAATGTGCTGCGAATACATAGAAAGATATATCCCTTATCATTTAGCTACAAAATAGCAGGTCAGCAGCTGGAAGCAGTTAATTCCATAAATTACCTGGGAGTATGCATTAGGAGTGATTTAAAATGGAATGATCATATAAAGTTGATCGTTGGTAAAGCAGATGCCAGATTGAGATTCATTGGAAGAATCCTAAGGAAATGCAATCTGAAAACAAAGGAAGTAGGTTACAGTACGCTTGTTCGCCCACTGCTTGAATACTGCTCAACAGTGTGGGATCCATACCAAATAGGGTTGATAGAAGAGATAGAGAAGATCCAACGGAGAGCAGCGTGCTTCATTTCAGGACCATTTAGTAATCACTAGAGCGTTACGGAGAAGTGGAAGACTCTGCAGGAGAGACGCTCAGTAGCTCGGTATGGGCTTTTGTTAAAGTTTCGAGAACATACCTTCACCGAAGAGTCAAGCAGTATATTGCTCCCTCCTACGTATATCTCGTGAAGCGACCATGAGGATAAAATCAGAGAGATTAGAGCCCACACAGAAGCATACCAACAATTCTTCTTTCCACGAACAATATGAGACTGGAATAGAAGGGAGAACTGATAGAGGTACTCAGGGTACCCTCCACAACACACCATCAGGAGTATGGATGTAGATGGATGTAGATGTAGAAGCAATGTAGTGATAGTTTATTGCTCATAAAGTATACAGATTGATTTACTATGATTTCCTCATTGTTTGTTAATGTATGCCTTGACTCAGACCACATCCCTGAATGTTCTCCTTTTTGACAGGCTCTAAGGAACACAAAGAATGAACAAATGCATGATTGAATGCATAGATGGAAACAATATTATGTATCAAATGGCAAGATTGCTTTAAGACCCTCTCCTGCATCTAATCATATATCCTTTGTGGTGCTGCTACAAGGTCTTTGATTAAAAATTATAAGCATTTAGTGAAAGAAATGAGAACTAGCATGGAAGCTGCTATGGAGCATTGCATTAACAGATGTAAGTCAGTAGCTGTCAGTGTGCCAACATGTGGGTCACAATAACAGACACAAATGTACGTTGTGAAGCCAGAACATTCAAGAACAGCAGTAAATTGTACCACACAGGAGCAATCATGTAACCAGCAGGGCAATGCCACCACACCAGGGCAATGTGACTAGTGCTAGGTTTTAGTGAAACAACATTGACAACTTTATAACTGACATGTCCCACTTTACATGCAGTGCATCAGTTCTGAAGCTTGCCATTTCTGACCACCATGGAATACAGGTATTGATATAAGCCGAAAATTTCCATGTCAATAGAAAAGAGAAACAATATGTGACAAAAAGAATCACCAATGATGACAATGTTAAAGATCTCAACAGTTTGCTAAAAAGCTTACAATGGAGTGAAAAAAACAGCATTACTTTAAGTGAATTTTCATCAGATTTTTAATATTGCTTCAATGTCTCATTCCCAGAAATGACCTTTACAGCAAATGACTGCAAAAAGATACAAAAAACTGGATAAATCATGAATTAAAAACAGCAAGAGAGGAACTTAGACTTTCCCAATATGCAATAGTAAATAATAACAATAATAATAGACTAAACATAGAATTTGAGAACTATCACAATTTTCATAAAGATCTGCTGCTAGAAACTAAAAGTAAATATGTAGCCACAATGTTAAGAAACTCTACTAACACTGGTTTAGCTGTTTGGAAAGTAAGAAATAGCTTTAGGGATTGGAAGGACAGATCAACTAGTGACTCTACTATAAACCATAAAGGCCATATGATGAAATGTCAGTGTCAGATTGCAAAAGTTTTTAATGAGTACTTTTCTTCTGTTGGAAAATCTGTCAATGACCATTTTAAGAATCTTCAGTATAGATATAAGGGCATTCCAATCAAACAAAACATATACTTAGCCCCAACCAATAGCAAGGAAATCAAAGACATAGTAAGGTCATTAAAACATACAAAATCAGCAGGTTATTGTGGATTGTCTATCAGTACACTGAAAAGATGCACAGACAACATATATGATACCATGGCCACAGCAGTAAATGATTTAATTGCTTCAGGTTGTTTCCCAGATAGTCTAAAGATAACACAAGTAACCCCAGTTTACAAGAAAGGTGATAAATCTAAAATTGAAAACTACTGCCCCATCTCAGTCTTATTTGCATTTTCTAAAGGTAGTTGAGAAGGTTATTTAGACCAGACTAATGACATTCCTGAATCAACACAATCTAATATTTGAAAATCAGAATGGCTTTATGAAAAACAAGCCAACTTCAGTAGCCACAGCACAATTAATAGACAAAATAATAACTGCCATAGAGAACAAGGAGTATGTAACTGGAGTGTTCCTTGACCTAGAAAAAGCTTTTGATTGTGTCAACATCACCATATTGCTTGACAAGCTGGGGAACCTAGGAATTAGAGGAACTGGCTATGAGCTAATAATTTGTCTTGCTTAAATCAAACCATGGGTCTTTCAAATCTTAAATTACCAATATCGAATAGGGAGTGCCTCAAGGTTCTGTCTTGGGACCCCTTCTTTTCTTGATTTATGTTAATGATATACAGTATTGTTCTCCTAACTGTAAAAAAAAAATATTGTAAGTAGATGATACATCAATTGTGTGTAAACACGAAGACTATGACAGTCTGGAGGTGCTATGCAGCAGTGTAACTAATGAAACAGTCATAGTATTTTAATGAAAGCCATCTAAATGTAAATTCTTCAGAGGCTACAGTGATGGAATTTAACACAAGGAAACACATAGAATTTGGAATGAAATTGTCAGTAGGAAATGACATTGTAAAAAAGGAAAAAATGGAAAAAGTTCTTGGGAGTTACAATCCAGGACATCCTCAAATGCATATCGATTCCTCAGCCTGTAAGTTGTTGAAGAATGTATTTGCCATAAACATGGTTAGTAAATATTGTAAGGATATGGGTGTACTAAATACTGCTTATTCTCATCAAATTTAAACTATGCCATAGAAACATGAGCTGCAACAACTCAAGCCAACCTAAGCACATTATTAATACTACAGAAAAAAAAGTTATCAGAATTATTTATGGTACCAAACCTAGAGAATCATGTCAGAATCTGTTCCCGTAATTAGGTGTGCTTCCCATTATAGGTGTATACATATTGAAAGTTATATTGCTTGTGAAAACAATAAATCCAAATTTCAACTCTGACCTACACCAGTACGATACAAGGCAAAAGTTCAGACACCATGTAAATAGCCACAGAACAGCTTTAAATGAAAAAAACTGCACTTTGTGCTGGGCTGAAGGTAGCCAATGCCCTACCAAAAAGTCTCATAGCCCTTCCTACTAACAAATTAAAAGATCAGTTAAAAAGAATTTTAATTGAAAACCCATTTTATTCCTTAGACGAGTACTATATCTGTATGAAAAGTGCTTCATAAGTATGTCAAGCTCATAGTTTTAAGTAAACTACAACTAATATAATGTTGATAAGAACAATATTTGTAATATTGTGATTGTATACTACCAAATGTGAATGCATCAAAATGTAAAATTTATTAATAAAAACAAACCTTTAGATTGTAATTTATAAACTGACATGTTCAGAAGAATAATCTGTATGATGTCCTGAAACTGTATTATTTCTAAGGGTTGTATTTGATTACTCGATGCTGAATAAATATTATTATTATTATTATTATTATTATTATTATTATTATTATTATTAAATGCACACCACCAATAAATAAGTCTGAATTTCTAGGCAGGGACTACCTCTTAACATTGAAAACCAGCAGAACCACTGTGATACCAGACCTATGCTGAACAGGCAGACAACTGGGCATTGCCAGCAGCAGCCATAGGTCTGAGACCAGGCTGCTGTAGCCACCAGCAGTAAGTCCCTCATGGCACTGAGAGCCACAGTCCCACCATCTTGCCATCTGCGCCTGCTTCTGCTGATTGTGAGTTCCTAGTGGGACTTCGTGCCATAGTGCAAGCCATCATCTGATTCCTGCCAGAGGGCACATAGTCATGCCCTAGGTACAGCCATTTTCATGTGTAATAGTGGTGATGCAAATGCAGCAAGTGGCTATGCACATTCCACAATGCTGAGGACAGTAGCAAGCCACTGATGTCAAAGGTCATGGCCTCTAAAGGCTGCCATCTGAGGTCCTTCCATCAACAATGCAGAGTGCCAACTCAGCAAACAGGGCGGAAGCCACTGACCATTCATCAGCATGAGCCAGGAACAGCAGAGAGAGCCATTTTTGCCTCACAATGTCATATACTGAAGTCAATAAAAGTTGTTCTTAGCTATATCAACACTGTTTCCACTGGACTTCCATCATCTCCATCATGCACACCTCTGACCCCTCAAAGTGGTGTCAACAGGGGATCTTTGAGCCTGTGACCATGTTGTTTGGTGACACCAGAAGGAGCAACAACATGTACAGTATCTTCACTGTGAGGTGAGTGCAGTGCTTTCATTTTGTTTTTGTTTGAGAGCAAGGTTATGGTTAGTCAGTAGGTTTTGTCAGGCACTGAGTCATAGTTGTAAGTTCAGTGTGTGGAGGGTGAATGCAGATGGTATTTTTTGAGAAGGCATAATTATAATTGTTAATTTTTACTTAGTTAATATGAGCAATATGGATATCACATGGAGTGACTCAGTGTCTTGTAGTATATATGCTGTTAACCATGATTCAGGAGGTGAAACGAAGTTTAGTCATTGTTTTGGTGTGTAGTAATAAGTATGAGCAGCTACACTGGTGAGAGTAGTAAGTTACAGTAAGAAATAATTTTTATAGTATCACAGTTTGCTGTTCTCAGAAATGGATTTTGTTTTGAGCAGGGTAAGGAATGTGGTGCAGAATATCACCATGTAAAGCTGTGAGAAGTGTTAGGGCAATGGTATGTTTAAAAGGTTTTTCTTTCTGTTTATGTTTGTGTAACTGATCAAGTCATGGCCAGTACCACAAGGAGCAACGTTTTTGATACTGTAATGGGCTATCATAGGGGATTTATTTAGAATTGTAAGGGGTTAAGTAGATAATTTGCAACCAGGAGAGTTGCAGTGGAACAATAGATTAGAAGCACATGATGATGAAATGAAGGAAACAACTTATTGCAGAACTGTGGAGTACAGGGAGAAGATGTGGAGACAGCAGAAGACTGGACAATGGAAAGGATGTAAGGGATATGTTGATTGGGGAGGGAAAGTAAAGAAAGAAAAAGGAGGAGGCAGAGAGGAGGGAGAAGGAGGAAACTGAAAGACAAAGGAACAGGCTTGTGGATAGTTTATCTGTTCCTGCAGAATGGCTGTCTGCCATTAATGTAGTTGAACCTGTCAGTCCGGGGAAGATTAAATTAGTTGTAGATGGAGTCATAAGACAAATTCCCAAGACTTTAGCTGAGCACAGCATACTGATGTTACTGAAGTTTAGGAAAAGAATGTATAAGTACCAACTCTGATATCCAGCAAAATTGTGAAGTCCGGAGTAGCGGAAATGAATGTAAGCTATATGGAAGTGATTCAGTATATGGAGAGCAACATGAGTGATTTAAGTGCAGTAGTATCTGCCCCATTGGTTATTGATGACTGTTGTGTTGAGTACAGAGAGTTGGAGCCAAATACACAGGGTAGTTCATGTGCCATAATTTTTGTGTTGTGCAGATTATAACTGTTTTAGATAGAACAGGGAATGCACCAGAAGTTGGTGACAGTTGTGCTGCAGGTCAGAATAGTACAGTCACACTAAGTTTCTCAAAATCAGGTTGAACACAGGCAAAGAAAGAGAAGATGAGTTTGTGAGTGGATGATCTAATCAACAGGGCTGAATCTGTTGATGAATGTTTGCCAGTGGTTAAGACAGTGGTGTGAGCGCAAGTACTGTGTCACAGTCTTGCAGGGCAAGCAGTTGACATGTGTAGCAAGCTGTTTACAATACAGCCAAAGTATGGTGTACACAATGAGTATGAAGTAAGGGAATGTTGCAACATGAGACCGAAAGTGAATGTTGGGACTGAACATCTTGCCAAAGCTAAACTTTGGTGACAGAAAGTTGTTGCCAGTGTAAAGCTGTCATGAGGTGTGTCTAGTATATAAAGCAGACCAGTTCAACTGAGTACAAATATTTTAAGAACTAACTCAAGTGACAAAATACCATAAGGTACCAGGAGACTGTTTTGTGTGAGAAGTTATACCATTATACCAAGCATTTCAAGAAGAATTCAGCAATGAGTGTTAGGATGAGAGGAATAAGTGGGACTACCTGTCAAAGTGTTGTGGATGGTAGTGCTGTATGATGTTTTCTAATAAGGATGGTTTTTGGAGTATGCTGCATTGGGAAGCATAAGGAGAAATGTTTTTATCAAATTCTGAAAGTTGTTCCAAAACAAAGGATTAAGAAACCACCAGACAGACAGTGAGGTGCCAAGTATAAGAAATTAATGAACCCAGAGAATGTTTTGTTAAAGTTGATATGTTAAGGATACTATATTAAGAAATAATGAGAGTTATTTTAGCTTGCAATTGTGGAATGGAGAGTTAGAAGCTTTTTTTGTAAGCAAATTTGCCAGGGCTCTGAAAGATCGAAGTTGAAACAAAGCTCTGGGAATAGACAATATTCCATTAGAACTATTGATGGCCTTGGGAGAGCCAGCCATGACAAAGCTTTTCCATCTAGTGTGCATGTTATATGTGACAGACAAAATAACTTCAGACTTCAAGAAGAATTTAATAATTCCAGTTCCAAAGAAAGCATGAGCTGACAGGTTTGAAAATTACTGAAATATCATTTTCATAAGTCATAGTTGCCAAATTCTAGCATGAATTTGTTACAGAAGAAAAGAGAAACTGGTAGAAGTCTACCTCGGAGAAGATCAGTTTGGATTCTGGAGAAATGTAGGAATGCATCAGGCAATGCTCACCCTATGACTTATATTGGAAGATAGGTTATGGAAAGGTAAGCCTATTTTCATAGCATTTGTAGACTTAATGAAAGCTTTTGACAGTATTGACTGGAATACTCCCTCTGGAATTCTTAAGGTAGCACAGGTAAAATACAGGGAGTGAAAGGCTACTTACAACTTGTACAGAAAGCATAATGGCTATATGTGTTGAGGGGCTTGAAAGGGAAGCAGTGGTTGATAAGGGAAGGGCATGAGACAAGGTTGTTGCCTACCCCCAAAGTTAAAAAATCTGGAGTAGGAATTAAAGTTCAGGCATAAAAAATAAAAACTTTGAGGTTTGTTGATGACATTGTACTTGGAAGAGCAGTTGAATGGAATGGACATTATCTTGAAAGGAAGATGTAAGAAGAACATCAACAAAAGCAAAACAGGGATAATGGAATGTAGTCAAATTAAATCAGTCAATGCGAAGGGAATTAGAAGAGGACATGAGAGAGTTAAAGTTTTTGCTATTTGGCACCAAAAACAACTGATGACACTGAAGTAAAGAGGGTGTAGAATGTAGACTGGCAAAGGCAAGAAAATCATTTCTGAAGAAAGGAAATTTTTAACTCTGAGTATAGATTCAAATGTTAGGAAGTCCTTTCTGAAGGTACGTTTCTGGAGTTTAGCCATATATATGGAAGTGAAACATGGACATTAAACAGTTTAGACAAAAAGAGAATATAAGCTTTTGAAATGTGATACTACAGAAGAATGCTGAAGAGTGGGTGGGTAAATCACATAACTACTGACGAGTTACTGAATAGAAGTGGGGAGAGAAGAAATTTGTGCAATAGCTTGACTGAAAGGAGGGATTGGTTGATAGAACACATTCTGAGTCATCATGGGACCACTAGATTAGTACTGAAGGGAAGTGTGAGGGGTAAAAATCATAGTGGGAGACCAAGGGATGAGTACAGCAAGCAGATTCAGAAGGATGTAGGTTGCAGTAGTTATCGAGAGAAGAGGAGGCTTGCACAGCATAGAGTAGCATGGAGAGTTGCATCAAACCAGTCTTAAGACTGAAAACCACCACCACCACCACTACCACTACTACTACCACCACCACCACCACCACCACAGCAACAACAACAACAATGACGATAACAAAAACAACAACAACAACAACAACAATCATCACAAGAGGCCTAGCAGTGAAATGTGTTTTGTTGTATTTGAGTTAATTAGCAGGGCTTGGGACCTTTGACAAATGTTGGGAGATTAAGCATTATGAGTGAGAGCTGAAAGATAGATTTATGAAATCAAAGATTAATACAGTAATTTGATTAGTAGTTAAGAGTAGCTGATTCAGTATTTACAGATTAAGGGAAATTACATAGAGAACTGGTCAATGGCAAGACCCAGGGGACTAGAGCTTCTCCATGGAAACAGGCAGTGTAGTACCACTATCTATTCTTTGAGTGAGAATTATAGGTTCTTAGCAAAATTAATGAGAAGTAGTGTGAAAGCCACCATGGAGCATTGCATTAACAACTAAAAGTTGGTAGCCTCCATTATGGTGATATGTGGGATGTAATAACAGACACACAAGTGGATTTTGAAGCCAGGATAGCTGGTGTAGCAGTAAACTGTATAACTTAGTGGTAACTGTGTCACCAGTGAAGGTGATGTCACCCCACCAAGCCAAGTCCCTTGTTATAGGAACATGATTAGATGCTGGGTTCCTATAGGCACACAATCTGAAGTCCACTCTGTCTGGCACTATATCATGCAACAGCAGATGTTTATTGAAACAAGTCTAGAGAGAGTTTGCAACATAATTTATTTGTTCCTTATTCATCTTAGCTTCTTCTCTAAAACATGAACTGGTCTGTATACCATCACTGCTACCTGCACACTATGTTCCTCATCATAGACATTATTCCACACTTGATTGTACTTTTTCATCTATTTCCATAGACATGATCTATTCTCTGTACAACTACTTATAATTTTGATGCTGAATGTTAGTTGAAAACAGATTCTGTGCTTTCAGAACCCATGAGAGTGGGCACACATTACAAGTGGTTGGCATTATTCCTTCCCGCTGTAAAGGATTTGGTTGAGGTTCCCACTAATTGATGCATGCATGCAACATTGTAACTGTGATGTAGTAGTGAGAAAATAATAAACAGAAATTACTTTCTAGACATCCTTTTTATTGTTAGCTCTAAAGAATGTGCATCATATGGCACAGAATCTTCAGTTTTACCGTATATTAAGAAATGTTCCAGTTTCATCATGGCTGTCTGGAAAACAACTTCAGCAGCTGTTTTTTCCCCCAAGATCAGATATCATATAATCTGCAATCAGCTGCAACCTGTAGTCAAAACCCCTCCCTCTCTATCATCTATGAATGCTCTGTATCAAATAGGTTGATTTTAGTTAGGAGGCAATGGTTAAAGGTAGCTAATTTTCTGTGTTAATGTCTGTATTGTCTGATTTATCTCTCAGGTTACTGCTTCATGATGGGATATGTAAAACATTTGGTGTGAATGAGTGAAAATAAACTACCTAAAAAGCTAAGAACTTGTACACATATAAATTGTTATTTTTATGTTTACTTCTGTCTAAAAATGCTGTGGCCATTCACATATCTTAGAGAAATCCTTGGGCACAACAAAGTGTAATAAGTTAAAAATTTTTGAAAACAATATTAAACATGGTATATGTTAACAATCTGATGATAAGATGATTATTGTGAAGTACGTATCATTATCACACCAACTGGTAGATTGCCAATTCCATCACGATTTCTCCTGCTTTTCGATAAAAATCATGTATATTAGCAGGTTTGATCTGTCTTTTTTGTGTTGTTAGTGAAGTATATTTTCTAAAATAGGCAATACATCACATTTGTTGTGTGAAATGAAGTTACTGGAAGTGTCTGGTGAAGGAATACATTTTCCACAATAAAGTAAAAAAAATATGAAGATCCTGTGAGCCAATTCATAAGGCAATATATGCAGAATAACAAGTGTGTGTGGATAACCCATTGACTGAGTTCTTCTGGGGACCAACTGAGCAGGCAGGAAGGAAAGCATTTCCTGGAAAAAATCCAGGTAAAACAAGAATACAGAGGGTATTCAAAGGAAAACAGCAGTGAGTGTAAAATTGCCATGTGAAAAGAGCCATATTTCAGAATGTATCATCACATATACATATTGGGAGTGCAGCATGAAAATAATGCATAATAAGTTCTAATGAAGGTTTTAGGATGTTATTTTTAAATTGATGAAAGTAGAATAATAAGTTATTAGGACTGGAATGCCTATTAATTTTTTTTTAAATTTGGTAAACTTTTTAAACATACTTTTTGTTAAACTCAATATTCCTTTAAAAAATAAGGAAAAATGAAAAATAAACATTCAAAGAAGCTGGAACTATGTAATCTAGCTAAACAACTTGCAGGCTTTCATCACAGAGAAATGTTGGTAAGTTTTATTAATAAAAAATATTGAAAATCAATAAAAATGGCTGGCATTCCAAGAAACAACAAGGTTTACATTGGTAGCTGTCAGTGTGCAAAGCTGAACTTGGAAGAGAACTGAGTTAAAGAACTGAAAATCAGAAAAGCATTACTCTTTTAATTTTAACTTTGTGTGAAATTTACAGATGCAAAGCTGAGCATGAAACATTTGACTAGATGTTAAATAATAAAATGTGGCTGTGGCACTGAAGTACAGATTCTGGTCCCTACAATAATCAACCAATCAATAATTTAAGTACTAATTAAGGACCATATACTCAATAAAACTTTATTGATGGGATACACCCAAACATTTTACACTGTTAACACAAATATAAAAACATGGAAAATAATGCAGTATGAATATTTCCCTTATTACAAGGTGTCAATTACATACTTTCAGAAAGAAAACTGAAGTTGAAATGAATTATGTGGATAACAAAGGGTCCAATAAAGTGTTGGTAGGTTTAAATAATGAAATAAATTAACTAGGCATTATTCTGTATTACAACCTTGATACATGAAATGAGACAAGAAAATTTACCTTAAGTGAAAAAGCTACATTGAAGATTTATGTAGTAAAAGCTCCAACAAAATGAAACCAAATGGAATAATAATATTAGTAATAAGGACAAACATTAAGCAAAAGCCAACCTGTTATCAAATGCACACATGTTGGTTTCTCCAGTTTGGTAATATATCAATTAAATTCTTAACTATCACTATTAAAAACTGAATAAGATATTTTTCCAAAAGTGCTAAGTTAATATTTCAACAAAGTCAGAGGCAAGAAGCACCATCAGCAAAATAACAAAAAATTCTTACAGAATTCTTACTTCAGATCATTTTGTGTATGATATACCCCCCTCCCCACGGTAAAAAGTCAAACAACTCTAACACATTAATAATAAAAAAAATAATAAAAATAAAAAAACATGTAAATCTGCATACAAGAGATAAATGATGTCACCACAGTTCTGTGCATATCACAATCTCTTTTTTTTTATCCTCATGATAGATATATGAGGTATAGAAAAGAGGTAGTGAAGTATTTTGCAATAATACTTGATTTCATGTTCCATGGATCATTTCTATGGTGACTTGTAATGATGTGGAATGAGTCATTTTACATTCCCATTATGCATTAATATATCAATATGACTACTTGATGACAATTTATCAATTCCTTTGATGCAGAGGATAATTGGTAATACCTACCCACCGACTTTTACACATCACAAAATTAAAAATTCTTCTGTGGAAGAGAAGGAGATGTCAAGGAGAAACATTTTCAGTTTGTTTCCAAATTTAACTTTGCTTCCTGTCAGGCATTTTATCATCAATTAGATGAAAAAATTTTGGTTACAACATTGTGCATCTTTTTTATGTGAAAAGCAACCTTAATGTTGAGTAATGAAAGTCATTTTTTATTCTGGTATTGTAATTTTGTATGTCACTGTTCCACTTTAACTGCTGTGGACTATTTACACCAAACTTGATGAGGGAACAAATATACTGTGAAGCAGTAGTCAAAATGCCTAACTCTTTAAACACATGTTTACAAGATGATCATGGTTGAGCATCACTTATTATCCTTAGAGAGCAGTTTGCAGTGTAGCATTTTTCTCCCCTGAGGATAAGCTACCCCAGAACATTATTCCATGTGGCATTACTGAATGAAAATATGAAAAATAATCTTACTGATTCATTCCTCCTCATAATATGCAATGATTCGGAAGTGCAAATGTATCTGAACTAAATTGTTGTAGGAGTTCCAAAATGTTTTTCTTCCAGTTTAGATTCTCATCAATATCGGCACCTAAAAATTATGAGATTTTCATCATAGTTATTATTTCCTCACCATGTTTTGTGCTTATCACTGAAACAGTGCCTCTAGATTTGCAGAACTTCATATGTTGTGTTGTTTTTTTTTTTTAATTGATAGTGAAAACATTTGCAGAAAACCACACAATAATACATTTAAGAACGTTATATACCATTTATTCTGTTGCCATACATATGTTTTTAGTGATTAAAATACTAGTATCATCTGTAAAAAGAACTAATTACATTTGTTGCATATCAGGCAGAATGTATCTATGTATTTACATATGTGAGAAACAACAATGGACCTAAAATTAAGCCTTTTGGAGCCTAAATGTGATTTCTTCCCAATCAGAAGGATCTACCCTGCTTACACTGGTTGTGTTATTAACACTTTCTGCATCCTTTTGGTCAGATATAACCTTATCCTTTAGTTGGCTACTGGCCTACCAGAAATTCCACAAAACCTCAGTTTCTATGAGATTATTGTGATTCACACAGTCAGATTCTTTAGACATGTTCAGAAAATTCCAATAGTGGCATTTTGGTAGTTCATGCTTGTGAAATTTGGTGAGTTGAATGTGTAAATGGTATTCTCAGTTGAGCACTCTTATGAAATCCAAAATGTAATTTACAACAGATATTACTGTTGCTCACACAGGATTTTATAATGCATCATCTTCTCAAATAATTTGTAAAATATTGTCAGTAATGATTGGGTCAGTAGTAATTGGCATCTCTCCAATCACCTTCATTGTAGGGGCTTTTAACGACAGTGTACTTCAATCTCTCTTGAAAAATGTTCTGACTTAGAGATGCAATACATATTTGAGGAAAGACAGCACATATTATATGGGAACAAGTCTCAATACTCTGCTGGAAATACCTTCAAATCCAGATGAGCTTTCTTAATTTTAGATGGAGAAGTGTGTGGAACATCCATATGACTAAATTTTATGTGAGCTGCTGTTGCAATATTCTTCTTTGATTTTTGTCTTGAACTATGTGTCACTATATTTTCTTCTACATTTATGAAATGATTTTTAAACATATCTGCTGCCTGTGAATTGTCATTTGTAGCCCTTCCATTTAAATCAATAGTAATGTTATCCTGTTCTCTGCCTGTTCTTCTGTCTCTTGTTTCACTACATTCCTTATAGACTTAATATGTTGTCAGAATTACTGATTTATGTCACAATGTGTTTTATAATGGTGTAAATTTAATTTCAAATAGATTAAACTATATGCCAGCATTTGTTTCCTTATAAATTTCATCCCATGTATTCTCTAAAATGTTTGGCCTTTAGTTGAAAAGATTCTGATTTCCGCTGAAGAGTATCTATATTGTAAGGCACTATTTTCTTTCTCATAATAAACTGTGCATGATGATCAGACAGATCAATTGTTACATGGTATATCGTCATTTTCCAGCTTCGACATTCAACAAAGGAAAATTATTGATAAAGCCCTACTGTCTGTACATGAATGTTTTAAATTCATTTAATGAGATCAAATTGTATGATACACATGAGGTTTCAGATCAGTTTTCTCATCAGAATCTTTTAGAAATCTACATTTAAATCACTATAGACTGTTAATTGCTTCATTCAGTTGAGTAGCTCCTCAATCAGCATCATGAGGCTGAGTGCACCCTGAAAAATGGCAACAGTGCATGGTGGCCCAAATGGTCATCCATCCAAGTGCCAGCCACACCCGACAGCACTTAACTTCAGTGTTCTGTTCAAGACCGTTGCACTTTTTATACAGGCTGAAAAGTATTTAAACCGACAAACTCCGGGAGGTTGTAGGGGACATCAAAAGAAATATTTTTCCTGAAAGTCATTTTTTCCTATGAGGAGTATTTAAACCGGTAGAGGAAGATTTCGCTGGAGGCAAATTAATTAAACCAACAAACACTTTTCCATTTCTTTATGACCAAGAGACAACACATCAACACAACCTAATTTCAATTACAGCAGATTTTCAAAAAACTTCCATTGACAGGTAAACAAAGGTTACACCGTTGGATCATCTTCTGTCTGACACGGGCAAAAACCCCAGGAGTGTCCTGAACTGTTCCTGCTGCTGCTACTATCCAGGCAACCAGATCCTCTTTTGATGCAACAGGAGTTGCGTAAACAAGGTTGTGCATCTCTCCGCACCCAAAAAGTCCAGATGGGACATATCCGGGGATTGAGCAGGCCATGGTACAGGACCACCTCTGCCAATCCACGTTTCTGGGAACCGTCGGTCCAGGAATCAACACACACTACGACTGAAATGTGCCAGTGCCCCATCATGTTGGAACCACATAGGTTGTCTTGTAGGGAGTGGGATGCCTTCCAGCAATTCTGGCAATGCTCTGGTGACAAAATTGTGATAGTGCCTGCCATTTAATGGCCTAGGTAGCAGATACGGCCCAATCGAACAGTCCCCAACAACACTGACCCACACTTTAATGAAGAACTGCACTCAATGAGCACTAAGAGCTGTGGCAAGTGGGTTATCCTCTCTCCAAACATGCGAACTGTGCATGTTGAAGACACCATCAGACACGAACGTTGCCTCCTTGGTAAACAACACAGGGGATGAAAATGTAGGATGCATTTCACATTGTTCCAGGTACCACTGTGAAAACTGTGCTCTGGGTGGACAATCAACTGGTTCCAGGTTGTGGATGTAACAGTCGACCTCAAAGGACTGTTCTTACCTTTGTATGATTCATCCCAGTGTTACGTGCAATTGCATGAGAGCTGATTGAGGGATCCCACTCCACATCCTGCAAGACAGCTTCCTCGAATTGCAGCATTCGTACTGTGCAATGACATCCCTGTCCAGGTAATCTGCTAAATGATCTGGTCTCATGCAGATATTGGTACACAGCAACGAAGGTCATATAATGCGGGATACGGCAATTAGGATATTGTTGTTGATAAACTCGCTGTGCAGCTTGTCCATTGTGGTGTGCTATGTAGTACGCACCAAACATATCAGTATACTCACTCCAGGTGTATCACTCCATTAGTAAACAGAGACAATGCACTACTACACTGGTGGTCAGCTGTTGCCTACAAGAGAGTAATATGCTGTCTAGCAACTGAAGATCGTAATGCGGCCTCTAACAACTGAACAGCATAATATGGCCTCCACCAGTTTAAGAAAAAATGACATTAGGGAAAAATATTTGTTTTGATTTCCTCTACAAGCTCCCAGAGTTTGTTGGTTATAATACTTTTCACCCTGTATATGAGAGGGGTTTACATATGGCTTCTGAATGTGGGGCTGGATGTTTTATAAACCAATTATGAAAGTGGATAACTTGACCTCATGTTATCATGTTTGGATGCTAATGATGTTTTGTTTAAGAGAAGCAACATCTTATTGCCTACAGACAATTCTGATGTGTTATTGCAAAAAAGATTAGATTAGATTAATACTTGTTCCATAGATCATGAATACGACACTTTGTAATGATGTGGAACATGTCAGGTAATGATGAAAATGCAGATTGGCAACAGAGAGCAAGCATGCTGCAGAATAAGACATTACATGAAAGCCGTATTGAATGTAATTGAAGAAAAAGTACTGGACCAGCATCACAGGAATACAGTCATCACAGCAGCTGTGTGTCATAGAATAATAAGAACAGTTCAATTTTGGGTGGGAAACATTAACAAGAATAAAAATGGATACCAATAATGGGAGTGACGATGGCAGGGGAACTGTAGGGAGAAAGATATTCAAAGAACAAATATCACATGAAAGTGACTCTTCAGGAGAAGACAAGAATCCAGATTTGCACAAACAGATGACTTCTATGTTTGATAAACTAGGAGAACTGAAAACAGTTATCTTGAGTTCCAAAAAAAACTTCAAACTTAAAATTTTGAGTGTACAAATCCAAATATTAAGTAACAAAACAGAGGTATTAGAATTTTTTGAAAAGCACAAGGAATTTGTTAATAATTAATTCACAGAATCAAAACTCAGGTAGCAGAGGCTGTTGATGCATCTGTTGATGCATTTGGTAAAAGAGTCCAAGAGTGTAAGAGAAAAGTAGTAATTTTTGAAAATCAACTTATGAATGACATTTCAAATCATAAGAAATTGATTGAAGACCTACAGAGAGTATGATATTGTATCTGCTAAAGTCAACAACACAAGCACAGAAACATTTGGGCAAATAACTAAGCTAAAGAGTAAGATTAAGAAAGTAGATGGTGATGTAGTAGACTCAGACAGGAGATTGGTAGAATTTCAAGAACTGTGTGCATTAATTAAAAAGCACATGTAATAACAATGGCATTGTGTGTTACAGCTTACCAGTAAACAGTTTCCACACTGACAATTTACATCTGTAAGATGTAAGATGTTTCTTTTGTAACAGACAGTTTAAAACTTAAGTTTGTAAAGAAGTTCTCAGAAGGAGAGGCTTTGTCCTGGGCAAACTTGAATGATTGATTGATTGATTTCTTTATTAATACATGTAACAATTTACATTGTGTGGATTTCATCAGCAAAATCATATGCAATACAATATACCTACAATTTATACAGATAAAATTAGTATTTACAAACATTTTTGATGTATCTTACATTAGTTTTATATCCTTACATCATTTTCTTATAGTACTGTACAATTCTGGATTTCATATTATAATTATTTCCTCATATATTACAATGCAGGCTACTTTAATTACACTACATGTTTTAATTCAGATAGTCTGTTACTGCGTAATAACTTCTATTTAATTAAAAAAAATTTAGTTTTGTTTTGAACTGTCCAATTGTGTCAATATCTTTTATATTTTGGGATAATTTACTATATAATTTAACAGCATTGTACAACAAGCTCTGCTGAGTTTTAACTTTATTTTTCCTCTCTAGATGCAGATTGTATTGGTTTATAGTTTCATAGCTGTGTACTAAAGAATTTTTCATATAGCAGTCAATATTTTTTTTTACATACGTAATACTTTGAAAAATGTATTCACAGGGGACAGTTAGGATTTCCAGCTTTTGGAAATGTTCAAGGCAGTGAGCCCTACTTCCACTCTTGGTTATTATACGAATTGCTCTTTTCTGTAATTTGAAAATTATTTTAATATTTTTACTGTTGACTCCCCAAAATATTGTTCCATAGGTAATAACAGAGTGGATATAAGAAAAATATACAGATTTGACACGAGTAGTATCACACACTGCAGTCAGAATTCTAAGAGCATAGCAAGCTGTAGTGATTCTGTTACTAAGTATTTTAATATGTTCTTCCCACTTTAACTGACTGTCAACATGCATACCAAGAAATTTTGTGTAGTCTACACATTCTATAGTTCCGTCGTTCAACTTAAAGTTGTTATATTGTGTTTTTTGCAGACATAGAAGTTAACAACATTTGTTTTTTTTTAAAAATTTAGTGTTAGTTTATTATTGGATGCCCACTCATGTATACTGTTTAGTGTTTGTTCGGCTTTTTCTTTCAGTGCATCTGGTTATTTGTCACTGATTACAACATTTGAGTCATCTGCAAACAATATTGTTTGTCCATGCTTGATGCTCTGTGGGAAGTCATTTATGGAAATGAGGTATAATATTAGGCCAAGGACACTACCTTGTGGGTCACCTATATTTACATAATTTGGGTCTGAAGTATACTTTACAATATAGTTTGAGCAACTTGAAATATATGAGATTTCAGTTATCTGTCTTCTATTTTTTAGATATGACTGGAACCACTTTTTCACAAGTCCTCTTACTCCCAGCTCATTTAACTTCTTTAACAATAGGTCGTGGTCTACTGTATCAAACACTTTAGTTAGATCAAGAAATATACCTGTTGTGTAGTTCCCTTTATCTAATGCTTCTAGAATGTGTTTTGTGAGGTGTGCTGTTGCTCATTCTGTGCTTTTCCCTGGTTGAAATACAAACTGGTCAACATACAGTAATTTGGATTTATTTAAATAATTCATTAGCCTATCTTTCATAGTAGTTTCTAATATTTTTGCAAAGCATGAGAGTAGAGAAACTGGCCTATAATTTTCAATTTTTCCTGCATCACCTTTTTTGAAGAGAGGTAGTAATTTAGCATATTTTAAATAGTCTGGAAAGTAGCCCTGCTTGAAAGATTGATTTATAATATCAACTAAAGGTGGAAGTAGGCTCTTGATACAGTCCTTAATTATAAAACTGGGGACTTCATCCAGACAAGCTGAGTTTTTGTTTTTCAGTTTGCTGACTGCTTTATAGACTTCTTCCTGTGTTGTAGGGAATAGCACTATTGAGTGTGATTCACCATTATTTGGCTTTTTGACCTGAGGGGCTGTTTGAAAATTTTCCTGTAATTTTATTCCTATGCTACTAAAATAATCATTATATAGTTTGACCTTCCCCTTTGATTTTCAAGTTTGACAGATTCTTTTTCCTGGAACCAGTTTCCTGCTTCACAATCTTCCATACTGCCCCCCCTTTTCTTTTTCTTTTTTTTTTTTTTCTTCCGGCAGGGAGCACCAGTTTGGAGTTATGAGCTCTCTTTGCTGCAAGCAATATCTTCCTATATCTTTTATAAAAGAGTGAGAAAGCAGGATTAGTTTGGCTGTCTTTAATGGAGCTCAGGTACTTTAGTGTTTCAGATGATTTTCTGATGCCTTTTGTGAACCACTTGTTTTTTTTCCTGATGCTGATAATGGACATAATACTTAGGAAATGTTTCTTCAAAATTTAATTTAAACAATGTCATGAAATTTTTGAATTTTTCATTTGCATCTACCTCTGAGTATAATGAATCCCATGTTCGTCCTGCTATCTGTTTGGCAAACTCATATCTATTTTGTTTAGAAAAAATTCGTCTGTAAATATGCATTTTCTTTGTTTCTTCTGGAGCCACTTTTATATTAATAACTTGACCTGAGTGATCAGATAATCCTAGCTCTGATACCACCACCTCACAGTTTTCTTAGCCTAAATCTGTTAATACCTGATCAACAGCTGTCTCTGATTATTTTGTTAGCCTGGTTGCACTGTTAACCATTGGAGCTAGATTGAAACTTCAAGCAAGACTTTGTAATGAGTCCCATGTAGAATCAGGATTCAGTTTATCTACATTTAGGTATCCACATATGAGAATGTGGTTCTTTAGAGTGGATATCTTGTCAAGAACATGATTAAGTTTGGAGAAAAAGATGTTGAAGTCTCCACTAGGAGATAATCAAATTCCTACACCTGTATTGGTCCCAGATTTCAACTGCTGCCAGTTCAAAATGTTGCTCTTCACTGATTACACCTAAATCACTTCTGGTCTTATACTGATAATTTTGTTTTACATAAATACAACACTGTTTTCTAAAACAGTATTGGTCTGAGTCGGAGCAGACCAGAATAAATAGTGGATTTCTGAATGGATCTAACTACAGGGGAAAAAATATCTCTATGAAAAGCCTCTGTTAAGCTAAATTGAAAAAGTTAGTATATTTAGACAAAGCTTTTGATGTAGTGAGCCAGACAGACACCCTTAAGAGTAGGTTGACATACGGTGGATACTACTTAGTTCTTCTGACGATTCAATTAATGCATATTTGTCTTAGGTTGAAAAGTTAGGTAGAGTTTGTGTGAGGAATACTGAAGAATACAATAGGAATTTTAATTATGCTGGGGAAGGATATTATGGTAACAGAGGTAATTATGGGTGCTATATCCTATGGTACTCAGAAGTTTGACTATCAAAACAATGGAGCAAGGGATCAGAATAGAAATTCTAGAGACAGACCTAGGGAAAGAAATAATGATAACAAGAATGGGAGATGGGATAGTCAAAATGGTAGAAACCAGAATTGGAAACATGATGACAAGAATAACTGGCAGGAAAACTCCAGGTCACCTCAGTAAGGATCCACAGATTTTAGGTGAATAGACCAAGGTATAATAGGACCAGTAACTGGAACTGGAATAGGCAAAGAGGGTCAATGACAGCAACTGGAAAAATCTGGGACACTGTAAGAGTCAAGGATTGATCAGCAATAGTAGGAAGATGAATAGTGAAGAGGATATGGTACCTTTACCTGAATTTTATAGTTGGGCAGAAAGGAAAACTACAAGTGAGGATATTGAATATGATAAATCCAGTCTTAGGAGACTGTTTACAAAGCAAATAGAGGATTATGTAAATGATGAATCCGAAAAGCAGCAATATGTGGCAATGATGCAAAAGAAGGAACAGATAGTAGGCAGGGATTAAGTTGATAGTGAAAGAGAGGAAACTATGTCTAATTTTTGTGGCGAATGTGAATAGAGGGAATGTGAATAGAGGATGTAGAGGAAGAGCAGTTACATATTTTCATAAATGCGGGTGAAATGTTGAAGTTAGTGGAGATATTGTGGAGAGAATAGGGAGGGCTGAAGTCAGTAAGAGAGAAGCATCAGGAATGCAACTGTTGTTGGACAATGTTAGTCAGCCATTAGCATTTCACAGCATAAGATTTGATTACACCAGAATGAGTCAAATATAAGTTTCAAGTTTGAGAGAACAGGGAAAAAAGTTTATAAGAATAATGTGGGAAGGTTATTGGAATGATAATGATAGGGAATGATTTTTGCCAATGGCTTGTTAAAATCAATGAGGCTAATTATCCTGAAAAGACCAATTAAATAAAACAATTGGGCAAAACCAGTATTCTCTTTAGTATAGTTTTCTTAGTAGAAAGCAACAGGAAAAATGAAGCATCTGAAATATTTGCAAACTTGATTAAAACTGACAGAGGTAGATCTTAGGATCAAGATGAGGAAAAAGACTTGGATTTTAAAGAAATGGAAAAGAACCTATTATTTGAAAATACGGAAGAAAGAGATATAGGGGATCAGTTTGACTGCACTTATGTAAACGTTAATATAAATGGTTGGGAAAGTAAATGTCTACCAGACATAGGAAGTCCTATCTCAGGAACAGCAGAAAAACTTAGATATAAGATCAAGATAGAGAAAAGTGTTGTTAAATTACCAGTAATTGGGGTAAATCAAAGGGTCTACTGGGACATATAGCAAAATTGTAAAGAGTCAAGTACTTTTCAGTTTTGAGATTGAGAATAAACAGTTTGAGCATGGTTGTTTGGTGATCTCAGGTTTGATGGAAAATTTCCACTTGTTATGGACAGGATAACAAAACTGGGTGTAAGTTTTGATTGGTATGAAAAAAGTATAATGGTAACAGATCCAAAGATCAAGTAACTGTCAAAAGAGATATGTAACTTGTGAATAGTGGGAAGGAGTGTAACCATATCACAGACTGTAGAAGTCTGGGGGTAACAGACACATTTTAGAAGAGTTTCCTGGTGATCCAACAGATAATTAGAGCTTTGAGGAATGCATAATCAGGAAAGTAGATGCAGCCCGATCTGTAGAGTCCAGTCAGAAAGAACAGTTAAAAAAATTCTTATAGGAAATTCAGGATGTACTCAGTGACAGACTAGGAAGGGGGAACAATTACTATTGTAAATTAAGTCTCAGGTCACACAAATCACTTTTCTTAAACCTTATGGGATATCTTTTGCAAAAAGACAAGCTGTAGAAAAGGAAATTCAAAAGATGGACACATGGGGGATTTTTAAGAATGAGTATCAGTGAGTACATCAACCCTTTGGCAGTTGTATCAAAATGAGATGGAGGGGTCATACTTGTATTGGATTTCAGACAGCTTAATAAATATCTAAAAAGAGAGAATGACCACCCTGCGAATGCTAATGAACTTCTTTCAATGTGTCAAATATAGGAGTAGCTTAGATTTGTCCTCAGGTTTTCAACAATTGTGCCTGGATCCTGATTCCAGGAATACGTTGCTTTTTTGTACAGTGGGAAGTGTTTCCAATATGTCTTTTGGGCTAAACATGTCTGCGACTCAGTTCATCAAAGCCTTAGATTTTGTTTTGGAGCATGAGGTAAACTCACAGTTAATAATCTATGTAGACAACATTTTAATAACTGGTAAAACTTGAGACAAACATCTTGGCTTATTGAAGGAAGTGTGTCTAAAGCTAAGGAAAGGGGGTGGGGGCTGACATTAAAGTTAGAAAAGTGATGAGTGACTTGATGTTTCTAGGGCACATTATTTCAGAAAAAGAAACTGCAAGTAAACCTGAAGCATTGCTAAGTTTCCTGTACCCAAGAATAAAAAGAAATTATAATCTTGTTTTAGATTAACTGGATTTTGCAGACAATTTATAAATAATCAAGCCCACAGTGCCACTTGATTCTGTAATTTACTCAAAAAAACACCACGTGGGACTAGAAACATTGTCACATTGCATTTGATGAAAAAAACTGTTATGTTGAAGCTCAATTTTGTTAAGACCTGATATGTCTCTGCCCTTTTGCAATACAAGTGATAGCAGTAACACTGGATCAGGAGCACATCTTATTCAAGAAAAGGTAGACGAGGGAGAACCAGAAAACATGTCAATAGCTTTTGCCGGTTGAGTCTTACAGAAACATGAGTAATCCTACACCATAACAAAGAAAGAATTAATAGTCATACAGAGGGCCTTACAAAAGTTTAAAAAATACCTCTTGGGCCATAAAGTAGTCATATATATTGACTACAAAGCATTATGTTGTATTCAGTAATGTAAGCTTTATCACAGTTTGTGACTGGTTTGATGTGGCCCACCCCGAATTCCTCTCCTGTGCCCAACCTCTTCATCTCAGAGTAGCACCTGCAACCTAGGTCCTCAGTTATTACCTGTATGTAATCCCTTGTTCCTCTACAGTTTTTTCCTTCTACAGCTCCCCCTGGTACCAGGGAAGTCATTCCCTGATGCCGTAACAGATGTCCTTTTATCCTGTCTCTCTTCTTGTCAATGTTTTCCACATATTCCTTTACTCTCCAATTCTGCACAGAACCTCCTCATTCCTCACCTTATCAGTACACCCCATTTTCAACATTTGTCTGTAGCACCACATCTCAAACAATTCTCTTCTGTTCTGGATTTCCCATAGTCCAGAAGTGCTCGAAATGTACATTCTTATAAATTTCTTCCTCAAATTAAGACCTATGTTTCATACTAGTAGATTTCTCTTGGCCAGGAATGTTCTTTTTTGCCTGAGCTAGTCTACTTTTGAAGTACTCATTGTTCCACCCGTCATTGGTTATTTTACTGCCTAGGTGGTAGAAATCCTTAACTTCATCTACTTCATCACCAACAGTCCTGACTTTAAGTTTCTCACTGTTCTCATCTCTGCTATTTCTCTCATTAATTTCATCTTTCTTCAATTTACTCTCAATCCATATTCTGTATTCATTAGACTGTTAATCCCATTCAGCAAATCATGCAACTCTTCTTCGTTTTTACTCAGCATAGCAAAGTCATCAGTAAATTGTGTCACTGATATCCTTTCACCTTGAATTTTAGTTCCACTCCGGAACCTTCTTTTATATCTGTCATTACTTCTTCGAAGTACAGATTGAGCAGTAGCAGTGAAAGTCTGCATCCCTGTCTCACAGCCTTTTTAATTCGAATACTTTGTTCTTGGCCATCCACTCCCATTATTCCCTCTTTGCTCTTATACATATTGTATATTATCTGCATCTCCCTATAGCTTACCCCAATTTTTCTCCAAATTTCAAACATCTTGCACCAGTTTACATTGTTGAACGCTTAATCAAGGTTGACAAATCCTACAAATATGTCTTGATTTTTCTTTTGTCTTGCTTCCATTATCAGTCACAATGTCTGAATTGCCTTTACCTTTCCTAAAGCCAAACTGATCATCATTTAATACACCCTTAATTTTCTGTTCCATTCTTCTGTATATTATTCTTGTCAGCAGCTTGCATGCATTAGCTGTTAAGCTGATTGTACGATAATTCTTGCACTTGTCAGCTCTTACAATCTCTGGAATTTTGTGGCCAATATTTTTCCGAAAGTCAGATGGTATGTCACTCATACATTCTATACACTAGTGTGAATAGACATTTTGTTGCCAATTCCCCCAATGATTTTAGAAATTTTGATGGAATGTTATTCCTTCTACCTTATTTGATCTTCAGTCTTGCAAAGCTCTCTTAAATTCTGATTCTAATACTGGATTCCCCATCTCTTCTGGATTGACTATAGTTTTTCTTCTATCACATCAGCTAAATCTTCCCCCTCATAGGAGCATTCACTGTACTCTTTCCACCTATCTGCTCTCTCCTCTGCATTTAAGAGTGGGATTCCTGTTGCACTCTTAATGTTACCACCTCAGCTATTAATTTCACCAAAGGCTGTTTTGACTTTCTTATATGCTGAGTCAGTTCTTTCAGAAGTCATTTCTTTTTCGATTTCTTCACATTTTTCATGCAGCCATTTCATCTTAGGTCCCTGCACTTATATTGTTTAGAAGGTACAAATCTGACAGACAATTGGAAACTATGCTGTCCAGAACAATATATTGACACGCTCATAACTTACATTCTTGAAAGCTTTGGACACTGTGGAACCACTAAATGTACACAGAAAATACAAAAAAACCTACACGTTTACAGTATTGCTAGGAGAGTAAAAAAGAAACTTGCTACCATTGACAAATGTAAAAGAGTCAAAGTTAATAACCAAAACAGTAGGGGGTTGATGTAGAACATATTACCACATAAAAACTTAGACCTTAGCACAATTGACATATACGGACCTCTGCCACAAATAAAAAGTGATTATTGCTATTTTTTGTAATTGTAGACATGTTCTCAAAACTAATCAACCTATATCCACTCAAAAACAACAAGTAATGAGCTGCTTGCATATTTACCAGTGACTGTTGCAATGAATATAAAGATGTCCTCTGAGATAATGGGTCACAGTTCACATCTCAAACTTGGAAGAATTTCATTGACCGTACCAACATAAGACACATCTTAATCTCAGTCTGTCATCTATCAAGCAATCCATCTGAAAGACACACGTAGGAGATTGGAAGGCTTTGTAGAACCCAGTGTAACAAAAACCATGTAGATTGGACAAAATATGCCAAGAATTTTGAAGATATCATGAACAGTCTACAATATATACCAACTGGATTCTCATTCTTTGAAGTCATGTATGACTGAACACCAGTAAGTTTCTTTACAAAAATACAGAGTACCCTGCTTGTAGAATCATTTCTCCATAGGAACTGAATGTCAGGAATAGTATGTAAAGATAAGAAATGAAAAAAAGAAAACACGATGGAAAATGGCAAGTTTTCAAAAAATATTATCGAACTCTCATGAAAGTCATAAAATAATGACTGCTGAAGTAAAGAAGTGTTTTGACAAATTTATAGATCCCTTTTTGGGAATAGAAAACCCACATGCCAATGCATATAGATCGATGTATGCCAACTCCAGAAGGTTATTTGCAGTACACATTGTCACTGAACTGAATTTTTACAAATATGATAGCTAATGGCAACACTCTGTCAAATTAATCATAAAACAGTATACGAACATTGATTTAAAAAGTAATACAACAAAATTATCTTCTTACGTGTATGTTTTATATGGCTTAAATAGTCATTCACCAAACTATTTAACATCACTTTTAGACAAGTGTTTTTGGTATGGGAATCATATAATATCTGTTACTTACCAAATATCTACTAATGAAAAATTAGAATGACCTTAAAAAAGTAAACACAAATTCAAAATGAAAAAGCTGAGATGGCGGAAGGTCAGACAGACTTTGTTGGCTGTAACAACCATTGGAATTTAAAATGAGTTATGCAAGCTGCAACAATGTATGAATGTTGTGTGAGGTGAACCAGAGGGCAGATAATAACAACTTAGCAAAAAATGTGTACACATGTTTTGGCTAGAGCATTTATTTTATTATGTTAAAGAGTAGAGATTTTAGATCTTGTTGATGGATGAAGGCATTGAAGGAGAAGTTCCTTATAGATGCAGAAGATTATGACATTTTTTTGAAATGTTTGATGAGAATGATGTTTTTGGTGTGCAAAGGCACCATGTTAGGGATTCTTTCTCTACTGTGTCTTAGGCAACAGTTAACATGTATTGATACTAAAATAAGTGAAATCTACTTGCATAGCTCTAGGAACAGTATTGCAAAACATCTGAATACTGATAACTGTTGAGAAATTATTTAACAGAGATATGACATTTGGTTTAACTACTAAGTGGATTATGCCTCCTTGTGCTGACAGCATCACTAGTGTTTGTTTGTATACCTGATTTGATCTAAATTGGAAAATGTAGTCATAATGTGAAGAAAATGGTGTGGTATTGATCTCTTCATTATTGGTAAAAGGAAAAGTCGAGAAGGCTTGTTTCATTATACATGTCCCTCACTCAGTTTTTGTATTTATGTTCAGAGGAAAAGAAGAATGGGTTACAACTTTATTCAAATATTTATTAGTGCATGCAAAATAAAGGCATTTGTGCACAACTGCAATTATATTTCTAAATAAAATCTATTACACATAGATTCAAAGATTGATTAATGACCACATGTAACTAGCTTAATTAAAAACATAAAATCGCCAATTCTTCTTATGTTTTCAGTTATTTTCTGTACTATAAAAATTAAATACAACTAACTGAACAATTGTATAATTGTGTAATAATAATTGTTTTTATAAATTGTTATTGATATGCAGCAGTAATAATGGGATGACATAGCTTTTGGAAATAAACAAACAGAAAACATCTTGTGTCCATTTTAATAATTAAATGATCTAGCACCCAACTTTTGAAAACATCTGGATAAAGCAGAATGTATTCCTCTCATAATATAACAATCACTGAAACATAAGTAGGTATACTGTCATAATTACGAGAAGAGCTACACAGCAATCTGATACTATTTTGTATATGAGGGGGGCTTACAGTAAAACACTGTAACATTGCAGTAGAGTAGGCAACCCTAATAATATTTTTATATAGTTCTCTTACTAGATGCAATGCACTTTCTCAGAATTCTCCTATAAAATCTAAATTTTCTAGCCACCTTATGTATTAATTTTAAAAAAAGTATATTCCACTTTGTACACGAATGATATGACAAGTTCCAGATGTTCATCATTTATAATGTCTACCGAGTTCTTTCATTTATGCATGTGCACCATCTTATATGTGGTCATGCTTAAGAAATGTTGCCATTCAGATGCAACATGGAAATGCTGCGTTACACTGTCATGTATTTCTTAGTCATTCAATATTGTCAAATGTAGAAGTAATTCCAGGTGTGCCCCACAGATGTATGTTGGTATCCTTGGTTTTCAGGTTGTATATTAATGACCTTGCAAACAAATTAATAGTAACCACAGACAGTTTGCAAATGATGCAGTTGTCTATAATGAAGTACTCTCGGGAAGAAATATTTGGTCTAATGTTGATAAGATTTCAAAGTGGTGCATCGAGTGGCAGCTTACTTTAAATGTTCAGAAATGTAAACTTGTGCACTTCACAAAATGAAATAAAGTAGTATTCTATGACAATAATGTCAATGAGTCACTGTTGGAATTGGCCAACTCATACAAATACCTGGATGTGACATCTTGTAGGGACACGAAGTAGAATCATCAGAATGATGAATTCAAAATAATGACTCAGGTTCATAACCATGAAACAAGGAAAAGGGATGATTTTCACAGAGACACCCACAAAAGAGCACTCTACCAAAAGAGTGTAAACTACCAGCCCAAAATACTTTTTAGTGCAATGCCTTCTACAATAAAGAAAATTAAAGAATTTCATAAATTCAAGGTAGATCTTAAACAATTTTCACTAACACATAGTTTTTATAGCATTGAAGAATATCTGAATATGGAAAAGTAATATTATCTATATATATATACTGATATAAAATATTTGTATTTATTATCCAAGTTATTGAAACAAATTAAAGATAAGAAACTGTATTGTAATTGACTACATCCATACAGTGTATATTGTTAATGGGTGAATAAAGAGATTGGTTGATTGATTGATTGTTAGGCTCTGTTGTGGGTAAGTCAGGTGGTAGAAGTTGTTTTTTTAGTAGAATAATGGGTAAGTGCAAATAAATCAACAAAGGAAATTGCTTATAAATCACTTGTGTGACCCATTATAGAATATTACTTAATTACTTAAGTCTGTGGGACCCATACCAAATAAGACTTTTTTTTTTTTTGTCATCAGTCTACTGACTGGTTTGATGCAGCCCGCCATGAATTCCTTTCCTGTGCTAACCTTTTCATCTCAGAGTAGTACTTGCAATCTACGTCCTCAATTAATTGCTTGACGTATTCCAATCTCTGTCTTCCTCTACAGTTTTAGCCCTCTACAGCTCCCTCTAGTACCATGGAAGTCATTCCCTCATGTATTAGCAGATGTCCTATCATCCTGTCCCTTCTCCTTATCAGTGTTTTCCACATATTCCTTTCCTCTCCGATTCTGCGTAGAACCTCCTCATTCCTTACCTTATCAGTCCACCTAATTTTCATCATTCGTTTATAGCACCACATCTCAAATGCTTCAATTCTCTTCTGTTCCGGTTTTCCCACAGTCCATGTTTCACTACCATACAATGCTGTACTCCAGACGTGCATCCTCAGAAATTTCTTCCTCAAATTAAGGCCGGTATTTGATATTAGTAGACTTCTCTTGGCCAGAAATGACTTTTTTGTCATAGCAAGTCTGCTGTTGATGTCTTCCTTGCTCCGTCCGTCATTGGTTATTTTACTGCCTAGGTAGCAGAATTCCTTAACTTCATTGACTTCGTGACCATCAGTCCTGATGTCAAGTTTCTCGCTGTTCTCATTTCTACTACTTCTCATTACCTTCGTATTTCTCCGATTTACTCTCAAACCATACTGTATACTCATTAGACTGTTCATTCCGTTCAGCAGATCATTTAATTCTTCTTCACTTTCACTCAGGATAGCAATGTCATCAGCGAATCGAATCATTGATATCCTTTCACCTTGTATTTTAATTCCACTCCTGAACCTTTCATTTATTTCCATCATTTCTTCCTCGATGTACAGATTGAAGAGTAGGGGCGAAAGGCTACAGCCTTGTCTTACTCCCTTCTTAATACGAGCACATCGTTCTTGATCGTCCAATCTTATTATTCCCTCTTGGTTGTTGTACATATTGTATATGACCCGTCTCTCCCTATAGCTTACCCCAACTTCTTTCAGAATCTTGAACAGCTTGCACCATTTTATATTGTCGAACGCTTTTTCGAGGTCGACTTATCCTATGAACGTGTCTTGATTTTTCTTTAGCCTTGCTTCCATTATTAGCCGTAATGTCAGAATTGCCTCTCTTGTGCCTTTACTTTTCCTAAAGCCAAACTGATCGTCACTTAGCCCATTCTCAATTTTCTTTTCCATTCTTCTGTATATTATTCTCGTAAGCAGCTTCGATGCATGAGCTGTTAAGCTGATTGTGCAATAATTCTCACACTTGTCAGCTCTTGCCATCTTCGGAATTGTGTGGATGATGCTTTTCCGAAAGTCAGATGGTATGTCGCCAGACTCACATATTCTACACACCAACGTGAATAGTCATTTTGTTGCCACTTCCCCTAATGATTTTAGAAATTCTGATGGAATGTTATCTATCCCTTGCCTTATTTGGCCGTAAGTCCTCCAAAGCTCTTTTAAATTCCGATTCTAATACTGGATCCCCTATCTCTTCTAAATCGACTCCTGTTTCTTCTTCTATCACATCAGACAAATCTTCACCCTCATAGAGGCTTTCAATGTATTCTTTCCACCTATGTGCTCTCTCCTCTGCATTTAACAGTGGAATTCCTGTTGCACTCTTAATGTTACCACCGTTGCTTTTAATGTCACCAAAGGTTGTTTTGACTTTCCTAGATGCTGAGTCTGTCCTTCCGACAATCATATCTTTTTTGATGTCTTCACATTTTTCCTGCAGCCATTTCGTCTTAGCTTCCCTGCTCTTCCTATTTATTTCATTCCTCAGTGACTTGTATTTCTGTATTCCTGATTTTCCCGGAACATGTTTGTACTTCCTCCTTTCATCAATCAACTGAAGTATTTCTTCTGTTACCCATGGTTTCTTCGCAGCTACCTTCTTTGTACCTATGTTTTCCTTCCCAACTTCTGTGATGGCCCTTTTTAGAGACGTCCACTCCTCTTCAACTGTGTTGCCTACTGCGCTATTCCTTATTGCTGTATCTATAGCGTTAGAGAACTTCAAACGTATCTCGTCATTCCTTAGAACTTTCGTATCCCACTTCTTAGCGTATTGATTCTTCCTGACTAATGTCTTGAACTTCAGCCTACTCTTCATCACTACTCTATTGTGATCTGAGTCTATATCTGCTCCTGGGTACGCCTTACAATCCAGTATCTGATTTCGGAATCTCTGTCTGACCATGATGTAATCTAATTGAAATCTTCCCGTATCTCCCGGCCTTTTCCAAGTATACCTCCTCCTCTTGTGATTCTTGAACAGGGTATTCGCTATTACTAGCTGAAACTTGTTACAGAACTCAATTAGTCTTTCTCCTCTTTCATTCCTTGTCCCAAGCCCATATTCTCCTGTAACCTTTTCTTCTACTCCTTCCCCTACAACTGCATTCCAGTCGCCCATGACTATTAGATTTTCGTCCCCCTTTACATACTGCATTACCCTTTCAATATCCTCATACACTTTCTCTATCTGTTCATCTTCAGCTTGCGGCGTCGGCATGTATAGCTGAACTATCGTTGTCAGTGTTGGTCTGCTTTCGATTCTGATTAGAACAACCCGGTCACTGAACTGTTCACAGTAACAGACCCTCTGCCCTACCTTCCTATTCATAACGAATCCCACACCTGTTATACCACTTTCTGCTGCTGCTGATATTACCCGATACTCATCTGACCAGAAATCCTTGTGTTCCTTCCACTTCACTTCACTGACCCCTACTATATCTAGATTGAGCCTTTGCATTTCCCTTTTCAGATTTTCTAGTTTCCCTACCACGTTCAAGCTTCTGACATTCCACGCCCCGACTCGTAGCACATTATCCTTTTGTTGATTATTCTATCCTTTTCTCATGGTAACCTCCCCCTTGGCAGTCCCCTCCCGGAGATCCGAATAGGGAACTATTCCGGAATCTTTTGCCAATGGAGAGATCATCATGACACGTCTTCAACTACAGGCCACATGTCCTGTGGATACACGTTACGTGTCTTTAATGCAGTGGTTTCCATTGCCTTCTGCATCCTCATGTCGTTGATCATTGCTGATTCTTCCGCCTTTAGGGGGCAATTTCGCACCCCTAGGACAAGAGAGTATCCTGAATCTCTATCCGCTCCTCCGCCATCTTTGACAAGGCCGTTGGCAGAATGAGGCTGACTTCTTATGCCGGAAGTCTTCGGCCGCCAATGCAGATTATTTATCAAAATTTAGGCAGTCTCGGGGATCGAACCCGGGACCGAAGGCGTTTTTGATTATGAATCAAAGGCGCTACCCCCCCCCCCCCCCCCTTTTTTTGTTCGCTTTAGTTCGCTCTGTCTGCTCGGGACGGACGTCGTAAGACATTCATTTAAGTTCGTTGTTGATCTGTTAACTCAGTTTTTTTATTACAGAGGGCACGTTACCCTCTGACCGAACACGCTGAGCTACCGTGCCGGCATCCCTAGACCACAAATAAGACTAACAGGGGATATTGAATGCACACGGAGAAGAGCAGCACAGATGGTCACAGGTTGTTTTATCCATGGGAGAGTGTCACAGAGATACTGAAGGGACTGAACTGCAAGACTCTTGAGGATATATGCCAGCTACCCCAAGAAAATCTATTAACAAAGTTTCAAGAACCGGTTTTAAAGGTGACTCTAGGAATATATTACAATCCCATACGTATTGCTCACACAGAGATTGTGAGGATAAGGTTAGAAAAATAACTGGATGTAAAGAGTCTCTCAATCATTCTTCTGTGCTCCGTATGTGAATAGAATGGGAGGAAAACCTAGTAATCGATACAAAGGGACGTATCCTCTGCTATGCATCTCACAGTGGTGCACAGAGTACAGATGTGTGAGGGTAAGTTAATTATTATCTGCAATTTAGTTATATTTTTCTTAATTTTGGTAGTACTGTTGTTTTACGTTGATGACGTATGCATTGTTTATTTGTTGTTATATCTTCGCAATTTTCAAGCTGCTAGGTTAGTTTCGTTATCGCTGCCGTGCTGTTAATCAAGGCTGCTCCGCTGTCTACTTGCACCAAAAAAGGGCAACGTTCAGTGATCCGTTTTTTGCGGTCGGAAGGCGTATACGAGGCCGAAATTCACCGAAGACTTTCGGTTCAGTACGGAAACAGTGTTTTTCCACAACGGAGTGTCTACGAAAGGATTGAATAATTCTGAAATGATCGCACAAGTGTTGCGCACGATGAAGGAGCCGGACGACCGTTTACCGTCACAAGCGAAGAAATCATTGAGCACTCACGTGAAATGATTCTGTTAGACAGACGATTAACTATTGACGAAGTGGCAAATCGTCTGCAAATTAATCACTGTTCTGCCTGCGAAATCATCCACAACATACTTGGGTTTCATAAAGTTTGTGCAAGATGGGTCTCAAAACAACTCATACAGATGCATAAACAAACGAACTCGGACATCTGCAAAAATCATTTGGATCGTTATGGTAAAGAAGCGGACAACTTTTTAGACAGGATCATCACTGGTGACGAAACATGGATCCATCATTACGAGACGGAGAGTAAATAGCAGAGTATGGTATGGAAACATCGAAATTCGCCGAGCAAGAAAAAGTTCAGGACTCAGCCGTTCGCAGCAAAGCTGAGGTTTACGGTTTTTTGGGACTCACAAGGTGCAGTACTGGAACATTATGAGGAAAGGGGCACAACAATAAAAAGTGAACGTTACAGTGAGATGCTTACTGCCAGGCTAAAGCCTGCAGTTCGATGCAAACGCCGAGGATTGCTGTCAAAAAGTGTTGTGTTGTTGCAGATAATGCCCGTCCGCATACTGCTGTCCACACTGCTGAAACGCTCCAAAATTTCAAATTTGAAATACTGGATCATCCTCCATGTAGTTCCGGTTTGGCCCCTTCTGACTATCACTTGTTTGGTCCACTGAAACAGCTATTAAGGGGCCGTCGATTTGCCTCGGATGAAGCAGTGAAAGAAGCGGTGCATTCCTGGCTCGCAGCTCAACCGAGAACATTCTTTTATGAGGGCATCAGGAAGCTTGTACAACGATGGACGAAGTGCGTTGAAACGCAAGGAGACCATGTCGGAAAATATGTTCTTTTAAGTTTCCTATTTGATTACAATACAATTTTATAACTACTTTGCGAATAATAATTGACTTAGCCTCGTAGATTTAGACGTTCCTTACCTGTAGGCAACATCAGCAGTAAAGAACAAGAATACTGTCGAAGCTTTCTAAGAAATAATTCATGTACAGGATGTCTCAAACATCCAGGGTCAAAATTATACAGATTAGATGATCCCAAACTAAGTATTTTGAAACAACAAATGAATAGTTAGAAATGAATATCTCAGGAGGTATGAAGTCTTTAATGAGCAGTGTCTATGAGGCACATGTTTATAAACTGTTGAAACTTCAAAATAAACAAGCGCCTACTAAAATGATGTTTGTACTGCTACCTAGGAAAACAATACACAATGGCACAACTCCAGTAATAAATATAGAATTTGAACAGAAGTCTGTAGCTAAGGAAGAATTTTCAAAATTTTTAGGTGTGTCCATTGATGAGAGGTTAAACTGGAAGCAACACATTGATGGTCTGCTGAAACGTCTGAGTTCAGCTACGTATGCTATTAGGGTTATTGCAGTAAATTAGCTTACTATGCCTACTTTCATTCACTGCTTTCGTATGGCATCATATTCTGGGGTAATTCATCGTTGAGTAGAAAAGTATTCATTGCACAAAAACGTGTAATCAGAATAATTGCTGGAGCCCACCCACGGTCATCCTGCAGACATCTATTTAAGGATCTAGGGATCCTCACAGTAACCTCACAGTATATATATTCCCTTATGAAATTTGTTGATAATAATCCAACCCAATTCAAAAGTAATAGCAGTGTGCATACCTATAACACCAGGAGAAAGGATGATCTTCACTATGCAGGGTTAAATCTGACTTTGGCACAGAAAGGGGTAAATTATGCTGCCACAAAAGTCTTTGGGCACCTACCAAACAGCATCAAAAGCCTGACAGATAGCCAACTAACATTTAAAAATAAATTAAAAGAATTTCTAGATGACAACTCCTTCTACTCATTGGCTGAATTTTTAGATATAAACTAAGTAAAAAAAAACTTAATCATTAGTGTCATGCAATATTTTGTGTAATGTAATTTCTTGTACAGACATCTTTTATTAACCTGACACGTTCCACATCATTACGAAGTGTCGTATTCATGATCTATGGAACAAGTATTAATCTAATCTAATCTAATCTGTTGATCTGTCTAGGGGGAGGTTTAGCACTGTTAGTACTTAATGACACATTACAGGGAACTTCAGACAAGCATTTAATGTGTGGTGCAGTAGGATAAAGTGTCCATGAAGCCAAACAAATGTGTAGAAAAAAATTTGCAACACATGTTATACTGATTGGATGAAATTCATCACTATGGACAGTAACTTTCAAATAACTTCGAGCCCAAGGAAAGTGGACAAGGTTGTAGATAAAAAATTGTTTGTGCATTTGACCTGAGGAGGTGGTGTGGGAAAAAATCACCAGTAAGTGCGGACGATGTGTTAATGGAGATGCCATACAAAAGTAACAACTATTCACATGGTTTGATGGTTCTCGTCAGACTATGGATTTAGCAAAGCCCATTGAAGATCTTTCACGATTCAACCAAGAATTACGAATCAAGAAGTAAGAAATGCAACATACATGAAAAGCCCAGGGCTAATGCTGTTCCCCGATTTCACAGCCAAAGTACAGTCTGTACCCCTACCTAGTATATGGCGCTATTGGCTTCCTTTGCGATTTCAATGCAGCCTGTTCGCAAAAGTAGCAAAAATTATCAGCACTGTTTTAGGCATTTGCAAGACATATTGAATCACATGACCACACGAACTGACTATGGTTCAGTAATACGTTCTTTCATGACACGAACAGAACACAGCTTGTATCAGACTGTAACCATCCTTAAATGAAGTATGCTCCGTTCCTCCCTTCTCCTTCCCTTTGTTGCTACGAGCCTGAGTTAAAAATAGAGCCAAAATACACATTGCCTGACACTTCATCTCTGTCTGCTACCTGCGGGGTTTCGAAGACTATGTGGGAAGGTATTGACAATGAACGCTAATAAAATATAATTAAATGTGTGGTATCACCGCCAGACACCACACTTGCTAGGTGATAGCCTTTAAATCGGCCGCGGTCCCTTAGTATACGTCGGACCCGCGTGTCGCCACTATCAGTGATTACAGACCGAATGCCGCCACACGGCAGGTCTAGTCTAGAGAGATTCCCTAGCACTTGCCCCAGTTGTACAGCCGACTTTGCTAGCAATGGTTCACTGTCTACATACGCTCTCGTTTGCAGAGACGACAGTTTAGCATAGCCTTCAGCTACGTCATTTGCTACGAACTAGCAGGCGCCATATCAGTTACTATGAATGTATTCCGAACAGACAATATTGTGAATCATGTACCGTCAAGAGCGACGTTCACCATTAATGGATTAAAGTTAAGTATCAAACTAATTACGCCCGCTTTCTGAATTCTAATTCCTTGTCATATTCCAGACCTCACGTCAGTATAGTCCTTCCCTCCTCACGCCAGCCTGCGTGAGCTAAAACGCGTGCATTTCGGTCTCCACGTAACACCTCCCTTTAACTTGGAAACGAGAGTAAATTTGAGGTTTTCACTGTAGTTTTCTTTATCACCAAAAGCAGGCATCAATGATCATACAATAAATGAAATTCTGCACATTAAATGCGTTGGCCTTCAACTGAGTAATAAGCTAAATGTAATTAACACATACACTAATGTGAAAAAAGGCATGGAGTACGTCCTAATATCGTTCAAAAATGGTTCATATAGCTCTGAACACTATGGGACTTAACATCTGAGGTCATCAGTCCCCTAGAACTTAGAACTACGTAAACCTAACTAACCTAAGGACATCACACACATCCATGCCCGAGGCGGGATTCGAACCTGCTACCGTAGTGGTCGCGCGGTTCCAGACTGAAGCGCCTATAACCGCGGGGTTCACACTGGCCGGCCCTAATATCGTGTTGGACCTTCTTTCGTCCAGTGTAGTGCAGCAACTCAATGTGGCAGGAACACAAGTCGATGGAAGTTACCCTGCACACACAGTGAGTCATGCTGCATCTATAGCCGTTTGCGAGAATGTTGTCGGTGCTGGATTTTGTGCACGAACTGACCTCTCGATTATGCCCCATAAATGTTCGATCGGATTCATGTGCCACCTGGATGTGCAAATCATTCGTTCGAAATGTCCATAATGTTCTTCAAACCGATCACGAACAACTGAAGCCCAATGGCATGGAGCGTTGTCATCCATAAAAATTCTATCATTGTTTGAGAACATGAAGTCCATGGACGGTTGCTGATGATCTCCAAGTAGCCGAATATAAGCATTTCTTGTCAGTGTTCCATATAGACAGGGCATGTGGGCATACGGGGAAATGAACAAGCTGATAGAGCTGCCAAGGACGCCTGCAGATTACCGGAGGTGACACAATGTTCTATTCCTTTGCAAGGTCTTGTTTATGTGCTGCGGCGGAAGTATATGCAATTGTGGGAGGAGGAATGGCTGGCGGTGAGGGAAAATAAGCTGCGGTTGGTGAAACCCACCATCCAGCCGTGGTGTTCCTCCTGCCGGTCACCTAGGCGTGACGAAGTGACCCTTACACGTCTTCGCATAGGGCACTGTCCTCTTACGCATGCCTTCTTACTACGGCGAGAGGAACCCCCACTGTGTGATGCCTGTGGCGTAAGAATCACTGTACGCCACATTTTAGTTGAGTGTGATTTATATCGTTCTGTCAGGTAGGAGGTTAATATTAGTGGGGATCTGCCCTCGATTCTAGTCGATGACGAGGCAAGTGTCAAGAAAGTTTTAAGGTACTGTGATGTTTCTGGGCTTCAGCCAAAAATTTTAGGTTGGAATTTTTAGTGTGTTGCCGAGTGGCTTACCACTCCTTTTTATACTTGTAATAGGCCAGTTCCAAACATGTGCTATGTGTTTCATTTTAACCCTTTCACCTACGTTCTCTTGCAGTTATCCTCTTTATGTGCTGCATTCCACTTTGCAACTGTTGACGTGCAAACTGCCTATGTAGCCTTTCACCTTTAATTTTAGTCCTATTTTAGCACTTGCTGCATTTTAGTGACACTTGTCCGTTGTTGTTTCCGTTCAGGCGCTAAAGACTACACTGTTGAGCGCCCATATCCACCATATCCATCCATCCATCATCCATATAGACACAGCTCACTCCATTACAGAGCCACAACCAGCTTGCACAGTGCCTTGTTGACAACTTGGGTCGATGGTTTCGTGGGTACTGCGCCACACTTGAACCGTGCCATCAGCTGTTACCAACTGAAAGCCGAACCCATCTGACCAGCCACGGTTTCCCAGTCGCCTAGTGTCCAACCGACAGAGTGACGATGTCAGGAGAGTCGTCGGTCATCTGCTGCCGTAACCCATTAACGGTAAATTTCGCCGCACTGTCCTAACGGATACGTTCGTTGTGCGTCCCATACTGATTTCTGCTGTTATTTCACGCAGTGATGATGGTCAGTTAGCACTGACAATTCTGCGTAAATGTCACTGCTCTCGGTCGCTATGTGAAGGCCGTCGGCCACTGCGTAGTCCATGGCGAGAGGTAATGTCTGGAATTCGGTATATTCGGCGCATTCCTGACACTGTGGATCTCGGAATACTGAATTCCCTAACTATTTCCGAAATGGAATGTCCCAACTACCAAAGTCTGGTAACTCCCTTCGTGCGCCTCTAATCACGTCGGTAACATTTTCAGATAAATCACCTGAGTACAAGTGACAGACCCGCCAATGCACTGCGCTTTTGTACCTTGTGCTACCACCATCCGTATATGGGCACATTACTGTTCCATGACTTTCGCCACCTCTGTGTACATAAACTACGCAAGTAAGTCTATAGGCTTTCGTTGCTGTTGTCACTGAAGTTAAAATCTTCTGGGTTGTTAGACCGCGTCGTATTTCACTGTTACTAGAATAGTGGACACCGAAACATCCTGAAGAAGATCCCAGCAGAGGAGTCGAAACGTCCGCGGATGGATATTTGGGTGTGGAGACAACCTCATGAATCCATGGACCCTGCATGTCAGCAGGGGACTGTTTAAGCTGGTGGAGGCCCTGTAATGGTGTGGGGTGTTTGCAGTTGGAGTGATCTGGGACCCCTGATACCTCTAGATGCGACTCTGGAAGGGGTCACGTACTTAGGAACGCTGTCTGATCACCTGACCCAATCATGCTCATTGTGCGTTCCGACGGACTTGGGCAATTCCAGCAGGACAATGCGACATCCCACACATCCAGAAATGCTGTAGAGTGGGTCAAGGAACAGTCTTCTGGGTTTAAACACTTCCGCTGATCACCAAACAACCCAGTCATGATCATTATTGAGCATATCTGGGATCCCTTGCAACGTGCTTTTCAGAAGAGATCTCCACCCCCTCCTACTCATACGGATTTATAGGCAGCCCCGCAGGATACGTGGTGTCAATTCCCTCCAGCACTACTTCACACATTAATCGAGTCCATGCCATGTTGTGTTGGGGCACTTCTGCGTGCTTGCGGGGATCCTACACGACATTAGGCAGATGTACCAGTTTCTTTGGTTTTTCAGTGTACAAGTTACAGCTTGCAGAATGTACACACCCTTAACATACCGACTCGTCTTCATTTGTGGTATGTCTTACGCGGCGTCCGTACAGGCCGCGCCTCGCAAAACCAAGACAAGAGGTTCGGCGCAGCGCGTCGCGTCCGGTGTAGACATCAAACAGCGCCGCTCTGCGCAACAAGTTCCTCGCAGTGTCGGTACATCAAAGGACATGGTTCGTTGGCACTCGAATCTGTTTGGATGGTGGTTCTCGTTTTCCAACACTACTAACAAGCGCACGCGCGCGTTACAATATTAGTGCCCTCTTACGAATAATTTGCTCCATTCTACGCTGCTCTGCGCCCCGTATTTGTGCGCAACACGGCTGGCGTGAAAGCGGCCTTAGATAGTGTACTGTGTTCATCATAAGAATAAATCTGATGTAAACATTACGCCATCTATTCTTACGTGTTTGCTTGCGTCTCATTGAGTTTGATTTCACGTGGAGCGGAAGTCAAGTCTGTCCAGACAGTCAAGTACGATTACAAGCATACATTTTATGCTGCGTTACACGCACACATACTGAGCGATAATGCGGGACAGCAGCACATTTAACTAGGACAGCACTGGCCGGCCAGCTGATCCAAATGGTTCAAAAAAATGGTTCAAATGGTTCTGAGCACTATGGGACTTATCATCTGTGGTCATCAGTCCCCTAGAACTTAGAACTACTTAAACCTAACTAACCTAAGGACATCACACACATCCATACCCGAGGCACGATTCGAACCTGCGACCGTAGCAGTCGCGTGGTTCCGGGCTGAGCGCCTAGAACCGCGAGAGTTCCAAATGGTTCAAATGGCTCTGAGCACTATGGGACTTAACATCTGAGGTCGTCAGTCCCCTATAACTTAGAACTACTTAACCTTCTAGCGGTAAGGTGAAATTTTCTGATATAAACGGTAAGGTGGGGTTGGATCAGACCCCACCCTCCAAATATCTATTTTTCGGGGTAAATACATCGACCCCTCCCTTAGTTAGATTGTAGAACTCCACAATTTCAGGCTTATTTCATTTTTTCATTTATCTGTCCAGAGAAGTGCATAGACGATATTAGTAAACCTTTTTTTCTTTTTCTTTGGGGTAAATGACACCAAAGTTTTGTTGTCGTGATGCATAAATGTTGAAGAGCCTACTGGAGCGGAAAGCAGCAATGATGGTGGTATTTGCGGTTTGTTCCTCCTCACTGTACCTACAAATGTGAGTTTCTTTTGGATGAGGGCGTCAGTCACCTCCAGCGAGGAGAACCAATTGTCCGCTGTAATGTTTCTATTAGAACCCCTGATAGATTCCGTCAGGCGCAAAACATACTGGGCAGGTAAAGGAAAATCTCCAGGTCTCCTCTTTATTCTGTTGTCCTAGCCAGTGTATGGAATGCCACGCAAAAAATAGAATGTCCTTGCGTCGCATAGTGACATTATTTTCAACCCATATTTGTCGGGTTTCGATGGGATATACGTTTTGAATGGACAGGCACCCCGAAAACTCAGACATATTCAGATGGGCTATAATTTTTTTCACTGTTAGATTTAAACATGTCCAACACTTCTCTGAAAGCCCCAAATTTGTCGTTGGCTTTCTCATCGAAGCGGAGGTTTTCTAGAAGAAATACAAACCTTTTCTTGCACATAGTGAAGTGGAATACCGGAGTTCCATAGGTTGCTGAGAACATCTCATCTACACTGAGCACCGCTCACGAACAGAAGGCCCATCCACCCTTTTATTTCAACGCTCTCTGTTGGTGAATGAAACCACTGGACCGTATTTGTACTTTTGCATAGATTTCTCGATTTCAATATTTGTGTACAAAACAATTTTTTCTATTATTTTCGAATTTATAAATAACAAAGATATTTCCAACTCACTAGTGTCCCCCCCTTGTTTTCCCACGTGGACCAGGGAGATGAGTAATAATATTTGACGCCGGTGTTTTAGAAATTTTTGAATGGATGGGTTTGTTGGTCCATATTGTCTCTAAGTCTTTACCTAGCTCAAAATTTCACTCATCGTTTACATCTGACTGAGAATTATCAAACTCGATTGCTCCTGCCGCACAATGAAATACATCATCCTCGTCATCAGTATTAGATAATACATCATCCTCGGTGTCTGAACAGTTTTCTGTATCGATATTGTTGCCATACTCTGACTCAGCCTCCTGTCGGAGAAACTCGTTGTATATCTCCTCAGGGGTTCTAAGGAGTTGATGCGCCATTTTAGTAAGATACTAGAAGAGAAAATAAAACATAGATGTAATATAAACATCAATATGAGGTTGAATCCTCTCCACAAAAGAAACTAATATTTGTAAACAGTAAGGTGGGGTCGGATCCAACCCGAGCGCGGGTGATGTAGGTTTCGGATAGAGAGGGTAGCCGCAGGCCACTCACCAGACTGACGTGGCCTCCTCGGCGTTCTCGGGACGACTGGCTGGTAGGGTAGCTGGAACCGCAGCGCTCTCAGAAAATGGAGTGGCGAGTTATAAACGAAACAGACTCCCCGGGGGTCGGATCCAACCCCAACCTTACCGTTAGAGGGTTAAACCTAACTAACCTAAGGACATCACACACATCCATGCCCGAGGCAGGATTCGAACCTGCGACCGTAGCGGTCGCGCGGTTCAAAACTGTAGCGCCTAGAACCACTCGGCCACTCCGGCCGGCCCAGCTGGTCCAACTAACCTGCAAAGAAGAGAGCAGCTGCAGTTCAGACGCAAAAAGAGACGAGCAGAAAACAATATAATTTCAAATGTCATTTAATTTTTAAAGAGAATGAAATAATACTCGGGAAAACTCCATCGCTACCGCACGCTTCTTAGTACACCAGTCGTAAAGCATAAAACGCTCTCGTTCTCACCTAACATAGTATTATTATTACAAACAAGGTTGATGAAAATTAGCCTGTATTTAAGTTAGTTAAATAAATGCTAATTTTTCTGAGCGAGCTATGTGTGGTACGAATGCATACTGCAGGAGATTCACCGTATTGTTGAATACTGAATCTACTGAAGGGATTAATTACAGTTAGTCGTCTGCTAATCCCTTACGCCTTCCTCATCCGAAACCGTGTAATACAATTTAAGGTTCTCGAAGTGTCATCTGCCACGTTATTAAAGAGTCGATCAACAAAAGAATCCACGAACCCACCAAGACGCTGCATCTTCTACTTCTTTTATGACTTGCCATTGTATAAATTGACAGCATTCGTCAGTGACATGTGAAACAGCTGCTTGCGTTATTGGAAGTACGTCTGGCGCTTAACAGTTTTGTTATTTCTCGCGACAAATCCCTGAAATTGGCTCCAGATCAGTTCCGTTGGGTTCATATTGTAATGATACAGTGGAAAATGTAAAAATGCAGCATTTGTATGGTGTGCTGGACGCTGTGAAAATGATTGTTTCGTATGTTTCTACGACACTTATCACTCCTTTTCGTGTGAGACTGCATCTGTGATATAAAACAATGGACATAGTCAACATAAAGAGTATTAGAGTATTTGGCTTATCATGTTTGTCCTAAAAATTAAATTGTTATGTTTTCTTAATTTAAGCAACATTTATTAACAATCTTCCATAAAATATCGATGATTAAGAATTTATATTTGAAAAGAAAATATGTGATTAGAAACAAGGATACGTGCATTATTCATAAAAAATGATGATGAATTTTACAGTAACGAGATGTAAGTGTTTCAAATTGAACGAAAATATGACCAAGACGAGACTTGAACCCGCGATCCATAAACTGCACCAGAACATCAGTCTACTACGCTGCCGATTACACTATCCATCCAGTGTGTCTGTGTGTCAACTTTATTAAATACACCCCCTCGGAAAACTTCAAAGCCGATTTTTTCTGTAAATTTATAAAAAAACATTAAAAACATCCCATTTCTCGGTACTTTCTAACCGTCCTCCAAAGCTCCACATGTCTGTTTCACTATGGAGAAGGAAGCAGCCTCAGCGACTTTCGTACCGCCTATTAACAGCGCGACCATCAGAGCACAACAGTACAGAGACTGTGAATATACACGATTTTTGAAATAAAAATTACTTAGCTAAAGTGTTATTAAGAAAAACGTCGAAGGCCGTTAATACACCTTAAAGTTTCATTTGACGTAACTTATTTGCAACAGCGTAAGAACACCAGTGTACGAGTGCTACGGCTTCTGACCAATCATCGCGTTTGTGTTTGTTTTAATCATGTTTATTCTTATGATGAACAGAGTATACCGCACTTATGCTGCTGCACTGCCTTCGCTGTTCGCGACGACTGTTATTTGCAAGACGCTCATGTGCGATTATGTTCCGAATCTGTGAAGGACCATCAGCGCCTAAAGTTGTTAAAATTGCTGTCTCAAAATATAATAAATGCGTTTACCATATGCTTAATCATAATACTGTTTTATTAAGGTACATTTCTTTCATTACGTGCTGGCACAACAGTTTCGTTTGCAGGCTGTTCTACAACAATGTCAACAATGTCGTTAGCTTCACTTTGTTAACCATGCTCACCAGAATATACACTCTGTCGAGATATTCCAAAGACGTATGATCTCTGTATATACTCTCACACTAGACGACACCGGATAAGCGACGGCAAACTTGACAACTCCCAAAGTGTGACCACTGTTCGTTTGAATTAAGGTTAATGGTAATTTGGGTCGCTTAGTGGGTTTTTCCCTTGATCATGTTTTATTTTATTTTCACTAATTGACAGATAAGTCCCAGCGTACCTTTACCGTATGTTTGCTTACCATTGTTCAACATATTTCTTTAACCCTTTAAATGACATTGATTGCTTTGGAGCAGTTAGGGCATTGGAAGTGGGAACCTGATACCAGTTGTATTTATGAAGTGCCGGAATTAATATTCAAAGCAAAGAAAGAAAATAAATTATTTCATATAATGTAGTAAAAGGAACACTCGGTATTCGGCATAATGAAGTAGAACACGGTTTCTTGCAAAATGGCAGATTTCGCAGCAGTAAAAGAGCTTTCCGTTCGCTTCAGTCAACCGCTGAATACCAATAAAACTGTGATGCAGCTAGGAAAATCTCCCGAGGACATACGTGACATTAATTATTAGAATAAGGTTGAGACACGCATGTTTCACAGCACATCACTAAAGAACTGGAGTGATAGACTCATACGAATGCAGCGAACATCCAGACGACACCAGAGATCTCAACCATAACATTTTAGGACGTTAGAAATATGCTCCACATCAAAATAAACTGTGGTAAAAGCTCGCAAAAATAAAGATTCCCTTGCGAAAAAATATTTAAACACTAATGAGCGAGAACAACTTCAAAATTAACGGTTTAATGGCTCGTTACACGCAAAAAGCGGATATAAAGCTCTGATGTACTAAATAATGAATTTGCAATTTTATATACGAATAGAATAGCAGTGTACTTAAAATCTAACTGTTGTTACTACCTTATGCAGTGGCTATATTACTTGCTGCAAAGAGCCAACAAAATCAAACAAAACGAAACACGAACTTCTAAACTGCGAGGAACCACACCAAAAGATGGCGTTCGATGGTGGATCGAAACCATCCCCCAACACAGACTCTAAACCCCCCAGCTGTAAGTGTGACCCAGGCAATAATAAATCATATGGAAAATTTCGAAGTATCAGGGGAAAACCAGATAACAGCCTAATTGTGGAAGTATGCTAGCAAAAATGCAAATGTCGTACTCCAGAAACTTTTTGAGGAGGTATGGAAGAAATGAATCATTCCAGAGGAATGGAAAATGGCCCTGATACACTCTTTTCACAAAAAGGTCCTAAATCTGATCCAAATAACTATAGAGAGATTTCCCTGGTGAATGTGCCCTACAAGATACCGTCCAGAGCTTTATTAAAAAGAGCAGAATCCGAGTTGGATTGCCAGATTAGGGAGTAACAAGCAGGGCTTATGAAAGGAAGATCCTGCTCTGAACAGATCTTAAATCTCAGAAACATTTTAGCATAGCAGAAGCAGAGAACGAAACCGTATATAGTGACTTTTGTACGCTTCCAAAAAGCTTACGATTCCATAGACAGAGAGTCGTTGTTCAATATTTTGGAGGAGTTTAGCTCGGATGGGAAAACTCTAAACATCATCAAGGAGACGCTCACGAATACGTCCTCTAAAGTCAGATTCATGGGTGAACTGTAGGAACCTTTTGAGATCAGAACAGGGGTTCGACAAGGGGATGGTCTCTCACCCTTGCTGTTTAACTGCGCACTCGAAAGGTGGTGAGGGAATGGAATGCAAGAACGAGAGGGGGAATAAGACTTGTAACAAAAAACAAAGGAATCACGATTAAGTGTTTGGCATTTGCTGACGGTACTCACGAAAACTTGGGAGGAAGCTAAAGAACAAATCGCCAAGTTACAAGAGCAGGCAGGGAAGATGGGACTTAAGATTTCTTACGCAGAAACGAAGATCATGAGGAATATACTAGATACTCCCAAGAGAATTAAAGCAGGAGCTGAAAAAATAGAAGTGGATAGGAGTTTCAAGTACCTAGGGGAATGGATTGAATGGAACAAACTTGAAGGGAGAGCAATGGAAGCAAGAAGAAGCAAAATGGAACTAGCTTCCCAGAAAACCAAAAACGCATACAATAAGAAAGCCCTGTCTTGGAACACCAAAATAGGCATTATAACACAGTAATTAAGCCCGAAGCACTCTACGCAGCAGAGACACTAGTCATGGGGAGGAAAGGGCGAATCGAGAAATTGGAAATAAAGGAGAGGAAAATTTTGAGGAAGATCATGAGTCCCAAATTCCAAAATAACAAACACGTTTTCTATAGAAACGAAGCCCTCTGTGCAAAGTCGGAGAGACTCTCGGAAACCATGAGGAAAAGGAGGATTGATTTTTATGGACACATACTCCGAATGAATCCCGACAGTCTAGCTAAACAAATCTTTGACTTTTTTTTAAAAAGACCAAACCCTTTGAGGGAACTCCAGATTACGGAAGTCACGTTAAAGAATGGTACAGCCAAGACCGTGACCAAAGACAAAACCAAGCCGTTCCAAGTTAAGATCAACACCAGGAAATCGGTTCAAATATCAGAGGAGGAAAGAAAGAAGAGATCAGATAGAATGAAGAACTATTGGGTGAAAAAGAGAGCACAAACATCTAAGAAGTGATTGATCTGACGTACTCCAAGGACGGGTGATTCGAAGTGAAAAAAAAAAAAACCACATCTATCACCGGTCTTGAATGCTGTTTATTGCTTTGTTTTCTGTATTGTAGCCCATCGGTTTTATTGCTATTAATATATTCACAATAGTTTCTCTGCAAAGCATAAGTCGTTAGGCTAATGGGCAATGATATGAATATTTGCGGGTGGCCTTTGGGGCACTCATCTTCAGAGCTGGTTTTGTGATTTACTAGCATTTGTCACCTGTGTATTTCCTCTTCTGATACAAACGGCGCTAAGTTCAACTCACAGTAACATTTTCTGTACGATGAAGTGTAAAATCAATACCGGAATCGTTTCTAAGCATATTTACAGCTAGTTTTCTTTCGTGCCGTACACTGAAACAAATACATTGTCGTGAATACAGTTCTAGTTACATTCAGTTTTAATGATGCTGTGAGAGAATGAAGATTGAGCACTGCAGATAATATTGTTTACAATATTGACTGAAATAAGATAAATTATTTCCTCTGGCAGTGTACATTTAAGATGATTACTGAAAATATTCAACGTGATGAGAACAGTTTACGCACACACATGAATCCAGTAGGCACATTATTTACTCATTTTTCATTGGTGTTATAGTTAGACAAATGATGCTGACTTTCGTATTTCTTTTAGATGTATAAGAATGATGCCATGGAGATGCCATAGTTCCGTGGTATATGAAGCTATGGCTGATCATATAAAGGAATTGCAGGGAAGAAGCAACAAGAGAGCACGGAGGATTCAGAATTTCGAGGAGACTCTGATGCAGATTATGTAGTTACTGTTTCTGTATCTTGAAGCACTACTACACACGGACTAACAGACTGTAATCTGGGTAACACAGTGTTAAATGAACCAGTTGCTGAAATGTCCAGTACATATGCACCAGGTAAGGTGGACTGTTTGCCTATTCTTGAAAAAAACATTTCATGAAAGTCGTGAAACTGTCTCTGGTAGTGGAGTTGCTGCAAATGTGGATTTAGATATATGATCTAAAGCTGCTTTGAACATCAGTACTTTGGGAAATATCTTCCTCAGCAGGACCTGCGTTTACTAACATAAAGTGACATTTCCAATTTCCTGCAAATTTTTTTAGCACAAGTTTTGTGCTCTTCATTCGGTGATATGAATATTTAAGACCCCGCAACTCATTGGGGACTTGGAAGTATAACAATAAATTGAGCAGTTTTATTGGCAGCTATTCCCAAGAGGTACTCACTAACACGTATTTCACTGTTGTGCTGGATAGAACAGTTTGTCACATAAGGCTTATAATTTTCATGCATGCTTAACTCATTCAAGTACTCCAGGGTTCACATTCTATTTCGCCAAATGTCCTACTGCTATGTTTCCAGCTTCTGTCACTAAGCATGACATAAATTAGAATTTTCTAGACAGTGTATTACTACGTTTGACTGTGTAGCTCCGGACTAGGAGATATTCAAAAATTTTATTCCAGCGAAAGTTCTAAATTTTTAATAAGACACATGTTCCTTTTTAAGATGGACTGTGATAATCTTCAACAGATGGCACAAATCAGCATCTAAATCGCTTCATGACTGTTTGTTCAGCGTGCTAGTAATTCGAACAATGGTAAAAATCTGTAAAATTGGTTAACTTACTCTTACCACTCAGTTAAAATGACAGTATGAGCATTTTGGTCGCTTTGTCTGTTTGTACGTGTACGTGGTTGCGGTACGTAGTGTCCCACAAGTTTTACTTCGATTTTGTGGTGTACAGACCCATACTCATAAACAGCAACTATTAATTTTAGTGAACTGAGTGATGTTGCTGATGTTGCTCAAATTCGAAATGAAACTGATGTATTTAGTTGAAAACAACTGTGGCGTTGTATAAGACGTTGGCAGTACATGCAAAACTATACAGGTGGTTTATAATATAAATATTATTACACAGTTAATTTTGCCACACAAATTGGATAGACTACAAATTAATTTGTATGCAGTAAGTTACAACGTGGTTTGTTCACTGCCAAATTTATAACAAATGATGTCCTTTCGCTCATTACCTATAAATTCGTTTGTGTTATAAAGTTTTTTTTTGTCATGTCTCCATCAAAGCTTTAAATTTATTTACAGGCAGTTCCCTTCTGTCACATGGTAGATTCCTGAAAACGCAGGGACAGCATAGGTCGTAATATCATGTCGTTTTTACTGCAATGCAGATCTAGATTTCAACTGGTAGTGCATCTATCATCAGTGCGTTATAAGTAGTCATCTAGACTGAACGTAATTCTAATGACACATATTCCTATCTAACTGAGGCATGTATAAGCATTAGCGCAACTACATGAGTACTTATAATGTATTGATGGTAGCTGCATTGTCAGTTGAAATCTAGATCTGCAGTAGAACAATACAGACAGATGGTCGTAATAAAAATTTATTAGACGCTACGTCAACGTTTTACTTGAATGTAAATTAACAAGTTTTAAAAATACGAGCATGCTGAATAGGGGCCCACAGTCCATCATTGCTTCAGATGCCGGGCATTCTTAAACTGGCAATGGATAAATGAGTGGACTATTTCGAACCCATGAGTGTATACTGTTTCTATTTCAAATGTTTTAAGTGAATAAATATAAGCTGGAAAGTATGCATAAATGATGTTCAAGGTTCTGAGTGAGTGAAGTATTACCTAAATCTGCATGCATACTCTTCAAACCACTGTGAAGTGCATGGCAAAATGTCTTACCATTGTGTCACACATTACTGTTTCTTCCTGTTACAATAGCATGCGGAGAGCGGGAAGAATGACTGCTTAGAAGTCTTTGTGTGTGCTGCGATTAGCCTAATCTTCTTCTCACGATTCTTTCGGGAGCGATGCATAGAGGAGAGAAAAATATCACTATGCTCGTATTTTTCTCTTTATACTCGTTCTTGAAATTTTGTATATAAGCTTTAGCGTGATAATTAGCATCGCTACGTGATTGATCAATTTTTCCTTGAGGAACACGGATCCAAAAGACAAAGGACACGCAGAATGAATGGTTCAAATGGCTCTGAGCACTATGGGACTTAACTTCGGAGGTCATCAGTCCCCTAGAACTTAGAACTACTTAAACCTAACTAACCTAAGGACATCACACACATCCATGCCCGAAGCAGGATTGGAACCTGCGACCGTAGCAGTCACGCGCTTCCAGACTGAGGCGCCTAGAACCGCACGGCCAGCGCGGCCGGCTGGACAGGTTTTATAACGGGGCACTAACACGCGTTGGAGATTGTAGATGAACAAAGCAAGGAAGCCAGCCAACATCCCGCCGAAGGTCTTTCGGGCAGCACCAGAGCAATTCTAGTGCGATTCCAAGCTGTCTTGGATGCATATGTTCATCACACCGAGGAACGTTTGTTACCTGGAACGTAAACACGACACGCAATTAGTAAATGTTACGCACCCATGTGAAAATTAAAATTCGTTTCTATCAATATTTATTCGTTATTTCTCTTCCGCAAGTCCTTAGAAATATTTCCGCGAAGTTCCCGCGTAGTACGATCACTCGGTTCTCATCTACATCTATATCTACATACATACTCCTCTAGCCACCCTGAGGTGCGTGGCGGAGGGTACCCTTTACCACAACTAGTCGTTTCCGCTCCTGTTCCACTCGCAGGTAGAGCGACAGAAAATCGACTGTCTGTATGCTTCCGCATGAGCCCAAATTTCTCGTATCTTCGCGGCCCCTACACGAAATGTATGCTGGCGACAGTAGGATCGTTTGCAGTCATCTTCAAATTCCGGTTCTCTAAACTTTCTCAATAGTGTTCTTCGAAATGAACGTCTGCTCCCCTCCAGGGAATCCCACTTGGGCTGCCGAAGTATATCCATAACATTTACACGTTGACATTTACATGTTGATTGAACAAAACGGTCACAAATATAGGAGCTCGTCTCTGAATTGCCATGATGTCTTCTTCCAATTCGACCTGGTGCAGATCCCAAACACTCCAGCAGTACTCAAGAATAGGTCGCACTAGCATCCTATATGCGGTATCGACAGATGAGCCACTCTTTCCTAAAATTCTCCCACTAAACCGAAGTCGACCATTCGCCTTCCCTACCACAATCCTCGCATGCTCGTTTCTTCTCATATAGCTTTCTTAAGTTACGCCCGGATACGTGGCTGTGTCAAGTAGCCCACTATTAATGCTGTATCAGAACATTAAGAGTTTGTTTTTCATACTCATCCGGATTAACTCAAATTTTTATACATTAATCATCACACGAACTAGAAATTTTGTCTAGGTCATTTTGTATCAACGAACAGTCGCTTATCTTTGACACCTTTCTGTACACCAGAGGATCATCAGCAAACAATGGCAGATTGCTGCCCACCCTATCTGCCAAATCATTTGCGGATATAGAAAACAGCAACGGTCCCATCACACCTGCCTAGGGCACTCCAGATGTTACTCCTGTCTCCGAAGAACACTCGCCATCGAGGACAACATACTGCGTTCTATTATTTAAGAAGTCTTCGAGCCAGTCACATATGTGGGAGGTTATCCTGTACTTTCGTTAACAGTCTGCTGTGGGGGTACTGTGCCGAATGATTTTTGGAAATCTATAAATATGGAATCAGCCTGTTGCACTTCATCCATACTTCGCATGTGAGAAAAGAGCAAGCTGGGTTCGCACGAGCGATGCTTTCTAAAGCCTTGCCGATTCGTGGACGTGACTTTTATGGTCTCTAGGAAATTTACAACATTCGAACTCACAATATGCACTAGAATTTTGCAGCAAACCGATGATAAGGATATTGGTCCGTAATTTTGCGGGTCCGTTCTTTAACCCTTCTTATACGCAGGAGTGACTTGCGCTTTTTTCCAGTCACTTAGAACTTCGCGCTTGTCGAGAGATTCTCACAGGGCCCTCTCAAGTAGCGAAAGCTTAAATATAAATGTCATGTGCACTACACCTTATAGCAACAAACAGGCATGACTTCCTTTGGAATGCCCACTTTGAAAGTGGCATCAGCCGCCATGGAGCACTAGTAGCAGCTGAAATATGGGAACATCTAATGTTCAGTAAGCTCATTCGTTACATATCTCAAAGAAGAACTCGAAACATTCACCTCTGCACAAGAGCATGTCAAAGAACTACAGCTCAAGTTAAAAAAAAATAAAGTTGGACATGCACAGGGCAGTAGAACAGTTCATGATGGGAAAGACGTTCTATGGTATACAGTCAGCGTAAAGAACCTTCCAAAGAAACGGCACCTATTCCGTTACGAGCGTAAAAGAAATAATAGGGCAGTAGATAGAGAGATGCTAATGAAACACATTTGGCTGTCAAGATGGCAAAGTGTGAAACGTTCAAAGACTACTTTAGCAGAACTCTCACAAAAACCAAAAAATGCTGTCATAGGTATGGGGTGTCAGTGGGACCAAAGGAAGTAGCAATTTCTAAATCGCCAGTTAATTCGAAATTCCGAAACACGTTCAACTCCGGTGCGGGAAAAGGACCTCTCCGTATTCCCCCAATGTGCCGATACTCGAGAATGGCAGCTGTTGTTTTGATAAAACAGCTTTACGAGTGAAGCCCAGCTCATCTGGTCCAGCCCCATGTTGACTGTCTGCAACTCGACAGCACACTGATGCTTGCGTGCCAACCGTACGGCGGTGTACCAGTACCGACGCCTAACAGCAAGTTGTAACACTACCAAAAACGCAAATCCTGCAGCCCACACTGGCTCAAATGGCAAAAGTTTAATTATAATCATTTCGTAGTTCCATCACTGGAATGTACCCGAGACGGCATTTAGTAATATTTTTGCTGGCTGCCTTGTCACACACACCACTTATACATACAGGGTGTACATAAAATCTGGGAACACTTTCAGTTATTTATTGCACAAGAACTAAACATTGCACGGATGTCAGACATATTGCATTTTGAAGAGAAACTCCGAAAGTTTCTTTTAGAAACATTCGATATGCAAACAATGAGTGACTCGGCAGACGTCAATACGGTAACTGAATTCTTGCCATAGCTGTTCCAGCATGGGATCGTCGACCGTGGCAGTCGATTCCCGTGTTATCTCCCAGAGCACTGCCAAATGGTTCAAATGGCTCTGAGCACTATGGGACTTAACTTCTGAGGTCATCAGTCCCCTAGAACTTAGAACTACTTAAACCTAACCAAGCTAAAAACATCACACACATCCATGCCCGAGGCAGGATTCGAACCTACGACCGTAGCGGTCGCGCGGTTTCAGACTGTAGCGCCTAGAACCGCTCGGCCTCCTCAATGCATTCATGTGGCTGGTTTGTACCCCAGATTCGACAATTATGCTTGTTCACTTTCCCATTAGCATGAAAAGTGGTTTCGTCTCAAAAAATTAAGTGATCAACAATGCCATTCCCATCCTCATTCAGTTGTTGCAACTGTGAACAGAACTCAAAACGCTTATCTGTGTCGTCGTCATTGAGCTTCTGCACTAGCTCCAATTTGAATGGTTCACAGACAGCTTCTGTCGCAGTACTTTATACACTGTCATTGGAGCCATTTCGAGTTCACGGGTTGCACGACACACTAATTTCTTTGGACTCCTTATGAATGTCTCTTGTACGCACTCGACATTCACTTCACTCACACTGGGACATCCACTTCTCTTTGCCGGGCTCAAGCAACATGTCGTAACGAATTTGTTGTGCCAGTGGTAAAGGGCCATAATAAAAAAAAAAAAAAGGTTCAAATGGCTCTGAGCACTATGGGACTTAACATCTATGGTCATCAGTCCCTTAAAAACTTAGACCTACTTAAACCTAACTAATCTAAGGACATCACACAACACCCTGTCATTACGAGGCAGACAAAATGGCTGACCCCGCCGGGAATCAAACCCGGGAACCGCGGCGCGGGAAGCGAGAACCCTACCGCACGACCACGAGCTGAGGACGGTAAATGGCCTTCCTTGTTGGTGGTTTCTTACCATACATGGTTCTAAACATCCGTTGAACAGCTGTAGCACACTTGTTTTTGTCGAACTCCAACACACAGAAAGCTCGCCTCTCACCTTGACTCGACATGTTTTGCGACGAGCGCTGAATATCGACAAATTACCAATCTACGCTGTGGCGGTATATACGAGGGCTTCTCTTCAAAATGGCATATTTATGATATCTGTACAATGTTTGGTTCTTGTGCAATAAATAATTAAAAGTGTTCCCGGACTTTATGTACACTCTGTATTGTGACTGATGTTATGACCAATTCGTACGTAAGAGAATTTAATATTTTTTTGGAAAGATATACCAAAATTTAAAATTTAAATTGTAATAATAAATGGGCTAGATGTTTCAGCAACAGAAATTATAAGGATTGTCATCTATAACTGCTGAAAACTGTAGTGTGCCCTCACCTGCGTCAGCTTGGCTACATGGGACAACTTTGGGGCTCAGGTAAGTTCACGAAGAGTAGAAGCGCCGCTTTAAAAATGGTAATTTTGCGTCCTCTTCTTCTTGTTGCATTGTCATATCGGCGCTTTTGATCTTGAAAGATGAAATTTTGATAGTCTACAGAAATGTCTCGCCTACTGATTAATTCATACATATATTAAAACTTCTCTTGCTTAACAGAGCGTAGTTGTAATTGTCTTCAGGAATTTAGGTGTAAAAATTATGTAGCATTTAGCTTCAATGATAGCACTTGGCAATGGTGAACCAGAAAAGTTGGTGTAAAGTAGACGACTTCGACAAACCAGAATTTTACAATTTTCTCAACTTGTTCTGTGCCTATTTTCAGAGCTTGGCTTTTTAGTAGCTTTGTTTCACATGTTGTTAAAATGCCAAGGCTCAGTAGCACCAAGCTGGGAGACCACAGGTATAAAAAAATAGGACGATGTTACTCTGCAAATTGTTGTCTTTGCAGTGGTTAGTGTTGAAATGTGAGTGGAAAAGCAACTGCAATATACTTTCCAGTTCGAACCACTGAAAAAAAGTGCTTGCACTCAGACTCACCACGGCGCCAGACTGCATAGAAAAATGATGAGGAGGGAGACTGTCTCAAGTAAGGCCCTATAGTTTCTAAGGAAACGGAAAGTTGGAGGTTTCGTTTTTTCCAACAACAAAACAAGGTTGATGCAGGCGAATTAATGCAGGTGCTGCTGGAGGAATTATTTTAGGAAATTAGAAAAGCTTTTACTTACCATACGTCTGTAACGAAAATTTGTCAAATGTTCAAGATATTTCGTGCATAACTAATCCTTCGTACCTCGAAATCCGGGTGAAAGTCGCCTTTCTAACGAAAATGTCAGAAACTCCTTGCAGTTCAAAATGTGTTCATTTATTTTAACCCAGCTGGCAATGTTCACTGTTTCTGCGGACCTTTTCCAACGCCGTTTGCATTTCTTTTTATCTTGGTTCCCTACTTTTCAAACATTATGAAAGTAGAGGGTAATACTAATGGTTTATGATGGCTTGAAGCATTTTCGTACAAATCACCTAACACAGAAGTTGACATAAAGAAAAAGGTTGTAAAGTTGTCACTGTAGACGCTACGTTTCCGTTATTTCAGTACGTTTATTTTTTCACTAATTTCGAGTCAGTGAGCAAACGAAATGAACACATTAAATATGGATTCATTGAAGGACGTGGCGGTATAGCACTATATCACTACAGAACCATTTCAGAAATTGTAATTGCTCAGAATTTAATGATTTTATTGTACAGTGATCAGAGATAGTCAACAGAGTTAGTTCCTTGGAGGAATATGATTAAAACATCCATAAAATTATCGGTTTTGTACATTATATAAGATACCTAAGTTTTAAAGTAATAAAACAATATAACGTCAAATGTAAGCTATCAACGTTTTATCTGCATCGCGTCATCGTGTCCTACATTTTGACATTCACATTCTACATTCCGACTATTTGCACCTTCATAGTCTACTGCTGCGGCCCTCAGTCCGAAGACTGACTCAATGTAGCTCTCCATCCTAGTCTGTCTGGAGTAAATGCATTCATCTCTGCGCAGCTTCTGTAGTATACATCCATTTCACCTTGAATGCTACACAGGGTGGTCCATTGATAGTGACCGGGCCAAATATCTCAAGAAATAAGCATCAAACGAAAAAAACTACAAAGAACGAAACTCGTCTAGCTTGACGGGAGAAACCAGGTGGCGCTATGGTTGGCCCGCTAGATGGCGCTGCCATAGGTCAAACGGTATCAACTGCGCTTTTTTTAAAAAAAATAGGAACCTCCATTTTTTATTACATATTCATGTAGTACGTAAGGAAATATGAATGTTTTAGTTGGACCACTTTTTTCGCTTTGTGATAGATGGCGCTTAATAGTCACAAACGTATTAGTACGTGGTATCACGTAACACGCCGCCAGTGCGGACGGTATTTCCTTCGTGATACATTACCCGTGTTAAAATGGCTCTGAGCACTATGGGACTCAACTGCTGTGGTCATCAGTCTTACCCGTGTTAAAATGGACCGTTTACCAGTTTCGGAAAAGGTCGATATCATGTTGATGTATGGCTATTGTGATCAAAATGCCCAACGGGCGTGTGCTATGTATGCTGCTCAGTATCCTGGACGACTTCATCCGAGTGTCCGGACCGTTTGCCGGATAGTTACGTTATTTAAGGAAACAGGAAGCGTTAAGCCACATGCGAAACGTCAACCACGACCTACAACAAATGATGATGCTCAAGTAGGCGTTTTAGCTGCTGTAGCGGATAATCCGAACATCAGAAGCAGACAAATGGCGCGAGAATTGGGAATCTCAAAAACGTCGGTGTTGAGCATGTTACATCATAATCGATTGCACCCCTACCATATTTCTATGCACCAGGAATTGCTTGGCGACGACTTTCAACGTCGTGTGCACTGGGCACAAGAGAAATTACGGGACGATGACAGATTTTTTGCACGCCTTCTATTTAGCGACGAAGCGTCATTCACCAACAGGGGTAACGTAAACCGTCATAATATGCACTATTGGGCAACGGAAAATCCACGACGGCTGCTACAATTGGAACAACAGCGACCGTGGCGGATTAATGTATGGTGCGGCAATATGGGAGGAAGGATAATTGGGCCCCATTTTATCGATGGCAATGTAAATGGTGCAATGTATGCTGATTTACTACGTAATGTTCTACCGATGTTACTACAAGATGTTTCACTGTATGAGAGAATGGCGGTGTACTTCCAACATGATGGATGTCCGGCACATAGCTCGCGTGCGGTTGAAGCGGTATTGAATAGCATATTTCATGACAGGTGGATTGGTCGACGAAGCACGATACCATGGCCCGCACCGTCACCGGATCTGACGTCCCCGGATTTCTCTCTGTGGAGAAATTTGAAGGACATTTGCTATCGTGATCCACCGACAACGCCTGACAACATGCGTCAGCGCTTTGTCAGTGCATGTGTGAACATTACGGAAGGCGAACTACTCGCTGTTGAGAGGAATGTCGTTACACGTATTGCCAAATGCATTGAGGTTGACGGACATAATTTTGAGCATTTACTGCATTAATGTGGTATTTACAGGTAATCACGCTGTAACAGCATGAGTTCTCAGAAATGAGAAGTTCACAAAGGTACATGTATAACATTGGAATAAGCGAAATAAAATTTTCAAACGTACCCAAGTTCTGTATTTTAATTTAAAAAACCTACCTGTTACCAACTGATCGTCTAAAATTGTGTACCATATGTTTGTGACCATCTATCACAAAGCGAAAAAAGTGGTCCAACTAAGATATTCATATTTCTTTACGTACTACACGAAAATGTAATAAAAATGGGAGTTCCTATTTTTTAAAAAACGCGGTTGATATCCGTTTTACATAGGGGAGCGCCATCTAGCGTGCCAACCATAGTGGCATCGGGTTTCACCCTTCAAGCTAGACGAGTTTCGTTCTTTGTAGTTTTTCGTTTGATGCTTATTTCGTGAGATATTTGGCCCGGTCACTATCAATATATATATATATATCACAAAACCAACTTCCTTTACGTCTCAGTATCAACCTATACTTTCTTTTTGTCGAATTGTGCCATAAAGACATTTCCTCTGTACCTCGATTCAGAAACCGCCTTCCCCCCGCTCACACCCCCACTCCCGCAATTGCTTATTCGATTTACACATCTTACTTTCAGCATTATTCTGCGGCTCCATATCAAATAAAGTTTCTAAACTTTTCTTGTCTCTACAGATTATCGTCTATGTATCACTTAGATACGATGCTAACACTTGCATATGTATTCGATGTTAACAGGTTTCTCTTTCTGAGAAAAGCTTCTCTTGCTATTGCCAGTCTGCATTTTATGCCCACTTTACTTCTTTTGTACCGTACGTCGAAACCTTCTGCGAAGTTTGGTATTTTTCGACGTTGTGGCCCTCTGATAGAATCGCTAGTTGTGTAGAATCTCCTTGCCACAAAGGCTTGTTGTGCGAAGGTGGTCCACGTGGCGGCGTGGCTCGGGCAGCGAAGGAGTCTTGAGTTAACACCGCCACGAGGAAGGTGCTGATCGGGGCCCTGTGATGGGAGCGGGCCTTGAATGTGCCGGGAAACGACTTGGCCGCAGCTGCAGTAATAGCGTGGCCTAATTGTAGTTGAGAGCCGTTGTTTGGAAACCTATAATTTGAAAAGGAGCTCCACTTTTGCATGCAAGAGCGCTTCGGTTGCACAACGCTTGTGTTGCCCTAAGGAGCTAGACGGTTAAAGCAACAGTAGCAGGTCTGTACACCCATCACTATACTATCGCTGCGCTCTGGTTGCACTTACCATGAGTACTGGATAACTCCACGTGAAGCTGAGTAACCTTGTTATTGAGTACTTACCCATTTGATTGTTCCAGTTGTTCGTCTTGCAAAATTGTAATTGAGTCTGCCGTTGTGGGGCGCCAAAGTAGTACCACTGTTTTGGGACTGGTTCAAATGGCACTGAGCACTATGGGACTCAACTGCTGTGGTCATCAGTCCCCTAGAACTTAGAACTAATTAAACCTAACTAACCTAAGGACATCACACACATCCATGCCCGAGGCAGGATTCGAACCTGCGACCGCAGCAGTCTCACGGTTCCGGACTGCGCGCCTAGAACCGCGAGACCACCGCGGCCGGCTGTTTTGGTACTGGCCATTTATATGTTTTAACTGTTCGTATTACAAGGTTGTCACTGAGTCTGCCCTAGCGCGGCCATTATTGTGTATGCATAAGTGGGACCAGGCCTTATCACGCCAGTTTAGTGATGTGTGTAATGTATTGCGAGGAAGTGTGCACAAGACTGACGTTTGAAATAAAATAAGGCTGCAAGGTTACGGCTGTGTAACCCCACTGAGATAGCAGCGGATGAATTCTAATGCTGCAGATTTGTTCTTCAGTTAAGTAATAGCCTTTTGTAGTTCAACAGTTGGCGTCTCATAATTTGCCGTTTGTCTGAAGGAGTTTTGCAGATATTATTTGGTACTACTGCACAGGAAGTGAGCAAATTTTAAATCGTGGCGCGAGATAAACTGGTGTATACAAACCTTGTGATAAGGGGGTCCCGCTGTAATTTGTTGTCGTGTATTTCAAGTGCCTTTGTTAAACTAGAGTTATGTGAATAGGTTTCAATTGCTGTCAATTTATGATAAACTTAAGTGTTCTTATATGCATTTTAGATAACACTGAAGATTTTAAATTTTTTATCACAATTAGTTATCGAGCCTGAGTTGAAACCTTTAATTGGTGTTACAATTACCTTGGGCTCAAATTCAACGCTACTGTATCACTGTATTTTACCCTTGATGTTGGATCGGTGTACATATTATCAGTGAAGTGTACGAATTGTTTGTTATAAATTTGTTTTAAAGGGTGTCTGAATTCAAGTTAGCCCAGCACCTTATCACTCCTTAAGAGCTCCTACCATTCCATCTTTCATCAGCAGTCCATGTTTCTGCCACTGGATGCCGAACCGCACAATAACCCTGGATTCGGTGTGGGGCGGCGGTGGGGTGAGTGGACTGCTGTAGCCTGTTATGGAGTTGTGAACCACTGAGGGCTACGGCGGAGACGAAGCTGCTCTGTCGTTTCTAGGTCCCCAGTTCCATACAATACAATGCTACTGTGCTATGTAACGTGACTAGGAATAGAGAACTGGGTTTTATTGACTGATTGTCGATTGAGATGAATAATCCTTTTATTTTAAACTTTAAAAGCTATAATTCCGCCTCTATATTTGGGACGTCTCCTGTACTGTTCCCGGTCGCTAGGGGCTGAAAACGGTGCCACCGCAGAAGTCGCTGGAAAGCAACCAGACACCAGAAACAGTTTATTGGTTCAAATGGCTCTGAGCACTATGAGACTTAACATCTGAGGTCATCAGTCCCCTAGAACTTAGAACTACTTAACTAACCTAAGTACATCACACACATCCATGCCCGAGGCAGGATTCGAACCTGTGACCGTAGCGGTCGCGCGGTTCCAGACTGAAGCGCATATAACTGCTCGGCCACACCGGCCGGTCGAAACAGTTTATTCTGAGACAGAACTATAGCATTGCCTTCCGAACTGCCATGTTCTTTATGCCGATGTTGCAGATTTGGCAGGTGGAGAAATTTAAATAGTAAGTAGTCCCATAAGGTAGAGAGCATCCGTGAAACGGAACATTTATTTAAGACTTAAAAAAAGTATTGCAATATTATTTAGAAATCAGCAAATTGCTCAAAACACTGAAAACAACTACTTTCAATAACTTGATTCAAACTTTGGTTGACAGCGCCCTTAAAATGTAATCTTTCACAGTTTTTGCCTATCGGCACGCACGACCGCCCGCACGCAAAATAAACAGCACGATACAACACACGCATGTAATCAACACATATTAACACTGTACAAGAATAATGTCACTGCTCCCAAAAATTAACGCCCAGGTTGGTTAGTTCACACGTAAAATTTCACTATGGCATCCTGGTAATGTTACCGCAGCAGCAACAACCTTTGCTGTGCTACAAGTACCTCTTATTCTATAGCGCGCTTAAGGTAGTTCTTAACTTAATACTAACTATCGCTGAGCCGATGTCACTGTCGGTTCGTACTTAGTTTTGACTTAGACTATCGGGCACTAACCCGTTTAATGTAAGGCAACACTAACCTGCGATACTAATTTTACTTTTGTTAACAGTGGAGATAAGCAGCTCTCATCCCACCCAGAAATTAGAGTGGGTCAAATAATTCTTATAATATAACGACCGTTGGAACTAGGCAGTGGTCAGCGTACTAACGCAATCCACCAACTGATAAAATATCTGCGCTACAGCGTCTGTAACTTAAGATACAGCAGGAACTAACCACGGTAAGTACACCGCACTGACTAATATACGCCGTGCGTAAGCAACCCATACCGTCTGAGAAAATTTCCACCAAAGACCGAATGACTGCATTAAACCAATCAGTCACATTCAAATAACGCTAAAGATTTTTTCCGCCCACAGGTGCGCAATCGCTCTTAGAATTTATCACCACAAATGAAATTAGATAAAAGGAATCGAGGCAACAAACCAAGATACATGAAACAAAATATAACTCCCTCAGACGTAGCATCCTCAACTGGGCCTCACCCTGACAACAGATAGCGGCACACTTGCCCTGAACAGCTGCTTTGCCGGCAACACACGCTATACTGTATTTTCTCAAATAACAAGCAGCCAACACTACCGTGAAGCGTCCCGTGTACAACATGCAGCCTACCTCTCTATCGATCGACAGCCTGCACGAAACTCTGAGCGATCGCAATAGAGGAATGCTATCATGCCCTAATGCCAGTGTTCATAATAAAAGTTGTCAATCAACAGTGGGGAGTGCACACTAACCGACAAATCCAACTACCAGCTTAACGGCCCGACACAAGCATCGACCGACCGACCGACCGACCGACCGACCGACCGACCGACCGACAAATAGAACGTGTGGAGGTGTTTTCACCTATCGCCCGACGAACATTCCTTGTCGGGACGTTGGGCCCTAAGGATCTTCCGACTGCAGAATCCCCGCCACTCTGCCCAACAAATTGTGTCGAGTGTAGCGCTGTGTTAACAACCTATTCGTCGTTTGCCACTGCTCGGGAGATTAAATGCTTTTCTGATAACGTGCGAGAGGGTGCGATGCGGATGAAACTAAGAGGATAGAGATAATGCAGAAATTTAAAGGGTCTACATTATTTGTGAGGAAACGTCGTGCGAGTAGTATAGCGACATAGACACAAGAAATGAAAGTTTTTTTTTATTTTTTTACCGGATCCATAATGGTTTTGTGTGGCACTAGAGAGGTAAAAGTCCGCCTACCTTCTTTGTTTCTGTTTTAGGTTATATTTCTGATATTTATTAGATATAAAATCTGAAAACCAAGCATTCTACGAACGTTTGTTCGTAAAACATACGGTACTTGTTTCATTATTATAAACGTTAAAAGAACTCCAGCTGTACCCAAACCTTCTGGTATGAAGAGCAAAGTGTGAAATTTTTTTACTAACAGCTACAAAATGCTTTATTTCTATATCTGTAGTTGTATTTATTAGGTGACGTGCACCATCATCTGGCGTAGGCTTTCTTGTCTGAGTTTGAAATGAGTGCCTTACACTTACAGGTCTTCTTTTATGCTCCATATATAAATAAATTAATAACATTTGCATGAACGTCTTTTGGTTTATTTATTTTGCGTTACCACCATGTATTTCCTCAGTCAAATCACGCTCCAGGAGTCAGGAATCATTTTAGTTAATACTTGTGGGGATACAACAGCACTGATTTTGAGGTCCTCTTAACTTCTGTCAGAGGCTAGAAATCGTAATGTAGCTAACAGCCGCTCCTCGTAGCTTGCAACCTGGCTGTATTCCTTTTTTTAAAGAATGTTTTGACGATGTTCAGCAGCTCCGAAATGCACGACTCATCCATTTTTAGCGAATTAAGAAAATCACCGGATCCCTGCGGCGTAAGTAACAGAACGTGGGTGAATTTCTTTTCTAGCTTTAGCAACTTCTTTGCTCACAGCTTTCTCTCGGCTATTTTGGCCTCATTACCTCTAAAACATCAAAGGCAAAACTCCAGTTTTGTTTCTGACTAAAACCAAGTGGGATATCGTAGAGCAAAAACTCAATGAACGAAAGATAAACACAACAGGGCAGCGCTGCAATCGCTGGGTGCATTTGATCGGCACGTGTGTGGACTGCCACGAAACTGGTCGGCCGATAAATTGGTACACGTTTATGGGCCTTGAGCTTCCACATCCAAAAGATCGCCTAGTTCTGAAAATAACAGCCATCAAACGCGTGGTTTCCTAAGACGTGATATCACTATGCTCCAGAATACGCACTCACGCACACACTGACCTACATGCGACCACAGAGTACTCATCCGAAACACAGACTCTCGTAATTTTGGTAATAAAACCATGAAACAACTTCGATTTCTCAAGACGTGATGACAGAGTGTTCCCGAGAAACGTACTCACGCACACATTAACCGACTTCGCACTAAGGCCAGCTTGTTCGTTCCTAAGGTATAGGCAATCTCTACAGAAAGAGGCCGACCTTGGCCAATGCACACGACTAAAGGCAGTTCCCAATCACCCCTCTGCCTTTAGGTACACGAGCGCACGTGGTCTCGTCGTACTAAATCCGCAAGTGCCCTCTCCTGCTCCCAACGACCCCAGGAAAACCAATCAGCCCGAAATACGTAGATCTATAAGACACGTACGAGATCAACGGTTAATCGCAGAGTACACTACTCCGCAGCGTGGCATGTGATACCGGCTGACAAGCGCTTCCACACCAGTCGGTGGGACAATAGGAACCGCTCAATTCACCTGCGTCCGTCTGTCGCTCCAGCAAAACCACCGCCAGGGCTCGCCGCAGCTGTAAACAGCGCCGCGCAAATGAGAAGGCGGGAGTCCAAGTCACCGCGCCATGATGAGCACGCGCCCGCGACGCTAATATGAGCTAATATTAGAGAAATTCAGCCTCATACGTAATGGTATTAACAGTCTTTTTCTGCGTATTATCCGTGAAAGTGAAGGGTTTGATGCAGGTACGTTATGTACACCACACGATTAGAGGTGGTTTATCGTACAGCACACGTTGCTGCCATACTTTTTCGGGGAAAATTTTCTGTTAGCAATTTCGAATTGGAAATAGTGATGCTGTTAGGATTATGTGCACGCGATTTTGCAAGACTGGAAATAACAGATCACTGACTGAATATTATTTCAATTTTATCATTCGTGAAAGATGCCTAGTGTTTAAATTACTGAAGTAGAACGTTAGTAGACTATACCTCCACATTTCATGTGGATGAAAATAATAAGTTTTAAGAAACATAAGTAGTGTACTTATTGCTGCTCGATAGGGGCCATAACCCGGCCATTCTGAGCTGGCCTTGGTGGCTGAGCGGTTCTAGGCGCATCAGTCTGGAACCGCGTGACTGCTACGGTCGCAGGTTCGACTCCTGCCCAGGGCATGGATGTGTGTGATGTCCTTAGGTTAGTTAGGTTTAAGTAGTTCTAAGTTCTAGGGGACTGATGACCTCAGATGTTAAGTCCCATAGTGCTCAGAGCCATTTGAACCATTTGAAGCCCATCGTGTTGTGGTTTCAGGAGGAAATGGGAATAGGGGGGGGGGGGGAGGGGGAGACGCCTCAATGGTACCCCTATAAAGATTGCATTGATTACAACGTAAACAGTGCGTCACAAAACTATTTAAAACTGCCTTCCTCAACGGCAGGACGTTGTTATTTGTATCTGGTTTAAAGACTGAAGAATGAAAAGTTTGATAAAAACAATTAATTATATAAATGTCTGCAAGTGGTACAGTTTTGAAAAGTCTGCCCCCGTAGCTGAGTGGTAGCCGGCACGGTATCTCAACGTGTTCTGTCAGAGGGTCAGCTGCCCTCTGAGAAAAAAAAAAGAGAAACTAAGTGAACGGATCCACAATGAACTTCAACGGGTTCAACGGGGGGCAGGGGACGTCCGCCCCGAAAAAATGCAACGAACAATCACGAACAAAACGAGATTAAAAAAAATGTGGTCAGCGCGACAGAATGTTAATCCTAAGGGCCCGGGTTCGATTCCTGACTGGGTCGGAGATTTTCTCCACTCAGGGACCGGGTGTTGAGTGGTCCCAATCATCATCATTTCATCCCCATCGACGCGCAAGTCACCGAAGTGGCGTCAAATCGAAAGACTTGCACCCGGTAAACGGTCAATACGGCGGGAGGCCCTAGTCACACATTTACATTTCAGTTTTGAAAACTCGTTTTCTAATATGTTTCAGTGGTTCCATGCATTTTAGCGCCCTTATAAACCATATCACTGAGCGTAAAGATATGTACTATTCTATGTTTAAGAAACGTTCCAAATTTTAGTTCTTACATCGCTATTTGCAAGCACTGCAATAGAAATTTTCGCTCCTTTCTCGTCCCCAGGATGCATTGCATGTATCCAAATTTTACATCTCACGCATCAGATCATTTCTTCTATTAGATGTTCCTTGCCCAGCTTTCAATACCCACCACTGAGGGCACGTACTGGCCGGAAGTACTTGACGCGGCACGCCATCGTGGTCTTAGCGCCCGTCTCTCCGCTAGACAGCACATCTCATCTATATCCTCATCCTAATGACATTTAAATTCTTTAGCCTAGACTATTCATATACTCGACTTCTTGAACCGTCTGGGTGTTGATACCTACGTTGCCTCTGATGGATTTTACGACGCCCTTGGACGCCTTGTCATGAGGTGCGTAGAACCACTTTTTGCCTGCCATGGCTTGTTCTGTGTTGAAATCATAGAGCAATTCTTTTCGTTCTGGAGTGTCGAACGGAAGTTTTCTTAGGTCCGACACGCCTGAAGTATCACCTCTTCACATTTAAGAATATCCTCTTCCGATGAGTTTTCAACTTCTTTGGAAAACACTTCACGACGACAAAATTCTTTCATGTCCCCGTTCGCGTTTTTGTTATTATTTTTCAGCGTGGGTCTTGATAGATGGCATAGGCACGTTGTGTATTCGGTGCAAGGTGGCTTGTGTTTAAACTGCAAGGTAAGTCTAGCAAGTGTTGCAGTACTATTAGAGTGCCCTCTTAAACAATAAATGGCGAAACTTAAGAATTATTGACAAAACGGTTGGTAAACAAACTGGCAGCGTTAATATAACAAGTCCTTGGCATATCTGACGTAGGGGACGGGCGGAAAGATGCTAACAATCGCCCGAGTGAATTGATTGTAATCGCACAGTGTCCAGGATCGTCGCATTCTTAATTGAAAACGGATAGTACTACAGAAGGAATACACCACAACTGTGGTCAGAGTTGAAGCTTGAAGCAACCGAATTACTTTAAAATAACTACACATTGTTCCGCTGTTGCGGCTCGATCTCACCGTAGGTGGAGGGTGAAGTGGCTGCAGAACCTGTAATCGGCAAGACCAACTGCCTTCGGTAGTTCTAAGCGCAGATCAGCCCAGGGTGAAGTGGCTGCAGAACCTGTAATCGGCAAGACCAACTGCCCTCGGTAGTTCTAAGCGCAGATCAGCCCGAATTCTTCCGAATTCATTCTAAGTCCCTCAAACGGTGCGGAAGGCGGTCGGTATCGACATCGGCTTTCAGCGTGGATGTCTGGTGCCGGAGGCTCCCGAATGTCGAGTGATTTCTGATCGAATGTCAATTAAAAGGAAACCTCGCACTGGCGAGCTTTGCGTCTCTTACTAAATTCATTTTGGCTGGATTCCGGATCTCATGAGCACCGACCGACAAAAATGCGTGTTAGAAAACTAGTCCCCTACCTCAAGTTACTTCATCAATAACGTGCGTCCTACCAAATTGCACAGAAAAAGGCACTTCATTCTGTCTACATCCGCGACCAATGAGGCGGTCTTCGTCGTCATCGTCGCGTTTCTCTGTCTCTAGCCTGTAGTTTATTTACATTAGTCACTGCTTATGTTTCTTGCGTTGTGTAAATATGCAGAGTCTATTCGTTCAGTGGCGTCTCACGTTTACGAAGGCACAAAAAGGCGGCACGCCAGTTTGTATTCCAGATGTTCATCCGTGGCGTCCGGTGCTTTCTGGAGGAAACGTTAACTTTCTACATTTGAGCACGAAACATGAACCTTCTCAATCCACTCCAATACTGTAAAATGTTCTCGCCAGGGGTTTGTGTTCGTGCAGAGCAAAGCTGGATGCCCGATGGCCAGTGGGGTATTGACCATTGCCTCTCTCCCGGCAGGCCTTCTGGAAAAATCGTTCAAATGGCTCTAAGCACCATAGGACTTAACATCTGAGGTCATCAGTCCCCTAGACTACTTAAACCTAACTAACCTAAGGGCACCACATACATCCATGCCCAAGGCAGGATTCGACATCGGCTTTCAGCGTGGATGTCTGGTGCCGGAGGCTCCCGAATGTCGAGTGATTTCTGATCGAATGTCAATTAAAAGGAAACCTCGCACTGGCGAGCTTTGCGTCTCTTACTAAATTCATTTTGGCTGGATTCCGGATCTCATGAGCACCGACCGACAAAAATGCGTGTTAGAAAACTAATCCCCTACCTCAAGTTACTTCATCAATAACGTGAGTCCTACCAAATTGCACAGAAAAAGACACTTCATTCTGTCTACATCCGCGACCAATGAGGCGGTCTTCGTCGTCATCGTCGCGTTTCTCTGTCTCTAGCCTGTAGTTTATTTACATTAGTCACTGCTTATGTTTCTTGCATTGTGTAAACGTGCAGAGTCGATTCGTTCAGTGGCGTCTCACGTTTACGAAGGCACAAAAAGGCGGCACGCCAGTTTGTATTCCAGATGTTCATCCGTGGAGTCCGGTGCTTTCTGGAGGAAACGTTAACTTTCTACATTTGAGCACGAAACATGAACCTTCTCAATCCACTCCAATACTGTAAAATGTTCTCGCCAGGGGTTTGTGTTCGTGCAGAGCAAAGCTGGATGCCCGATGGCCAGTGGGGTATTGACCATTGCCTCTCTCCCGGCAGGCCTTCTGGAAAAATCGTTCAAATGGCTCTAAGCACCATAGGACTTAACATCTGAGGTCATCAGTCCCCTAGACTACTTAAACCTAACTAACCTAAGGGCACCACATACATCCATGCCCAAGGCAGGATTCGAACCTGCGACCGTAGTAGCAGCGCCCGCATCTCGTGGTCGTGCGGTAGCGTTCTCGCTTCCCACGCCCGGGTTCCCGGGTTCGATTCCCGGCGGGGTCAGGGATTTTCTCTGCCTCGTGATGGCTGGGTGTTGTGTGATGTCCTTAGGTTAGTTAGGTTTAAGTAGTTCTAAGTTCTAGGGGACTGATGACCTAAGATGTTAAGTCCCACAGTGCTCAGAGCCATTTGAACCATTTTTGATTTCGTAGTAGCAGCGCGGTTCCGGAGTGAAGCGCCTAGAGCCGTTCGGCCACAGCGGCCGGCAGACCTTCTGGAAATTGGATCTAGTGGCGACGATAGACTCTACTGTCTCTGGCAAATCACATGCTTTTTTAATTGTTCAGAATGCTTTAAACGTTCTTTAACTTCTACAAGGCATGCAAATATAAATCAAGAGTAAAATAAGCGTAAGGCTGCAGCAGTCACCAAACACTAGCAGTCCTTTTCATCATATTACTCAGTGTTAATGAAATATTTGGATCAAAAGGATATTCTGATGTAAATTTGCATGCATTACAAGACTGTTTAAAGAAAAACGGTCTCACAACAGTGGGTACATTCATTTAATCCATGATCCTTATTAAGATATGGTCTTACAGCTAAGTTCAAATCATCTCGTCTCCACTTTCCATAACGACAATCCGTTGTCATATTGCAATACAAAATAATTATTTTGTTATTAATTTAGGATAAAGAACGCATCAAAAAGTTACCGCATTACTTTTAAATATTATGTTCAACTAATAACGTTGTATATGTGTTTTAAAGCTTATTATGAGTTTCTTATACTGTACCGGAAAAATATCGGAAACTTACAGCAGTACGTTACAGGAAATGTCGCTATTTTCTCTTTGTCAGTTTCCTACAAACGAACCACTACGAATACAAATTCGTGATTCTCTTAAAACTAAAGTTATTTCATGTACATTCAATTCACTCACAAATAAACATAACAGTAATTGTCTTCGCCAAGTGCACAAAAATTTATACGAAAACTGCAACGAAGTCATCGCTGTCTTCAGACGATCTGTTCTTCAACGCATAGAGGACAAAACTAAGAACATGGCTCTAAGCAGTACGTAGTTGAGACTGATCTCACTAGATGTCGGTTCGTGCAAGATGTTTTGTAGTAGTGGTACAAACTACGGTTTTGAACGATATGGGCAAGTGTTCTCTGCTTAGATGTAGAAAATGTTGCAGTACTCTGCATTAATCGTGTTCGTTGGGTTATTCTTTGCTGTGTCTCCGTTCTTTTGGTTACGTAGGTGTGTCGACATATTCTTGTGGAGGAAGAGACGGTCTGGTCTGGAAGGCTGGAGTAGCTGCGATATCGCCGGCAGAGGAGGCCAGCGCCTCTCCTCCTTGCCCCTCGGCCGCCGCCTGCTCCTCCGCCTCCACGGTCGTGACGCCGCTGCCGACGCCGACGCCCCCGCCTCCTCCGCGACCGCCGCCTGCGCGGATTATATTTCATTAGAGTGGCGCCTCCTGCAAATTGAAACTCCCCGGAGTGGAACGCGCCTGTCGCGCGTTGATACGGCCGCGCTCCGCCCCCGCCGCCGCCACCGCCCCACGACGCCTGCGCCCCCACCCCCACCCCGCCTCACCCCTCCCCTCTCCACGCTGCCGCCCCCCGGCGTCGCCATCTTCCGCCAGCCACGCCCCTGCTCCAGTCCGCGCCAGTCTAATTAAAGGAGACGGCGGAAAGGCGCGGTGCATATCTGCCGTGTTATTGGCAGTAAGCGCTTTCCTTTACACTACAACATTTGTTTCAATAAATGCTCACGTAAATTGTTTAATGTGGATTCAGGTTTCATTGTCAATATCTATAGTTGAAAAACTATCGTAGGCTACCGTAGAATATTCTAAGCAAGCGTAGACTACGATGGTTTTTGTAGTAGCCTCAGCCAGTTTAGATTGCAGACGCGTTACCTTTGTTAGGTGTGTTGCATATCTATAAGGCGTTGCCTCATTACGAAAGCGTTCTTTGCATATGCGATCAGTTTCTTACTAAATTGCCTTGGATACTGGAAGTAGTGAATCATTTAGAAATTGAGTGAAGATATATAAAGGGCCACGAAAAGTGTGGAACGTTTTTGTTCTACATAGCTATCCTCCTCTCTGTTAATTAAAAATAAAGGGTATTTATAGCAAAATTGAAACAGGAAATGTTTAATTCAGGTTTTATTTCAAAATTGTTGATTCGTAACGTGAAACAGAGGGATGTTGTAGGAAAAATAAAAAAATAAAAAACCAACACAGCTTATCATAAAGCACTGAAAGAAACGAATTTCCTCACAAAAGGTAAAATTATAAAAAGCCTCAAAACAGAAATATATGAACCATCGATAAAACGCTTCAGAACAGAAATATATCAACCATCGCTTCAATACTTCGTCCAGCTTACATCAAACATGTTTCTCTCATTCACACACAACTTTCGCACTTATCGCCAATAACAGGACACGCTTCGATCATGATGAATGTTCTGTTGAGTACGAAATAATAATAATTGTATACATTTTTTTAAATATTTGTGCACGTAAACAGTACTTGCATCAAAAGTAATTGCTTTGGTTCCATAACAGCTAGTTTTTATTACTTATAAAATGCAAAACGGTCACCCTAAGATTTGGCGATATTTTTTTTTAGCTAAGTTGCGATCGATCTAAGAACTCCAAAATCAAGGGCTGTACAGTCAGACTGTCGTCCTATCTGTCTCAGTTTTCTTTATTCTCGTTGCTCAAAAGGAAAGCACCTAAATAGTCAATAATCTGGAAACACCCAAGCGGCTATTCTGCCCGGCCAGGATGGTCTAGCTAAAAAACAGGATAAGAGCGAGTATGACTCACGGTTTCACGTTCTGTGTCAACTTAATTATGGGTATAGATAATAATAATTTCGTGTTGCTTGTTAGTCTGGTGCAAGTCTCTCTAATGGACGCCACTTCGGCGACAAGGGTATCCCAACCTAACCCAAATGAAATGGTTCAAATGGCTCTGAGCATTATGGGACTTAACATCTGAGGTCATCAGTCCCCTAGAACTTAGAACTACTTAAACCTAACCAACCTAAAGAATCACACACATCCATGCCCGAGACAGGATTCGAACCTGCGACGGTAGCGGTCGCGCGGTTCCAGATTGAAGCGCCTAGAACCGCTCGGCCACAGCGGCCGGCAACCTATCCCAGTTATTGTAAACGGGAGGGGGGGAGGGGACCTGCAGTTTAACGTATAATTCGAACTACGTGTTGCTTTGCCCTTTCAAAGAGATCTCAAGACATTTTCCTTGTGCGATTTAGGGAAATCACGGAAAACCTAAATCTGGATAGCTAGACGCTGGGTTGAAACGTCGTCCTGCCGAATGCGCCACAACGCTCACTCCGACATTCGATCCCGCGCCCTTTCGGTTTCCAAACAAACTCCTGGCGACTTATGAATACATATTATCGAACTGTATGAGAAAGACATACATTGGTTACAAACTAAGGCGTGCAACACTTTTAACATTTAAACGTCACTGCAGATATTCGGATTTAGGTTATGACGTGTTAGAAATGCCTGTCATCATTGGCGATGATGTGACGCAGGTGAGTAGCGAAATTCTGCATGGCCTGTTGAAGTATCGGAACATTGATGCTGTTGATGACCTCTTAAATGGCTGTTTTCAGCTCAGCAATCGTTTTCGGGTTAGTTCTGTGCACCCTGTCCGTAATATAGCCCTACGAAAAGGAGTAGCATGTGTTCAGATCCGGGAATATGGCGGGCAATCGAAACCGGGGGCCTCTGGATACCCCAGAACCAGAAAGCGGTCAGCAAAGTTCTCCTTCAGGAGGTGAAACACTCTTCTGCTACGACTCGGTCGACCTCCGTCTTGCACGAACCACATCTTATCCAAGTCAGAGTCACTTTAGATAATGAGGGTGAAATCATCTTGCAAAATCTTCACATATCGCCCGGCAATCACTGTGCTATCAACGAATATCGCACCAATTATTCCGTGACGACACTGCAAACCGCACAGACATCTCGAACGCGAAACGCGTATTCTCAGTACCCCAAAAGCGCCAGTTTTGGTTATTGATGAACCCGGGCAAATGACAACGGGCTTCGTCGCTATACCAAACCATACTAATTCCCATCATGCCCCGCGGCCAACCGTGCACTTTGAACATCCTAAGGCAAACCGTTCAGAAGTTAGGTTATGACCACTTTAATTCTTATAGTTCAATAATTGTCATCCTGTATATATTACTATTATTATTATTATTTGCATTGTGACCCTGGAGGATCACGCAAAACATTCTGCCTCATTAGAGCGTTCTTTCTGATTTTCCATGATTCTCTCATTTTTTCTACATAGAGTCTTTTTCTATCTTCAGTCCACTTTGCCCCTGGTTTCTTTGAGACTCCATTCTCTGCTCTCACATTCCACTTTTGTATCTTGTCCCTGTATACATTTCCGTCTTCAATTTCTATTGGATCGATTTTTGCTGCTTCTAGGTCCAGTTTGAATTGTGTGATCCATGGTAGTGTTGATTTGACCCCTTGTATGATTTTGGGATTCTCTTGATGAGTCTGTTTGGTCATAGCCTGATGATGTGCCCATAAAACTTCAGCCTTTTTTCGTGACATCTACTGCTGTGTGACATCATGTCTATAGTTTTCCTAGAGCGTAATCTGTATCCCTTTTCTGTCAGCTTTGGGCCGAGAATTCTCCTCATGATTTTCCTTTCTTTCTTCAGTAAGCTTACCATTCACTTTTCGTATGGAGTGTTTGCGTCTCACTTGCATACCGTATTCCAGACTTGATTACTGTGATGTAGTGTCTCAGTTTTGTGTGAATGGACATGCATATTTTTATTATATACGTACGATACTGTGTCTTACCGAACGCTCTCTTCATATTTTGTAGTTGAGTCTTCTGTGCGAACTTTTCTCCTCTTGTAGGTTCAAGGATGTCACTAAAAACTTGAAGTGTGCAAATCTGTTTGTTTTGCCGTATTTTGTGTCTCATTTTGTAACGTGTAATTCTGAGCAGAAAAAATCAGATTTCTTGAAAGAGATTTTCAGTCCAACTGTTTCCGTACATTCTTTTAGCACCTCTATTTGTTTGGTTGCTGTTGCTTCGCTTTCTGGTTGTATGGCCAGGTTGTCTGCGAAAGCTAGTTTTGATATTTCTGTTTTGTTCCGGCGTCTCCCTAGTCGTGTTGGTTTCCAGTCTCCTTGAGTGTTCAGAACTTTTTCCCATTCCCTTATTTCTTTGTCCAAGAGAAAAAGAATAACAGTGGGGATAATCCGTCGCCTTGGCACACTCCAGTTTTGGTAACGAACGGATCAGAGATTTCACCCATGAATTTAACTTTCTTTATTGTGTCAGCTAATGTCTATCTAATTAATCTTAGTGTTTTTGGCTCCAGTCCCTGTTATTCTAAGACGTTGAACAAGGATTGTTGGACAACAGAATCAAACGCTTTCTTGAATTCTATGAAGGTGCAAATGATTGGCGCGTTCCTGATGGCCTTGTATTTTAAAATTGTTTTTAGGGGAGGATTTTCTCTGTGCATGAACGAGCGGGGCAAAAGCCTGCTCCGTATTCATCAATTTTGTATTCTAACTGTTCTTGTGTTCTCTGGAGTAAGCATGCTGAGAAAATTTTGTAGCTGACTTGTAGCAGAGCGATTCCTCTGTAGTTGTTCACATTCGTACTATCTCCTATCTTGTGCAGTGGATGGATAAGTGCACATTTGCAGTTCCAGGACGTTTTCCTGGTTGACAGGTGGTGGAGATTATTTCCTTAAGCTCCTGTAGGGACTTTGGTTCAAGGTTTAAATGGCTCTGAGCACTATGGGACTTACCTTCTGAGGTCATCAGTCCCCTAGAGCTTAGAACTGCTTAAACCTAACTAACCTAAGGACATCACACACATCCATGCCCGAGGCAGGATTCGAACCTGCGACCGTAGCAGTCACGCGGTTCCAAACTGAAGTGCCTAATACCGCAAGGCCACACCGGACGGCTTGGTTCAAGGTTCTTTAGTCATTGTGCAATGATGCCGTCTTCACCAGATATTCTGTTGTTTAGTTGCTATATAGCCAAGTCCGACATGTATACAGGATACAGACTTCTAGGTACTGTAGAGGGGACATGTTGGTAACGCGACCACTTTTACAAGCAGTTTATTAGGCGTCACCCAGTACATCTTTTCACGATGCCACTCATTAGAAACAAACAGGCAGCTTAATCAGCTTTCACAAACACTCTTATTTACAGTTCGTTCTCTCCCAGCACGGGTGTGCGGTGTCTCCTTGTGCACCACAGTCACGCTGACGGTGGAAGCACCCCTTTGTCGAAGCAGTTGCGTAATTGCAGCGAAAAGCGTACGCGAAAGAGTAGGATGTCGTCGATAACCGTCTTGTAAAGGCAGCGAGCAGCTCTTCGGTTACTGGAATGCAGAAGACCCGTGTCGGTGTACGCTGCAAACATGCACTCAACCGTGTTACTCTAACACTCACAGACAAGTGAATGAGGCTCGAACCAGGTCAGATTGGGAGGATACACGTCAAATGACATCAGCCCATCCGACGTAGGAGCCCTCCACTACGACAATCCTGTTGCAAACCTACCTAGCAAACATGTTTTCAAATGGCTGTAGCATGGAAACGGTATGTTTCCAGACGTGGGTTCCAATTGTTTATTCAGTCTCCTTTACAAGTCCTGGAACATTATAGCGGGAATTTTGAAGCATCCTGTACAGATAGTTCATTTATACTATAGGTTTTTATGAGTGAGTTTGCGAATATCATAATATGTTATATATATGGGCGTATCTTTTGACTGCATTGAATTAGAAAATTAAATTATTTACAACGCCAAGGAGCCGTAGACACCAGTATATAACATACACTACTGGCCATTAAAATTCCTACACCACGAAGATGACGTGCTACAGACGCGAAATTTAACCGACAGGAAGAAGATGCTGTGATATGCAAATGATTAGCTTTTCAGAGCATTCACAAAAGGTTCGCGCCGGTGGCAACACCTACAACGTGCTGACATGAAGAAAGTTTCCAGGCGATTTCTCATACTCAAACAGCAGTTGACCGGCGTTGCCTGGTGAAACGTTGTTGAGATGCCTCATGTAAGGATGAGAAATGCGTACCATCACGTTTCCGACTTCGTGAAAGGTCGGATTGTAGCCTACCGTGATTGCGGTTTATCGTATCGCGACATTGCAGCTCGCGTTGGTCGAGATCCAATGACTGTTAGCAGAATATGGAATCGGTGGGTTCAGGAGGGTAATACGGTACGCCGTGCTGGATCCCAACGGCCCCGTATCACTAGCAGTCGACATGACAAGCATCTTATCCACATAGCTGTAATGGATCGTGCAGCCACGTCTCGATCCCTTAGTCAATAGATGGGGGCGTTTGCAAGACAACAATCATCTGCACGAACAGTTCGACGACTTTTGCAGCGGCTTGGACTATCAGCTTGGAGACCATGGCTGCGGTGACCCTAGACGCTGCATCACACACAGGAGTACCTGCGATGGTGTACTCAACGACGAACCTGGGTGCACGAATATCAAAATATTTTTTCTGATGAATCCACGTTCTGTTTACAGCATCGTGATGGTCGCATCCGTGTTTGGCGACATGGCAGTGAACGCACATTGGAGTCGTGTATTCGTCATCGCCATACTGGCGTATAACCCGGCGTGGTGAAAGGGGTGCCATTGGTTACACGTCTCGGTCACCTCTTGTTCGCATCTTTGGACAGTGGACGTTACATTTCAGATGTGTTCCGACCCGTGCCTCTACACTTTATTCGATCCCTGCAAAACCTTACATTTCAGCAGGATAATGCACGACTGCATGTTGCAGGTCCTGCATGGGCCTTTCTGGATACAGAAAATGTTCGGGTGCTGCCCTGGCCAGCACATTCTCCAGATCTGTCACTAACTGAAAACGTCTGGCTCGTCACAATACGCCAGTCACTACTCTTGATGAAATGTAGTATCGTGTTGAAGCTGCATGGGCAGCTGTACCTTTACACGCCATCCAAGCTCTGTTTGACTCAATGCCCAGGCGTATCAAGGCCGTTATTACGACCAGGGGTGGTTGTTCTGGGTACTGATTTCTTAGGATCTATGCACCCAATTTGCGTGAAAATGTAATCTCATATCAGTTCTTGTATAATATATTTGTCCAATGAATACCCGTTTATCATATGCATTTCTTCTTGGTGTAGCAATTTTAATGGCCAGTAGTGTAAATATGAACTTGAAATCTCTACCAGTTCCTGAGAAAAAGGAGTCTGAGCAGACGGACAGGCATACATACGATGGACCAACGGGAAAAAATTGTCTGATATAAGTACAAATTATCAGTTTTCCCATTTGTTCCTAAACTTGTTTTGCAAAACTTTCTTCTTGCCATGTTACATGATTCTATGTCAATGTAGAGCATCTATTGGGTTCTGGTGAGTGAGGTTGTGAGTATCGAAGTATGTGACGTTAATGGCCGTATGCACTGACTTAGAAGGTTAAATGTTATACACCACCAAGGAGCCTTATACATTAGTATGTGAGATAAATTTCAGCTTGATGCCGCTACCCTTTCCTCAGAAAAAGAACTCTGCACACTCGGAGAGAGAGACAGACCGACAAACAGACTGACAACAAATTGATGCTATAAGCGCTCTGCTTTTACTGATTAAGGATCAGGGGCTTAAAAAGGACTATATAATTTAAGAAAACCGGTTTTAACTTCGAGAAATCCACTAAAAGAAAAAAGAACTTATATACAGTACAAATCACTGGTTCAGAATTTTTAAAAATTTTTAAATAATGTAATAATTAAAAAACATTATTACTACCGAGTAAAAGTGAAGTAAAGTAAAATCATTAAGAAATTTAGGCACAGTTTTAGCAGAAATAATTATCGTTTTCAGCAACAGCCGCGCAGTGTTCGTGGACCCACACTGCATGTCCTGGACATCTGATCACAACGTCAGTGTTGGAAACATTTTCCGGACACCAGCAATCCACCCCTTTCCAGTAATTATTAAAATTATTTATAAGATTACTCCTCATGGACAGTTCAAACGCTGCGCATCGTAATTTATTAATAGTCATGGGGAAAAATCTTGTCTTCAACAACAGGAAATTTCCTTTTGTTATTTTGAAGTAAAATTACTGAACCTCTCCGAATAGCTTCTTGCTGCCAGTATTCAACTTTCGTTCACAAGAAAACCGAAGAAAAATATTTTAATTCAGGACGGGTATAGTGTCTACTGGCTGGCTATTGTGCCCACACAAACGCCATTTCATATAATCAGTTTTTAGTTAGCGATGGCCTCCAATGAAGCAATCTTCGAGTTGGGAATTTGTTGCTAAGTAAGAACTTGTTACATTAATTTGTAACAGCTACAAGAAATCAGAACTTGCCTTACGTCAAAGGGGCTAAGAACCAAATTATAAAACGTGACTGTGAGACAACGCGAACTCTAGGCTGCTTCAAATGACTCAGCGATATGACGGTGTTTCTACTGCAGCACTGTACGGATTCATAAATTCCAATAGCCGATGGCTGCTTCGGAGGATTCTAGGTGTCACCAAAGCCATGAGTTACTACTGCAGTGCGCTAGTTCTCCAGAGCGCCTTGACTCAAATAAACTTTGTTCGTGAAACATTGTAATCAGTACCGCAACGCCCCTGGAGAGTGAAAGGGTGGACGTCTGTGTGTTGAAAGCTTCTCGGTCCGCACTGTTATTTTTCACAACAAATTATTTTTATATACACATACAAATACAAAGGGGCAGAGGCATACTTATAACACAGTCTGAAGCAAACTGCAAGAGGTCTAAAACATAGTGAAAAGTCCTAGGCGAATCTAGTGCACGAAAACTGATGCTGAAGGAGTTATATCAAGAAATGACACCTCAAAAATAGTAGACACGTTTTGCTGCTTGCGCCGCAGGATATCTGACGATGACGGATGTAGGGAAGATGCGAAATGCAGACTGACGGTAGCAAGAAAACCGTTTCTAGAGAAGAAGAATATTTCAACGACTAACATATACTTAAATGTTAGGAAGTCTCTTATAAAAGTATTTTTATGGAGAGCAGCTTTATAATTATGGAAGTGAAACGTTGACAATAAACAATTCACACAAGAAGAGACTCGAATCTTTTGAGATACCGAATCGAACTGGGATGAAAAGAAACTGGTGGCATAACCTGACTAAAAGAAAAGTCGGTTGATGGGACACATACTGGGGCATTTAAATTTGTACACATACTCCACAAGCCATTACATGGTGCGTGGCAGATGGTACCCTGTAAAACTATTAGTCATTTCGTTTTATGTGTCACTCGTAAATAGAGAGATGGGAAAACGACTGTCTATACGCCTCCGTGCGAGCCCTTGTCTCTCATCTCATCAAGGAATAGTGCATTAGGTAATGGAGGTTAGAGTGAGGTAAATTGTGGAAGGAAACCAACGTTTGACCACAGTATGCAGGGTCAAATGGATGTAGACTGTAAAGGCCATGAGTAGATGAAAAAGGCGTACTGAGGATGGTCTAGCACCAAACCAGCCTTCTATCTGAACACAAAAAAGGAGCAGCCGTAGAATATAAACCTAAGCCAATCAAAATTATGAATTAAAAGGAAAACAAAATATGTCTAGGGACTATAATTTTACAGTGCTGCAGTCTTCCGCAGCTTTTATTAGTTTCGAACTCTAACACTGTCCTTTGGGTTTGTAAATACTTTAATATGAGAAGTTGCGAGTCAGTGGAACAGTAAAATGAACAATAAATAACGATGTAAATAAATACAGATAATCAACTCAGATAGACAAAACAAACAAATGAGGTGGCAATCTAGTTTTGCTTATTTGTGTTTATTTATGTATCAATAATTGCTTTAATCTTCTTCCTGAATACTTACCTTCATTTTTTTATTTTATGAAAGAAGAATTCAAATCATTTTAACAGGAATTAGGATCTGCAACTTAATAATAATGATTAACAGGTAGTTAAAGGGGTTTACACTAGTCAGAACATTTAATTTAATTGCCTTCTCATTTTATTCAATCTTTTTCTCTGGTCTTACAATTTCTGTGATCTTCTATTTTAGTTGCGTTCACTCTTGAGTTGATGATGACTGATATCGAACGTATCTGTTCATTTTCGCGATTCTCAGGCGTTCTCAAGTGATTAATTTAGTAATTTCATGTGTATAAGGTTTATAACTTTCGAACTGTTCTCAACATGTCACATCATAAAGACTGAGGTAAAAGTTTGAAAATGAACAAATACGTTCAAACTAAACACTATTAACTCAAACATGAACGAAATTAAGACAGAAAGTTAAAGAAATGGAATGATTGGATCAAAGTGCTTGTCCTTCTGCCAACACGATGGAATTCCAATCATTCTTTATTGAGATAGGGTGTCAAACCTCCTTGACTTTAAAGACCCAAGAAAAAAAACCACAGTAGATACGACAGTGAAATATGCACCACATTGTAGAGCGTCTCAAAGAATTTATTAATCATCGGTGTACCTCTGCATGTGAACCATTTGTAGCACGAAGAATATCGAGTCTATATTCAATTTCTTGCCCAGTTCTTCGTAACATTTCCTCTGTTATTGTTGCAATCGCATTAGTGATACGATGTCGCAATGCACGAATATCGTCCACTTTGGTCGCATACACGCGGTCCTTCACGAATATGAAGGAATTAAGCGACGTAATGTCGGGTGAACGTGTGGCCAGACAATGAGTCCTCCGCGTCCGATTCAACGACTGGGAAATTTCCCATCCAGGAACTTGCAAACAGCCGTTGACCAATGCGGCGGAGCTCCATCTTGTTGAAAAATGATGTTGGGTTGCGAGCTTTTTATCTGAGGGTACACAAACTGTTCCAACATGTCCAGATACACTGTCTCATTCACTGTTTGTTCCGCAAAGAAGAACGGTCCAACAATCCTGTCGTGCATTACCCCACACCAGACGTTTACTTCAGGGCTATCACGAACATGTCAATGACAACGTGTGGATTTTGAGAACCCCAAATCCGAACATTATGCCTATTGACCCTTCCTGATAGATGAAAGGTTGCCTCATCTGAGAATAAACATCTTTCCATGAAGCTGGCATCCATATCAATACACTGCAGCTTATCTACAGCAAATTGTTGTTGGTGTGGTTTGTCGTTCTGCGTCAAATGTTACAGAACTTGCACTTTGTAAGCATACATACGAAGGTGCTGGTGAACTAAATGATGCAATGTTGATCGGGGTACATCAAATTGTCTAGATGCTTGAAGAATTGACTTACGTGGGCTTCTGAGAAACGTTTGTCTCATGTCCTCCACTGTTTCTTCTGAAACTCCATAATGTGCACCGCGAGAATGTTTCAGGACACTTCCTGTTGCCAGAAACTTCCTATACCATTCCTTAATTGTTTTGACATCAGTTGGATCACATTCATACGCACGACGGTAATTTCTTTGCACAGTAATCGGCGATTTTGTTTCTGTGAACCACATTACTGCTTGCCCGCGCTGCTGGGAAGTCGCCATTTTCATTTCATGCGATCATGCTGCACTCTGGCGACGATACTTGGCACTTCTGACGCGGGAATATAAATTCTTTGAGGTGCTCTACAATGTGGTGCATTTTTCATTGTCGTATGTACTGTGGTTTTTCTCTCCTGGGTCCTTGAAATCAGGGAGGTTTGAGTGGGACACCCTGTACATTGATGAGCCAAAAGATTATGACCACCTGGTTAAAGCGTGTTGGTCAGCCTTTTGAACATAATACAGCAGCTATTCCGCATAGCGTGGATTCGAGGGGTCCTTCATAGGTTTCTGGAGGTATGTGTTACCAAATGTTTACGCTTAGGTCACTCATTTCTGTAAATTACGGGCCAGTGGCTTGCAGGTGCGAGTGTGGAGTCCTGTTGCGTCCCAGATGTGTTTCATCTTGCTCCAATCAGGCGAATACAGTGGCAAAGACAACGACCTTAGTTTACTAATATGCTCCTCATACCAATGTGAAGCGATAACAACCTCATGACATGGACAGTTGTCAAGCTGTAAAATGTCATCGCCATCAGAGAAGACATGAAGATTGAGAGATGCAGTTAGCCCAAAATAATATTCACATATTCCACACCTGGCATGGTGCCTTCTATTACTACCATAGACCCTGTCAAGATCCAACGAATGTTCCCCTTAGCATAATTTCAAAATACTGTATACGAGGTTCTCTTCTGCCTGTATGTTTTTAACCCTAAAGATTTTGGACAAATAGACAAACACCACCATATTTATTGTCTGCCTAGACCACATACATAAACACCACTGATCATTACTGGTTTTGGTTTCAGTGGACAGTCTCCAGTCTATTAATATAGATTACACTGGCAATGCATCATTCGCATGAACATTAATTATTCTTGTCAAACTTTGGTATTCTTTTGTTTCTTCTCAGACCTACTATCTGTTTTTACAAACAAATAAGTGCTCGTAAAATGTTTGGAATGTAATTCCATACGTTTATTACCTCGAAAAGGCACAATCGCAATAAAAATGAAAGGAAGGTTAGAGATTAACCTCTTTCAGCTGTTAGAGTATGCTACTGTTATGCCGCTAGAGGGAGTGGTAGGATTGGGTTGAGCCATGAGTGGTTCTCGCTCCTCGCTAAAATAATTTTAATTTTGTTTAAACAGTTCCTGAATATTTATTATCTCATAAAAAATATCGCGGTTTAGACATTTGAAAGACAAAGCTGTTACAGTATGGGCGAACATATCAGCTTTGTATCCAGTGATGGGATGGCGAGGCGCGGCGACCCGAGCGCACCGAGAATTTCTCGAGCCTCTAGTTCTCAAGCAACTCTCGAGGAGCTCACGAGAAATGGCTCGGCGGCGTGTGCCGCTGCGCGCCTGTTGGCTGCGACAACATACGCCGCGCCGCTGTTGTTTTATGAATTGAATGGCGCCGCTAGACAAACACGCTCGCTGCTCGCTGTGCTCGTAACTAGTATGTCTCAGGTTTCATTCGAGTAAAGTTGTTATTGAAATCAATATGGACACTCGAAAACGAACGTCATGGTGCTGGCAATACTTTACGGAGGATGGAGATAACGTTACTTGCAACATTTGTTGTAAAAATCTCCGTAATGTATCAAAAAATACATCGGGCATAATTAGACGTCTTAAACTGCACAATTTATCGAGGAATAAAACAGCGACGTCCGTGGATACAGAGGCTCATTCTTCGAATAGTGCGAGGCAGACAAAATATCCAGGTACGTATGGTACAAAAAGTGAATTCCGTGCAAAAGTTCGGATAGTGTCCGAAGCGGTCCGCCACGCTTTAAAAAAATTGATTTTTTAATCGTACTCCGATAATCTACAACATACCCCAAAATCAAACCTATACTATCCTAGCTTTTGCACGATACGATATGTAATTTTATAGGACTAGTTGTCGGGCATGACGTATCCTCTCGCAGGAGCACTGATCTAAATCTTACGTTTCTCTTCATAGAGGGAAGTAAACGGCAGCAACAGCTAGATGAAGCACTAGTGACCATGATAACAGACGATTTTCAACCGCTTTCAATCGCCGAGGGCACTGGTTTTCGACGTTTTGTTTCACTGTTGGGCCCACATTACTTGATACCAAATCGAAAAAAGTTGCGCCTCATGATTGAGGACGATTACCATAAACAGAAAGAGGCTGTAAACTTGGCCGTGGAAGACTCTACTTGTGCTTCTTTAACGACCGATGTTTGGACCTCACTCAATAGTGAGGCATATATTGCTGTAACTGGTCATTTCATTAACACTAATTGGTGCCTGAAAGCTTCAGCTCTCGAGACATTCCGTTTCCCGGAAAAGCATACAGTGCTAAATATTAGTGAGGCGTTAGATAACGTGATTTCAAAATGGAACATTGAAAACAAAGTTGTAAGCATCACAACTGACAACGCCAGTAACATGACGGCGGCCGTACAACTTATTCACAGTGGCAACATCGATATGCAACATGTGCCTTGTTTAGCACACACTATCAATTTAGTTGTGAAAAGTTCTTTGAACAGCAACAGTGAGCTCTGCATAATGGGGGAAAAGGCCAGAAAAATTGTTAGCTATTTTAAAACAAGTTGCAATGCTAATGAAAAACTCCATGAGATCCAGGATCTAATGAAAAAACCTGTTCATATACTGATTCAGGAAACCGAAACCCGATGGAACAGTACGTTTTATATGCTACAACGTCTAGTGGAGCAAAAGGAATGCATTGCAGCCTGTTTATCAACTTTGTATTCAGGTGTAGAGAACCTCACAGCTGACGAGTGGCGAATTTTGAGCGAATGTTTATGTGTACTAGAGCCATTTGAAGTGGTAACAAGTGAAATCTCAACTGAAGACTACACCTCTCTTTCGAAAGCTATTCCAATAATCAGACGGCTAATCATAACCGTATGCAATGGGAAGTGGGCGACCACGACAGCGCAAGAGCTACAGCAGCGTCTGCACAACTCACTAATAGCCCGGCTAGGCTTAATAGAAACAAGCAAAGTACATGCCGTTGCAACTGTTCTCTACCCAAGATTCAAAACGTTACCATTTACGAATGCCATTCATTCAAAACATGCCGTTGCAAGCCTAATTACAGAGTGCACTAACGTGGTAGAGACCGTACGATCTGCTCATTCGGCTGCTAGCGACACTATCCACGAGTACCATGTCGTACAAAACGCCAGTAGTTCCTTATGGGCTTCTTTCGATGAAGAGGTTTCCAATAACAATCTAGTGAAAAGCGGTTGTGATAGCATAGACCTGGAGGTACAACGATATTTGGAAGAACCTTACCTACAACGCACGGGTAATCCTTTACACTACTGCAAATAAATGAACACAGGTACCCAGGTCTATCTGTCGTGGCAAAAAAATATCTTGCAATACCTGCAACTTCTGTTCCCAGTGAAAGAATATTTTCGAAAACAGGACTACTTATAAACAAACAAAGAAGCAGACTAAAAGGCCAATTGGTTAATAAAATCATGTTTCTAAACAAAAATCGACGGCAGTGTAGAAATGCGATGTAAAAATGCCTTCTGCTGAACAACTTTTGTTTCCTTTGTTTCTTCTGTAAGCAAACTCATGTAAGCAGTTTCTGTATATAAAAGGCTATAGTACTTCTCTTTTACGTTTAAGCATACATGCGTACATGCAGAATGTATAAGGTAATTTATTTTGTAAGAATAAAGCTTCTGATTTATGCAAATTCTGTGCTTTGTTTTAAACAACAATTCTATGATTTTTGTCTTATGAGACATATACTAATACTTCAGTAAACATTAATAACGGTAGTATAGTTGATATCAATCATAGAATTTCCAGGTTTTCCGAGCACGTACGTACGACGAGTACGACCGCTGCGGCTCTGTGCTTCGTGTACTGAAGGTTTTCGCAATTTCTCAGACAGCGCAGCACTGTCGATTTCTCGAGCGTACCAGAGAAATTCTCGATAAATTGCCTTCGCGTCGCGCGTTTCTCGAGCGCGATCATTGCCCATCCCTATTTGTAGCTACTCAACAAGAAGAATTTACTCAACCCAAAATGCTCACGTAACAGTATGAAATACAACTATCGTGAAAACACATGAAGTATCAATGCTGTTTAGTAATAAAAAATTGATTTAAGATGTATACATATTAAAAGTTACACTCAAAACCATCACGCAAGGAGAAAATTCTGCTTTAAATCTTTAATTTTTATAATAAAAATACGATCCAGATAAATATCACCGGCAACGTGACAGTTAAATAAGGAGGGGTTTGATTACGTAGAACATAGCGAAAAAACAAATGACGCCAAATCCAGTGGCCAAGAGATTACGCATCTGAAAAACTTAGGGAATCGATAACTGACATATATGAAGCCCACTTAGAAGGCAAGTACTGGTTTCATAATGTGTGCTTAAGAGGCTGAATTCACTCAGTACACACAGCAGCGCACACCACTTAATAACATCTGCAGACCTTCAACGCAGGGGAACAGCACTGTCTAGTAACGCACTCACACAGGCAATTGCGCTGTCTCCAGGTCCTGCTTCGGTAACAGCCAGCCGGAAAGTCCCGAAGCGCCTCGCAGGGTGACCGTTCGGTTTAAGGCACCATGTCACGGATTGCGCGGCCGGAGGTTTGAGTCCTCCCTCGGGCAAGGGTGTGTGTGTTGTTCTTCGTGTAAGTTAAAGTAGTGTGTAAGTGTAGCGGCCGATTACCTTAGCAGTTAGGTCCCTTAGGAATTCACACACATCTGAACATTTAGTCCCGACGCAAACTGCGCCCAGTCTCGCCGTATCGCAAGTCTCCCGCCAACACCTTCTTCCTTGTTACTGCCGTCCACCAAGGTAGCCACGAAGCTCAGCTAAATCCTGCGGCCTCTTCCACTACTGAAATTTGGCCCTGGTAGATACTAGCTCGCCGCCCAAGACCAGACTCCTCGTACTACAGCACCGCCACCGAGCTGCTCAGCCAAGTATGCCGTGCCATGGCGTAGGGTTTAAGGTGTGATGGCTGCGTGACATATTATGTCGGGTCAACTGCCTCGATTCCTAATAGGTGGGACGTGAAATCACGTAAAAGGTATGCACCCATTATTACGTAATTTGAAGGTTATATCAGTGCTATTATTGACGCTATAAAACTACATGGAACTCACAGGTTATGTAGTGACTACTTGCTTTTGTTCAAATGGCTCTGAGCACTATGGGACTTAACATCTATGGTCATCAGTCGCCTAGAACGTAGAACTTCTTAAACCTAACTAACCTAAGGACATCACACAACACCCAGCCATTACGAGGCAGAGAAAATCCCTGACCCCGCCGGGAATCGAACCCCTGAACCCGGGCGTTGGAAGCGAGAACGCTACCGCACGACCACAAGATGCGGGCTCTTTCTTTTGTCTTATCCATAAGACAACGCATTGTCTTATGGCTAAGACAGATTACCCCATACCTATGTATGAAGTGCTCACCCAAACCTTAATTAAAATGATGATGTGTACTCGTATGTATCAAAACGCATAATTAAACAACTTAGTCACTAAGCAATCTATGACTTCCATGTAATTTTATAGTGTCCATTATAGCACTGATAAAACCTTAAAAGTCTTAATTCATATATCCTCTGTTGTCTGAATGTTGCCATGCAGATCGTATGCCCGCATCTGTAACACACCAGAAGCGACTATTTATACGGGCGATGACCCTAAAATAGCTCTGTGCTCGTCTGAAAACAAACGATAGCAGATGGAATAGCGTCATACGTTCTTACTATCACTGGAAAAACTCAATTCTTGTTGCCGGAGAATCACGGAAACCTTTTTTGGGCCTGGGAAGCCGTACTATTCGCCTAATTTTTGGTCTAGGATACCCTTTTAGTGCTTATGTTTGCCTTTATTTTCATATATGCGTCCAGACATTGTTCCGGAGAATTTCGAGAGCACCCATCCCGCAGACACGGCGTGTGACACACGGGAACTAGTTTATTCACTACATTGCACATGAATTGATTTTTCCCATGTCGCTTTTATTTAGAGGAGGGTGGAAGAAAAGACAAGTGTCGACGAGAGTGAGGTTTAGTAGGAGGCGGTAAAGAGGTTGGCAAGGCAGTCGTTTCGTGGCGCTAAAAGCCATATCTTTAGGTGACATATGATTAAAACACTGGAGCGGAAAAGCTCGGAATCTTTTTTCCCAACATTCGTTGTTCCTTAAAAAAAAAAAAGAAAAACACCGCTAAAAGATGGTATGTCATGGATTAAAACCTGCCAGATTCTATTGTAATGGATGGGTCCAAAACAAATCGTACCATAGTGATCGCTTCTCCTACAAATATGGAATCGTGTACAGGACAGGACCATATCCATCGGAGAACCGATCACTATTAAATACCCAAGACGAATTCTCATTGCTGTGGTTGACCCACCTACAAGTTTGTCTAAGAAAAAATAGTTCATCGCGAGACTCACAGGACGTATGGGCATGTGTGATGAGTGACAAAACAGGACCGCAGCTCGTGGTCGTGCGGTACCATTCTCGCTTCCCGCGCCCTGGTTCCCGGGTTCGATTCCCGGCGGGATCAGGGATTTTCTCTGCCTCATAATGACTGGGTGTTGTGTACTGTCCTTAGGTTAGTTAGGTTTAAGTAGTTCCAAGTTCTAGGGAACTGATGACCATAGATGTTAAGTCCCATAGTGCTCAGAGCCATTTGAACCATTTTATTTGAAGACCCAGATAACAGTTATAAAGAAAAACGTATAAATGTTTGTTTTAAAACCGTAATAATAAGATAAAAAGGCATCTCGAACAGAATGACCTATTCCATCCCAAGTAGGATGAATTCCAAATATATTCGTCATGCGAGACCCAACTGGCGCTTTTCTCACATGGCATCCTGAGAAATATGGCTGGCCGCGGTGGTCTAGCGGTTAAGGCGCTCAGTCCGGAACCGCGCGTCTGCTACGGTCGCAGGCTCGAATCCTGCCTCGGGCATGGGTGTGTGTGATGTCCTTAGGTTACTTAGGCTTCAGTAGTTCTAAGTTCTAGGGGACTGATGACCACAGATGTTAAGTCCCATAGTGCTCAGCCATTTGAACCATTTGAACCAAAACCATGGAACAAGGTAACCAGGTAGATGCAGTATTTGTTGACTTCCGAAAAGTACTTGATTCGGTATCACACCAACGGTTTTTGTCTGAAGTACAATTATATGGACGACAAACAAAAATTGTGAATGGGCCCAGGATAAGCAGGACGGAGCATGTTATGCTGGATGGGCAATGATCGTCAACAGTAAAATTAACTTTAGGCATATCCCAGCGACGTATTGTATGTTGTGATCGTTGCTGCTTATGTTCTATATTTATAACCTGGGAGATAATATTTACCTCAGACTCTTTGCAGGTGAAGCATTTCTCTACAGTACCTGACAAAAAAAAAAAAAAAAAAAAAAAAAAAAAAAAAAAAAAAAAAAAAAAAACGCCCAGAAGACATGATCGGATGTCAGTGTAACCTCATACTCGTATACTCCATCAGCAGGAGGTATGTAAGCGACTAGTTGCAGTCCTTCGTGCTAAATAGATCGGCGGCCACACTACATTGATATGTTCGGTTTTAGTATTGTTTCCAGACCAGGTATGATAAATGGTGGGAGTGAACAGCGTCAGTATTGAGTGATCACTTTGAAGGACTTGGAGATGCCACGCACTCGAGTGAAACAAGCGTTATCAGCACCCGACAGTGTTTGAAGGAAGGAAAATTAGATTTTGATATCCGTCGACATGAGGTTGTTATAGGCGGAGGAGAAGCTCGGATTACGATTTAGGGAATTCAGGTAACTTCTAAATCTTGATGGTGGGACATGGATTTCAACCTCGTCCTTCCCCAATGTGAGCTCACTCTGCTAGCTACTGCGCCACCTCTCTCGGTGACAGAATGCGCAAGTTGCCTCATTTAAGATCTCCACTTGGCAGGCTGGTAGAATCGTGCAATACCCAGATTTGTGTGCGATTAAAGATGTGACAAGTGGCCCGATGTCGGACTGAGAGGGAATATTAGGGCAGGCATATTAGTTGTCAAGGTTCTGATCGACGAGGTCCGACCATGACAAGGGAGAATCGCCGGATTGCGTTGTGCAGCAAGCACACCGTAACTCATTCACATACGCGACTGCCATCCGAGATCAAGTAATGGACTCATTCTGTGCCAAGTGCACCAGTGGTCGGAGCCTGAGAGCATCCGGATTTGTGAATTCCCATCCCACGCATGGGCTGCCGTTAATACCACAACACTAACGATTGCGTTTGGATTGGCATCGCCCTGTATTTAGCGTTGAATGCCGATTCTGCTATATCCCGGATGACCATCGTCGCTGACTATCGGGCGACCTGAGGAGAGATCCCATTCCGCCAATGTTTTGGAGAGGTACAGTGATATTATTCCTTGCGTCTTAGCACTGGGAGCCATTGGGTATGGCTTCAAGTCACGGCTGGTAGTGACTGAGAAAGCACTGACGGATATCCTGCAGTTTCATGTGTTGCCTCTCATGCAGGAGTTTCGTGGTGCTATTTTTCAGTAGGACAATACTCGTACACACATACTGAAACGTGGTACTTAGTGAAAGCAGGAAAAGGTGTGAACAGAGCCTAATCAATTACCGTTGGTTGCATAGTAAACACATACACTTTGTTTAAGGAAATAATTTTTTAAAATCAATCATTTAAAAAAATTGACTGTAACACAAGTTACACTGACAGCTGACGGCCTTATTAAGAACGAATTCAAATTATTTGTCAGCTGAAGGACACGAGCAATACTTCAGTACAATTAATGGCTGAAGGCCTAGATTACAAATGAGGAAGACAATTACATGTTAAAAATACCAAAATAATTTTTTAAAACAATCATTTAAAAAAACTGACTATAACACAGCCAGAAGGCTGGAAGCCTTGTTATGAAAGAATTCAAATTATTTGTGGGCTGAAGGCCACAAGCAGTAGGAATAATTTAAATAAAATATTACTTTTAAACAATTGCCACAATCAGACCCAATAAAGAAGGGAGTGATCCACAGACAGTGCACCAAGTATCGACCTGAGAAAAGCCCTTACAGCTCCGTAAGCGGTGAGACAGACAGCCAAGAGTTATGCTCACCTAACAGGATGACAACTCAAACTAGGGACAGCTTAAACGCCGATCAATGCTCTTACCAAATCCACCTAACGTGTGAAACCAGTACAACAACGGAATAATTCAAGCAAGGACGAAGTGACAGGCAGCACTGCGTCTTCAGAATCCGGTGATTAAAACATCAGAAGGCAGAAGGAACCACTTCAACGAAGGTAGACAAAGGAAACCGCAATCCACACCGCAATCAAGGAGGCTGTCGATCTACACGTCATGCCAGACAGCATCGGCAAGACGAGGAAAAGTACACTGCCGCAAAAATAAGCTAACCTCCAGGGCAGGTAACTGAGGCATTAGTGGCTACCAGGCAGTGAAATACAGCTGGGTGCAGTTCACCAATAATAACACAAAATTCAAAAACTAATAACAGGCAGTAGAAGACAGCTAATAGATTCTGCCAACTCGACACACTCCAATTATTGCTGTTCATGATCACCAAATAGTGGAGGTTTCACTACTGGATTTAATGCTAACTCAACCTGCTGGGTATGGTGGACAACGAGGTTGTGGCCCTCGCAACTACAGCCCCTCGATCCGGCAATGAATGCGTACTGCCAGAAATCCTGGCATGTCCTCACACTACCGGACCTCTCTGATGCTACCGACACATCCGACGCGGAAAAACACCTTACATCCTTGCAAAGATAGTATGGGTACTAGATATCGATAAACGTTGCTGCTGCCACTTGCAGACAGACAACGCTAGCAAACGTAGTGGCGCCAGTAAACAGAAGAAGGAAACGAGACGCCGCTATCCCTATTACTCGATGCCAACCTACCAACGGCACCAATGTGAACCGCACACAGCTCGCATGCACATGTCCATATGTATCTGTCTGCGTACTCCCATGGCCAGAAGGTTCCCCAGATTTGTCTTCGATAGGACATGTATCAACCAGTTTGAGCGTTAACTCTGTCCCATTGACAGTATCCACGATATCAAGAACCAGCTAAAAAAGTTGTGGCCCAGCTTGTCCCAGGAGAGGATATAATGGCTTTATGGCATCCTTCTCACTCGGATCAGTGCATGCATACGGACTAGACAGGGTGGAACGAGATACTCAGAGGTGGGCTCCTATTGTCAAGTTCTTTGTAAATTTGACTCGCATTTTTAATCACTAAGATAGCATCATGCTGTTGTGGTCTTCAGTCCGAAGATTCGTTTGGTGCAATTCTCTATGTTACTCTATCCTTGTGTGAGTCTCTTCATCTCCAAATAACTACTGCAAGCTGTATCCTGTATTTTTTTGAATCTGCTTACTCCCTCTTCGATTCAGCAGCCCCCCTTCCTCCCCCCCCCCCCCCCCCCCCCCCACACACACACACACTCACTGCCCTCCAATACTAAGTTGGTAATCCCTCGACGTTTCAAAATGTGTCCTATCAACCGATCCCTTCTTTTGGTCAAGCTGTGCTACAAATTTCTTTGCTCCTCAATTCTATTCAGTACCTCCTCATTATTTACTTCATCTACCCATCTAATCTTCAACATAATTCTGTAGCACCACATTTCGAAAGCTTTTCTTCTCTTTTTGTCTAAACTGTTTATCGTGCGTGTTTCACTTCCATAGATGGCTACACTCCAGACAAATACTTTCAAAAAAAGACTTCCTAGCTCTTAGATCTATATTCAATGCTAACAAATTTCTCTTCCTCAGAAATACTTTTCTTGCCAATGCCGATCTACAATTTACGTCCATCATCAGTTACTCTGCTGCCCAAATAGCAAAAATCATCTACTACTTTATCTGTCTCAGTCCCTAATCTAATACCCTTTGCATCATCTGATTTAATTCGATTACATTCCATTTACTTGTTTTGAATTTGTTGATGTTCATCTTATATCCTCCATTCATGACAATGTCCATTCCATTCAACTGCTATTCCAAGCTCTTTGCTGCCTCTGACCGAATTACAATGTCAGTGGCAAAGCTTAAAGTTTTTATTTCTTTTCGCTGAACTTTAATTCCCACTCCAGATTTTGCTTTAGTTCCCTTTACCGCTTGTTCATGTTCTGATTGAATACCTTCGGGGATAGGTTACAATCCAGTCTCACTTCCTTGTCAACCACTGCTTCCCCTTCATGTCCCTCGACTCTTATTACTGCCACCTGGTTTCTGTACAGGTTGTAAACAGCCTTTCGCTCCTTGTATTTTAGCCCGTCTACTTTCAGAATTCGAAAGAGTGTATTCCAGTCAACATTGTCAAAAGCCTTCTTTAAGTCTACAAGTGCTATAAACATGTCTTCTAAGATAAGTCCTCTCGTGTTCCTACATTTCTCCGGAATCCATACTGATCGTCCCCGAGGTCGGCTTCTATCAGCTTTTCCATTCTGCTGTAAAGAATTCATATTAGTATTTTGCAACCATGTCTTATTAAACTGGCAGTTCAGTAATTTTCTCACCTGCCAGTAACTGCTTTCTTTGGAATTGGAATTAATAACAGTTTTCTTGAAATGTGAGGATATTTCACCTGTTTCATACATATTGCGCACCAGATGGAAGAGTTTTGTCATGGCTAGCTCTCCCAAGGCCATCAGCAGTTCTGACGGAATATCGTCTACTCCCGGGGCAACAATATACTCTCCCAATCTGCGAAACTTCATTTCATCTCCTTCTCCTCTTCCTGGTGCTTCGCTTTTTCTGTTAGCTAGACTATAACGAAATATTCTTTGAAAAAAAGTGCCGCAAATATTCGGTCAGATGTTGATAAGATTTCAAAGTAGTGCACACTTAGTGTAAATGTTCAGAAATTGTAATTGTTGTACTAAATTCTATACGCTACTTGTATAAACGGATAATACAAGGGCTGTTGAAAAAGTATGATACCTTATTTTTTATTGTTGAAACTAAGAATGTTACCGGGGACGCGCGCGCTATCAATGTGTGTAGGTGTACGGAGTGTGCATACCTGATGTTTTTCGACAAGTGTTTGGTAATGCAGGATAGACGAATCACGATCAGAGGGCTTGCAGACGAGGTTGAAATTAGTACTGCATCCATTCATTCCGTTTCAACGGAACATTTGAATCTCAGAAAGATCTCAGCAAACTTTCTACCTGAGTTGGTAACAATTGACCGGAAGCAGCTTCATTCAGATATAGCAGAGGAATACTCGTACTGTGGAGAGTAATCCCAACTTTCCAAACCCAGCGATCACTGGTGGCGAGTCCTGAGTTTACGGGGATGACTCACAGACAAAGTCCCAGTCATCGCAGTGGAAGCGTTCATCATTCTCGAGACCCAAAACGGCGACGCAGGTCCGCAGCAATATGAAAGTCACGCTGACCGTCTTTTTTGACTGCGTGATCCATCACAAATACGCCTCCTGGCTTTAGTGGTATCACGAGGAACTAATGTACTAAGGTACATTATGGTACTAATGTCGATAAGAAGTACTATCGAGACGTTCTGCGTCGTTTTATGGGCAGCGAGCAGTTGGCACCTTCATCACAATAACGCCCGTTCGTTGTTCTCAAGCGTTGTTCTCTAAGTGACTTCAATAAATACAGCTATTACCGTCTATAGGACTCTTTATTCAGCTTTTTTTAAAAATTTCATCACCTTTATGTAAACAACTGCGTTGTGCTATGTGAATGATTTCCTCAGTTAAGTTGTCAGCTTTGTTAAAGAGGGGCCTGCAATGTTTAGAACACTTGATATTACGAATTGCACTTATTTAAATGTTTGGATGATAAGCATCTTCCCTCGGGCATGGGTGTGTGTGTTTGTCCTTAGGACAATTTACGTTAAGTAGTGAGTAAGCTTAGGGACTGATATTCTTAGCACTTGAGTCTTATAAGATTTCATACACATTTGAACATTTTTGATGAAGCATATGATTGATCTATTCGTACTGCACTTCTAGGCGATGTTTTCTACCACAATGGTTATCAGGCGAATCGGAAGAACTCATGCGTGTGAGTAAGTGTATATTGAACAAGAAAAACAAGTAAATGAAAAGCACTACATTGCTTACGTTCTACAGGATTAATTTATTAAAGTTGACTTGTTTTCGGGTTACAAGGTTCTCGTCAGACTTTAAGCCGAAAACCAGTTAACTCGAATAAATTAATTCTGTAGAACACAATTAATATAGTGCTTTCCATCTCTTATTATGTTGTTCTACCAAGAACTGACTGAAGAATCAGTTAACAAGAAAAACAAACCTCGTTTTGTTTCATTTAAGACTCATGTGTTGTTGACATTCATTGTAAAAAGCCTTCCAGAATAGTTATGCTACGAACGTACTACAGATTGTAGATACGGAGGTTGTAATGGTACTTGAACTACGTAACCATTACGGCACCTCAACTCAACCTCTCGATACCAGCAATATTCTACTCTGTTTCTGTAAAGTAGTTAACATGCTTCTGAGGCAACATTGAGATTTGATTTCATTAATGTAGAGGTACTTTGATACATTGATGTGTTTATATTGCAATGATATTATTCTTATGTGTATTCTTTCTTTAGTCACTATGATCTTTGACGTACTTGTAACTCTTGATTTTTGGGCGCGTCAAGTCTTGGACGTCATGTTGGAAAGACGCATATTGTAGCCAGTTTATAAAATGTGAACTTTAACAGTGAGGAAGATGTTTTCAAGTATGTATTGTATTGTGAAGTGATGTTTTGTGTGTTACGTGATACTGTAACAAAAGCAATAAAAAAGGAAGTGTAATTTAAATTCGGAGTGCTGATTACTTTTTTACATCACCATTGTGCTAACTTTCAAAGGTTTAATTTTCAAGAATGGTTTGTGAAACACATCTATAAAACTTTTGAATATCGCAGAATAAAACCTAGGACTCTTTGCATCCGAGCTTGGAATCATCACCACCTAGATTTTCGACGATTGAGCCATGATTTTACAACGAGAGCAGCGTGAGAAACACGAGAAGATGAGTGCCTAGTTTATTTATTATTGCGTGAAATGACTTTATTAACTGTGCCCTAATGACACCTGCCGCATAATAACTTTGTTGTTGCCCAAAAATGCAGTATTTAGCAGCGTGAGCAACACCGCAATCATTATTAAATTTTGACCTTTGTTGTGGTAGGGTTGTTAGAAGGTATACGTGCGAATATGCACCTAGCGATGTGTGCTTCTCATTTCAGAGTGTTAGTAAACAGCGTGATAGAGGATTATAATCAGGAGCGGCTTTTACGCATGCGCAGTGTGGACTGCAATCCGTCTCTCTTGTCACTCATTCTTCCTCCGCCCCCGCCTCTCTCTCTCTTACTATCTGTCCTTCCCTGCTGCACTTCGCTTTTCCGTCCTCCCCCTGCATGCCATTCGGAACACCCCCGCCTCTGCCTCTTCCCGGGGATCCAAGACTTTAATTTAAACTGAGATTAAAAGTTTTCCTTCAATACAGGCTAAATTCGATTAACGCTCAGTTTCAAAGTTTTAACGCCACCAGAAGCAGTTAAGAGGACTAAAGCTGATTCATTACGGTTGAAAGGACGTTCTCTCACTCTGGGCTTATAACTTCCCGATAAAAACTAGTGAAGCTGTAGCTGGAAAAGAGGGATAGGCTGCGCTGTCGGCAAAGGGGATTGCGGCCTAAATCCGGCCGCTTGATTGGCTGCGCGGCGCAGCCTATGGAAGTTCACGCAACGGCGCTTCAAATTAAAAAGGCCGTCCAAGGGGTTCCTCGGTGTCAGCGGCTGCGCCGCCTTCAGGTCGCACCGAATCAACAATCGATACAGCGGCACGCGAAACAGCTTCGAGGTGTTGCTGAGCGTGGAGGACGACCGATAACGACAAATCTGTTTACAGGAATTTTAGATTTGGTCACCAGAACTGTTCAATAAGAACACCTTTGAAAGTAAAATAAAATAAATAATACTCAGTAATTACAGAGGAGTGTCACTTCTGCCAGAGGAATACAAAATATTATCAAAAGTTCTCCTCAACAGAGTGGTAGATACTTTAGACAAACAACTACGAGAATATCAGGGTGGTTTTCGAAAGGGAAGATCCTGTGCAGAACAAATTTTTAACTTGAAATCAATATTTCGCCATAGAATGTTAACCAGCAAACCAATACTAGTGTAATTTATAGGTTTCAAGAAAGCTTTTGACTGTATAGACAGAGAAACGATAGATAAGGTCATTAGAGAATTTGGTGTTAAATCAAAACTAGCAAACATAATTCGTGAAACACTAACAGGTACAGTATCTAAAGTCAAATTTATGGGAGAAGTATCTCAACCTTTTAAATAAAAACTGGTGTTAGACAAGGTGACGGTTTATCACCTTTACTGTTTAACTGTGTTCTAGAAAAAATTGCAAGGATCTGGAATTCGGAGCTAAAAAATCACAAAATTGAACCAATAACTCTGGGAAGGAAAGCAAATTCAGGTAAACTGCTTGGCTTTTGCGGATGATTTCACAATACTTTCAGAAAACCAGACAGAAGCAGTCACTCAAATAAACATTCTAGAAAAATTAGCAAACAGAACTGGGCTCAAAATTTCAGCCGAAAAAACAAAATTCATGACAAATATAAAAAATGCACCAAAACACATAGAAATACAAATAGGTAAAATAGAGCGAGTAAATAAATTTAAATATCTTGGAGAAACTATACAACAGAATGAATTAGAAAAATCTGCAATAGATGTAAGAACTAACAAAATGGAAATAGCATATGGTTTGACCAAAAATATTTACAACAAGAAATGTATATCTAGAAAAACAAAACTAAAACACTACACCATAGTGGTACGACCAGAATGTTTATATGGGTCTGAATGCCTAACGATGAACTATAAGATGGACAAACTAGATGTACTGGAAAGAAGGATTATTAGAAAAATAGTGGGTGCAATGAAAACTGCAGATGGTTGGAAAATAAGAAGTAATGATGAGATCTACAAAAATATAGAGAAAATATCTGAAGTAATGGCCAAATGAAGATTAACCTTTTTTGGACATCTCTACCGAATGGATGGAAATAGACTAAACAAAACAAATACTACTATATTTCTGGAAGAAGAAATCGACAATAACATGGATTACAGAAGTAAGAAAAGATCTTGAAAGAAACAACATCAATGAATCAGAAACAGCTGAAAGAAACAGTTTTAAAAGCAAAATACTAAATTTCGAAGGCTTTCAAAGCACAAGAAATAAAAAATCGGGAACAACATGGACAGAAGAAAGGGGGAGACTTCATGGGGAGAAAATGAGGGAATGCTGGAAAAATAGGAAACAACAACAAAGGAAGAAGAGGAACTGAAACTGGTGATGGTGTCTTGCCATATTATCACAGGTGATTCTGCGAGAATTATATTAGTAAGTGAAACACTAAAAGCCGTAGGTTAGTTTCGCTGTCTGGGCAGCAAAGTAGCTGACGATGTCAGAAGCAAAGGGGATACCTACATCAACACCTACATGTATAATTATGAACATAATGTGCAAACGACTGTGAAGAAGCGAGCTTGGTGGCGCAGTGGTTAGCAGATTGTACTAACAACCGGGAGATCGACGGTTCAAATCCCCTCCGACTAGCCAACTTTAGGTTTTCCGTGAGTTCCCTAAATCGTACCAGGCAAATTCTGGGATGGTTCATCTGGAAAAGGGTGCGGTCGATTTCCTTCCCCATGGGGAGGGACGAGGTTGGCGGGACTCGTTTTGCGGTTTATTTAATGTCCACCTACCTCAGTATAGTGTCCAATCACCACCCGTTACTCTGTATTCGTAGGTACTACGTAGACGATGAAAAAAGCAGAGTTGAAGAAAACCACCGTCCATATTTACTATTACAAAGTTCGCGTAACTCCAGTAACAAGATAAACCTGTAAATCTCTATTAATAACGGGCAAAGTGGGTGCTTCCTCCCTTCACTGAAAATGTTTGTTTGTAGATACTGATGATTTATTACGGTCCTTTTCATGTATTATGTCACCAAGCCCACATTTACATTGGTAGTACATCAACTACTTGTTCGTGCCAAGTCCAACCCCAAATATTACGAAATTCACACAGGCAACACACTATTACGAAACGAGTTCACATTCGCTCCTGTCAGTGGCTTCTTCGAAAGAAGATGCTCGCCAAAATGTTCTGTACATGCATACGGAATTAAGCCACGCAGAATATTCAGGAATGGTTTAAATGGCTCTGAGCACAATGGGACTTAAAATCTGAGGTCATCAGTCCCCTAGAACTTAGAACTGCTGAAACTTAAGTAACCTAAGGACATCACACACATCCAGGCCCGAGGCAGGATTCGAACCTGCGACCGTAGCAGTCGCGCTGTTCCGGACTGCAGCGTCTGGAACCGCGTGGCCACCGCGGTCGGCAATATTCACGAAGGCCGATAGTTTAACACGCGTTTTATTCTGCAACCAACATTCCAAAACCTTTCAAAACTTCACCGTAATGTCCATAATTGCATCTGCTAGTACGGCGATATAAACCGAGCTCGATTTAACAGTCATTTCTTCATCTTACAGATAGTTTTTTCGGACACATTTAACATGACCTTCTCGTCCGACTGCGAGTCCACGACTGCCTCAACGCCGTCGCTCACAGGGCATGCAACTCATTCAGTTACGCGGGAAAGGCTTCTCCCTCATTGGTTGAAATCGTACATCCAGAAATGCAAGCGTGGTCCCCACATGTCATTGTTTGGGGCAAGAGACCCTATTATTACTTTTGGCCCTCATGATGAAATTAAGATTACATACGACAAACACATCGCAATTATGAGATACGTGGGGTTCACGCTTGCATCTCGAACTGTGCAGTAGGGGCGCGTTTCGTTTATTTCAAGCATCAACTTTTTGCTATGCAATTTCTCTCAAAATTTTTGTTATTTTTCATGTTATTGATTTCGTAAGAAATAATACGGGTTGACCATTTAAAAAGAGGAATTTTCTGTTGAAACTTATTTTGCTTACGTTTTACAATGTCTCACAGTATTTATTTTTGCCTTACACTCACACCTGTGAAAGTTGTTGTGCTGAAACGTTTAAGGGGGCTACCCTGTATATTCAGTCAACAGGAGGTGCCGTCTCATAATCGAAAGCGGTGAGCTGCCTCTTAATAGATTGCGTTACTAGATATTTATGGTATATTCCGAGTTTAATGAAGATGCGGCGCGTCTGCAACGCCAGCAGAAGCTGCCTGGCTGTTTACACAGGGTGAATGATATGCCCCTATCGATGGCGTTTAATGCAACCTGCACTACGTATGTATGTGGAACGGTATCCAGGCTTGGCGGTAACTACGTAATCGATGTAAGTTCCATCTCAGAGCTTTGCCCGATTGATAGCAAACGAAATTATAATGAAAAACATACAAGTGAGGGTTGGCCATCAGTGCCGTGGTATTTCTGGACCAGGATATACCTTTCTTCTGCCATTGTTATCCAAGTGTCTCCAATCTTTCTTTGTGAAATTAGCTGTGTAGTCACACAGGTTTTGGTTGTCTCTGTAAGTTGATTCAGTGGATAGTACAAAATATTCATCACTTCTGCCACACTTATCCAAGTGTCTCCCATCTTTCTTTGCGTAATTAACGGTGTAGTCATATACGTTTTGGATGTCGCTGTAAGTTTCTTCCATTTATAGTACTTAATCTTTCGTAAATGGTTCAGAAATCTTATCTTATGAAACGTGTTTCACCGTCGGAGACAAGGAAATTAACAGCAGATGGTTAAATGGGAAATGTGGCAGTTACAGCTTCCCGGTATGTGACCCAATGAAAAGATTAATATATGACTCGCCTCGTTAATGTGCTACACCAGTTTCCCAAAAAAATTACTTTACTTTACCAGTTATTCTGCGATTTGTTGACAAAGTGCTTCGCATATCCAGAGCGAACTTGCCAACAACTTTGTTCCGTCATGTGGGGCTACATAAAACGAATCGATAGGGGCAGACACAGCGTCAGCTAATGGGCTCTAGAACCATCATTTGTCATTTGAGATTAACTGATGAATAAAGGCTACCTCTAGACTCGACCCTGTAATACGAGATTCAACTATACACACCCGTCTCCCACTTGCAAGTTTTCTGATGTCATCCACTCACCTCAGTTATCAGCCTTTTCTGATCTCTTGTACTCCAACCAAGTATTTCCTTCCCCCATAGATCTATCTTACAATAGAACTGGCACCACAGGTTACTATATCTTTATATAATAGGTATGACACCTACAGTTGTTTTTACAGGTCTTATTTTGTTTGAAATAAATTTCTAGGTTCCGTTAGACCATCTTCAGTTCCCTCTAAGATACCAGGTTATCATGTAGATACCGGCGATCACATTATACATCTCATACAGGGTACAATAGATCGATGTTCGCAGTGCTGAACCTTCTTTCCCGGTATCATTCATGTGAACGGCGAAGAACAATGACGGTATTGTTGGCAGGAAATAGGGCTCTAAATTCACTGATGGCAGTGCTATACGCGGTGACAGTGAAAAAGGACTAGGGCATATGGTGAACGGAATCAGCAGTCTAATGAGATTATAATATGGATTGAGACTAAGCTGAAGAGAAACGAAAGTAACTGGGAATAGCAGTAACGTGATTAGAAATAAATATGAAAATCAATGACCTCGAAGTAGACGAAGTAACGCAATTCTCCGACCTTGGAAGCAAAGTAAAACTTGTCGGACGAAGCACAGGGGACATAAAAATCAGATTACTGCAGGCAAGGATGGCATTCCTGGCCAAAGCTTGTCTCCTGATATCAAATACAAATCTTAATTTGAGGAAGAAATTTGTGAGAATGTAGGATTCATGCACAATATTATTTGGTAGTCATCCATGTACTGTGGGACAATGAATTAAAAGTTTTGAAATGTTGTGCTATAGAACAGTGTTGACATTTAGATGGACTGATAAGGTAAGTAATGAAGAGAATCGCCGAAGAAAGGCATGCACATTCGCACTTTTTTGTGGTGAAAGACAGTTGCAGTGGTAGAGTGACGGTGGTAGGGAGAGGAGACAGTGTTAGTGAGAGAGAGAGGGAGGCAGCGGAAGAGAAAAGACAGCATTGGGAGCTAAAGCGAGAGGAGATAGCGATGGTCAGTGAGAGGCAATGGCAGTAAAAGAGAAAGATGTGGACAGAGGTACAGCGGAACAAAAGAGAGGGGGGGGCATTGGAAATGATTTGGAGCCACGATGACTGGCGAACTTTAACACGAAAAAATTTGTGCATTCTTCCCCTTCCTCAATACCTACATGTTAAAGACCCACCGTCTATGAGTCAAAACCTCGAGCAAACCTTTCCCAAGGACATGTGAAGAGCGGAAACACTAATGGTTGAAGAGAAAGGCAGCAGACTCTATGCGAGAAAGAAAGGGACAGTGACAATGGGAGAGAAAAATAATGGGGCAAAGACTATGGGAGTGGGACAGAGGGACAGTGAAAGCGACAGAGAAGGAGCCAGTGGGAAGGAAGAGCGAGAGATAGGGATGAAGACAGTGATAGTAGGAGAGACAGAGAGGATAAATTAGCAATCGGAGAAAAAGGGGACAGTGGGAGAGGCGTATATAGTGAGAGGGAGATTCCGAGAGAGAACGCTACACTACCAACAGAGACTATTTAGAATCTTCCGTGTTAAAAGAGCCTCGATATATTCGCATGTCAAAATTTTTGTGAGAAAGGCGGAATGAGGGTTGAGCCATTTGGATGCACACTTTTTTGTCAGAGTCTTTTTGACAGGAGCGTATTCGCTTTCTCGTGCGCCGACAGGGACATTTTTCACCTGGTTGCATTTTAATGAAGTGTGAGTTAGTTGAACTTAGTTATCAAGTGGGAACACGAAAAGAGTTCACAGCGTTGTTTTTTGTACCAGATTATCATCTATACGGTTTATAGAACCTGCAGGATATAGTATATCGAGGTCCGATTCAGAGATAAAAAATTGTCAATGGGTGTTGCAATAGTCATTTAATGGGGCAGTAATGTTTCTGGATTTTTACATTTAGCGTTCAATCAGAGCTTCCCTTTCGTGAAAAAAAAGGTCATTTTCTGTGCCTCTCATATTTTTAAGTGAACTTTGTTCTGTCAAGTTTAATTTCTGCAACCAATACCATTACCAGAAAATATAAATATAACACAAAAGAAATGTCATAATGTCATTTATATAGAAGGAGAAAGGCAACAGGGTAAGGAATGAACCCGGGTAATCATGAGATTGCACTCGTTTCCTCTACGACTTCTCCGATTCTCAGAGGACTTTTTGAAGCCTCTTTTATGGTAGCTGTCGAGCCACAGTGCTGAACTGTTAGATGTTCACTTTTATTTGCAGTCCAGGCTTGTAGACTTCCTTATTCCATTTTGGAAATCAAAGCAGTAGTTGCTACGTTTTAAGATACTCCTTAAAAGTTCAATATTTACTTTTGTGTTCTTTGAAATTATCTTGACACAAACTATGATAAACAAGCATGTCCAGAGATGCTACAACATTGCGCTATCTGTGTTGCTTCGAGTTACTAACTTGAGAAGATGGGAGTATCACAGAAGGAGCTTAAGCTCGAACTAGAGGAAGATGGAGAAGTAAACCAAACAAGTCCATTTCGAAGATTTACGGCATTTGCCTGAAATGATTTATGGAAACTACGGGAAACCTACCGGATGGTTGTAATTACAGTACAGCTACTCACGGAGGTCCAGAGTGGGCTGTAATTGTCATATGGCAATGAAACTTTGCTATAGTGTAATGCGTTAATGCGTAACCGATTAATTCTGAAAAAAAACATTAGTTCCAGTTGTGGCCACCAGGTGAAAATCTGGCGCTGTACAGCGTCCACATAACGGTATGACATACACGCCGTCATTTGATAAGTCAAAATGTGACTGAACAGTATGCCTATCGAGAAGAGAGACCGTGCGCTATTAGTGAAACTGTTTTGTGAGAACGGCGGCAATTGCAGCGCTGCACTGAGAGAGAGTATCGCCAGCAGAAAGGTCAGAGGTGAGGCCATATGCCATTAAACGGTGTATAGAAGATGATAATGAAATTCGAAGACACGGGTGAGCTTTTTATGGCACCCGGAAGAAGAAGGCGGCCTATCCTTTTGGAACTTTTCCATGACTTTGTTGTTGCTGTAACTGACCATGAAGCATGTGCCTCCGGTTGTGCTAGTGCTCGTGCAATCACGTGAACTGTCCATCCGACGGTCAACAGTACGAAATATTTTGCGGCCTATTTTACGCTGGTATCTATACAAGATTCGGACGGTGTAGCAACTGAAACGTCATGGTCCGCAGCAATGTATTGAATTTGCTCCTGGGCTCCTGTTACGGATCGAAGTCGTTGAAGTGTGGCCTGGCAATATTCCATGGAGTGACGAGGCACATTACACATCACTGAGCCCAATGCATACACAGAACCGCCAAATTGTGTGTACTGTTGAATTGCGTATTGTGCAAGGGATTGTGCAAGAGGAGCCATTGCACTCGCCTTCTAGTGTTGCGGATTCACAAGCACCTCTATTCTTGGTCCATTCTTCCTTGAAGAGAATACACACAGAGGTGAACTGTGAAATTTGCACCTTGTCGAGGCTTCCTTGTGATACCTACTTTGGAGGAGCGCAACGGTTTGGAAACCGCTGTTTTCATGCAAGCTGGGTCAAAACCTCACGTTGCCCGCTCAATGAAAGATATTCTTAGCGCAATCTTTAACGTAGGTGTCTTATCTCTATAGAGTTTTTCCAGATGCATGGCCTGCAAGATCACTTGAGCCGAATTCAGATGACTTTAGCTTTGGGAATATCTAAAAGGAAGCGTTTACAAGGGACACGTTCGGTGTCTGCCTGATGTGAGGGTCCGTATACAGGAACTACTGTGAACACCTATTGATCACGTCGTTTTACGGATTCAGTATCTCGTCGACATCTCCAGTGTTCATACTGAACAAACTGTGTAAGCTGCAGTAAGTAATAAAATCGACAATATGCTTTTCTCCGTTGATTGACGATTTAATTCCATGTCCCGTTCCTGATCTACTACATACGAAAACATTTCTAGCCGTCTTTCTTGCATTCACAGTGCCAAATTTGCGTCTGGTGGCCAAAATTGAAAGCAATTTTTTGCAGCGTAAATCGGTTCTGCATTAACGCATTAGAACATCTACCAGGTTTTGCTGCCATACGATCATTACAGTCTACGCTGGACTTGTCACTAACTGCACTTCAGTAACACTGAAGAGCCCAAGGAACTGGTACACCTGCCTAATATCGTGTAGTGCCTAGGCGAGCGAGCAGAAGTGCCGCAGCACGACGTGGTATGGACTCGGCTAACGTCTGAAGTAGTGCTGGAGGGAATTGACACCAAGAATCCAGTCCATACATTCGCAAGAGTACGAGAGGGTGGAGATATCTTCTGAACAGCAAGTTGCAAGGCATTCCAGATATGCTCAGTAATTATGTCTGGGGAGTTTGGTGGCCAGCGGGAGTGTCTAAACTCAAATAGTTCCTGGAGCCTCTCTGTAGCAATTCTGGACGTGTGGGGTATTGCATTGTCCCGCTGGAACAGCCAGAGTCGGAATACACAATGTACATGAATGGATGCAGATGGTCAGCCAGGCTGCTTACGTACGTGTCACCTGTCAGAGTCGTATCTAGACGCATCACGGGACCCATATCAATCCACCTGCACGCGCCCCACACCATTACAGAGCCTCCACCAGCTCGATCTGTCCCCTGCAGACATGCCGGGTCCGTGGATTCAAGAGGTTGTCTCCATAGCCGTACACGTCCATCCGCTCGATACAATTTGAAACGAGACTCATTCGATCAGACAACATGTTTCCAGTCATCAACAGTCCAATGTCGGTGTTGCTGGACCCTGGGGAGACGTAAAGCTTGGTGCCGAGCAGCCATCAAGTGTACACGAGTGGGCCTTCGACTGCGAAAGCCCATATCGATGACACTTATTGATGTCCCAGCACTAAAATCTGATACTCAAGTACTAATGCGAAGAAACGTAATGATGATAAAATGCTTTAAATTCTTGCTGTGATTTAATCTTTAAAATTTAATAATTCTCTTCGTTTTTATATTTAATTAACTTACGTCGTTCAGATTTCGTAACGCTGACGGCGTCAAAATTCAAAGTTGTTCAGTCCCTGTTATGTTTTCTTTCAATTGTTGCGAGCCAGCGATGGTGCAATGCTGTTCGCTTTCAAGTCTACACATTTATAAAAATCAGGTCCAGGAAACACTTTTGTGATAACGGTTGCTATTTAGACGGTATTCGCGTAATTGTACTGATTAAGAGTGATCGTTTCCGAACGATGCAGGTTCGATTAAAGCTGTGTGCATTTTTGCGCTTATAATGAAGATATTCCTAACACGTCGCGTAACAAAAAGTAACATGCGAATCACATCCATTGTCAAACGAAGAAAATATATTATGACATAAATGTTCTTCGCTGTTATTCAGGATAGGTTTAAATCTAAACTCCGCAATTTTCAGTCATTAGGAATCACAAGACAATACACTTTAGAGATATTTGTTTCGAATAACTTGTATTTACCTATTATTATACAATATGGTGATTGTCCGCAAGGATTATCTCTCTCTCTCCTTTTTATAGCATTCGTACATTCACATTACATACATCGATTAAGAATCTTTTCTTTCTCTACCGATCAGTACGAGAACAAAATCCGCCCCGAGAAAATGTCTTACATAGAATCAGTTCTCACTTAACAATCATATATAGTTTCGAAGAACAAACGATGCTTGTTTATTCCGTGCACTAGAAAGTCTTTGATTTACTGAGCACAAAAATTAAAATAATAAAATTATAATTACATTTTTAATATCGTCAATTCCTCTTTATATCATGAAAATAAGGTTTGACATCGTCGTAATATTATTCTTCATCGTTATAGCACTATACGATCTTGCAGGATCTTTTTCCGGCCGCAGCAATATCAGAGATTTGATGTTTCACCGGATTCCTGATACTCACGGTACGGGAAAATCCCCATTTCATTGCTATCTCGGAGATTCTGTGTGTCATCGCTCGTGCGCCGACTATAAAACCACGTTGGAAATCAATTAAGTATTGATAACTTGTCACTGCAACAATGGTAAGCGATGTAACAACTGCGCCAGACAGCTTTCTTATTTAGGCGTTGCCGACAGCAGCGCGGTACTCGTATACCAGTTTTTTGGTGCTTCAGTGTATAATCAGGCATTATAGCTAGATTTGAATCTCACCCCTAACAAACGCGAATGCTTAAGTGAAAGGAACGTGAATATTGATTTCCATTCAAAGAAACGGCAGGCCGTGAATACCGCAACTCTTTCCACGTAACAAAGTTAGTAAGCGACTCAGAGAAAGGATCTGAGTTCGTAAATAGCTTTGCTTATCTGGGGTCAGACCTCTGACTCTCCCACATTGAAGCACGTCCGCTTTCGCGCAACCGTCTTTCGTATCACATATTCGTTCGCCATGCGCAAGTCTGTTGTCAACTCAAAGACGATCCAATGCAAGGAACTCTGAGGTATATCTTAGAAGGAAGCACCAGTTTTGGGAGTACCAGCAAATCGGAACGCTGTTAGCGCAAATTTTGGTTTGGACGCATCATGCAGCTGTTGGTTCTCATCAAACTGGATGGGCATAGTTTAGAAGCGTGTCTTCTGATTCCTGGGATGGGCGCATTCGACTAACAACTACACTCCTGGAAATGGAAAAAAGAACACATTGACACCGGTGTGTCAGACCCACCATACTTGCTCCGGACACTGCGAGAGGGCTGTACAAGCAATCATCAAACGCACGGCACAGCGGACACACCAGGAACCGCGGTGTTGGCCGTCGAATGGCGCTAGCTGCGCAGCATTTGTGCACCGCCGCCGTCAGTGTCAGCCAGTTTGCCGTGGCATACGGAGCTCCATCGCAGTCTTTAACACTGGTAGCATGCCGCGACAGCGTGGACGTGAACCGTATGTGCAGTTGAGGGACTTTGAGCGAGGGCGTATAGTGGGCATGCGAGAGGCCGGGTGGACGTACCGCCGAATTGCTCAACACGTGGGGCGTGAGGTCTCCACAGTACATCGATGTTGTCGCCAGTGGTCGGCGGAAGGTGCACGTGCCCGTCGACCTGGGACCGGACCGCAGCGACGCACGGATGCACGCCAAGACCGTAGGATCCTACGCAGTGCCGCAGGGGAACGCACCGCCACTTCCCAGCAAATTAGGGCCACTGTTGCTCCTGGGGTATCGGCGAGGACCATTCGCAACCGTCTCCATGAAGCTGGGCTACGGTCCCGCACACCGTTAGGCCGTCTTCCGCCTCCAGTGGTGTCGCGACAGGCGTGAATGGAGGGACGAATGGAGACGTGTCGTCTTCAGCGATGAGAGTCGCTTCTGCCTTGGTGCCAATGATGGTATGCGTGTTTGGCGCCGTGCAGGTGAGCGCCACAATCAGGACTGCATACGACCGAGGCACACAGGGCCAACACCCGGCATCATGGTGTGGGGAGCGATCTCCTACACTGGCCGCACACCTCTGGTGATCGTCGATGGGACACTGAATAGTGCACGGTACATCCAAACCGTCATCGAACCCATCGTTCTACCATTCCTAGACCGGCAAGGGAACTTGCTGTTCCAACAGGACATTGCACGTCCGCATGTAGCCCGTGCCACCCAACGTGCTCTAGAAGGTGTAAGTCAACTACCCTGGCCAGCAAGATCTCCGGATCTGTCCCCCGTTGAGCATGTTTGGGACTGGATGAAGTGTCGTCTCACGCGGTCTGCACGTCCAGTACGAACGCTGGTCCAACTGAGGCGCCAGGTGGAAATGGCATGGCAAGCCGTTCCACAGGACTACATCCAGCATCTCTACGATCGTCTCCATGGGAGAATAGCAGCCTGCATTGCTGCGAAAGGTGGATATACACTGTACTAGTGCCGACATTGTGCATGCTCTGTTGCTTGTGTCTATGTGCCAGTGGTTCTGTCAGTGTGATCATGTGATGTATCTGACCCCAGGAATGTGTCAATAAAGTTTCCCCTTCCTGGGACAATGAAATCACGGTGTTCTTATTTCAATTTCCAGGAGTGTATCAGGAATACAATGAGATCGCAGCAAACTACGTGCATTCGGATTGTATTCACATGGTTGGAATTTTTTTTCGTGATTTAAGGTTATGTAGAACCTTGTTCCTTTTCGCGTTGCATTTTGCATTCGAAATTTCTGTGGGGAATCGAAACACTTGGTGATCAATTTGTTGTTCTAATATAACCATCCGCGGATTCAAGTGGTTTAGCAGCAGTTTCTCTCTCTCGCAAGTTCATGTTTTAGAAGCGTGTGACAATACATTGAATTTTGGTGTCTGGTGGCGATGTCAAAAGGTTTGATCTGACGCTTCATATCTATCCACGACGGATAACCTAATGCATGTTGTTTCTATTAAACGCTATACGAGTATTACATTTCTTGTGTTTGGCTCTCGCAGATTAATTTTCTTGCACACCTTCCTGTGTACACAAATTGCATCACGTGCCCCAAATCTCGGCATGCGGTTACTTAATATCTGTTTCGTGGAAACGTGCCCAAATCACTTCAATATAGTTTGTTCAGGAGTACTGTAATATAAGTATTCATCGCCTGCAGTTAACTAATGTAAGAACTTTACAGCACCACAAGTCAGTCGACAAAACGCATTACTTCGATACGCGACGGTGAAGATGACATCATCAGAACGTATTTTTTCACCACACCAGCTCATAGATTTGCAGTTTCTTGAACAGAATACGTGACAAACGAGTACCTCTGCCTCCCCCCCCCCCCTTCCACAATGAAAACAAATTTAGCGTTTTTTGCCCGTCAGGTGACAAATGAGTTACCGTCTGGGCAAAATTTTCGTGAATATTAAAGGTAAAGCGACGTGTTTTGATTAGGCTTTATCTGGAAATACAAACGAGTAATATTCTCTGTTTTGTCTCTCGAGTAGTAGGCTGCGTAAGTTTGACGCAACGGGTTAAATCACACGCAAAAAACATCTACAATGACGCTGCGGAAGGGAAACGATGCTCGTTAGTGTAAGCCTGCCAATAATTTGAAACTGCATCTGAGTGTTCATATAATATTATGACCTTGATTGTGCCCTGAAATATACCTGCAGACACTGAATGCGACTCGTTAGGAGCGCAATCTGACTTAATAATTTTTAGGTTCGAAGATGGCAAAACGTACGTAAAGCGTATCGAAAGGGAGGGGGTTACTCGGTGGCAATGCAGTTGAGTTTTGAACTACTGCATTGACTGCAGATCTCATACTATGCTGCTTGAAAGCGTGCTGAAATTGGACCTTATTAGCTCAGTTTGTACAGGAGAAATGTGTGTGTCAGCTGTGGCCTACGTTACGCAGTAAGCTGAAAACGGGGTGCTTGCGTGGTGGAATCATTAACTTATAATGACCCGTCTCTGCCACCGTATTTTTCGAAGTACTGTATTTACGGCTCGTTACCTGAAGAGCTGAAAAGGTCCTACAGAAGATAAGTGAAAGTACTGATAACGTAAATGAGGTGATGCTGAGAAAATTAGATTAGGAAATGAGACACTTAAAGTAGTAGATGAGCTCTGCTATTTGGGCTAAAAAATGACTGAGGATGGTCGAAGCAGAGAGAATATAAAGTGTAGACTGGCGATGATAAGGAAAGCGTTTCTGAAGAAGAGAAATTTGTTGACATCGAGTATAGATATAACTGTCAGGAATTTTTATCAGAAAGTATTTGTATAGAGGGTAGCTATGTATGGATGTGAAACATGGATGATAAATAGTTTAGACAAGAAGAGAATATAAGCTTTTGGAAAGATGTGCTACAGAAGAATGCTGTAGATTAGATTGGTAGATTACGTAACTAATGAGGAGGTGCTGAACAGAATTGGGGAGAAGAGGAATTGACTAGAAGATAACTTGACTAGAAGAAGGGATCGGTCGGTAGAGCACATTCTGGGACATCAAGGGATCACCAATTTAGCACTGGAGGGAAGCGTGGAGGATAAACATCGTTAAGGGAGATGCAGAGGTAAATACACTAAGCAGATTCAGAAGGACGTAGATTGCAGAAGTTATTCGGAGATGAAGAGGCTTGCACGGGATAGACTAGCATGAAGAGCTGCACCAAACCAATCTTTGGACTGAAGACCACAACAACAGCAACAATGACAACACTGATAACGTATATACGGCAATATATTTGAAAGAAGCACGTTTTGTATCAAGCAAATCTGAAATATTCACACTTGGAAGTAAGCTGAACTTGGTGGAACTTGGGAACAAGGGAAAGATGTACGACTATGAATTCATGGAAACAAAACAGATGATAAATACAGTACAATGCATAAATGAACAAGATATACAAAGTTAACCGTCATGGACAAGTACATACGTCGGATTAGAACATTCAACATCCCCTCTGAACATCGTAGCAGAAGGATATGTAAAAATAAATTTACGCCCTATGAAAATACGGTCTTGCGAGTAAGAGAAATTGTCTCCACGTCACTTGAATTGACGGGTGGTTAACTCAGAAACGGATACCGATCACCATGTGTTCTGATGAGATCAAAAGCTGTAACAAAGACATAACCCTTTCCACGGAAAGTTAGAATGTAAGACACCACTCATAAAGGTGCCGTGTCTTGACACAAGACAGCTGCTATTTCACCATCATGCTGAAAGCTGCTAGTCGAGTGCGCCTGTTTCAAATACACGATAGAAGAGTTAAAGTGACTTTTGCTTGCTGTGTACTTAGAGCTGCAAGAGGTGTCCAAAGGAAAATACGCGCCCAGCTGGTCAAAGCTCTGGCCCTGCCACAAGAGATATCTGCCCTTACTCGTTTGCAAAAATGTACCGCTGCATGGGATTTATCGTCTGAGTTCACAAGTTGTGACGAAGCAAGTTGTGATAATTTTAATTCCCCTCTTGTTTCGCCACTGGCCTCCTTAAATTATTTTTGTTGCTTTTAACTATTTACCATTAACATATGCAAGTTCAAAATGTTCAAATGTGTGTGAAATACACTCCTGGAAATGGAAAAAAGAACACATTGACACCGGTGTGTCAGACCCACCATACTTGCTCCGGACACTGCGAGAGGGCTGTACAAGCAATGATCACACGCACGGCACAGCGGACACACCAGGAACCGCGGTGTTGGCCGTCGAATGGCGCTAGCTGCGCAGCATTTGTGCACCCCCGCCGTCAGTGTCAGCCAGTTTGCCGTGGCATACGGAGCTCCATCGCAGTCTTTAACACTGGTAGCATGCCGCGACAGCGTGGACGTGAACCGTATGTGCAGTTGACGGACTTTGAGCGAGGGCGTATAGTGGGCATGCGGGAGGCCGGGTGGACGTACCGCCGAATTGCTCAACACGTGGGGCGTGAGGTCTCCACAGTACATCGATGTTGTCGCCAGTGGTCGGTGGAAGGTGCACGTGCCCGTCGACCTGGGACCGGACCGCAGCGACGCACGGATGCACGCCAAGACCGTAGGATCCTACACAGTGCCGTAGGGGACCGCACTGCCACTTCCCAGCAAATTAGGGACACTGTTGCTCCTGGGGTATCGGCGAGGACCATTCGCAACCGTCTCCATGAAGCTGTGCTACGGTCCCGCACTCCGTTAGGCCGTCTTCCGCCTCCAGTGGTGTCGCGACAGGCGTGAATGGAGGGACGAATGGAGACGTGTCGTCTTCAGCGATGAGAGTCGCTTCTGCCTTGGTGCCAATGATGGTATGCGTGTTTGGCGCCGTGCAGGTGAGCGCCACAATCAGGACTGCATATGAGCGAGGCACACAGGGTCAACACCCGGCATCATGGTGTGGGGAGCGATCTCCTACACTGGACGTACACCTCTGGTGATCGTCGAGGGGACACTAAATAGTGCACGGTACATCCAAACCGTCATCGAACCCATCGTTCTACTATTCCTAGACCGGCAAGGGAACTTGCTGTTCCAACAGGACAACGCACGTCCGCATGTATACCGTGCCACCCAACGTGCTCTAGAAGGTGTAAGTCAACTACCCTGGCCAGCAAGATCTCCGGATCTGTGCCCCATTGAGCATGTTTGGGACTGGATGAAGCGTCGTCTCACGCGGTCTGTACGTCCAGCACGAACGCTGGTCCAACTGAGGCGCCAGGTGGAAATGGCATGGCAAGCCGTTCCACAGGACTACATCCAGCATCTCTACGATCGTCTCCATGGGAGAATAGCAGCCTGCATTGCTGCGAAAGGTGGATATACACTGTACTAGTGCCGACATTGTGCATGCTCTGTTGTCTGTGTCTATGTGCCAGTGGTTCTGTCAGTGTGATCATGTGATGTATCTGACCCCAGGAATGTGTCAATAAAGTTTCCCCTTCCTGGGACAATGAATTCGCGGTGTTCTTATTTCAATTTCCAGGAGTATATTATGGGACTTAACTGCTAAGGTCATCAGTCCCTAAGCTTATACACTAATTAACCTAAATTATCGCCGGCCGAGCGGTTCAAGGCGCTTCAGTCCGGAACCACGCTGCTGCTACGCTCGCAGGTTCGAATCCTGCCTCGGACATGGATATCTGTGCTGTCCTTAGGTTAGTTAGGTTTAAGTAGTTCTAAGTTCTAGGGGACTGATGACCTCAGATGTTAAGTCCCATAGTGCTCAGAGCCATTTGAACCATTTTTGACCTAAGTTATCCTAAGGACAAACACACACATCCATGTCCGAGGGAGGACTCAAACCTCCGCCCGGAGCAGCCGCACAGTCCATGACTGCAGCGCCCAAGACCGCTCCGCTAATCCCGCGCGGCTACATATGAAAGTATAATCTGTATTTTGATACAAGTAAAAGGCTGGCCCTCAGTTTCAAAGAATGTAAAACCAGATCTAATTTTGTGCTTAGTTTTATGTATGTAATTGATTTTCTAATTTATTTTTACTATGCCTATTTAGTAACTTTCATTATAGGGAGAAATCAGTAATTGTTTCGTAACTTAAATTCTAATGTTGATGTATAAACAAATATAAATTCTGTAATAATTGTAATACTTTTGAAGATGAAATGCTAGTAATATCAAAGTATCTATTTGGCTCTTTTCAAAAAAATGTTGGCAAAACCAGCCCTTCATTAATTCCAAATAATTAACAGTTTTGTCAAAAGTATTGTTTACATAACTACGTTGGTTAATTTCATGATTTAAACAAATAATTCGGCCGAAACCCCATTTTTCAGCCAGTGTAGCAACGCAGTACGTCGACACCGAGGACAACAAGCACCACATAAACGAAGAAATAAAAGCAGGTGGGACCGCCACAAATTGTCTTAGGCGTGGCTGGCGGGCGTGTGATTTATGAAAGACACTCGTCAGACAGCGATCGCCCGTTACACCGTAAACGTCATTGCCATTTACATTTCTCGTCAGGTTTGTCCCACTTTCTGGTGGCCTTCTAAGTACAGATAACGAGATGGATCATTCCTGATCATTGATTACTTAAGGTATTAAAATTACAATGTATCGCTACAATGTTGTCCGAACTGAAGTTTCAAGGTGAAACAATATCTATGATACGATTAGCTGATAACGTTGCTATATCGAGAGGAAGTGAAGAAGAATTACATGATCTGTTGAATGGAGCGAACAGTCTAACGAGTACAGAATATGGACTATGAGTAGATCGAAGAAAGACGAAAGTAATGAGAAGTAGCAAAAAGGATAACAGCGAGAAAGTTAACATCAGAATTGATGGTCACGAAGTAGATGAAGTTAAGGAATTCTGATACCTAAGCAGCAAAATAACCAATGACAGACGGAGCAAGGAGGACATCAAAAGCAGACTAGCAAAGGCAAGAGAAATCTATTATTTTCAAACATAGGCCGTAATTGAGGAAGAAATTTCTGAGAATGTACGTTTGGAAGAAAAAATAGGTTCTAATGGCTCTGAGCACTATGGGACTTAACTTCTGAGGTCATCAGTCCCCTAGAACTTAGAACTACTTAAACCTAACTAACCTAAGGACATCACAAACATCCATGCCCGAGGCAGTGGTCGCGTGGTTCCAGACTGTAGCGCCCTAGAACCGCTCGGCCACTCAGCCGGCGTACGTTTGGAGCACAGCGTTGTATGGTAGTGAAACATGGACTGTGGGATAACTGGAACAAAAGAAAATCAAAGCAGTTGAGATATGGTGCTACAGACAAATGCTGAAAATAAAGTGGACTGATAGGGTAAGGAATGAGGAGGTTATACGCAGAATCCGAGACGGAAGGAATGGGTAAAAACACTGACAAGGACAAAGGTCACCTGTTAAGACATGAGGGAATGACTTACATGGTATTAGAGGGAGCTGTAGAGGGCAAGAACTGTAGGGGAAGACAGAGATAAGAATACATCCAACAAATAGTTGAGGACGTAGGTTGCAAGTGCTACTCTGAGATGAAGAAGTTGTCACAGGAGAGCAATTCGTGGCGGGCCGCATCAAACCAGTCAGAAGACTGATGACTCATAAACAGAAGGAGTTGTGTGTTTGTTACTATTATCGTCCTATCAGGTGATCAAAAATTGACTAATCTTTGAAGTGAATTCGTACAGACAGCACTGCACGCTGTATTTTCTCTGGATTTATCGCACACAGGCCTGTGTTACAACACATTTGTTATCTTCGGGAGTCGTCTGTTGACGTCTTGTTTTAATTTTTATCCGCATGTGTAAGTCCAGAGGTATAATTCTGGTGAGTGTGCAAGCCCTTTTGTGTTTCCTATCAAACATTTCCAAATGTGCTGTTGCGAAGGTCTGTAATTATATTTGCGAAATAGGTGAGACATCCGTGTGTTGACACAGCCATGGATAACCATATATTTAATGGTTCTAGGCGCTTCAGTCCGGAACCGCGCTGCTGCTACGGCCGCAGTTTCAAATCCTGCCTCTGGCATGGATGTTGGCTATGTTCTTAGGTTGGTTAGGTTTAAGTAGTTCTAATTCTAGGGGACTGATGACCTCAGATGTTAAGTCCCATAGTGCTCAGAGCCATTTGAACCATTTGACTGGAGGTGTTTGTGGGAGACTGTCACAGAGGCTTTACACCTAAACATTTTTTTTCACCATTACTTATGTGATCGCATATAATACTGCCTTCTTATGTTAGCATGCATGGCTGCTTCTTTTTTCAGGATATTAATCGCGTTTACAGATTCCAGTAACACTACAATTCACCCTCATCTTTGCATTTTTGTCTCTTTATTTAGTGTGATTTGTTAAATTTGTCTAGTCAGTAAGCTGAATTATACTTAGTACTCTTCTATCTATGCTTCCATCTACTATGATCACAAGTTTTCTTTGCTTCGGCCGTAGCAGTTCTTGACTCAAGACGAATAACGATTGACTGTTAATCATTTTCTTTACAGATCAAGCGCACTGCCCGTATCAATCATTCCTATATCCTTTCCTGAAGATATGCACAATGATAGAGATATAGGTCACCCCCCGGGGGTGCTCCACAACCTATAATTATTGTCTTTACTTTTTGATACTATTTACCTAATACGTACTCGTACAGACCACAAAGAGCCAAAGTTTTAAATAATATTGCTATTTATGCACTTTGTTATTGTAAAACCCATATTCACTTATATATTCTCATTATGAATGAATGCCATATAAAGTTATAGGTAAAAGATATTTTATGATACTTTCTCAGTTTTGATGTTTATACTATGTGAAACTAGGCATCTTGAGCCAGATGTTTTCTGTCACATTAGCAATTAAGATCAGCATTTATTTTCTTTTAAGAACAGGGCTACTGTGAGCCTCAAAGAACACTTTTGCCTCTTTACAGTTATTAAGGCCAGCAATTATATCTTTGTAATGCTTGGCCACTCTGAGCCCTCAATGTAATGGTTGTAACATTTTTTAGCTACTAAGATCAGCATTTATGTACGTAGCAGCTTGGCGCCTCTGGTTGACCCATTCATCTATTTTAGATATTAAGATTTGCACGTATTTCATATACAAGCCTACTTGGAGCCCCATTCACTTTATAGCTATTAAGACCAGTGTTTATGTATATAGGAATGCTTGTAGCCTCTGATTGCTATAATATAGTTGTTTTAGTTATTAAGATGTGCATGTATTCCAAGTAAAAGGCCACTTTGAGCCATTCAATTCTTGATTTTACTATTAGGTTTTCTCAAGTCGTTATGTCATATTATTGCATGAACAAGGCCACTGAGAGGCAGCATTCTAATTTTAATGACCTTTTGTGCGAGTTTTTGTAAGCATTTATGCCAAATGGCCACTGAGAGCCAGAAATTTTAAATTTACTCTACAATTTTAGCTCTAACGGGCACTTATAACTAACCTATGACCTTCCATTAATATATATACTTTATATAATGGCCACATGCAGCGATACCATGAGTATTTCTCATTACCTTCTTAAATATTTTGTCAGGATGTTTACTGTGTAAAATGAGCTTGTAGCCCTCTCACTATTTTTCTAATATATCTAACCATGTCTATATGCATTATGATAGGCCACTTTAGGTCATTATGAAAGATTATCCATTACCAATAATATTGTCTTGCCTTGTTTGCTTAAATCCTTATCTCTTCCTTATATTGCATGCATGCTAGTATCGATATACTCACAGATGGATTGATGCCACATTTTGTTATTATACTTACAGGCAGACTGTTGCCACACTTCTCATTATAATGTATAGAACTGACATATCATAATGTACAGCTCTAGGGCTTAGTCCAGTTCATTAGGATATTGCATTGTTACTGTTCACTGTTCCCACATTTATTAGAAGTTGTCATGTTGCAACACTCAGTATAGGCTGATTTAGAACTTACATGGACATTTTGCTACATTTATTAGGATATGTTCCACAACCTTACCTATCTTACTGCTTCCACCTTCCATCATCCAATTTCCTCCTACTCATGGCATTGGAGCTACTGGATATCAGCATTCATACATCAGTGTGGTTATGCACAATATGACCCGATGAAGAATCTCCAATTCGAAATGTAGTGATGATGATCATCATCACAATACTGATGTACTGAGAACAGCCAACTTTGGGTGTTGGTAAAAATGGTGCCAGGTACCAACTGTACCGCCTCGATATGACTGGGTGTTGTGTGATGTCCTTAGGTTAGTTAGGTTTAAGTAGTTCTAAGTTCTAGGGGACTGATGACCATAGACGTTAAGTCCCATAGTGCTCAGAGCCATTAGAACCAACTGTACCCTTGTACCAGAATGACTCTACGGTGACTTGTTTAGCTGTTCTTCGACGCTACTATGGCTAATGCTCAGATGTGAGACTGCAAAAAATTGGACTTTATAATGCAGCCATGTTTACATGGTTATAAGCTTCAACTATGCACCAAACTTTCCTTAACCATTTACCCATTACTTTCATGACAGCTAGGAATATACTTTCCTCTTAGTAACACAAATGTTCCTCATCTTCTAACAACATGAATCTAGAACATTTTGTATATGTGATGAGCAGACTTAACATTTACTACTTATGCACCAGAGCACCAACTTGCTCAAGAGCTCAATGTCTTTATGATTATATTCTAATGGTTATGTAATACCTACTATTCATATTGTCAATTCTGACGCAAAAAATTTTCCCTACATTTGGTGTCCATTGTACAACAAAACAGTATGGCAAATTTAACAAACCTCACTGGAGGGTTATGTGAGGGGTCCACTTGTACGTGGAGCCCGACTCTGTAATACATTTCGGGAAAAATGACATGACATGGTAATCACATGTAGACGAGATTGTATCTTTGATACCACTGAACGAATGATGTTGCCTGAGGGGCAGAATCGATTGTAATTTGGGGCGCGCGAAGCTCAGTAGCATATGCCATTGCACTCTGTTAAAGGTAGGATGTAACACATAAAGCTAGTGGCTAGCTGTGAGAATTTAGCTGTTGCATAATAAAGTTTTGTAAGATAATGAAATTTTGTATATTTAGTTTAAAGTATGCAACAACGCAAAGAGAATTTTGCTAATTCTAACAGTACTGGCCCTTGAATGTAGGAACCAAGTATTTGCCATCAGATTTAATGTATACGTTGATTAGGTATATCCGATTTGTAATGTTTGTGAGTTTTGTAATCCTGATACAAACAAGTTAAATTTTGGAATCTCTTTTGTTAAGCGATGTTAGATTTTTTGTCATGTAACTACCCAAGTGCCTTTAATGACGTCAGTAAATGAGAACTGTAGAACAACTGGGAAGTTCACTGATTTTGAAGTTAATGTAAAATGTTTCATATTGGATTTTGTGGAGGAGAAACTTTATTTTGAATACAATTTTCGAACTGAAGAATTCGGTCTTAGCATATCATGTTATCAGTACCTCAGCCTGTACCATGTAGTGTGACATTTGTTGTAGGAAGCAATTTTACAGCTGGCATTGCATTTCGCTGAACCAAGATTGAATATTTTGTACGCCTACTGCGGAGAGAACTCAATATGAGGATTACACCCGTTGCGACTCACGAACTAAGAAAAATGTATTTCATTGTCTATTTGCATACGGACTTTTACCAGTTTACTGCACAGGGCCATAGAACTCGGTGCTCACGAGACTGAGAAAATTTCAGAGGGATTGATTTCATGATAGGCATTACACACTGGTTTTCCAGATTAAGTTGTTTAATTTCTCTTTGGATTAAAGTAAGATTGATTAAGAACACCATCTGCTCAACAACACATCACACAGAAAATTTGGATAACACGAAGTCATTATTATTGAAGAACGTTACAACATATAAACAAAAAACAATTGCACATAATATAAAGTTAAAACATAAACGTTTCCTATTAAACGCAGTACCAAAAAAGGGGTTTTCAGGAGAAGTAGATTAGTATTTAATGTCCCGTCGACAGCAAGGTCATTAGAGATGGAGTACAAACTCGGATCAGGGAAGGATGGAGAAGGAAAGAAGCCGTGCCCTTTCGTAGGAACTATCTCGGCATTTGCCTTAAGCGATTAAGGGAAATAATGGAAAACCTAATAGGGAACTGTGTTAGTAGTAAAGCATAAATGTATAAAAGCTTTATGCATGATGCGGCATTTTTTTCATGCATCTCAGTGTTTATAGTCAGATCTCTCAAACTATATGTCGTACACTGATGTATCTGCCTAGTTACTGTACATTCAGTGACAAATGAGGATACTATCTGCCAAATATATTGCAAAAACAGCTATTAACGAAGAAGTAATAAGCTTAAACGTCATGGAAAATGCTTCAGTTTTTCGTGTATCTCAGTGTTTATGAAGTCATGAAGTATGACGGGTTAGTGGGTCTTACACCTACCGCGATTGTTACCTGGCGATAAGGAAAATGTGTACATTGTTTGGCTGATATCGGTCCAGATATTTAGGAGGAGATGTGGAACACACACACACACACACACACAAACACACACACACACACACACACACACACATGCACATATACACGCACACGCATACGTCCCTTTTTATAATGTGTGAACATCTATTCTTTGCCTTCGCTGGTCTACTTCTGATATCTGAGTGCTCCAGCCATCCGGTGCGGTCTTGCTGCCAAGTTTACAGAATTACTTCGTTTCTTACACTACTGAATTGTCACAATTTTTGTGTTGACCCAGTCGATTTTCTTCTTTCTGCTGGTCTTCATCACCTTCGTATCAGATTTGTTTAGTTTTAGCCATTTCAACACAAAGTGCCAACACAATGGGTGCCAAAACGTAATGTCTGAATCCACACTATGGGGTGCAAAATACTATGTCTGCGATTTTGATTAAATTGAATGCACACTGAGACTCAAATTTTTGGAATAGTCAGTTTTTATAATGTCAGTTTCATTTAATTCATTGAGGTGGGAGCCAACCTGCTTGCTACAAGGCAGTTAAACAGTGCTACATATGGTCCTGAAAGAAACTGTGTGAATGTGATACGTAAATGTGGAGCATCAGGCAACGAACCATTAACATTGATAAGTAAATGTACTGAGTAGTTGCGAATAACCATAAACAACATGACAAAACGTAGACCTTGAGATTCTCCCAGCGTGTAGAATGTTCGAACAACTTACATCACGCGGGGACAGAAGGTTTGGAAAAGCACACAACACAATTTTATACTGCAGTATACATTATTATGTCACGGTTATACCTTGGTGTTCATTTAAGCTTTTATCTATCATTACTTTGTATAGAATTTCAGAAAACTATGAAGGAGATTCATCATCGAAAGAACTTGCTTCTCCTTCAATGCTCGACTGGCTAAATCTATGCTGACAATACTACGTTGAAACCCATCCATCGGAAGCAATAAAATCGTTGTAGCCGTGTAAATGAAAGAGAAATTTGGGAGCTTATACTTTAATATTTGGCCCGGAAAAAGGCACGCCTTCCCTTTTCTTTGTTGAAAAGTACCTGTAAAGAAGTACGTCCAGTTCACTGTTCTCTGCCTAGTTGTGTTCTTTTTCTATCCATTCACACATCGCTTACAAATGTGTTTACAGAATTTCTAAATTTATTCACTACCTCCATCGGCCCCTGACTGTTTTTTGTACACCAAACACACATCATAAACTTTCTATTGTATCCTCATTCTTCACAGCATCAATAATTTTTTTTGTTTATCATGAAGGAAATAAATATTTCGTCTCTGTGTCTTCGTAGAAAGCCTAGAGATATCTATCACTGAATAACGCATGGCATGCATTATGGTTGTGGTTATTTCGATTATTAGCAAATTACTTTGTTGACTGATACAGAGGGTGTACATAAAGTCCAGGAACACTTGCAAATAATTATTGCACAATAACTAAACATTGTACATATGTTATGCATATTGCATTTTGAAGAGAAACTTTGAAAGTTATTTTTTTACCAACATTCGATATGCGAACCACGAATGACCCGGCAGACGTCAATACGGTAATCGAATTGTTGCCATACCCGTCCCAGAACGGCATCGTCGACTGTGGCACTCGCTTCCCGTATTCTCTCTCGGAGATCTGCTGCATCACGTGGTAGAGGCGGTACATACACCAGATCTCTAATCCCACAGAAGAAAGTTACTCAGAGTGAGATCTGGTGATCGGGGAGGCCATTTCATGAAACAGCTGTCCCCTTCTGTAGCACGGCCGATCCATCGATGCAGCAGTTCCGTGTTCAGATACCTACGAACTTCATGATGAAAATAGGGTGGTGACCCATGCTGCTGAAAGATGAATCGAGAGTTCAAATGGCTCTGAGCACTATGGGACTTAACATCTGAGGGTCATCAGTCCCCTAGAACTTAGGACTACTTAAACCTAACTAACCTAAGGACATCACACACATCCATGCCCGAGGCAGGATTCGAACCTGCGACCGTAGCGAACGGAGAGTCCGGTTGCATTTGAGGCATCAGCCATTGCTGCAACATGTCCAAGTAGGAATATCCAGTGATAGAGCTCTCGGCGAAGAAGAATGGCCCGTACAGTTTTCGATGTGACAAGGCACAAAAACATTTGCCTTTGGGGAATCACGCTCAAATTTAAATGCATTCATGTGGATTCTTTGTACTTGGTTCTAAACATCCGTTGAACAGCTGAAGCACACTAGTTTTTGTCGAACTCCAACACACAGAAAGCTCACTCCGCACCTGAACTCGCCATGTTTGCGACTAGCGCTGACTGTCGGCAAATTACCAAACTAAGTTGTGGCGGTATACATGAAAAAATATGAGACCCTAACTTTTCCCGGCGAAGAGAATGTTCAAATAACTTACTGGTTTCCTGCCACGTGACGTCGTCGAACACCGCCGATATTTCGACAGGAGCACATCCTGCCATTCTCAAGGCACAAATGCAAGGAAGAAAAAATGATCAAGCAAATACTCGCCGTCAATTAGATTTTGTTTCTTTGGAATTATTTCAGCTTCATTTAATTTTGGCGTCTAAAGTTTCTGAATTTTCTTGGGATTGGGTGGACGGTGCCTCTTGGTCGCAGTCTGACTGGGAATTTCAATCTGTAACTGCTCGTCATTCGGCGAAGTTTGAACGTTTCCTTGGCTCAGTGTCTAATTCTGATTCTCGACGTTCTGTGATCAATCTCACGGAGAAAACGTTTGACGACGCAGCTTTGTCTGTGCTGGGGAAAGGTTTGAATTTCGCACCGATGCCTAAGAGTTTGCCAGTCATTGATTTTATTAGTTCTATCGAACAGGCTGTTTATAAACTACCTTCCGAGGCTGCGGAAGAGGTTAGGAGGGAAGCTTGTCGTGTGTTGACTGCGGCCCGTCCACCCAAGTGTAACATTACAGCAGCTGAGGCGGCTGCTTTACGTTCACTTAGAATGGATCACGATATTGTTACTTTACCTGCGGACAAGGGTAACGCCAACGTTTTGTGGAACAAGCACGATTACATTCAAAAGATGCAGTGTCTACTTTCTGATTCGGCGTATCGCAAAATCGGTGTTGACCCTACTAAGAGTGTTGAGAGAAAGACGAATAACCTCCCGAAGAAAAGTTCTTTGTCACGGGAGACTATCAAGAGTCTTAATTGTTACTGTGCTGTACCACTTAGATTATATGGCCTCCCTAAGGTCCATAAAGAAGCTGTCCCGTTGAGGCCTACTGTTTCTAATATTGGTGCTCCGACATATCGTGTAGCTAAACATCTTGCTAGTTTGTTGAGCCCATTAGTAGGTAGGTGTGAACATAAAATTAAGAACTCTGCAGATTTCTTACGTCGATTGCAGGGATTGCGTTTGAATGATTATGATATTTTAGTCAGTTTTGATGTGGTTTCTCTTTTCACTCGCGTTCCTCTCTCTGATTAGTTGCAGCTAATTCAGGTTAAGTTTGGTGTCGAGTTAACAAATTTGTTTCGACATGTGCTGACTTCCACTTACTTTTTATTCAATGGTCAGTACTACGAACAGACTGATGGAGTTGCAATGGTAAGCCCAATTTGTTTATGGAGGACTTTGAGGAACGTGCATTGGAGTCAGCGACCTTGAAACCTGCGTGTTTTTTCAGATATGTAGACGATACTTTTCTTGTGTGACCTCATGGTAGTGAGAATTTAAACCGGTTTGTGGAACATCTGAATTCAATACACCCGAATATTCAGTTCACTATGGAGGTGGAAAAGAATGGATGCCTTCCCTTCCTTGATGTTTGGTGAAAAGGAAGACTGATGGTACGTTGGGACATTCTGTTTATAGGAAGCCCACCCACACTGACTTGTATCTGCGAGCTGATAGTTGTCACCATCCAGCTCAGCGTGAAGGAGTACTTCGCACCTTGGTTCACAGGGCCCACGTTATCTCAGACCCTCAAAGTTTGGCATTTGAGCTAGCACATCTCGAAGTCACCTTTCGTCAGAATGGTTATAGTGAGAGGCAGATCAAACGCGCGTTGCGCCATCAGCCTTCTGCGCAACGGATGAGTGACGATAGCAACGAAGTGCCACCTAAGTCTACGGCCTTATTGCTCTTTCGCAGGAAGCATATCCAACAGGATTGGACGTATTTTGCGGAAATATGATGTGAAATGTATTTTTCGACCACCTTCTAAGATTAAGGCCCTGTTGGCGTCCGTAAAAGATGATCTTGGTTTTGCGTAAGGCTACGGTCTATCGTATTCCTTGCAGTTGTGGCATCATATATTGGTCAGACAACCAGGACCGTGGAAGACCGGTGTATTGAACATAAGCGTCACACACGCTTACAACAGCCGAGTAAATCCGCTATTGCAGAACATTGCCTTGACACCGGTCATCCTATGGAATACAACAACACGGAGATTCTGCCTTGCACGTCCAGCTATTGGGATAGTGTTATTAAGGAATCTGTTGAAATCAGACTATCAAGCAATCTTATTAACACAGATGGTGGATTTTGTTTAAATACTGCTTGAAATCCGGCTCTGTCTATATATATATATATATATATATATATATATATATATATATATATATATATATATATATAAAGAGGGACAGAATTAGTGCCACCTCACCTGTTGATTAATAGTAACTATCGATATTTCTGATGTTGGTTATCTTTGGTTGTGTTAACACTTGTTCTGTGTGTGGTATCTTCCTTGTTTCTCCTCTGTGAACCGAGGTATTAAATTTGCTTGCACATTTTTTCTTCCTTGCATTTGTGCCTTGAGAATGGCAGGGTGTGCTCCTGTCGAAATATCGGCGGTGTTCGACGACGTCTCCCGGCAGCAAACCCGTAAGTTATTTGAACATGAAAAAATAGCTTTCAGGGCTTCTCTTCAAAATGATGTATGTATGATATCTGTACAATGTTTGGTTCTTGTGCAATAAATAATTGAAAGTGTTCTCATACTTTATGTACACCCTGTATTGTCGAGGGTCGTGCCTTGTCCACATGTGAAGCCGTACTCACATGGGACGTGTTCCTCAGCAGGAAGCCCGCCAGATGTGCTGTCCGTCGTGGTTGGTGCACAGTCTAAAACAACCTGCTATATCTCGAGGAACGTGATTTGCGATCTCAGCGCTCTCCAGCGGCAGATGACGGCTCTGTCTGGCGCGTAAACCACATAGTTTCTTTGCTACAATAGGCGTTTGTAAAGTAGTTGCTTTCTGTTATCGAAAGTAGAAGAAGAGCGAAGAAAATCACGAAGAGGATTCTGAACTCATCGATGGCTTAAACAGCGAATTCCTGGTAGAGGAACTCTACATGATGTTGTACAACGACCTGAGATATGTTCATACTACTAGAAGTTATTCGTTAGCTCAACTGTATCTTCGTCCCATTTCGCTTTTAAATTTTATGTTGTGAAAGAATAGAGTCTAATGTAAGTCTGCTCATGCATAATTATCTATTTTGTCGATGCTACATTCACTACCATCACCTCTGAACTACTTCTTAGCACAGATTTCAAGGTTGAAATTATTTCGTAATTTCATTTGAATAGGAGAGGAAGCTGCTCACTCTAACTGAGAAAGGTATCTTCCGGCAAGATACAAAAATGAAGCAGTCCATACAACCAACAGACAGGTATATAAACCTTCCACAAAGATTCATAATAGGAAAAACTTCGAGCATGTAACGTTTGTTTACTTTCTGAGATAGACTAGCAGTCACGCTAAGACTCCTTGCCACTGGGGAAACATTTCTATCATTGGATTATGCAGTAAGAGCTGCACTGTTTATGATAAATAACAGCGACTGTTGCATGTAACACTTGTATTAAATTAATAGGACAGACTCAGAATCTTTTGGAAAAGAAAAAGTGAAAAAGAAGTATTGGTAGGAGATGTTCATTTTATCTCTTCATTCCTCACAATGCTATCAAATTGGCACGGCAGCGAGGCCTCCGTATATGGCTTGCACTGTGTGAAGACTGACATTTAATTATGGCCAATTGTACTAGAACGCCGCGCTTTTGATCGATTATCATTGTGCCGCAGCACTGAAACGGCGTACTTTGATAGCACGCAAGTTATGACACTAAAAACATCAGATATGGGAAGCTTTTAGGTACCGGTACGTATTTCCTTCTCATCTTATTATTACATATCGTATGTAAAACGACGCATTTTCGGGAGATCCTGACACTTCGTGGCAGATTAAAACTGTGTGCCGGATCGAGACTCGAACTCGGGAAAGGCAAAGGTCCCGAGTTTGAGTCTCGGTCCGGCGCACAGTTTTAATCTGCCAGGAAATTTCATACCAGCGCACACTCCGATACAGAGTGAAAATCTCATTCTGGAAACATTCCCCAGGCTGTGGCTAAGCCGTCCTTTCTTTCAGGAGTGCTAGTTCTGCAAGGTTCGCAGGAGAGCTTCTGTAAAGTTTGGAAGGTAGGAGGCGAGACACTGGCAGAAGTAAGGCTGTAAGTAGCTGGCGTGAGTCGTGTTTGGGTAGCTCAGATGGTAAGTCGGCTTTCGGCCGTGGTCGCGTGCGGACCGGCTCCGCGCGCCGGACAGCGCACCGTAGTTTGTTTACTTCCGCGTCGCGGTATTTCGTGTTGTGTAGCGTCCATTTCTATTGCACCTCATGGCGCACTGTTACCGCCGAGCGACAGTTAAAGTAACATTCCAAGCCGAACATGCTAGACCACGCGCTTTTGAAATTGAGCAATTCATTCGCGAAGAGCTACGTCTGGACCCTCAGGAAGTGATAGGTATTCATTTCTCTATCACTAGCAGCATCGTCTATATTAAGATGACGACGGAGGAAGCGTGTGCTAACGTAGTTCGACAACACGCACGCGGACTCAAGTTCAAACATTCTGACGGGCATATTGGAGAGGTGACGGTCAATCACGCTGGTTTCGGACTTCGAACAATCCGGGTTTTTGAGCTCCCTTTCGAAGTGCCGCAAGATGTGGTCGTCGAAGCTTTCCGACCCTATGGCAATGTTGTGGGGCACATCGCGGAGAAATGGCAGACATTCACGACATACAACGTGTTGAATGGTGTCCGCCAAATCAAAATCGAACTCTCCAAACATGTACCATCCTATCTGCTGATAGGTGGCGTGCGAGCCATCGTTATGTATGATGGCCAGCCGCGGACGTGTGCCGGTTGCGGACAGGAGGGCCATGTTCGGTCAGAATGTCTCCGCCGACGTTTGCTCCAGGTCCCGACCAGTGACTCAGCTCCCAAAGTGACGGCCGCTTCTTTACCAGATAGCTACGCCACAGCCGTACGCAGCCCCGATGCGTCACTTCAGGAAGCACCTCTTCTCCACCCGGCACTCCCCACTGGAAATGACGGTGCTGCCATGGCCTCACCGGCATCATCTCCTCTGACGGCTACGACACCACCAACTCTCCAGAGCTCGATGGACATCGACGCGAATGCGGTGCCTACCTCTGCTTTTCTTCAGACTGGCGCGACCTCGGACATCGAACATCCACATTCTGATTCAGAACAGCACCTCCGAAAGCAACGGTCGCCCAGAAAACGGAAGAAGAGGAGTCAAACGCCATCTGACGACACACTTCTTCATGTGGCATCACAGGCAGTGGAGCTGATACACGACAGTGATCTCCCTTCGAGCGTTCTGACGACAGGAGAGGCTGCTCCTGATGTCCCATCTGAAGAACGATCTCACACGAATATGACGGATTCCAAGGAGGGTGCCTCCCTGGACCCCACTACAGCAGCGTCGCTACAACTCCCCCTCGAGGAGTGTGACAGTCGCTCACCGTCTGTTCCAGTCTCCTGGGCTGATGATATCGACGAAGGAGCAGTTCGAGATGGTGGTCCTCCCATCAGGCAGTGCCCCATGGAGGTGCCTGACCCACCTTCCAGCCAGTGATTACGACAACGGTGACTACGTCAGATGTTACACGCCAGCCAGACATCTCTGCCGGAACATCTGTGCCAATGGTGGGAGCACGCCCCCAACATTACCGCATAGTGACGATGAATCTGGCCACCATTCGGGCCCCCCATAAACTGGCAATGTTCCGTGAGACCATTTATGCTGCTGATGTCGACATTGCCCTCCTCCAAGAAGTGTTTGTCGCCGATTTCCATGCCCCCACTGGCTACGTGGCACACATCTCCCATGCTTCTGACAACGGTAGTGGAGTTGCCATCCTCCTCCGTTCTGGACTCCCTGCTGAAGATGTAGTGTACCTTGCTAATGCTAGGGGTATGGCTCTCACACTGTTCGGCGTCCGTATCCTCAATGTATATGCGCCGTCCGGCTCCAGTCGACGTCGTGATCGACACACTTTCTTTGCTGACGAGGTAACGCCGCTGTTTGAGGGTCCCCTAGATGATATGGTCCTCGGTGGCGATTTCAACTCCACGCAAAGGCCTGAAGATCAATTACCGCATCATTCCCCTTGTGCGGCCCTCTCCGTCATCATCGACAGACTCCAGCTTGTTGACACATGGACAAAGGTGCATGGCACCCGTGCAGGTTTCACATATTATACGGCGCATTCATCTAGTCGTCTCGATCGTATATACCTCACACGTTCCCTTGCTGCCGACACTCGACATGCCGAAGTATGGCCTCTGGCTTTCTCTGACCATGACGCCTACATCTGCGATGTCGTCCTCGCCCGCCAACAAGTGTGGCACAGCCGCGGCTTGTGGAAATTCAACGTTTCCCACCTGACTGTCCCTGACTGCCGACGAATCGTTGAGGATGCGTGGGCCCTCTGTCATCGTCGTCGCCCCGCCTACGCATCCACCTTATCGTGGTGGGTATCATGCGCGAAACCAGCTCTGCGCAGGGCGCTGATAGGATATGGCAAAGACTTCAAAGCCTGGCAAGCGAGCACCATGGACTTTTATTATGCAGTCCTTCGTGACTGCACTTCGATGTCCTTCTCTCCTGATCGTCAGATGATGGTGCATCGTGCTAAAGCGCAGATCACTTCCCTCACGCGACGGCGCTTAGAAGGGACTCTTGTCAGATCCTGCACCCGTGACCATATGCCTCATGAAACGCCATCGATGTACCACCTTCTCAGGGAACGCCGACGTCGTCGTCGAACCCTCATCCACGATCTCACAGATGCGGAAGGACGACGACACACTACGCAATGCGACATTGGTCACGCTTTCTATTCTCATTTCCGTCAACTGTTCGCTGCCGTCCCTCATCCCCCGACCTTAATTGAGGAGGTGGCAGCAATGACTGTCAACACCATGCCAGAGGATGTGGCTCAAGAACTTCAGGAACAAGTGACCTCTGATGAAGTCCTAGATGCTATCAAGGTGGGGGCTGCCAACAAGTCCCCTGGACCTGACGGCCTCCCCCTCGACTTTTACAAGTATTTTAGCTACCTTTTGTTACCTGCTTGGACGTCCATCTGTCGTGAATTGATGTCACCCACAACGATGATCCCAGACACCTTCCTTGATGGGGTCATCATCCTGGTCCCTAAGCCACATGGGCGATCACGGATCTGTGATTACCGGCCCATCACTCTACTCAACAGTGACATGAAAATTTTCACCCGTTTGTTGGCCTCACGCCTCAAGAAGGCAGCAAGATCCGTCACCTCCCTTGATCAGACTTCGTTGGGCGGTGACAACAACATCCATACGGCCCTTTGCCGTTATAGGGACATGATTGCGCTCGCGCGCTCGCGACATTTACCTGGCGCATTGGCATCGCTTGACTTCCGTCAAGCTTTCGACCGTGTCGACCATACTTTTCTGAAATCGGTCCTCCAACACATGGGTTTTCCGGTTCGTACAATCACCGTGGTAATGCGGCTCTTGAGCGGCGCAACTTCAAGAATACTCTGTAATGGTCGCCTCACCGCGCCTCTAGCGATCGAGCGCTCTGTCCGACAGGGATGCCCACTTTCCACGATACTGTATGCTTTGGCATTAGAGCCCCTCCTACAGGGGCTTCGCCAACGCCTGGTGGGCCTGACATTGCATGGGCACCGCTTCTGTTGTACAGCCTATGCTGACGATCTAGTCCTCTACCTCCGCAATGAAGACGATGTTCGCGCTGCTCTGACTTGGGTGACGACTTATGGGGAGGCATCGGGCAGTTCTCTTAACATTTCCAAATCGAAGGTTCTGCTCATTGGTGAGGGTCTACCAGAAAGATCTGTCGCTCCTCTAAGTGTGGCCACCAGCGTCCGCTGTTTGGGCATTGATTTTATGAATGACCTCCGTCGCTCAGCGGCAACCAACGGTCGACGTCTCCTACAAACGATCAGGGCTGGCCTTGTGGACCACCGGCTTCGATCCCTCGACATTATACAGCGCGCGCAATACGTGAATGTTTATCACGCCTCACGCATCCCCCATGTGGCACAAGTGTTCCCGGTTCCGATTACCCTCGCACGTCGTATGTTGATGGCGATGGGATCCTTTGTCTGTGCCGGGATGTTATTTAAAGTTCAATATTCCTCCCTTGCCCTCCCGCGGGAGCGTGGTGGAGTGGGCTTATTCCATGTGCCAGACAGAGTTACCGCACTTTTTGTTAGCTCCCAACTGAAAGTCTGGCGTCGCTGCCCGACGAGCCTGACCGGACTGCTTTTGCGTGAATACGCACCAGTCTCCATGTCAGCCCCGGTCATGTTATCCGACATTCCACCCCCCTTTTATCACTTTCGGTACTTCTTCTTTGAAATCAGTTACATTCTGCACTCCTTACCCCTTCTCCGTATACTCCAGACAAAGACTGTATACGACACCTTACAAATGTGTCAAACCCCCAACCCCATTGAACACAAGTTTCCCCAGATCATATGGCGCCGTGTGTGGAAAGCAGTGCATGCTGGTTACCTCGACACCAGCGTTCAGTCCACCTGGTATATCACCGTCAATGGCAAACAGGTCAACCAGTCTCGTTTGCACCGCATCCGCCTTGCTGACACACCACTCTGTGTTCACTGTGGTGTAGAGGACACGGACGCTCATCGGTTCTTATGTGGTCCGTCTGCTGACGTCTGGAGGCTCGCGCAGCGTATCCTGGCTTTCCTCACCCGACAGCCGCCTGCTCAGATTACTTTCCTGACGCTTCTATTCCCGGATGTGATTCATTACCCCACAACAAAAACTAATGCCGTGAATTGGATACGCGGTCATACAGTCCGCTACCTTTTTGGGCCCGATGAGAAATCAGAACTAGCTTATTGGACGTACCTTAACGATCGACATTGTGCACTTGTTCGCAACCCCAGATACAAGCAGTTCTTTTCCAATTTTCTACGGAGCGCCTTTCATGACCCGCCTTCCAGCTGGAACGTCCAAGCCATGAGATGCTGATGCTTTTTTGCCGATATGATGTTCTGAACGTACTACACACGGAATCCCCACTAAAATTTCGAGAAGACACGTTTGGATGTTCCGCCAATCAGACGGCGCAAGCGACTCCTAGAATTCTGGTGCAACGACTGCCATAATACAAAAAAAAAAAAAAAAAAGAATAAATAAAAACATACATACAAAAAAAAAAAAACAAAGAAAAATAAAGAAAACAAAAATGCAATACAATAAACTAAAAACAAAAAAAAGTTCCTGTTCACAACAAATTTCATTTTTTTATCGCTACTCTCTATGTCTCTTCCCCCCTACTTTCTTCCTTTCCTACACCTTTGCAGTAATAGGTTAGTTGTTTTGGAATAGGTGTAGATAGGTGCCAACGCCTGAAGAGGTGCATTTAATTTTATTTTTTTGTTAGAATACAAGTGGCGGTGGCAAATAGACATTTTTTTTGTAGTTTTTCCTTTCCTGTCCAGATAAAAAAAAAAAAAGGAGTGCTGTGACGATAGCGTTTTTGCTGTCGTCCGACAGCGCTGTGACGCACATCTACTTGACGCCAATAAAAACTTATTACATTTATTCAGTCCACAACGTTTAACTACTTCCTCTAAAAAAAAAAAAAAAAAAAAAAAAAAAAAAGATGGCGCAGTGGTTAACGCACCTGTCTAATAAGCAGGAGATCCCGGGTTCGAATCCCAGTCCAGTAGACGTTTTCACTCGTCGCCGGTCAGCTGACAGCAGTGATCCGCCCCTTTTCTTTTTCTTCCTTCCCATCTCCACCTTCAATTTATATAGTTATCTACTTGTTTAATGTAGTTTTGTCGGTTATGCCCTTTCCAGTTATTTCTATTATTTTCTCGCGTCTTCCTCTCTTCTGGCCAGTAGGTCGCCATTAACCCGACTTTGGAAATCTGTCACCCTACTGAGGGACAATCCGGTAGTAGAAGCCGACATGCGTTTCGCCAACAGGGATCTCACTACTCGCGAATCCTGTACTCCTATGGTTCTGTGACTCAGTAGAAAAGCGTTTATTAAACTACACACATCAAAAAAAGAAGAAAAAAAAAAAAAAAAGATGGTAGAGAACTTGCCCGCGAATGGCAGAGGTCCCGAGTTCGAGTCTCGGTCCGGCACACAGTTTTAATCTGCCAGGAAGTTTCATATCAGCGCACACTCCCGTGCAGAGAGAAAATCTCATTCCAGCTTATATTCTTATCACATATTCTGTAATGAAAAAAAAACCACAAAATATAAAGTTTAGCTTCATGCAATATGGCGGCTCATAATTTCCGCTTGTGAAGTAAAAACGATGTCGTTTCTCTGCACGAGGCAAGAATCTAACACGCTAAATTCTTCATTCCACGCTTCATAGTGTAGTGGAACATGGAATTACTCCGTCGCCAGCTGCCCGTCCATGTCTTTTTTCAGTCCAATGAGGACTTCTGTGTGTTGCTGTAAAATTTTCTCAAATCTTCCTGTGTCTCCAGATCGCTTCCATAGATGCAAAATTCTCCCACAACTCTTATACCAGATGTTCGCAACGAACAAATTGTGCTCTGGCCATTATGCAACCAGTTGTTGATGTCCTCCTGAGGGTTATCATGCCAAAGTCTGTAAAATTGCCGCGTTAGATCGACAAAATCCAGAGCTGGTCGGAGGGCCCTACTATATAGCACAGATGCTGTCCATTCCATCAACTATGGCGAAGACGATCATGTCCACCTTGGCTAAGATCTTGTGGAAAGGGGAATTGTTTCAAGTGCCGGTGAAGCAATGGAGGAATGGGTGTAACCGACATCAAGTCTAAAGCGATGGGACTGTATGTCAAATGAACATGGAGCATAATGTTTAACGATCCAGGGTGCATTACAGCAAAACTATACGAAATTGTCAGGCCAGAAAGTGTAGAGCCGCCGATAAATATATAAAAAATAAGTTTTAAGCTAAAAAACATTAGGGAGTATTATCTTGAACTAAGCTATCTCAGCAAAAAGCTTTTAAACTCCAAAAACGTTACAGCAAAGACGAATCTGGCTGAAAGACGGAAACATTAAAGGAAAAATAACATAGAAACTAAATATGCTGTAATAGTTGCTGTAATAGCGTGGAATGTGGTCTGGAAAAACATCAATAGTGATGATCTTTCGTCTGACGTGAGAACATCGTGGTACATGGTAGTCAATAACACCATCAGCACTAATGAGCGTCTCTTTGCCATCGGTTTAAGTGACACAAACCTCTGCAGCAAATGCAACCTCGTTGATAGTGTGCCTCATCGTTACACATGTGGAGATCGGATTATCAACTGGAGGTGGACGAGGGAGAAAACTGCTCAAACAACAAGAACTTAAGCAAACAATGTACCGGCTAACATTTTCTTCAGACCCGAAGAAAGTTACTACCCTCAGGCAAAAAATAACGCAGTGATTTGGTTAATGGGGAAATATACGAGTTACGTTTTTAATAATATTGGGAGCGATGAACATATTGAATACAAGATGTAAATGGAAAATGAATTCGAGAAAACACTTAAGTATCAGAATCACAATAAGAAATATAGTAACATGCTCAGAATTATCTTCAACAGAATGGGTATAGGTTAGGAACTGGATTCCTCGTAGAAATGGGATGGCTTGGGTCACGTTCCCGTTCACACATGAAAAATAAATCAGTAGTACAGCTGATACAAGAATATGACGGCAAACATCTGGTGTCTGATATAAAGGAAGGTCTTGAACTCCCTAAGGATGAGTTTAGAAGGCTGGAACTGACAAAAATAACAAGGCAGCGAAGGACTTTGCGATGTCTCTGTTCGGGACTGCTCTTCTGTCCACGTAATTTACCCTGGAAAGAACACACACCAAGGATTTACTGAATGACTAATTTGGATCTGGGAAATGATGGTGAGGAAGCTCAGGCTACAGAAGAAGAAAATGTGCCTGGTGAACTGCCACCAGTTGAAGGTGACAGTGAAGGTGCTAAATGTATGCTACTGCTACAGACTGAATGTGATTCCTCATTCTTTGAATGCGGTAATTTATTACTGCAGCTATCTGTCACCTCATTTATGTCATTTCATTGTAGTCATTTGTGTTACTGTTTTTGTGGAATAATAATAAAAATATTGCTCTGTTCTCATTTTGGGAGAGATCCAGAGATCTTACCGGCAAATGTAGGGTTTGGCAAGTATGACTATAAGTAGTAGAAACTCTCGCGGCGGGAATATGAGCCCAGAACGACTCATCATAAAGGTCAACAAAACAGGGGGGGGGGGGGGTAGAATGTTATTGACGTACCGCTGTATGTAAGGGTGCCGCGGAAGACAGCCAAAGAGATCCTGCTCCGAAAAGAAATGGCACCCCAGACCATAACTCCTGGTTGCCGGACTACATAGCGGGCGACAGTCAGGTTGGAGTTCCACCACCCACCACTATCCAGGACATCTGGAGACACGTCTTCGTCATAGAATCTCATTGACTGGAGGAGAATTGTCTTCGGTGATGGGCCTCACTTCGAACTGAGCCAAGATGACTAGCAAAGACGTGTCTGGAGTGGCCCTGGACAGTGCTGCCACACCAACCTGACTGTCGCCCCCCATATCGCCCGATAACCAGGAGTGAAGATGTGGTACACCATTTTCTTTTTCATAGTAGAACCCCTATGGCTGTCATGTGATGCACCCTTAAAGCAGAGCGGTACGTCGATTATACTCTGGACCCCATGTTGTTGCTCTTTACGGCAATCCATCCTAGGCTTACACTACAGCAAGACAATGTCCGTCCTCGCACGATGAGAGTTTCTACTGGTTTTCTTCGTGCTTATCAAATCCTACGTTGCCCACCAAGATTTACGGATATCTCCCCAACGTTAGGAGCATTATGTGCAGGGCCCTGCAACCAAATCGTGATTTTGACTATCTAACGCGCCAATTGGACAGAAGTTGGCGCGAAAACCGTCCGCGGGACATTCAACAACTCTCTCAATCACTGCCAAGCCGAACAATTGCTTGCGTAAGAGCCAGAGGTGGACCAACACTTTATTGACTTCCTCAGTTTCTGAATTTCTTTGTCTTGAATAAATCATTCAATTATTCTGAATTTGTAATCATTTATTTTTCTGTACATGTACATCATATATACCAATTTTTGTCGCATTCGGATAATTCCTTCGTGGTGCGACGCCTTTTGCTTTTGTTTTAGATTGTATTTACGGTGTCATACATATTTTTCCACCTCTTCGTCATTTACAGAGATAGTAGGCATGCATACACGTAATACAGAGGTAGCCAGGGCTTTGCGTCTCCTCTCTGTTCCCACTTTCCTGTTTGGTTGTATGTGTGTGTGTGTGTGTGTGTGTGTGTGTGTGTGTGTATGTGTGTGTGTGTGTGTGCGCGTGTGTTTGTAGTTTAAGGGGGTTCAACGGCTAGGTTATCAGCGTCTTGTTTTCTTTTTCGTTGTTTGACATATTAATGCATTACTTCTGCTCAGTTTTGACATGGACAGAAATCCGGTTTTCCTTGCCACTATATACAACTTCTAGCTATCCATTTGTTTTTTGTAGTTTTCCAACCTACCTTCAAGATTAAGGCATGTAGCACTTCACGCCAAATGTTTTCTTCCGAAGACGTCATCGTGAGCAGTATCCGCAGTGGAAACATCAGACAGACGTCCGCATAATGTGTTGTTTTTGGAAGCCGAGCCTTACGATAAGTGACTTATCTCAGAAACCGGCACCAAATGGATACTGTTCCTCTCCTTTTCGACCGATACCGAACGAGAGGCCGGTGACCGGCACTGAGAATCAACAACAGTTCGTGATACAAATAAATATCTCGTGACTAATTAAAATTTGTGCCAGAACGGCACTCGAAACAGTACGTCCTGCTTTACACGAGCAGTAGCGTTAGTCGTTGGCAATATCTGAAGGAAGGAAGGAAGGAAGATTGGGTTTAACTTCCCCTCGACATTGAGGTCATTACAGTCGGAGCACAAGCTCGGATGGTGACAGGATGGGTAAGGAAACCGGCCACCCTTTCAAAGGACCATCCCGATATTTTCCTGGAGCGATATACGTAAATCACGGAAAACCTAAATCTGAACGCCGGATGCGAGTTTGAACCGCCGTCCTCCCGAATGCGTGTCATGTGGGCAAATCTGAGGATGTTTCCACACCTTATTCGGACTGCTGTTATCACTGACCGATACTCAGTGATACCTTGCTTTTTTATCTTCTATGATTTCATCCCCTTCGATTAATTCATTTCATTTCAGTGAATTACATTCAAAAGGCTTTTATTCCTTAAGGCATATAACACCATAGTCTTCCACCACAGTTCATTTCCATGGTGGTGCCGGCCTTACACAATCTCTGGGTGTACTTCTGGTTATAATGTTCAGAAATCATTGGTGATTATTTCGTTAGCTTCCATTTTATTTCAAAATCTTCCATCTGAGAGTTCTTTTATCAGTCTTCTGACTGATTTGATGCGGCGCGTCACGAATTCCTCCTGTGCCAGCCTATTCACCTCAGAATAGTACTGTATCATTTGTCAGATGTATTCCAATCTCTGCTTTTCCCTGCAGTGTTCACCTTCTACAGTACCCTCATGTACTACGGAAGTTATTCCTAGACGCCTTAACAAATTTACTATCATCCAATCTCTTCCTCTTCTAAATATTTCCCACATGTTCCTCTCCCCGTCTACTCCATGTAACAGTCTTTCTTTGGTTTTCTCTCAGTCCGTAGTGTCAGCATATTAGACTGTTCATTCGAATCAGTATGTTCTACCATCTTTCTAGCTTTCATAGAGGATAGCAATGTCACCAGGCATATTGATATATCTTCACCCTGAATTTTAATCCCACTTCTTTTATTTTGTTTTCGTCAACCAGTACTTCATTCTTGGTCTTCCATTGTTATTACCCCCTCTTGGTTATTGTAAACATACAGGATAATTAGAAACAGTCTGAAAATCTTGTAGGGGTGTTCTTGGATAGGTTGCGCCGAGAAATAACTGTTAAGAAAGAAATCGATACGCCGTTTCAGAGTTAATTAGCATTGCAATTAAGTCGTTACGCGTGCAAATTCAAGCGGTCCGCCGGAGACGGTGTCACCAAATGTCTTCGACTGGTTTCATAAAACCGTAAAAGAAAGCGATACAAAAATTGGACATGGGACGATAGTAAAGACCGAACTCAAGCCAAACGGTGAGCAGTCTCGTGCACTGTCCTCTGCACAATGAGAACAGCTGGAGCGCGCAACGGCCTGATTGGTTAACTTCAATGCAAATTAACTAGGAAACTGAGCAACGTATCGAATTTTTTTCTTAACAATTATTTTTCAAGACAACGTACCCTGCAACACGCTTAAAAGCTCTGCATACGGTTTCCGACCAACCTGTGTTTTACCCACGTTCCTCTATAGCTTACACCTACTTTCATGAGAATTTCGAACATCCTGAAGCAAAGAGGTAATAAAGTGAAAATCAATAAAAGCAAAACCAAATTACATTAGGAAATGAGACGTGAAAGTAATATACCAGTTTTGCTGTTTAGACAGAAAAATAACTTAAGACGAAAGAAGAAGCGAGGATGAAAACTGTAAAGTGGCAATAATATGAAAATATCTTTTTCGGGAAAGAGAAATATGCCTGCGTAATACGTAAATTTAAGTGCTAGGAAACGTTTTCCGAACGAAATTGTCTGTAGCGTAACTCTATATGGAAGTGGGGCGCGGCACAAAAACAATGTTGATAACAGGGAAACAGACGCCTTTGAAATGTGGTTTTACGGATAAATGCTGAAGGTTAGGTGAATAGTCAGTTAAGTAATGAAGAGGTGCTGAACTGAACTGGGGGAAAACAACTTATTGACAGAACGGGATATAAGAAGAGTTCACATGCTGGTGCATAAATGATGGGACTGCTATCTTTCCCTAAAGTGAATAGTGTATTGAACGGAACACTTGAGATTATGGGATGCGTAAAAGCAGAAGAGGCCCAGCTGTTGATCTGGATGCAAAATGATAAATAAATGTCATGTGACTAGCGCCTCCCGTCCGGTAGACTGTCAGCCGGGTGCACGTCTTTCGATATGACGCCACTTCGGCGACTTGAGCGTCGATGCGGATTAAATGATGATAGTTAGGACAACACAACACTTAGTCGCTGAGGCGAGAAAGTCTCCGACCCAGCCGGGAATCGAGCTCGGGCCCTTAGGATTAACTTTCTGTCGCGCTGACCACTTTTTTTTAAGTGCTCTATCAACATTTTTTTTGTAACATGAATATAGTAAATGACAATCCTAGACACGGGCGGGAGTGAAAATGAAGTTATCATCTGCATCACAATCCCTGCAGCACGCGGTGTCGCTTCATAAATCTGGCAGAAAGCCATATAATCTTGACCATTTCTGCCATTGTGGGCGGCATGCATTTCTCCTGCGTCGACCATTCGTAGAACCATTATCTGAAGCGGTTTTGGTGTTTACCATCGTTGTGTGTGTTTTTTTCACGTGAACATAATCCAGTCATAACTGGCGCCAACAGGTAGGGGCCAGTTTACCTGTCAGTGTGCCATTCTTCTCAGTTCTGGGACACCACAGCTGTCGGGCAGATTGTGAAAAACACTTCCTAAAAAATTGGAAAAGTAAGTCCTGTATTTCGCCTGACTCCGTATGAGCTCGTGTTGTTCTTGTAAATACATCCAATAATCCATCACGGGCTTAATATCGTACGAATACAAATATTTCGTCGCATGTCCAGCGATCCAATTGACCACATACGTCTTTTGTTTGGGAAAAAAGGTCTTGTACGGTACAACAAGTGCATCCGATGTAATTTCTTTGTAGTTAGTGCGCCGAAGGAAGGCCAGTATTCGACGCGTCAGCGTCCAGACGTCCCTCGCTGCGCCACACACTAAATCATGTTCTTCCGTTGCTAACGGTCCACAGTTTGTGCAAAGAGGAGAATAGACCATATGAATTGTATGTAATTGACTCCTGGTCGCAAATTTACGGTTTATAAGAATATACCACATAGATCGCAGTGCTGTTGACAGTAATGGAGTATGCACTGCACACCAAATGTGGTTCCAAGTTCTCGACGGATATTTGAATTCCATTATGTTGCGGCCATGTTGATCCATCAAGCACCTATAGATCTGTCGAGTCGCGGGTATTCTCGTCGAAGGTATTTTTAGACGAACATAACTGTAATCAACAAGAAATGAGGCAATGTGTGCAAGAGAAGGCGAAATATTGCCCACCGCAATAGGGGGTTCGTACGAAGGCGGAACAAGTACTTCTATCAGAGCTGACGTTGTGGTACGCTTTCGTTGTTGCCAATTTCGTATCATCGCTCGCATGTAAAGCGCCAGAGCTTTGTTTCGCACGTTTGTGAGGTTGAGGCCACCGTTCCGGAACTGTAGAGTTAACGTGTCATATTTGATCTTAAATAACATCCCAGTACTGACATAGTAACCAGAGGCAGCCATGAGGCGGTCTGCAATACCTTTCGGTATTGGTAGGATCTGCGCCAAATGGGGCAGTCGTGACGCTACGTGCACGTTAGTGTATGCCACACTTTGGATCATGTCAAAGGCTCTCAGTGAGTTGTTGCGTATCGTCAGGCGAACATTCTGCAGAAGCCGCCGATAACTCGCCGCCGCTGACCGCCGTAGTGAACGGGTAAATGTGATCCCCAGATATCTCAGGGATTCCACCCTCTGAAACGGTCCCGGTATGTCTTCCCGACCCCATCCAGTGTGCGTAATTTTGGACTTCGTCATGTTAACGACACTGCTTGCCGCCGTCCTGTAGGAGTCTAGATGTTCAACAGCCTGACGCACTTCATGTCCTGATCTGACAAGGAGGATCAGGTCGTCCGCATATGCGCGACAAACGAAAAGAGTTCTCATTAAGCGCTATCCCAGTAAGTGGGTGCCTCATAACACACATCAGCTGCTTCGCAAACAGGATCATGGAGATGGGCATCCTTGTCGGACTGAGTGAGCTGTTAATAGGAATCGAGCCCGCTTCCCGACCATTTACAATCACCTTCGATGTAGCCCCTCGTATTAGACTCATAACGATGAAGATGAAAACAGGTGGAATCGCCATTCGGCTCATGACTGACGACAAGAAGTCATGGTTTATCCTGTCGAACTCACGATCGAAGTCCACAGATATCATCGTTGCTCGCATTTTACACGTTTCCGCAACGGCGATAACGTTACGGTATTCACTTAACGCCGAGGAGATGTTGCTTCGCACCCCTAGGCAAGCCTGATCAGGGGATATTGTCCTGGATATCGCCAGCTTGAGACGAGACTCGAGTAGTCGTACAAAGATTTTATAGTCGGTGTTTAGCATAGTGAGAGGCCGATATTGATTAACACTGCGACTCCCCGCCGTCTTCGGGATGGGAAGAAGAAAGCCCATCACAAGATCCGACGGTAGGCGCATGTCCGGACGCATCGCCTCATTGTACATCGATACCAACTGTGGCATCATCATGTCCACGAATTCTCGATAAAACTCTAGCATAATCTCATCTGGCCCTGGTGATTTAGGGCCGCTCCTTTTGTGAGTGCCACCTTTATATCGTCTTCTGTGACTGGCTCCATAAGCGCTGCCTTATCCGTCTCTGTCAATGTCGTTTACAGATGTTGCAGTATCTCTTCCCCCACCCGACGGTCCGTCGATGTACCGCCATAGAGGTGGCGGAAATGCTCTAAAAATTCATTTGCAATGTCCTGTTGTGTTGTCAGTTGACGGCCATCTAAACCGTGGAGCACTGTTACCAATTGTCGGCGGTAAAGTTTGCGTTCCCGCGACACATGGTGCATCGAGGTACGTTCCCCAGTGATGGTGTCGAGACATCGTGCCCGTATTGGGGTGCCACCAATCGTCGTCGCGCGATCGATAGGATTTGTGCCTTGACACTATGAACTTCCGCATGATGTTCTGCAGACGGCACCTGGAATGACAGCTCACGAAGTATGGTGTAATAATAATCAAGAGTGTCTCTTTGCCATCTCGCCTTATTCCGACAATACTGTACTAGAGCCGGCTTGGTGCACTCGAGCCACCATTGAAGCACGTAGGTATATGTTGGCAGACGGCGTTGACATGTGGTCCATACCGCCTCGACTCTCTGACGACATTCGGGGTTCGCCAAAAGTGACGAATTGAGCTTCCATGTCCCGCGCCTTCTCCACACACTTTCCCTAGGGAGTGATATGGTACAAATGTAAGCCAGATGATCAGTAAATGCCGCAGGCCATCGTCGACCACCTTATCCTGTAGGCCAACCGAAACATGTATTCGATCGAGTCTGCTCACCGAGTGACTGGTAAAAAAAATTATATCCCTCACGGTTCCTATGAATCTTATCCCAGGTGTCGCTTAACTCCAGATCTCGGTATAGCACATGCAATTCACGAGAGGTATTGTACTGTGGAGTCTGGTCTTTTTGGGCTAAAACACAATTGAAGTCACCACCTATAATGAAATGATCGAATCTGCCCGTAAATAAGGGCACAGTCTCTTCCGAATAATATCACGCACGCTCCCGTCTGTTGTCTGTGCCGGAAGGGGCATAAACATTGAGAATGCGAATTCCATTAACAGTCCCTTTGCACATCCGCAGAGGGTCGCCCGACGGACGTGTCCCTGCGGCATTAGGTTTCTTGAGATGCGGACGGATGCGAGTCCCCACCAGTAGAATGGTCCGCATCGGTGATTTCGTCGTCCTGTTCATACCAGCTGATATTAATAGGATGCTCCAAAGTTTCCAGTGCGGCATTGATGTGTGACATCTGTTGTTCTTCCGCAGCATTAGACTCCGCCGCAGAAGGGGTATCAGGACCCTGAGCGGATGCGTCGTCCGAATGGTCTGCGACATCCGAAGCTTGTGGTTTCAAGTCAGACAGGCCCATAGATTTAGAATCATCTGGGCTCCCAAGAAGAGGAGAGAGCGTCTCCGCAGAGTTTAGTCTGCACTTTCTGCGGCGCTTTGGTGAGCGTTGTTTCCGGGCCCTAACCTCGGCCTCTGGTGTTGGCGAATCTCCTGCTGTCTCGCCGCCGCCACAACGCCCTGGGGCCGTTCCACTTCAGCTTCCACGCCTATTGTGATGCTGTCATCCTCTTTCTGCACCACCTGTAGTGTCTGAGATTGGAGGTTGGTCGGAGCCATTCCTTCTTCAGTGGGGTCCGAAGGCGCCTCAATCAACTGCGGCGTCGGTTCGATAGTGCGCTCCGACCTCGGCGTCACCTCCCCGCGAAGTGCCGTCACGTAAGTCATTGGCAGTGACGTTGGTGTAGTCGGATGCTGGAAGTCTCCGCTGGGGAGTTGCACGAGTCTCCTCTGCATACACGCAGATCGAAGATGTCCTTCACCACCACACCCGGAGCATGTCCGGGGCTGTCCATCATAGATGACAATAGCTCTACAGCCGCAGATGTTTATGTACGATGGCAGATTTTTCGTAAGGGCAATTCGCACCTGTCGGACACCATTGAGCACCGGATATTTGCTAAAACTTGCCCAACGTTCGGTCGTATGACTAATAACTCTGCCATACGGTTGGAGTGATTCAGTGACCAATGATTCGGGTACCTCGAAAGGCAGCTCGAAGACTCGAATCGTACGCACTCCCAGGCCCGAATGAGCAACTAAAACTTCGCCAATATGACCTTCGGAGGGTCGGAACTGGAATCCTCGTTTGGCGGCTTCATTGATCCTATCGCATGCTGCGTCGTCAATCATCTTTACGTAAAGAGTGGTTCAAATGGTTCAAATGGCTCTGAGCACTATGGGACTTAACATCTGTGGTCATCAGTCCCCTAGAACTTAGAACTACTTAAACCTAACTAACCTAAGGACATCACACACATCCATGCCCGAGGCAGGATTCGAACCTGCGACCGTAAAGAGTGCTGCTCACGATTGATAAATGAATTCCAATAATCTACGTTCGATTTCGAAAGCCTTCGGTCTTGCATACTCGTTATACAACGTCAACTGTATCGTGGTTTCTCGGAAATTGTGTGCAATTGCGTTCGATTCAAACAGTAACACACGCGAGTGACGGCGGTGTAAACACCGCTTCTTCCGCGAACGTTCGCAGCCGGGACGTAAACAAGTCCGAGCTGCTCCGCGGCTAAAGGGGGACTGCCACTCAGCTACGAACTACAGCATAACACTGGACAATGGAAGGCACGTATGCAGGGTGCATTACAAGGTCCAGGCACATTAATGTGACCACCACTTATGTGCGACGTCAACATCCAGCAACTACTCACAGACAGCGATTTTTCAAACATCGAAAACGGGCATGATCATTGGCTTACGGGCCGAGATCGTAGGCATTTACGCCGGCCGGTCTAGCGGTTAAGGCGCTCAGTCCGGAACCGCGCGACTGCTGCGGTTGCAGGTTCGAATCCTGCCTCGGGCATGGATGTGTGTGATGTCCTTAGGTTAGTTAGGTTTAAGTAGTTCTAAGTTCTAGGGGACTGATGACCACAGCAGTTAAGTCCCATAGTGCTCAGAGCCATTTGAACCGTAGGCATTTACGAAACGGCTATGTTTGTAAACAATTCCCGTGCTACCGTGATTAAAGTATACCGTGCATGGCAGAATGATGATACTCAAACCGGCGTTGAGGCCGCTGCGGTTCACCACGGGCCGTAGATGATGGGTTAAACCATGGCCGCGGAAATGTGTGCAGGCGAAGGAACTGCCTCGTTATGCGCTCAAGCTGACTGCTGTTCTTCGGCGATGACGACTGGAGTTTGCACGCCATTACTGCAGCTGGACGTCCACTACTGCGTGACAACAGGTGGCCTTTTCAGATGAACCATATCTTATGCTCCATCGGACAGATGGACTTAGGCTCGTAAGGCCCTGTAACAATCGTCGATATAGTACAGCCCAAAAGAGGCAGCGTTTTTGTCTGGGGAATGTTTTCGTGGCATTCCCTGGCTGAGCTCGTTACACTGTAATGCCCATTGGATCAAGATAAGTTTCCATCTATCCTTGGTGACCATGTCCACCCCTACATGGATCAACCAGCTGGACAATGCAACGTGTTAGACCGCTCACAGTGTGCGTGCGTTTTTCGATGAGCATCAGGATGCGTTTACCGTACATCCCTAGCCACCTTATGTCCTAGATTTAAACCGAGTCCAGAGTCTATGGGAGCTCGATTGAGCTCTTCACTCTATGGATGCTCAACCGAGAAACGTAGGGCACTTGGCTCTGACACTGAGAACAACATGACTCCACATTCCTGTCAGTCAGTTCCAGAACCTCACCGACTTTCTTCCTTCATATCCGCGCCACAAAGTGTGGTTATACGGGCTTTTGCCACGCGATCACATTAAAGTGATTGGATTGCGTGTAATTTATAGCGAAAAGCGACACCGGTGAGAATGTGGTACAAGACCCTTTTGCAAGGCATTTGCGAACTGGGTTTAAGGTCCATGCTCAGTGGTGGTGAATGTGGTTTTTTGCGTAATGGGGCATCTGTAAGATGTCAAATACGTTAAGCAGGACCTGTACCTCGGCCTCCACGATTTAATCAAATGGTTCAAATGGTTCTGAGCACTATGCGACTTAACTTCTGAGGTCATTAGTCGCCTAACGATCCTAAGGACATGACACATATCCATGTCCGAGGCAGGATTCGAACCTGCGACCGTAGCGGTCGCTCAGCTCAAGGCTGTAGCGCCTAGAACTACACGGCCACTCCGGCCGGCACGATTTAATCACTGGAGCAGATAATTCTAATGTGGTCAAGATACTGTAACGTCTCTTAGCAAAAACACATATTACATGTGGTTAAAAAAAATTAGGAAAGAATATTTGAACTAGATGATTGTAATTGCGTGGACAACGACTGTCGAAACCTTATGTAATAAAGAGAAAGCATTAGGTGTCATGTTTTGTTCTTGTCTAGAATTATTTACTGATTTTTTAAAATAATATCTGTGTCGGCAAGTACTGAAACCGCCACAGACGATACTTATTAAATATCAAACAAAGATGAGAATATGTGACTACTACACTCCTGGAAATGGAAAAAAGAACACATTGACACCGGTGTGTCAGACCCACCATACTTGCTCCGGACACTGCGAGATTGCTGTAAAAGCAATGATCACACGCACGGCACAGCGGACACACCAAGAACCACGGTGTTGGCCGTCGAATGGCGCTAGCTGCGCAGCATTTGTGCACAGCCGCCGTCAGTGTCAGCCAGTTTGCCGTGGCATACGGAGCTCCATCGCAGTCTTTAACACTGGTAGCATGCCGCGACAGCGTGGACGTGAACCGTATGTGCAGTTGAGGGACTTTGAGCGAGGGCGTATAGTGGGCATGCGGGAGGCCGGGTGGACGTACCGCCGAATTGCTCAACACGTGGGGCGTGAGGTCTCCACAGTACATCGATGTTGTCGCCAGTGGTCGGCGGAAGGTGCACGTGCCCGTCGACCTGGGACCGGACCGCAGCGACGCACGGATGCACGCCAAGACCGTAGGATCCTACGCAGTGCCGTAGGGGACCGCACCGCCACTTCCCAGCAAATTAGGGACGCTGTTGCTCCTGGGGTATCGGCGAGGACCATTCGCAACCGCCTCCATGAAGCTGGGCTACGGTCCCGCACACCGTTAGGCCGTCTTCCGCTCACGCCCCAACATCGTGCAGCCCGCCTCCAGTGGTGTCGCGACAGGCGTGAATGGAGGGACGAATGGAGACGTGTCGTCTTCAGCGATGAGAGTCGCTTCTGCCTTGGTGCCAATGATGGTCGTATGCGTGTTTGGCGCCGTGCAGGTGAGCGCCACAATCAGGACTGCATACGACCGAGGCACACAGGACCAACACCCGGCATCGTGGTGTGGGGAGCGATCTCCTACACTGGCCGTACACCTCAGGTGATCGTCGAGGGGACACTGAATAGTGCACGGTACATCCAAACCGTCATCGAACCCATCGTTCTACCATTCCTAGACCGGCAAGGGAACTTGCTGTTCCAACAGGACAATGCACGTGCGCATGTATCCCGTGCCACCCAACGTGCTCTAGAAGGTGTAAGTCAACTACCCTGGCCAGCAAGATCTCCGGATCTGTCCTCCATTGAGCATGTTTGGGACTGGATGAAGCGTCGTCTCACGCGGTCTGCACGTCCAACATGAACGCTGGTCCAACTGAGGCCCCAGGTGGAAATGGCATGGCAAGCCGTTCCACAGGACTACATCCAGCATCTCTACGATCGTCTCCATGGGAGAATAGCAGCCTGCATTGCTGCGAAAGGTGGATATACACTGTACTAGTGCCGTCATTGTGCATGCTCTGTTGCCTGTGTCTATGTGCCTGTGGTTCTGTCAGTGTGATCATGTGATGTATTTGACCCCAGGAATGTGTCAATAAGGTTTCCCCTTCCTGGGACAATGAATTCACGGTGTTCTTATTTCAATTTCCAGGAGTGTATTTACGAAATTTCAGTCACCAACTTTCTCTTCCGAATGCGAAAATATTTTTTTGAGCCCAACCTACAGCAATATTATAACAGAGGACGAACGAGTGTAGTGTAAGCTGTCTCTTTAGTGGACTTGTTGCATCTTGTGAGTGTCCTGCCAATGAAATGCAATCTTTGGCTAGGCTTCCCCACCATATTATCTATGTGGTCTTTCCAACTGAAGTTGTTCGTAATTTTAACACCCAGGTACTTAGCTGAATTGATAGCCTTGAGAATTGTACTATTTATCGAGTAATCGAATTCCCACGGATTTCTTTTGGAACTCACCTCACACTTTTCGTTATTTAGCGTCAACTGCCACCTGCCACACAATACAGCAATCTTTTCTAAATCGCTTTGCAACTGATACTGGCCTTCGGATGACCTTACTAGACGGTAAATTACAGCATCATATGAGAACAACCTAAGAGAACTGCTCAGATTGTCACCCAGGCCATTTATATAGACCAGAAACAGCCGAGGTCCCAGGACGCTTCCCAGTGGAACACCTGATATCACTTCAGTTTTACTCGATGATTTGCCGTCTATTACTACGAACTCCGGCCTTCCTGACAGGAACTCACAAATCCAGTCGCACAACTGAGACGATACCCCATAGGCCCGTAGCTTGATTAGAAGTCGCTTGTGAGGAACGGTGTCAAAAGCTTTCCGGAAATCCAGAAATACGGAATCAACTTGAGATGCCCTGTCGATAGCGGCCATTACTTCGTGCGAATAAAGAGCTAGCTGCGTTGCACAAGAAGGACGTTTTCTGAAACCATGCTGCTTTTCCTGACCGTGAGCGGCGTAAGCAGCGCGTGTCGATATATCCCCTCTCGTAGTATCTTTGCTTGACTGCTCATACTTCCCGGTCGTTGTCTGTCGTAGGGAGTTCGGAACGAGGGTTCGGGTTGCGAGTTCGTGTGACTTTTGCCCCGTCGGTGTAGGTGGTTAATGAAAAAGTCTGCAATAAATCATATATCTGACACCAGACTCGGATTTTTATTACCACACGTCAGATTTTGCTTCAGATACGTACACGCATCTTTAATTGCATAACAAGCACTTATTATGAACTCGACCCAGACGTGTTTCCTCAGATGCCAGTAACGCTTAAAGTCGTAAGCGGAGACAGTATGGCTAGATAGTACGGTGAGGTGGGGGAAACGACAGGCAGACAGCTCGGCTTATCTGAGGCGGCTATTACCTCGGAGGGCGTTACGCAGGAGAAAGCGGGCGGCCACTGCAACGCCAGAAGACACGCCGACGCCGCAACATGAGCACCACGACATCGCTACTCACCGCCTTCTGCGTGGCCGTGCTGCTCGCCGCGGCATACGCCGCTGTCAACATCGAGATCGTGACCGAGTCCCAGCGTAAGCAACCACGCTCTTGTTCATGCCGTCCTTACAGCTGTGTTCGCCTCCGTAGCTGATTGCCATGAAAGGGACACAGGTTCGCTTCTCCTCCAGATCGGTACTTCTCTCGGACAGGGTGTTGTGTTGTCCTTATCATTATTTCATCATCTTTAACGTACAAACCTCCAAAATATCAGATTAGCTGTGTGGCTGCATTGAAGAATATTTAGCAAACAGAACACATCATGTTGTTCTCAATAGAGAGACGTCTACAGACGTTCAAGTAACCTTTGGCGTGCCACAGGGAAGTGTTATGGGACTATTGCTTTTCACAATATAACTTCCGACACTATCTACTAGGGTATATACAGGGTGTTTCAAAAACGACCGGTATATTTGAAACGGCAATACAACCTAAACGAGCAGCGATAGAAATACACCATTTGTTGCAATATGCTTGGGACAACAGTACATTTTCAGGCGGACATACTTTCGAAATTACAGTAGTTACAATTTTCAACAACAGATGGCGCTGCAAGTGATGTGAAAGATATAGAAGACAACGCAGTCTGTGGGTGCACCTTTCTGTACGTCGTCTTTCTGCTGTAAGCGTGTGCTACTCACAACGTGCACGTGTGCTGTGGACAACATGGTTTATTCCTTAGAACAGAGGATTTTTCTGGTGTTGGAATTCCACCGCCTAGAACACAGTGTTGTTGCAACAAGACGAAGTTTTCAAAGGAGGTTTAATGTAACCAAAGGAGCGAAAAGCGATACAATAAAGGATCTGTTTGAAAAATTTCAACGGACTGGGAACGTAACGGATGAACATGCTGGAAAGGTAGGGCGACCGCGTACGGCAACCACAGAGAGCAACGCGCAGCTAGTGCAGCAGGTGATCCGACAGCGGCCTCGGGTTTCCGTTCGCCGTGTTGCAGCTGCGATCCAAATGACGCCAACGTCCACGTATCGTCTCATGTGCCAGAGTTTACACCTCTATCCATACAAAATTCAAACGCGGCAACCCCTCAGCGCCGCTACCATTGCTGCACGAGAGACATTCGCAAACGATATAGTGCACAGGATTGATGACGGCGATATGCATGTGGGCAGCATTTGGTTTACTGACGAAGCTTATTTTTACCTGGACGGCTTCGTCAATAAACAGAACTGGCGCATATGGGGAACCGAAAAGCCCCATGTTGCAGTCCTATCGTCCCTGCATCGTCAAAAAGTACTGGTCTGGGCCAGTTTCCCAGACCACAGCGCCATCTTTTGTTGACAATTGTAACTACTGTAATTTCGAAAGTTTGTCTGCCTGAAAATGTACTGTTGTCCGAAGCATATTGCAATAAACGGTGTATTTCTATCGCTGCTCGTTTAGTTTGTATTGCCGTTTCAAATATACCGGTCATTTTTGAAACACCCTATATATATATATATATATATATATATATATATATATATATATATATATATATATGACCTATTAGATAGTGTCGGAAGTTACATGCTGCTTTTCGTGGATGATGCTGTAGCATACAGAGAAGTTGCAACATTAGAAAATTGCAGCGAAATGCAGAAAGGTCTGCAGCGAATAGGCACTTGGTGCAGGGAGTGGCAACTGACCCTTAACATAGACAAGTATAGTGTATTGCGAATAGATAGAAAGGAGGACCCTATATTGTATGTTTATATGATAGTGAAACACTGGTAGCAGTTACTTCTGTAAAATAACTGGGAACGATTTGAAGTGGAATGATCATATAAATTTAATTGTTGGTTAGGCGGGTGCCAGGCTGAGATTCATTGGGAGAGTCCTTAGAAAATGTAGTCCATCAACAAAGGAGGTGGCTTACAAAACACTCGTTCGACCTATACTTTAGTATTGCTCGTGAGTGTGGGACCCGTACCAGGTCGGGTTGACGGAGGAGATAGAGAAGATCCAAAAAAGAGCGGTGCGTTTCGTCACAGTGTTATTTGGTAAACGCGATAGTGTTACGGAGATGTTCAGCAAACTCAAGTGTCAGACTCTGCAAGAGAGGCGCTCTGCATCGCCGTGTAGCTTGCTGCCCAGGGTTCGAGAGGGTGCATTTCAGGATGAGGTATCGAATATATTGCTTCCCCCTACCTTGTACCTCCCGAGGAGATCACGAATGTAAAATTAGAGAGATTCGAGCGAGCACGGAGGCTTTCCGGCAGTCGTTCTTCCCGCGAACCATACGCGACTGGAACAGGAAAGGGAGATAATGATAGTTGCACGTAAAGTGCCCTCTCCCACACACCGCTGCGTGGCTTGCGGAGTATAAATGTAGATGTAGATGTAGAAAATGACCTCAAATAAATAATTGTGTGAGCCGTGCATGGCTCGTGATCCCGCCATTATGTATTCTACATTCTGTTTTTAACGTACTTCCGCCTCACTACGTTACGAGGTGCATTCAAGTTCTAAGGCCTCTGATTTCTTTTCTAATTAACTACCCACCCGAAATCGATGAAACTGGCGTTACTTCTCGACGTAATCGCCCTGCAGACGTACACATTTTTCACAACGTTGACGCCATGATTCCATGGCAGCGGCGAAGACTTCTTTAGGAGTCTGTTTTGACCACTGGAAAATCGCTGAGGCAACAGCAGCACGGCTGGTGAATGTGCGGCCACGGAGAGTGTCTTTCATTGTTGGAAAAAGCCAAAAGTCACTAGGAGCCAGGTCAGGTGAGTAGGTAGTGTGAGGAATCACTTCAAAGTTGTTATCACGAAGAAACTGTTGCGTAACGTTAGCTCGATGTGCGGGTGCGTTGTCTTGGTGAAACAGCACACGCGCAGCCCTTCCCGGACGTTTTTGTTGCAGTGCAGGAAGGACTTTGTTCTTCAAAACATTTTCGTAGGATGCACCTGTTACCGTAGTGCCCTTTAGAACGCAATGGGTAAGGATTACCCCCTCGCTGTCCCAGAACATAGACACCATAATTTTTTCAGCACTGGCGGTTACCCGAAACTTTTTGGTGGGGGTGAATATGTGTGCTTCCATTGAGCTGACTGGCGCTTTGTTTCTGGATTGAAAAATGATATCCACGTCTCATCCATTCTCACAACCGACGAAAAGAAAGTCCCATTCATGCTGTCATTGCGCGTCAACATTTCTTGGAAACATGCCACACGGGCAGCCATGTGGTCGTCCGTCAGCATTCGTGGCACCCACCTGGATGACACTTTTCGCATTTTCAGGTCGTCGTGCAGGATTGTGTGTACAGAACCCACAGAAATGCCAACTCTGGAGGCGATCTGTTCAACAGTCATTCGGCGATCCCCCAAAACAATTCTCTCCACTTTCTCGATCATGTCGTCAGACCGGCTTGTGCGAGCCCGAGGTTGTTTCGGTTTGTTGTCACACGGTGTTCTGCCTTCATTAAACTGTCGCACCCACGAACGCACTTTCGACACATCCATAAGTATTTAAAACAGTTCTCATTCTCGCCGCTGGCGGTAAAATTCCATCTGCCGTACGGTGCTGCCATCTCTGAGACGTATTGACAATGAACGCGGCCTCATTTTAAAACAATGCGCATGTTTCTATCTCTTTCCAGTCCGGAGAAAAAAATCGGAGGGCTTAGAACTTGAATGCACCTCGTAATTTAAATTATTACTGTCACTGAGTTGCTACTTTGGATGACCGTGAACGGCGTTAGCAGCGCGTATCGATATATCCCCTCTCGTAGTATCTTTGCTTGACTGCTACTGTTTTGCGATCGTTGTCTGTCGTAGGGACTTCGGATCGCCAGTTCGGTTTCCGAGTTCGGGTCTGCCAGTGAGTTGGGACGCGTCTGGAGCGCAGTCGGGGAGTGACAATGAGGCACTAGTGCAATCGGGTTGGAGCATCAGTGAGGTCTGCGTCGACCTGGCTCGTCCGTCCATTGCTGCCACGCATCACTTGAGCCGGGCCACGGTCTTGGTGGATCGTCGGTCGGTCGACGCGTTTTGGCTCGCCGATCGATGTGTCGGCTGTGTGTTGCTGCATTCTGGCGTTAGGATCTTGCTTGTTAATAACACTGGTGCTGTAACTATTGGTTGGTATTATTTACTGACAAAATGCAACCTAACGCTAGATTACGTACTTAGGCTATCCTGTGTGGCCGTTTTTTAGTACGACTTTAAAAGAGAGAGATAGTATTAATTGATCGCCGACGCATCGGTTCTCGATTGTGTTCAGGAGACGTACGGATTGATTACGCGAATAATTGACCTTTTGACCCGGATTGCCGAAACGCAATCAGAATCTTCGATGAAAATACCTAAGCTACCTATTTGAATATAAAAATGGAAATGAAAGCAAATTAGAGGAATTTCGAAAGAGAAAGATTAACAGATCGGAAGTTGAACACATTAGTGGTCTCCCAAATACAATCGAGACACCGCGGTAAAGAGCGAACCTGTAGCAAAGCTCATATACAATTTGAACATCATTTTTGGTTAATGAAAGAAAAGAACAAGAAGAAAATTACTGCATCGTAAATATTAATATATTTTGAACAAATTTACTTTAAACTTCTACACATTGACAAATACACAATAAATGCATGACTTACATCTGTAATTCTTTTGTAAATGGCGCAGTCCAATAATCACTGCTTTGTCAGTCCATTCCTTCTTCAAATTAAATGTCCTTGCGTGTGCGTCAGTACATTGTATCCACACCCGAGTATGTCGTCGTTTCACATAGTTTTTACACAAAATAAAAATACAACTTGTAGCAATGCTATGTAGTACGTCTTAACATGTCGTACGTCTTAACATGACTATCTTTTGTTAAGAAATATTCCAGAGACTTCATCATCCCTTGTACATTTGGTTGCCGACCAAATGGACAAGGGATAATGAAGTCTCTAGAATATTTCTTAACAAAAGATAGATTGTTCTTTCTTCTCTTTCGCAGCTTCTTGCTATCAAGCGCTGCGGCAATGATTTTAAATATCTGCGCCCAGCGCGTCATACTGTTTATTTAGAGTATTCAAACGCTGGACGCGCGTCTTTGTATAGGTGCACATTATAAAAATATTTAGTCTCTTTACTCTTGCGCTGTGATGCTTAGCATTTTTACGAACTACAGCTCGTTGTCTGTCCTTTTCTTTTATGACAAATATCTCATATGCAAAGTAGCTGAAATCCAATAATATTACATTGCTTCCCGCGTGAGGTGTGATGAGTCCGCGAGGATCATCGCGACTCACGCGTAGTCGTAATATTATTGCTTTCGTGAATCAAGTTATAATTACTTGCTAGAACTCTTCTATGGATTTCATATATGACATTAGAGAAAGGGGTTGACATAAAGAATAACAGGTAAATATATTCGTAAGCCTGAGTTTTATGGTAACTTGTTCATATGGCAATTACATGACAATTGAGCTGTACTTTTCTAATGCATTACATAAGGTAACAAAAGTTCATTTCTCGATAAGAGACAAAAATTATTTGACTTCGCAGGAAGTCTGGGTGCAGTGTGCACTATTGGAAAAATATATTACAAAGAATTGACATTCTTGTTTTAAAATGACATATTACAGGAATATTATTTTTACCGTGGATTCGACGAAAATTTCTTGTAGTAAACACGTAGCACTATACCGATTTGTGGCTTTCATAACCTGCAAAAAAAAAAAAAAGTTTCACTAGACTTGGATAGGTATGACTTGCACTGAGAGTGGTAGAACGTCGGGTATAAATGGTAGCACAGTGGAGGAAAAGTAGGGCATCACTTTCACTGTGGAGGTTGAAGTGGTTTTCTGGATGTGATGGGGTGTTCGAAATGTGTCTGCGATCAGGAACTGGAAGACTGGTTCTGCAACGTGTTGAGCCGTTGGTGGCGGTCTCTGTTTCCCATGGCACATGTTCGACCTTCTATTCACGTTCTCGTACATGAAAAATACAGAGAAAATATGTATTAGAATGTGCTTACTTACTAACAACTTAGTCTAAAAGAAAAGTGGATTAGGTAAGGATAACAATTGTTTATGTACACAAGGTCTCATTCTCTCAGAAGTGCTTAGTTCTCGTATTTATTTATTTTCCTGGTTTTATTTGGATCGATACTTTTTCGTCATTACATGGCCTGGTCTATAAATTCGGTAGCCATTGTCGAAGTCGAATAAAAGGCTTTTCAGATTAGTGTTTAGGTGATTTTATAAGGTACGTAAGTGCTTAACTCATGGTTTTATCAGATTTGATATATTTGGCGCCCGCGCTCGTTGCCCAAAGGCTTTTGTATTGTTGAGCGCGCAGCGTACTCTGTCTTGCGTCCGTTTGTCATAGTCACGTGATAGTAACTTGACGGCTTCGCCACGCTAGCAGCATTGTTCTGCGAGAGGCGGAAAGTTTGGTGTCTACTGGCCGTGTCGTGAGTTTTTAGTTTTTCATCGACTCGGAATTACGGAAGCAGCCAGACGCGGCGACTCCCGCAGCTGATTCGAAGAATGTGTCCGTGCACAGGCGGACAGTATCGGTTGCGATAAGTACAACACTTATTCTCCTGCACAGTTCGGCTTTCTATAAAGTGGTTTCTTGGTACAAGTACTTAAAACCAGTGCTTTTTTTCTAAAAAAGTATGAGGTACTCCGACATTGGATATAATGCAGCGAAAATTACTTATAACTGAAGCATGGGATACCACCCGTCTGATTTTAGCCATGACATCATCAACATGTCGAATTGAAAAATAGGTATCGGACTCTTCAGTTGACTTCAGCTCAAATGAAGCAGGTGATACTGAGAAACACCCAAACATACGAGAGAATGTGGTATCGAACACTTCAGTTTACATCACCTCAAATGGAGCCAGCGATCCAGTTGTCAAGAACGGTTGCCGCAGCTTCAGAATGCTTGAAACAGTCAACGACATCGCGTTTCCCACCAACATCTGCACTGGTATCGTTCGTATTGCAATTACCAACACGAAAAAATGATATTAAAATTTTAGTCCGTGAAATAAATCTTTGGCACTCTTCAAAGTTCACAACATCGTAAAAACATTACTTTGTCGAAGATAAAGTTTAGGGGTACACATTCCCCAGCGTTCCCCCAGAAAGACAGCACTGCTTATAACATTACTTCAGACGCGATATTCCACACGTGTCCATGAAGTTATCACCTTTTCCGTTCACACGTTATGATTATTTCGTGTCCACATTTATTTGGTCGTCATGTTAAAGTTCACACGCGCCACTTTTATACGTGTCCGTTTATTGCTTGTTTATAGTTGGTTCACACGCAGCAGCATATACGTGTCCAAAAATTGATAACTGCAGTATTACTACAAAGTACAGTTAACATTCGGTATACATGCTGTCTACAAAAATTATTTACAAAGAAAAATTAGTCTCTGTGACTACAAGGTCTGACGAAGGAACGTGCCTCTTATTCATAGTTTGTGCTTCCAACGCACTTTAGGTTTACACCTTGTTCGAAATCTTGTTATTCTTTTCTTTTTACAATAATTACTCTTTTCTAATGTTCAGCTCTTTTATTTTCTCTCTGTTAATTACGTCTTTAATTTGAAGACATAGTGAATGTGGCTTCGTTTACGTGATGAACAGTTCATGTTCAAGTTCCCATTAGGGAAATTATGAAGCTTGGTGTTCCCTATCGTGCAATTGCACACAACTAATCTTAATTGAATTCTCGGTTCGCGGAAAACAACCAATGTGTCACGACCATCCATACATACAGTTTGTACGTATCAACATCTACATCTACATTTATACTCCGCAAGCCACCCAACGGTGTGTGGCGGAAAGCACTTTACGTGCCACTGTCATTACCTCCCTTTCCTGTTCCAGTCGCGTATGGTTCGCGGGAAGATCGACTGCCGGAAAACCTCCGTGCGCTCTCGGATCTCTCTAATTTTACATTCGTGATATCCTCTGGAGGTATAAGTAGGGGGAAGCAATATATTCGATAACTAATTCAGAAACGCACCCTCTCGAAGCCTGGACAGCAAGATACTCCGCGATGCAGAGCGCCTCTCTTGCACAGTCTACCACTTGAGTTTGCTAAACATCTCCGTAACGTTATCATGCTTACCAAATAACCCTGTGACGAAACGCGTCGCTGTTCTTTGAATCTTTTCTGTATCCTCTGTCAACTCAAGTACAGGTCGAACGAGTGTTATGTAAGCCATCTCCTTTGTTGATGGACTACATTTTCTAAGAACTCTCCCAATGAATCTCAACCTGGCACCCGCCTTACCAACAATTGATTTTATATGATCATTCCACTTCAAATCATTCCGTACGCATACTCCCAGATATTTTAAGAAGTAACTGCTACCAGTGTTTGTTCCGCTATTATATAATCATACACTAAAGGATCCTACTTTCTATGTGTTCGCAATACATTACAATTGTCTATGTTAAGGGTCAGTTGCCACTCCCTGCACCAAGTGCCCATCCGCTGCAGATCTTCCTGCATTTCGGTAATTTTCTAACGCTGCAACGTCTCTGTATACTACAGTATCATCCGCGTAAAGCCGCATGGAACTTCCGACACTTTCAACTAAATCATTTATATATATTGTGAAAAGCAATGGTCCCATAACACTCCCCTGTGGCACGCCAGAGGTTACTTTAACGTCTGTAGACGTCTCTCCATTGAGAACAACATGCTGTGCTCTGTTTGCTAAAAACTCTTCCATCCAGCCACACAGCTGGTCTGATATTCCGTAGGCTCTTACTTTGTTTATCAGGCGACAGTGCGGAACTGTATCGAACGCCTTCCGGAAGTCAAGGGAAATGGCATCTACCTGGGAACCTTTATCTAATATTTTCTGGGTCTCATGAACAAATAAAGCGAGTTGGGTCCCACACGATCGCTGTTTCCGGAATCCATGTTTATTCCTACAGAGTGGATTCTGGGTTTCCAGAAATGACGTAATACGCGAACAAAAAACATGTTCTAAGGTTTTACAACAGATTGAAGTCAGAGATATAGGCCTATAGTCTTGCGCATCTGCTCGACGACCCTTCTTGAGAACTGGGACTACCTGTGCTCTTTTCCAATCATTTCGAACCTTCCGCTCTTCAAGAGACTTGCGGTACACGGCTGTTAGAAGGGGGGCAAGTTCTTTCGCGTACTCTGCGTAGAATCTAATTGGTATCCCGCCAGGTCCAGTGGACTTTCCTCTGTTGAGTGATTTCCGTAGCTTTTCTATTCCTTGGACACTTATTTCGATGTCAGCCATTTTTTCGTTCGTGCAAGGATTTAGAGAAGGAACTGCAATGCGGTCTTCCTCTGTGAAACCGCTTTGGAATAAGGTGTATAGTATTTCAGCTTTACGCGTGTCTTCCTCTGTTTCAATGCCACTATCATCCCAGAGTACACTGGCTACGCATTCGGAAGGACGACGGTTCAATCCCGCGCCGGCCATCCTGATTTACGTTTTCCGTGATTTCCCTAAATCGCTCCAGGCAAATGTTGCGATGGTTCCTTTCAAAGGGCACGGCCGAATTCCTTCCCTGTCCTTCCCTAATTCGATGAGACCGATGACCTCGCTATCTGGTCTCCTTCCCCGAAACAACCAACCAGCCAACCATACCGAAGTGTCTCGATATGCTGTTTCGATTCACTTACTGATTTAACGTAAGACCAGAACTTCCTAGGATTTTCTGTACATAGAATTTTATTTTCTAACTCACTGAACGCTTCACGCATAGCCCTTCTTACGCTAACTTTGACATCGTTTAGCTTCTGTTTGTCTGAGAGGTTTTGGCTGCGTTCAAATTTGCAGTGAAACTCTCTTTGCTTTCGCAGTAGTTTCCTAACTTTGTTGTTGAACGACGGTGGGTTTTTCCCGTCCCTCACAGTTTTACTCGGCACTTACCTGTCTAAAGCGCATTTTACGATAGCCTTCAACTTTTTCCATAAACACTCAACATTGTCAATGTCGGAACAGAAATTTTCGTTTTGATCTGTTAGGTAGTCTGAAATCTGCCTCCTATTACTCTTGCTAAACAGATAAACCTTCTTCCCTTTTTTTTTATATTCCTGTTTACTTCCGTATTCAGGGATGCCGCAACGACCTTATGATCACTGATTCCCTGTTCTGCGCTTACAGAGTCGAAAGGTTCGGATCTGTTTATTATTAGTAGGTCCAAGATGTTATCACCATGAGTCGGTTCTCTGTTTAATTGCTCGAAGTAATTTTCGGATAGTGCAATCATAATAATGTCACTCAATGAGAGGTCCCTACCACCCGTCCTAAACATCTGAGTGTCCGAGAGTATATCCGGTAAATTGAAATCTCCACCTAGGACTATAACATGCCGAGGAAATTTATGTGAAATGTATTCCAGACTTTCTCTCAGTTGTTCTGCCACTAATGCTGCTGAGTCGGGAGGTCGGTAAAAGGAGCCATTTATTATCTTAGCTCAGTTGTTGAGTGTAACCTCCACCCACAATAATTCAATGGAACTATCCACTTCTATTTCACATTACAATAATAAAACATAATATCTCCTTGAACATTACAATCATTACCCAAGGAACCACCTCTCTTACACCATACATATACAGATTCTGAACTTTCAAGTTTACGCCAAACACGACTTCTTAAAACCAGTGGCTCATCACTAGAAAGATAACTTGATATTAATAAACTTATTTTTCCCTTTACAACCTCTTATTTATTTATTTTCAATCAAAAAAAACTACACATCTTGCCAAAGGCCGAGAAGCGATTCTTTTTGGTGTTTTAGCTCTCAGGGGCACTCTGGGATGCTCTCTGTGTGAGGCACCTTCTGGGTTTCCGCTGTTGGCAAATTGCCCGGCGTGGCGCGCGACTCTATTTTATTTATCTTGCAACAAAACCCATCCACCTGTGGGCACCGATAACTATAGAAGCCTCGTCGATGGATTTTGGAGAAAGATTGATACTCTTACATGGTTTGAAAACAGAGGGCCTAAAGCGCCTTCTAACATAACGTCGACGAGGCATCGTGCGGCTGTCGTTAGGAACTTGCTTATTAATAATAGTGATGCTGTAACTGTTGGTTGGTAATATTTACTGACAAGATTCAACCTAACGCTAGATTGCGTACTTACGGCTATCCTGTGTGGCCGTTTTTTAGTACGGCTTTAAAAGAGAGAGAGATTATTTAATTGATCAGCGATGCGTCGGTTCTCGATTGTGTTCAGGAGACGTACGGATTGATAACGCGTATAATTGAAATACCTAAGGGACCTATTTGAATATAAAAATGGAAATGAAAGCAAATTAGCGGAATTTCGAAAGAGAAAGATTAACAGATCGGAAGTTGAACACATTAGTGGTCTCCCAAATACAATCGAGACACCGCGATAAAGAGCTCATACAATTTGGACATAATTTTTGGTTAGTGAAACAAAATTACTGCATCCTAAAATATTAATATATTTTGAACAAATTGGCTTCAAACTTCTACACACTGACGAATACACAATAAATGCATGACTTACATCTGCTCTTTTGTAAATGGTGCAGTCCAATAATCGCTGCTTTGTCAGTACGTCCCTTCTTAAAATTAAATGTCCTTGCGTGTGCGTAAGTACATTGTATCCACACCCGAGTATGTCGTCGTTTCACAAAATAAAAATACAATTTGTAGCAGTGCTATGTAGTACGTCTTAACATGTCGGCGACCAAAAGTACAAGAGATAATGAAGACTCTAGAATATTTCTTAACAAAAGATAGATTGTTCTTTCTTCTTTTTCGCAGCTTCTTGGTATCAAGCGTTGCGGCAAGGATTTTAAATATCTGCGCCCAGTGGATCATAGTGTTTATTTAGAGAATTTAAACGCTGGAAGCGTGCCTTGGTATGGGCGCACATTATAAAAATATTTCGTCTCTTTACTCTCGCGCTGTGAAGCTTAGCATTTTTACGAACTACAGCTCGTTGGCAGTCCTTTTCCTTTATGACAAATATCTCATATTCAAAGTAGCTGAAATCCAATAATGTCGAATTGCCTTCGTTTGTGCTGAGTTACTGTTGGGTAACGTTCTGGTCTTCGTGCAAGTTAGATTGTGTGTGTAGTTGGCGTGATTTCCTTTGACTAGTTATTTTAAATGTTGTCGGCTTACTGGCTCTGAAAGGTCGGCCGTGTCATCGGGCGACATATATCTGGTCCTCTGAGCACTTCTGTCGTCCTTCAGTACCATATTGTGGAACTTGGGTCTGCCCTTTCCTGGTGCAGGGATGTCGTTTAGCCAGTAGGCATGGTTGGGTCCGAGCCAGTATTTCCGCCTTCGTGTGTCTGGAAGTGAGTCGGAGACGCACCAGCAGTGCAGTCGCGACGGAGCAGCAGTCGCGGACGAATCAGTAGGCAGTCTGTCGGTTGGTGAGGACCTGGGAGGATGTCCGTGCGGTGCAGTCGCCTGGGACTGCTGCCGGGCCCTGCGCAGTGTCGGGGCGTGTGTGGAGCTGTCCGATCGCTACGAGCTTTGTGGTTCACCGACCCAGGAATTCAAAGATGAGTAGTACACTACTGGCCATTAAAATTACTACACCAAGAAGAAATGCAGATGATAAACAGGTATCCATTGGACAAATATATAATACTAGAACTGACATGTGATTACATTTTCAAGCAATTTGAGAGCATAGATCCTGAGAAATCAGTAGCCAGAACAACCACCTCCGGCCGTAATAACGGCCTTGATACGCCTGGGCATTGAGTCAAACTGAGCATGGATGACGTGTACAGGTACAGCTGCCCACGCAGCTTCAACACGATACCACAGTTCATCAAGAGTAGGACCGGCGTATTGTGACGAGCCAGTTGCTCGGCCACCGTTGCCCAGACGTTTACAATTGGTGAGAGATCTGGAGAATATGCTGGCCAGGGCAGAAATCGAACATTTTCTGTATCCAGAAAGGCCCGTACAGGACCTGGAACATGCGGTCGTGCATTATCCTGCTGAAATGTAGGGTTTCACAAGGATCGAATGAAGGGAAGAGCCACGGGTCGTAACACGTCTGAAATGTAACGTCCAATGTTCAAAGTGCTGTCAATGCGAACAAGAGGTGACCGAGACGTGTAACAAATGGCACCCCATACCATCACGCCTGGTGGTACGCCAGTATGGCGATGACGAATACACGCTTCCAATGTGCGTTCACCGCGATGTCGCGAAACACGGATGCGACCATCATGATGCTGTAAACAGAACCCGGATTCATCCGAAAAAATGACGTTTTGCCATTCGTGCACCCAGGTTCGTTGTTGAGTACACCATCGCAGGCTATCCTGTCTGTGATGCAGCGTTAAGGGTAACCGCAGCCATAATCTCCGAGCTGATAGTCCATGCTACTGCAAACGTCGTCGAACTGTTCGTGCAGATGGTTGTCTTGCAAACGTCCCTATCTATTGTCTCAGGGATCGAGACGTGGCTGCACGATCCGTTACAGCTATGCGGATAAGATACCTGTCATCTCGACTGCTAGTGATACGAGGCCGTTGGGATTCCACACGGTGTTCCGTATTACTCTCCTGAACCCACCGATTCCATATTCTGCTAACAGTCATTGGATCTCGACCAACGCGAGCAGCAATGTAGCAATGCGATAAACCACAATCGCGATAGGCTACAATCCGACCTTTATCAAAGTCGGAAACGTGATGGTACGCATTTAACCTCCTTACACGAGGCATCACAACAACGTTTCACCAGGCAACGCCGGTCAACTGCTGTTTGTGTATGAGAAATCGGTTGGAAATTTTCCTCATGTCAGTACGTTGTAGGTGTCGCCACCGGCGCCAACCTTGTGTGAATGCTCTGAGAAGCTAATCATTTGCATATCACAGCATCTTCTTCCTGTCGGTTAAATTTCGCGTCTGTAGCCCGTCATCTTCGTGGTGTAGCAATTTTAATGGCCTGTAGTGTATCATTGACTGGAAACGGTTGTGTTCGGCAACAATGACGAAATTTTTAGGGATGAATATGCACCATGGGCCGAGCCACAATTGTTCGCTATTGGTTTGAAGAATACTCTGGATAATTCGTGCAATGGTTTGGCCCCAGCCGGCCGCGGTGGTCTCGCGGTTAAGGCGCTCAGTCCGGAACCGCGTGACTGCTACGGTCGCAGGTTCGAATCCTGCCTCGTGTATGGATGTGTGTGATGTCCTTAGGTTAGTTAGGTTTAAGTAGTTCTAAGTTCTAGGGGACTGATGACCACGGATGTTAAGTCCCATAGTGCTCAGAGCCATTTGAACCATTTTTTTGGTTTGGCCCTACATGAACCCCATCGAACATTTACGGGACATAGTCGATGACTCAGTTCGAGCACGAAACTCTACACCGCCAACAGTTTCGGAAATATGGACGGCTACAGTCGCAGCCTGATTAAGTATTTGTGCAGGAGACTTCCACTGACTTGTTTAGTCCATGACAATTCGGGTCGTTGCACTACGCCGGACAAAATGTGGTCTGACACTGTGTTAGGAGGTATCCCATCACTATTGCCGCATTAGTGTAGGTGGTTAATGAAAAAGGGTGCATCGTAGAACTCACGCCAGCCTCGTAGTTTAACTGCCACAGGCGTCAGGCCCGTACGTGCCTCTTTAGTCGCATAATAAGCACTTATTACGAAATCTAGCTAGACGTGTTTTCTCTGCTGCCGATAACCCTGAAAGTCGTAAGCGGAGGTTGTGTGGCTGAAGAGCAGTGATCGGGGGAAGCTCGGCTTATCTGAGGCGGCTGCCCTCCGTGCTATCTCGGGCTATTGCCACGGAGGGCGTTACGCAGGAAGAAGCGGGCGGCCCCTGCGGCGCCAGAAGACACGCCAACGTCGCACCATGAGGACCACGACAGCGCTGCTGGCCGCCTTCTGCGCAGCCGTGCTGCTGGCCGCGGTTCACGCCCACGTCAGCATCGAGGTCGTCACCGAGTGTCCGCGTAAGCAACCACGCTCTTATTCGTGCCATCCGTACCATTAGACGACGTTGCGTTCGCCTCCGTAACTGGAGGCAAGGCACCTGGGATCGACTGCCGTCGGAGTTGCAGAGTTTCTCCTCTCGGGGACTGGATGTTGTGTTGCCCTTATCATTCTTTCATCATCACTGAAGCTCACGTCGCCTAATTGACCTCAAATAACAAGGCTGGCACTAGGCGGCCATTAATACCATACGGTTATTCCATATGAACGACTAAGTAGGCTGGTTAGGTTTTTATGTCGGTAACGTCACGTAGCGCTCTGTATGCAGTCTGTGACTGATTGACATTGTTGGAATATTCGCCATTATAGTGTTGGGCAGTTGCATGTGAACAGCGCGTATCGTTGCGCAGCCAGCAGTGGTGGATGTGGGGGTAGAGATGGCAGAATTTTAAGAGCGGACGAGCTGGACGTCTGTCTGCCAGAAAGAGTAAATTTGTAGTCCTGGATATCATGAACTGATATATATATATATATATATATATATATATATATATATATATATATATATATATATATATATGATGACTTTGGAACATTATTAGGCAAATACATTGTTTGTTCTCAATCGAAATCTTTCACTTGCTAACTATGCCTATCAGTAGTTAGTGCGTTCAGTAGTTAGAATCTTTTATTTAGCTCGCAGTATTGGCGTTCGCTGGTTCTGCAGTAGTTTGAGTAACGAGGATTTTTGTGAGGTAAGTGATTCATGAAAGTTATAGGTTATTGTTAGTCAGGGCCATTCTTTTGTAGGGATTGTTGAAAGTCAGATTGCGTTGCCTAAAAATATTGTGTGTCAGTTTAGTGTTGATCAGAATAAGTAAAGAGAGAAATGTCTATGTTCAGTTCTGCTCAGCTCTTTGAAAATCAAATAATGTAACAGGTTTATTAGCACAGTCATTCAAAAATTTTTCTAAGGGGGTGTTTCAAACGGCGCTGCGATGTACCGTAACTACAGCTTTTTGAGGAAGCCTATACTTGTTCATCACTAACCTAAATACAGGGTGAAGTAACTTAGACAACTTAAAAACTTTGTGTTCTGCGTTATGGCAGGTCTTGCCATGGGGAAAGCCTCCTCAGAGAGGTCCACCACATGAGCGTCTAGGGAACTGATTCCAGTGGTGGTTTCCCGTTGCCTTCCACTGATGATGATGAAATGATAATGAGGACAACACAACACAGAGTCTCTGAGCGGAGAAAATCTCCGACACAGCCGGGAATCGAACGCGGGCCCCTTGGCGTGACAGACCGCCGCGCTGACCACTCAGCTATCGGGACGGACTACTTAGACAACCACACACAAGAAAAGAAAATTCGTTTTTGTTTTGAGTCATTAGTCTTCTGACCGGTTTGATGCGACCCGCCACAAATTCCTCTCCTGTGCCAACCTCTTCATCTCAGAGTAGCACTTGCAACCTACGTCCTCAATTATTTTCTGGATGTATTCCAATGTCCGTCTTCCTCTAAGCTTTTACCTATACAATTCCCTCTAGCATCACAGACGTCATTCCGTGATGTCTTAAAGATGTCCTATCATCCTGTCCCTTCTCCTCGTCAGTGTTTCCCACGTATTCCTTTCCTCTCCGATCCTGCACAGAACCTCCTCATTCCTCACCTTATCAGCCTGCCTAATTTTCAGCATTCGTCTGTAGCTCTACATCTCAAATCCTTCTTTTCTCTTCTGTTCCGGTTTTCCTACAGACCATGTTTCACTACCATACAATTCTGTGCTCCAAACGTACATTCTCAGAAATTTCTTCGGTAAAGTAAGGCCAATGTTTGATATTTGCAGGCTTCTCGTGGCCAGGAATGCCCTTTTTTCCAGTTCTAGTCTGCTTTTTATGTCCTTCTTGCTCCCTCCGTCATTGGTTATTTTGCTGCCTAGGTAGCCGATTTGCTTAACTTCATATACTTCATGAACATCGATCTTAATCTTAATTTTCTCACCGTTCTCATTTGTTACTTCTCATTACTTTCGTCTTTCTTCAGTTTATTCTCAATCCATATTCTGTTCTCACTAGACTGTTCATTCCATTCAGCAGATAACGTAATTCTTCTTCACTTTCATCAGCGAACCGTATCATTGATATCATTTCACGTTGAATTTTTATTCTACTCCTAAACCTTTCTTTGACTACCATCACTGCTTTCTCGATGAGCACATTTAATAGTGGGGGGGGGGGGGGAATACTACCCTTTTTAATCTGAGTATTTCGTTCTTGGTCGTCCAGTTTTATTATTCTCTCTTGGCTGTTGTACATATTGTACATTACCCGTCTACCCCTAAAGCTTACGCCTACTTTTCTCAGAATTTCGAACATCTTGCACCATTTTACACTGTCGAACGCTTTTTCCAGGTCGACAAATCCTGTGAACGTGTTTTGATTTCTCTTTAGTCTTGCTTCGATTATCAATCGCAGCGTCACAATTGCCTTCCTCGCGTCTTTACCTTTCCTAAAGCCAAACTGATAGCCATCTAACATATCCTCAATTTTCTTTACCATCCTTCTGTATGTTATTCTTGTCAGCAACTGTTATGCATGACCTGTTAAGCTGGTTGCGCAACAATTGTCGCACTTGTCAGCTCTCGCAGTCTTCGGAATTGTGTAGATGATATTTTTTCCGAAACTTAGATGGTATGTCGCCAGACTCATACACTTTACATACCAACGTGAAGATGGTAATGCTGGCATATAGGAACAAAGTAAAAAGCATTTCATACGTCACATCTTGTCTGATAATTGACCTCGACTTCAGAACACAGCGCGTGTGACGACTGTTACCTTTCCTGAATAGATATATTTTTTTGCCTTCAGTGTTTACTTAAATATAGGAACCTTGTTGCACGCATTGGATTAGCCCCGGTAGCAAACGTTATGTGAGAAAGTAAAACACGTTGTGAGAAACGTTCTGAGAAAATGCTGCAAGTACCACCATAACATAGATAAACGTCTGCAAGCTCATTAAATGTGAATCGAATTCATTGAGGTCTTGTTTTACCACTACCGCGAGCACTACTGTATCACATTGGGTAATGAAAAAACGAAAACGGATCAGTCTAGCGAAGCACTGCCCCTACTGGCGAGAACAGGAGCGACAAGCCTAAAAGCTGCTCATTCGACGAGGTGCGTTATTTGGTGAAGTCACATGTTTAACATTTGGCATCCGTGTCTGGGGTAGTTTACGACATTTTCGGACCCGTATGTCTTATACTAAATCACTTGTCTCAGCGTCATCTACGTCGTTTCGGGGGGTTTAAACGTTAATAAAAATAAACGTATATACAGAAATCAGGCACCACCCGTGGTTTCCAAACTGAAAAGGGAAACTCCTCATAGCATCCCATTCAGATTTAGTGGTATTGTATGTATTGCACTGTATGTTAACCGGGGACCTAGAAACGACGGAGAGGCTTTGTCCCCGCCGTATCTGCAATGGTCCACAACCCCACGACGACTACGGCAGTCCACTTCACCCCTCCGCCGCCCCACACTGAACGCAGGGTTATTGTGAGGTTCGGCTCCCCCCCCCCCCCCCACCCCCACCTCCCTCCCCCCGGGCGGGAACGTCACACACCAGACGAGTGTAACCCCTATTTTTGCGTGGTAGAGTAATGGCGGTGTAAGCGTACGTGGAGAACTTGTTTGCGCAGCAATCGCCGACATAGTGTAACTGAGGCGGAATAAGAGGAACCAGCCTCCATTCGCCGAGGCCGATGGAAAACCGCCTAAAAACCATCCACAGACTGGCCGGCTCACCGGACCTCGACACAAATCCGCAAGGCGGATTCGTACGGGGACCAGGCGCTCCTTCCCGCCCGGAAAGCTGTGCGTTAGACCTCACGTCCAACCGGGCGGGCGATTTAGTGGTAAGATGGTCCAGTGGATAGCCCGTCAAAGACTGAAACAGATGAGGCATGAAAACAGGAAACAGGTATACTGAACTGTGAAAAAAAGAAGAAAAAGAGAAACAGTGGACAGTTCAATTTTAAGATGAGCGACTTGATCACAGTAATTGTGTACGAAGAGTATTCTCTAAGAAAAGTTCTGGTCAGTAATTAAGTGTCGTGCCTTGGGAGACACTAACGTATTCACGCCCAGGGCGTGACAGCGTTCCACTTGTAAGGGTACTGTTTCTATCTATCGCTTGCGTATTTGTACCGCGTCTTCACAGGGGCGGCGTGGTTACAATCGGGTTTGGCATGGTTAGTTTGAAGGGGTGGCCGGATGCCCTGCCTGCCGCCACCCCGTATCCCTCGGGACGGAATTAGCGCACCCCAGCTGTCTGCATCTAGTGTGAATCATGAAATAGTGCGAACGTGTTGCAAATGTTTGAGCGTCGTGTAACGGAGGCGAGACATGGGGACCAGCGCGCTACTCACCTGGTGGGATGCAGAAAACCGCCTAAAAGCCACAGTCAGGCTGGCCGGCACACCGACCCTCGTCGGTAGTCAGCCAGACGGATTTGAACCGGGGTCCGAGGCCAGGAAGCAGGGCATTAGCGCTCTCGGCTAACCTGCCGGGTCTTGTAATGGGCCGCGCGGTCAGGGGCGCTGCAGTCGTGGACTGTGCGGCTGGTCCCGGCGGAGGTTCGATTCCCCCCTCGGGCATCGGTGTGTGTGTGTGTGTTTGTCATTAGTATAATTTAGGTTAAGTAGTGTTTAAGCTTAGGGACTGATGACATAGCAGTTCCATAAGATTGCACACACATTTGATTTCTTGTAATAGTACTGTACCTCGGGGTTGCCACGCTCACTAGATCTGCGTTCACTTTACACTTTTGTAGGAATCGTGTGTTTGTTATTGTTATCGCCCTGTCAGATTATCGAAACATCGATTATTCTTTGAAGTGGTCCGTAGATACAAAATTGCACCCTGAATTTCACCTTCATTTATCAAAAATGGTTCAAATGGCTCTCAGCACTACGGGACTTAACATCTGTGGTCATCAGTCCCCTAGAACTTAGAACTACTTAAACCTAACTAACCTAAGGACATCACACACATCCATGCCCGAGGCACGATTCGAGCCTCCGACCGTAGCGGTCACGCGGTTCCAGACTGAAGCGCCTGGATTTATCGCACACAGTCCTGTGTTACAAGACTTTTGTTGTCTTCCGGCTTCGTCGACTGACGTTTTAATTTTTGCCCGCGTGTGTTAAGTCCAGAGGCAATAATTCTGGCGAGCGCGCGAGCCATTTTGTGTTTCCTGAAGGACCTATTCAACTATCTCCCAATGGTCTGTTGCGAAGATCTGCATTTATGTGCATCTTCATATTTTCGCTCACTCTGAAGATGACTGGACGGTATTCAGAAGAAATATTAGAAGAAGAAGTCGAATTTATGCGGCTGCACACCAGAAATTTTTTGGAAGCATCTGTAATTATCTTTGCGAAGTGGGTGAGACATTCGTCGTGTTGGCACCACCAAGGATAATCTTATGTTTAGTGGAACGTCGTCCTGTTATTCCTGAAGCGGTAGTCCTCAGAGGCCACAGAAATCCAGAAATACAAGGTGTGCAAAATGAAACAGGTCTGTAAAATACAATCCCTAAAAAGAAGAAGAGAAAAAAAAATACAAGTGAAGCATTGAGGACTGGAAACCTCACGATTTGTAAGGATATGTGATGCTATTACAGTGATCACAATATCGAGTCAAATTTTCAAAGAACTTGTCTCCATGACATCCCTTACCAGAATGAAACTGAACTCCCGCTGTCCTGGTTGCATGCACTGACTCGGTTGGGAATGACGTCACAAAACTGTCGTATTCTCTCCTGAAGCAAGCTGACGTCCGAGCTTGACGTTCGAGCTGGCCCCATGCGTGCTTTCTCGGGTTGGGTCTGACCACGAGAGCTCCTCAGCATCACGCAGACAAGTTGATAAAGACGCATATCATGTACGGATGGGCATTGTCCATTTCAAAAGTGGAGGTCGCATCGTAGGTAACACGCGAGGATGCAGGATGTCCTCGACGTACCATCAGTTACTACCAGCCGTGAAATCAAACCCAACAGCATGCCGCGTGGGGTAGTCGTGCGGTCTTAGGTGCCTCGCCACGGTTTCCGCGGCTCCCCCCGTCGGAGGTTCGAGTCCTCCCTCGGACACGGGTGTGTGTGTTCTTAGCGTAAGTTACTTTAAGTTAGATTAAGTTGTGTGTAAGCCCAGGGGCCGATGACCTCAGCAGTTTGGTCCCATAGGAACTTACCACACCCATAGGAATTAACGCACCATGATGCCAGGAGTAACATGGGAGTTATATCATTGCGCCTCTGCACTGGAACCTCCGACGACATTCATCTGCGGTAGTGCAGAATCGCGATTCATAATTGAACACAATGTGACGCCATTCTTCAGCAGGCCATGCTTCCCGGTCAAGGCAGCACTCCAAAAGGCGGCAGTCTATGTTGTCGAGTTAATGGCAGCATACACATGGGATGGTAATTCTTTGTGTTGTTAGTTTCTGACCAGTGTTGCGGAATGACCCAGAATGTTGCAGGGTGTCCATTACTTGCTCTCGGATGGCAGGCGCTGATGGGTGTGGTTGGTGCACAATACTGCCCTTTTCCTTTGTGGTGGTCACATGCGGTAGACGGGAATCTCGACTATTAGTGTGCCTGCTTTGACGTTCCAATGCAGTTCAACATTGGTCCACTGTACCATCCGAAAGCGTCACAAACTGGATATTGCACGATTCAACGAGCCTGCTAAGTGGAGACCCGCAATGGGGCGCCTTTCAAACTCTGCCAGCTGCCGACAATAGAACATTAATGCACTCTCTTGACAAAATGGAACACTTACAGCTGTTCTTATGTCATTTACCACATGGCTACCAGTTTCGGTGCTTCCGTGCACCATCTTCAGGCCTTAGCTGATGTCGAGAAGGTTAACACTGTCTGTATCCACGATGCGTCAAGGGCCAACTACCTGTAACCGCATTTCTGTGTCTCCAACCATCAAGTTGATTGCATTAGCCCCCTCATTGTCAATTAAGAACTGAATATTGACCAGTGAAGCACCGAAACTGGTAACGGTGTGGTAAATGACGTCATAAGGGCCGCTGTAGGTTTTCCATTTGATTATATAAGTGAACGACCAAAGTCCATCTGTAATATACCAATGCAAAAATGTTTTTGTGTGTGAAGTTTGTGATGTGCATCGTTGCTTAACACAATTAAAGTAATATACCATGTCTTATTACCAAATACATAATATGTGTGATCTGTGGTGCTGCTTCTTGATGCTGTCGTAGGTTCATCTTGATGTTACAGCATCGCCACATGGGAGTCTTGTAATGGTGTAAATAAGTTTCAGTACTTCTTGTTCAAACAAACTTTTATTTCGCACGCTAGATGTTTGGCGGCGAACTACATGCATAAAACTGATCTGAAGACTGACTTAAGACTGCCTTCTGGCGGCGTACAAATCGCTGCTATTTATATGATTCCAAACAATTACTGGTACTGTTACATATTGAATTTTGCATATTTACCATTTAAATTTTTTACATACATCATCGCAAATTCCATAGAAAATTACATGGAATAACGCTGAATAATATCATGCAAAGACAGGAAAGAATCGATTTCTATAAAGACCATAAATTACATGTTTTATGATTGCAACAATATATTTCACTAATTTGCATACATTACTTTATTAAGTAAAAGGAGAATTATCCTAGCATTTTCAGGTGAACAGAGCGATTAGTTTTATTGAACGAAAGGTCTAGATCTAATTAATTAAATTGTAAGAGTAAAATTTAACATTTTCTGTGGGGTCGTAATTACAGTTTTATTAACTGACACCCTTTAGAACATGACTATGTTTGACCCTGACTGAAAAACCATCATGTCATATTTTTATTAGGGATACAAATTATTTGTGATCTAACAAAACACAAAAATAGCTGTCTCTCGATGACATGAAATATTGGAACTTTAATCGTTAGTTACGCCATAAGTACAGTAGCAATTTTATTCCTACTATGTACCTGTAGTTTGTATTGTGTGTAAATTGTGATAGGACATTAGTTTTTAATCCAACATGTTTCCTTCACTCTACATACTGGTGAGCCCCAGCGCAAACAATGTCAGAACAACAGTTTAAATTAGTATAAATTACAAACATTACATATATATCCGCTTCGGGAGACTGGAGATGAGACTGGAATGGGATACAGGATCCCAACAAGTGTTGTGGCATTGCACCTCAAACCTCCACCCCAAGGATGGACATACTAGAACTGAACGCACTCTGGTGGCCATGTTACATGTCAGATTGCTTCTCTAGTCGCTTGCGGTCTCTTTTTATGTAATCCACGTCCTCTCTATTTCTCTCTCCTTCTTTGTCGACTAAACGAAGAACGATTGAGATACGCATGAAGTAACGGTAAAACGAAACAACTAATGGCGTGTTACAAACAGATCCACGAGATGGGTGCGGTTATGCCCTAAAATGTGTAGTACACAGATGACAAATTTCTGTTGATCATAATGAGCGAAAGGTTTCCGTTCTAACAAATGGTCCTTTTATTATCATAGCGATAAAGCCCGATTTCTGATTGAAGCACACTATGCACCACATGACGGACCCGACTCTTTGCCCTAAGAGTACATCTTAGACCTTTGGCCTACGAACTGTCCAATCAGCGAAACATTCGCTTCGTCTTTCATTTAGCCGATAACCTCTTGCCGGCTTTGTGACTTATCAGCTTCGTATAAAAACGTGTTGAATACATCGGAGGAGCACCTTATCGCTTCACATGGGTCACAGTTCATTACGCTGTAGGTGACACCGTCAGTATCCATAGAGAGCATCTTTGCTTCAAATATGAGTCTTAGCGAGTCCATAGTGAAAACATTTCTCGCGGAGCTTTAATATGAATGCCACATTAACGGATTTAGATCATTACAGTCCTACGTTTGTAATTTCGATGTCTCAAAAAATCTATCACAAAAAATTGTAAATCGATAATAATTTGGCTCGGAGAAAAACTTCTGCAGCGTTCCCCAACCTCCATTTTTTCCTCTTTCCCACTTTTACCACTAGCTTACCAATCTACTGGCGCGGTGTTTTTGCTCTTTTCGATCGTTTTGCCAAGCTTCGCTTCATTTACTCATTTGAAAATAGTCTTTTTTAAAACTGCACCCCGCTAATAATCTTTAAACGAGTCAAATCTGTATAACGATCCAATGAGGAGCGCTAATTTAAATTTAACGACGCAACGGATTTTTATTAATTCCGTCTCCATTTCGAGAAATTCCTGGAGATACCTAATTCGTACCATTATTTTCAGCCCCCATCGCTGTCAACAGTCTGAGAAGGTTATGTTTGAGAAATAAATCGCTTTCAGCTGTATATGAACTTTTACACATCCGCGACCAGTTTCGTGGTGTCAAATCACATCTTGAGGTGTACATACGCCTAATACGTATAAGAGGGATACTCAACCTTCTGAAAGTAAAATACCATTACCGGCAAGAGCAGGGCGTCATAGTTCATACTGGCCAGGTGAAAAACTGATATTTCATTTCTGAAGCATGGATTACTTCAGCTGCGGTTGCTCTCAACAAGAAAATACTTGGAGCCTGAGAAAGGAATCGTTTCTCGTAACTTGGTACTCTGGAAATACTGCCAAATCTTTGTGATCGTCAGGCAAAGTAATAATAAATCACATCAGGTCCATCTGTGGTTGCCGTTATGCGAGTACTGGTCACTGAAATTCAATACATAGCCTCCTTCAAAAGACGAATATTTCTTACTATAGAGAGTCCACCATTTCACTTATCGCTTATACACTACTGGCCAATAAAATTGCTACACCAAGAATAAATGAAGATGATAAACGGGTATTCATAGGACAAATATATTATACTAGAACTGACATGTGATTACATTTTCACGCAATTTGGGTGGATAGATCCTGAGAAATAAGTGCCCAGAACAACCACCCCTGGCCGTAATAACGGCCTTGATACGCCTGGCCATTGCGTCAAACATAGTTTGGATGGCGTGTAAAGGTACAGCTACCCATGCAACTTCAACACGATACCACAGTTCATCAAGAGTAGTGACTGGCGTATTGTGAAGAGCGATTTGCTCAGCCACCATTGAGCAGACGTTTTCAATTGGTGCTCGAATGAAGTGTAGAGCCACGGGTCGTAACACATCTGAAATGTAACGCCCACTGTTCAAAGTGCCGTCAATGCGAACAAGAGGTGACCGAGATGTGTAATCAATGGCACCCCATACCATCACGTCGGGTGATGGCGATGACAAATAAACGCTTCCAATGTGCGTTCACCGCGATGTCGCCAAACACGGATGCGACCATCATGATGCTGTAAACAGAACCTGGATTCATTCGAAAAAATGACGTTTTGCCATTCGTGCAACCCAGGTTCGTCTTAGAGTACACCATCGCAGGCGCTCCTGTCTGTGATGCAGCGTCAAGGGTAACCGCAGCCATGGTCTCCGAGTTGACAGTCCATGCTGCTGCAAACGCCGTCGAGCTGTTCGTGCAGATGGTTGTTGTCTTGCAAACGTCCCCATCTGTTCTCAGGGATCGAGACGTGGCTGAACGATCCGTTACAGCCATGCCGATAATATGCCGGTCGTCTCGACTGCTAGTGATACGAGGCTGTTGGGATCCGGCACGGCGTTCCGTATTACCATACTGAACCGATTCCATATTCTGCTAACAGTAATTGGATCTCGACCAACGCGAGCAGCAATGTCGCGATACGATAAACCGCAATCGCAATAGGCTACAATCCGACCTTTATCTACGTCGGAAACGTGATGGTACGCATTTAACCTCCTTACACGAGGCATCACAACAACGTTTCACCAGGCAACGCCAGTCAACTGCTGTTTGTGTATGAGAAATCGGTTGGAAACTTTCCTCATGTCAGCACGTTGTAGGTGTCGCCACCGGCGCCAACCTTGTGTGAATGCTCTGAAAAGCTAATCATTTGCGTATCACAGCATCTTCTTCCTGTCGGTTAAATTTCGCGTCTGTAGCCCGTCATCTTCGTGGTGTAGCAAATTTAATGGCCAGTAGTGTATAAGAGGTACGTCTACGAAATATAAGTGCTGATACTGTCGACATGCGTAATGCTGGTTCGAATAGTTTTCTTTTTCGGGAGCCTAAACGAGTTTTAAGAAACATATGGTGGCCGTCCTTACGGTAGTTCGTCCCTACTGATATTTAAAACTACGAAAGCATAAAGATCAGAAAAAATGCAAACACTGTACGTACTGCATTCACGCTAATGAAGATGGCAGGATGTTGTTTGGTTAGTGGCGAAGATAATGGATATTTTTCCACCTTCGAGTGCAGTGGAATGCGTTTTGAGCACGATGATCCCACCCCCGTCTACAGTGATTTATGCAGCACTTACACACACACACACACACACACACACACACACACACACACACACACACACACACACGCACACACACACACACAACAATTACCCACCACGCAGGAATTATTCGAATGGGACGGAAAATGTGATAAATAAGTAAAGAAAAACAAATGGCTACAATTTCAGAAAAATTAGATGATTTCTTCAAGAAAAAGAGCTTCATGAATTGAGCAAGTCAATAACGCGTTGGTCCACCTGTGGCCTTGAGCAAGGAATTATTCGGCTTGGCGTTCACTGATAGTGTTGCTGGATATCCTCCTGAGCGATATCGTGCCAAAGTCTGAACAATTGGCGCGTCAGACCGTCAGAGTCTCGAGATGGCTAGAGGGCCCCTGCCAATAGTGATTGAAACATTCTAAATTGGGGAGAGATCCGGCGACTTTGCTGGTCAAGGTAGGATTTGGCAAGCACGAACAAAATCAGTAGAAACCGCCGCTGTGTGTACGAGGGCATTTTCTTGCTGAAATGTAAGCCCAGGATGACTTGTCATGAAGTGTAACAAAACAGGCCGTAGAATAATATCGTCAATCAAAGCCAAGCCGAATAAAAGCTTGCTCAAGGGCCAGAGGCAGACCAACACGTTATTGACTGTCTTAATTTGTGAAACTCGTTCTCCGGAATAAATCATCCATTTTTTTTTTGAGATTGGAATCATATTTTGTCTGTATATGTTGATCGCATCTACCAATTTCCGGTCTATTCAGATAATTCCTTTTTTTGGTCTTACATGTACCACGTATTGGTTTTCAAGGTGGTGGCTGAATAAACGGAACGATAACAGAACTGAATCCACGTATCTGGCATCTGACAAAGCTGAAAGCATTCTGGGCGTCTACACTGGGATTATCCACTCTACTTTGTCATCTGTGTTAGCTACTACTCGACTTCTAAGTTCCGGATGAACAGTAAATCGAGGGAAAATATGGAACCAAGAAATATGTAAAAAGCTGAATGGTACAGATGAAGAAGCAAATAAATAGGTCAGGAACTAGAGAATAGATACCTGAAACTATGTATTTAACATAAAGAACAATTTGAAAGTCATCTTCCGCAGCTGAATAACTGTGCCTGGAATTGAGTAGCAATAACTTTTGTCAAAATTTATTCCCATCCATAAATTACATAACTTTTTCAGAGATATTTTATGTTCATTTGTAAACGTAGTTCATATTGATGCAACTAGTACGTGGTTTTCGAATTCAGTGAACTGCCTTTTCACATATTACAATTTCAATTAACTGCTGACAGTGGTGTATTTATGTCTGCTGTAGGTTTCATACAGTTCAAAAACAGATATTACAATAGACGCAGAATATCACAATTTGTTTACTCTAACGGATTTTTCAACATTGTGTTCATTTTTGGAATGTAATTTGTTTTTAGAAATAATAATAAACTATTTTAAAAAGTCAGTGTGCACGACTGCCATGCTAAGAACCCCACTACCGCCAAGTATTTTTGCCTCATGGTAGGACTCGAACCTCCACCACTTGGCTTGGCATGATACAGCACATGCCATACAAGATTAAGTACCTGAAAATTCGGAGGTAATGGAGATCTTTTCTCTCGACAACTGTGAATCATTTGTATGAAGCTTCCTGCTGTACATAATGGTTACCGGATTCTATTATACATCGATTTTGAAAGGTGAAAGAGTCCTTATTGACAATGATTAATGTAATGGATGTCGCAAACAGTAGCGATCAGAGAACTCAGAATACTGTACTGACATATTAACAATAGCTATATAAGATGAAGATGGAGAATCTGGACTTTTTTCATCTCACGTTGTAAAAAAAAAAAAAAAAAAAAAAAAAAAAAAAAAGCAATGGTTCAAATGGCTCTAAGCACTACGGGGCTTAACATCTGAGGTCATCAGTCCCCTGGACTTTGAACTACTTAAATCTAACTAACCTAAGGACATCACACACATCCATGCCCGAGGCAGGATCCGAACCTGAGACCGTAGCAGCAGAGTGGTTCCGGACTAAAGTGCCTAAAACCGCTCGTCCACAGCGGGCGACACGTTGTTAAAAAAAGCACCAACTAACTATTCGAGTGAAAATAGCGGGAGTATAGAGAAAAGTGGAGTGAGCGAAAGAGTGTAAAATTAGGTAGCTGCACGTTTTCCTATCTGATATCAGTGAAACCATAACTGAACGTAATAAGCGTACATTAACTGCCTCACAAAAAGCGTCGCGCATAGTTCTAAATTAAACCTGTTATCTTTTTTATGGACGTATAACCCCAGAACATTTCAAGGCTCGGTATTTTTATGAGTTGCCTATCTTAACCATTATGGACGCCTCAAAGGGCGTCCTTGATCTTTACGGTCAAATTTATACTGATAATTTAGGAACATAAATTGACTTTTCAGCATTATGAACCTAACGGCCCCAAATTTAGATTTAGTTTTATTATTGATGTAGACCACTTATACCTAAAAGTAACAAAAATCTGTTCAACCAGTCTCGCATTCTCAGTGCTGAGAAGCCAATTTACAACACCGAACTCTTTGTTCAAAATCATTCTAGAAACTGCTTCCAGCTGGGGCTATAGGGCTCTCCAACATTCTTTCTTCCAGCAGTGATACTTCAGCAAGGTATGCAGAAGGTATGTTACATCTTCATCTGCATGGATACTCTGCAAATCGAATTTAGGTGCCTGGCAGTGTGTTCATCGAGCCACCTTCACAATTGTCTATCATTCCAATCTCGTATAGCGCGAGGAAAGAACGAACACCTACATCTTTCCGTACGAACTCTGATTTCCCTTATTTTATCATGAGGATCGATTCTCCCTGTGTAGGTCGGTGTCAACAAAATGTTTTCGCATTCGGAGGGGGAAGTTGGTGATTGGAATTTCGTGAGAAGATTCCGAACCAGTGAAAAACACCTTTCTTTTATGTCCACTCCAAATCCTATGTAATTTCAGTGACACTGTCTTCCCTATTTCGCGATAATACAAAACGTGCCGCCCTTCTTTGAACTTTTTCGATTTACTTGGTCAATCCTATCTCTAAGGCTGCCACAACGCGCAGCAATATTCTAAAAGAGGACGGACAGGTGTAGTGCAGGCAATCTCATCAGTAGATGTTACATTTTTTGTGTCCTGCCAATAAAACGCAGTCTTTGGTTAGCCTTCCCCACAACATTTTCTGTGTTGCTCCCAATTTAAGTTGTTCGTAACTGTAATTCCTAGATACTTAGTTTGGAAAGTATGAGAGAGAGGTATGGCAGTCAGTCTCATGTTTAACTTTTCAGTTACGATTATGTAAACTGAAGTGACAGACATTCTGACCTCACTTGCAGTTTCTTCACTCGTTTTTCGTCGATCGTCTCTCAAAATGTCGTTAACTACAGGGGTGTAGTCTGTTACAGTCAGTGGCCTTCCCTTTCTTGGCTATTCTCTGTGCTTACCAGATCTTTAAGGAAACGAACAGACCACTGTGATACTGTGCTGCTATCTAGTACTATTCCCGCAGAGCATTCTGACCTCACTTACAGTTTCTTCACTCGTTTTTCGTCGATTGTCTCTCAAAATGTCATTAACTACAGGGGTGTAGTCTGTTACAGTCAGTGGCCTTCCCTTTCTTGGCTATTCTCTGTGCTTACCAGATCTTTAAGGAAACGAACAGACCACTGTGATACTGTGCTGCTATCTAGTACACTATTCCGGCAGAGCGTTCTGGAATTCCGTTGGGTTCTTTCCACACTGGGATTCGACTGAGATGTACGAACGCTTGTCACAACGTTTAACCCGAGCTGATTCGGTTTCAGTCCCCATTTTAGAACTGAATTACTCACGTCACAGTCACGCGAACCAGTGAACACAAACACGACTGACATGAATTTCTACTATATCACGCCAGCGTAACGGTCGTTCTTGAGCTCTCTGCAATGACTTTTAAAATGACGCTGGTATTTAATCAACGTAATTGTGTCGGGAAGCACAGCACTAATACTTTATTCGAACATTACAGGATTGGTTTTTCTAATCATCTTCAATAAAATTTTTACACATTTAGAGGGAGCTGTTATTCATCACACCAATAGATATTCTGTCTATACAAGTCATCCTGAATACTACGGCAGCCACTCAAAGACAACATTTTCGACGTTTTCCCTTACATTGCATCGTCATCAGAAACAGTCACAGGTGCTGCACACCCTGTCCACTATGGTAAATTCCTTCCAGCTGGGATGATACCTATAGCGAAATTTTTCTTTTGTCAATCATTGGGCATTGCGGGCAGAACATCCACCCGAAACACCTTTTCAGATGTCAAAATATCAAGATTGTTAAGTACATCTCCAGTTTATTCTGTACGCTATCTGTTTCTGCCATATAATACGCAATCATCAGGCCCTCTATACTAGATACTGACTGAATTATCCAATCACAACGTTATATATGCCTTATGTGAAAATAACCACTAGTAAGCGACAACTCGAACACTTACATGCGTGTTACTACGACGAATAATGCTTCATCTTCTGTAACCAGTCAATAACTGTGAAGAGAGAGAAGCTCCTCCATGTACACATTACAGACGAATGTGTACTGTTTTTCAAGGTAGCGCCACCAACGTTAATGTGGCAGACAGTTCTTTGTTATGAAACATAAACAATTACAGAAACACATGCCTCATACGCAATGTTCATTCAGAATTTTGGACAGTCTTCAATACACTCTAAGAAAAAAAAATAATTAATTAAAGAAAAACGGTGGATCACGACGGAATTATCCGAACGAGACGGAAATCGGCAGATGCGACGTGCATGTACAGACAAGCAAATGATTACAACTTCAGGAAAACTGAATGATTTATTCAAGAGAAAAAGTTTCACAAGCAATTATTCGGCCTGGAAATGATTGAGAGAGTTGTTGGATGTTCTCCTGAAGGATATTGAACCAAACTCTGTCCAATTGGCGCGTCAAATCGTCCAAGATCCGAGATGGTTGTGGGGGCACTGCCCATAGTGCGTTCTCAAGTGGGTAGAGATCCGGCGACCTTTCAGGCCAAGTTATGGTTTGGCAAGCAAGAAGACAAGCAGTAGAAACTCTCGCCGTATGCGGCGGGCGTTATCTTGTTGAAATGTAAGCCCGGGATGGCTTGCCATGAGGGGCAACAAAACCGAGCGTAAAATATCATCGACATACCTTCGTGGTGTAAAGGTGCCACAGATAACAACCAAAAGAGTCCTGCTCTGAAAAGAAATGGCGCCCTAGACCATCATTCGTAGCTGTCGGGCCGTAAGCCGGTGGCAATCTGTATAGTATCCCATGGCTGTCAGGGGTGTCTTCAGAGACTCCTTTCAAAGAGGGACTCACCTCTAAAGACAATTCTATTCCAGTTAGTGAGATTCTAGGCCGAAGACGTGTCTTGAGACTCCCCGGATGGCGCTTTTCTTCTACAGATTCTCATTTAAGTCTCCCGAACACCTCTGTCACGTTCAGGAGTGGGCTATTACGATGTTGGCAGTGCGCTTCTGCTTTCGTTCCATATCTGCTGTCTTGACTAGTTGACAAGGTCAATAAAACGCTGGAGCAGTAACTCTTGAATTGGTTGCACCGGCATTTTTATTCTCTTCTGCTTTCACAGGTGCTCTGTACTTTTCCAGAATCAACAAACCTGCCGACCATTCGCATTACCTAATACGCGTTTCACCTGATCGTCCCGATTCGTATACATTGAGTCGATAAAGGTCATGGGATAGCGATATGTACATATACAGATGCACATTACGTACAAAAGGGCACTTTATTGGCGGTTTTGTCATTCGTACTCAGGCGATTCACGTGAAGAGGTTTCCGAGGTGATACGGCCGCACGACGGGAGTTAACAGAATTTGAACACGGGATAGCGGTTGGAACTAGCCGCATGGGACATTACATTTTGGAAATCGTTAGGGAATTGGCTCACGGAGAACGAAGGCGTCAAATTAAACGCCATTCAGTAGTGAAATTTCAACATTCTTTTGTTGGGCAACCACTTTCAGCGTTTTGCTACGCCATCTTCAGGACCTTGACCGACATATAGGAATAATCTACCTCGCTTGTAATCGAAACAGTGCCAAGAAGTACCAGGAAGAAAGTACACGGCTCGTGTTGTTTGTAGTTCAACCATGCCTAGAGGGTCGATACCGCTGATCGATCGCGTCCGCATTGTTACTTTGTGCCAGGAAGGGTTGTCAACAAGGGAAGTTTCCAGGCGTCTCGGAGTGAACCAAAGCGATGTTCTTCGGACTTGGATGAGATACAGAGAGACAGGAACTGTCGATAGCATACCTTGCTCAGGGCTACTACTGCAGTGGATGACTGCTACCTACGGATTATGATTCGGAGGAACCCTGACAGCAACGTCACCATGTTGAACAATGCTTTTCGTGCAGCCACATGACGTTGTGTTAAGAATCAAACTGCATGATGCGCAACTTCACTCCCGACATCCATGGCGTTGTCCATCTTTGCAACCACGTCACCGTGCAACGGGTGCAGATGGGCCCAACAACATGCCGAATGGCCCACTCGGGATTGGTATTACGTTCTCTTCACCAATGAGTGTCGCATATGCCTTCAACCAGAGAATCGTCGGAGACGTGTTGGGAGGCAACCCGGTCAGGCTGAACGCCTTAGACACGCTGTCCAGCAAGTGCAGCAAGGTGGAGGTACCCTGATGTTTTGGGGTGGCATTATGTGGGGCCGACGTACGCCGCTGGTGGTCATGGTAGGCGACGTAAGGGCTGTACGATACGTGAAAGCAATCCTCCGACCGATAGTGCAAACTTACCGGCAGCATATTGGCGAGGCATTCGTCTTCATGGACGACAATTCGCGCCCCCATTGCGTACATCTTGAGAATGAATTCCTTCAGGATGACGACATCTATCGACTACAGTGGCCAGCATGTTCTCCAGAAACGAACCCTATCGATCATGCCTGGGATAGACTGAAAAGGGCTGTTTATGGACGATGTAACACACCAACCACTCTGAGGAATCTACACCGAATCGCCGTAGAGGAGTGGGACAATCTGGATCAACAGTGTCTTGATGAACTTGTGGATGTATCAACGCAATCGCCGTTGAGGAGTGAGACAGTCTGGATCAACAGTGTCTTGATGAACTTGTGGATGTATCAACGCAAGAGGACGTGGTACTGGATATTAGAGATTGCCGTGTGTACAACAGACTGGACCACCACTTCTGAAGATCTCGCTGTATGGTGGTCCAACATACATTGTGTGGTTTCATGAGCAATAAAAAGGGCGAAAATGATGGTTATGTTGACCTCTATTCCATTTACCCGTACAGGTTCCGGAACTCTCGGAAGAGGTGATGCAAAACTTCTTTTGATGAGTGTATTAAGAAGAACAGTGAAAGACGAAGAATGGAAGTACTCGACCAGCTATTGGGCAGCGCTGCTGCATGGCAACAGCAGTAAGCGCAGGCCGCTCTGTCGAACGGGCACATAAAATTCCTGTATGTTTCAGAATGAAATTTTCACTCTGCAGCGGAGTGTGTCCTGATATGAAATTTCCTGGCGGATTAAAACTGTCTGCACAACAGAGTGAGGTACCCAAGAACAACTCAGGACCCCTCCTGACAGCTGTATTTCCGCCAGTACCTCGTCTCCTGCCTTCCAAATTGTGAGGATGGGTCGTGAGTGGTGCTCTGTGTGTAAAGCACATGCCCACGTAAGGCAAAGATCACGAGTTGGAGTCCGGCACACAGTCTTAATCTTCCAGGAAGTTTCCGATATATTGTTGTTGTCCCAGGTTTAAATGAAGTTAGGAGTGACATCTCGTGGCAGCGATGGGGCTATAGGCTGGTCATCTGACGGGAAAAGCAGCTACGTAAGCAGTCGTCACAACTCTAAAGAAGCTCCACCAGGATCTGTACGTTTATACCTATCTTCGATCTGTATATTTTGTGAATTAAACTATGCGCATCCCTACTGTAGACAGAAAGCGTCAATTGGTTTCCCGTTACAAACAAAATGATTTTTAAAGCAGAATTTTGCCGGCTGGGGTGGCCGAGCGGTTCTATGCGCTACAGTCTGGAACCGCGCGACCGCTACGGTCGCAGGTTCGAATCCTGCCTTGGGCATGGTTGTATGTGATGTCCTTAGATTAGTTAGGTTTAAGTTCTAGACCGGGAGATACGGAAAGATTTCAATTAGATTACATCATGGTCAGACAGAGATTCCGAAATCAGATACTGGATTGTAAGGCGTACCCAGGAGCATATATAGAATTAGATCACAATATGGTAGTGATGAAGAGTAGGCTGAAGTTCAAGACATTAGCCAGGAAGAATCAATACGCAAAGAAGTGGGAAACGGAAGTTCTAAGGAATGACGTGATACGTTTGAAGTTCTCTAACGCTATAGATACAGCAATGAGGAATAGCGCAGTAGGCAACACAGTTGAAGAGGAATCGACAACTCTAAAAAGGGCCATCACAGAAGATGGGAAGGAAAACATAGGTACAAAGAAGGTAGCTGCGAAGAAACCATGGGTAACAGAAGAAATACTTCAGTTGATTGATGAAAGGAGGAAGTACAAACATGTTCCGGGAAAATCAGGAATACAGTAATACAAGTCGCTGAGGAATGAAATAAATAGGAAGTGCAGGGAAGCTAAGACGAAATTGCTGCAGGAAAAATGCGAAGATATCGAAAAAGATATGATTGTCGGAAGAACAGACTCAGCATACAGGAAAGTCGAAACAACCTTTGGTGACATTAAAAGCAACGGTGGTAACATTAAGAGTGCAACGGGAATTCCACTGTTAAATGCACAGGAGAAAGCAGATAGATGGAAAGAATACATTGAAAGGCTCTATGAGGGTGAAGATTTGTCTGATGTGATAGAAGAAGAAACAGGAGTCGATTTAGAAGAGATAGGGGATCCAGTGTTAGAATCGGAATTTAAAAGAGCTTTGAAGGACTTACGGTCGAATAAGGCAGAAGCGATAGACAACATTCCATCAGAATTTCTTAAATCATTAGGGGAAGTGGTAACAAAACGACTATTCACGTTGGTGTGTAGAATATATGAGTCTGGCGACATATCATCTGACTTTCGGAAAAGCATCATCCACACAATTCCGAAGACGGCAAGAGCTGACAAGTGCGAGAATTATCGCACAATCAGCTTAACAGCTCATGCATCGAAGCTGCTTACAAGAATAATATACAGAAGAATGGAAAAGAAAATTGAGAATGCGCTAGGTGACGATCAGTTTGGCTTTAGGAAAAGTAAAGGCACTAGAGAGGCAATTCTGGCGTTACGGCTAATAATGGAAGCAAGGCTAAAGAAAAATCAAGACACGTTCATAGGATTTGTCGACCTGGAAAAAGCGTTCGACAATATAAAATGGTGCAAGCTCTTCAAGATTCTGAAAAAAGTAGGGGTAAGCTATACGGAGAGACGGGTCATATACAACATGTACAACAACCAAGACGGAATAATAAGAGTGGACGATCAAGAACGAACTGCTCGTATTAAGGAGTAAGACAAGGCTGTAGCCTTTCGCCCCTACTCTTCAATCTGTACATCGAGGAAGCAATGATGGAAATAAAAGAAAGGTTCCGGAGTGGAATTAAAATACAAGGTGATAGGATATCAATGATACGATTCGCTCATGACATTGCTATCCTGAGTGAAAGTGAAAAAGAATTAAATCTGCTGAACGGAATGAACAGTCTAATGAGTACACAGTATGGTTTGAGAGTAAATCGGAGAAAGTCGAAGGTAATGAGAAGTAGTAGAAATGAGAACAGCGAGAAACTTAACATCAGGATTGATGGTCACGAAGTCAATGAAGTTAAGGAATTCTCCTACCTAGGCAGTAAAATAACCAATGGCGGACGGAGCAAGGAGGACACCAAAAGCAGACTCGCTATGGCAAAAAAGGCATTTCTGGCCAAGAGAAGTCTACTAATATCAAATACCGGCCTTAATTTGAGGAAGAAATTTCTGAGGATGTACGTCTGGATGTAGTGAAACATAGACTGTGGAAAACCGGATCAGAAGAGAATCGAAGCATTTGAAATGTGGTGCTATAGACGAATGTTGAAAATTAGGTGGACTGATAAGGTAAGGAATGAGGAGGTTCTACGCAGAATCGGAGAGGAAAGGAATATGTGGAAAACACTGATAAGGAGAAGGGACAGGATGATAGGACATCTGCTAAGGCATGAGGAAATGACTTCCATGGTACTAAAGGGAGCTGTAGAGGGCAAAAACTGTAGAGGAAGACAGAGATTGGAATACGTCAAGCAAATAATTGAGGACGTAGGTTGCAAGTGCTACTCTGAGATGAAGAGGTTAGCACAGGGGAGGAATTCGTGGCGGGCCGCATCAAACCAGTCAGTAGACTGATGACCCGAAAAAAAAAAGTTCTAGGGGACTGATGACCTCAGCAGTTAAGTCGCATAGTGCTCAGAGCCATTTGAACCATTTTTTTTAAAGCAGAATTTTAAGTGTCCATTTGGTAGAGTGAGCCCAGAATAGTGCAGTTCCATATTTGCTTTATCAGTATGTTTTAAAAGGGACAGCAAAACACGAAGAATTCAATCACAACTGGCAGCACTGCATGGCCCGTGTTGACTGCTGCTACCAAGGACGCAGTGCTACTGAGTCCCTGCTGGAATGCTGTTTATCCTTCGTGTTTCACGTCCCTGGTAACGGACATCTATAAAAATAATGTCGCACTAGAATAATCTGGTACCCCTCTGTCGAAAGGGCACGTAAAATTCCGCTTTAAAAATCGTTTTCTTTATAACGGGAAACAAACAGACTCTTTCCGTCAACATTTGGCTTCGCATGAAAGACGTGATGAACACTCTTTCTTTGGGCTGACACCAACTATACAACGCAAAAATGAATTTGCGAAAATCTGCTGAAACATCCGAACAAATGCGTCTGACTACTCTTCCGAGTTATTTATTGCCGTTGCGCAATACGAGGTGTCTGGGCATTGACGTTCAGTGCTAACCTTGCGAAGCCGAGGTTCGTCGCCATTTTTTTGAAGAAATTCCAGTCCTGCGAGAAATATAACTTATCTTTTTTTTAATTTTTACTCTCAGGTTGGATTACATTGTTCTATAAGATGTGGATTCGCCTTATAGTTACGTCCCTTTGTTACAGATCATCCAGGACAGTGCTTCCACTCCAAGACGGGCAACTTCTATAAGAATGGCGAGAAATGGCTTGTCCCAGGAGAATGTGTGGAGTACAGCTGCTCGTTCCCGCACATTAATGGTGTAGGGTAAGTCCTGTAGTACTTCGTACTTAAATTTTTGTGTGCTTAGTAAGTTTCATCACTTACTGTGACTAGAGTCTTCCACCAGCCTCGCATCTCTCTCTCTCTCTCTCCCTCCCTCTGTGTGTGTGTGTGTGTGTGTGTGTGTGAGCGCGCGCGCGTTTATGTCTGTGTGTGTCAGAGGGGGGGGGGGGGGGAAGTGGTTAAATGGGAAACAATCGAAGGTCCGTGGTCGATTGTTTATGGTCAGAAGACATTTCACCGCCACTGGCAACATAGAGAAGGGAATGGGGTGATATTAAAATACGCTGTCTGGTCAGAAGTATTCGGACGCCGCTATGTTATGCGGAATTAACCACTAGATGTCAGGTGAGACCGGGGTATTGTGTTGTCGGCGGTAGTGAAGCAGTAACAGTAGAGTGGATAAATCTGGAGATGTCAGTAACTTCGAACGTTGAATATTCATATCGTCAGAGTAAAAAGTACATCAGTGACGGTTGAATCCCTCTAAAGCTGCCCATGTCGGCTGATGTGAGTGTGAAATGGAAACGCGAAAGAGGAATCCTGAAGATCAGGTGGATATAATCATTTAACGTAGAGGAAGGTATCAGCGATCATAAGGTTGTGACAGCATCTATGACGACGGGTCGTATAAGGAATGTTAAGAAAGGTGGGAAGATATATTTGCCCCTGGAAGTGTGACAGGATATAAATTTCACAATATCTCAGCAGTCAGCATCAAATATTCGGCTATGAGGACGAAGATGGGAAGAACAAATGGATTAAACTCAAAGGCATCGTTAAATATGCCTTACACAAGTATGTTCCGAGTAAGGTTTTAACGGATGAGAAAGATCCGCCATGGTTTGATAGCCATATTAGAAAAGCGTTACGTAAACAAGGAGCACTTCATCTCAGATACAACAGAAGAAAAAACCTAGCTGACAAACAAAAGCTGAACGAAGCGAAAGTGAGTGTAAGGAGAGCAACGAGAGAAGCGGTCAATTATTTTGAAAGTAAGACGTTGTCAACCGACGTGAGTAAAAATCCTAAGAGATTTTGGTCGTATGTAAAATCAATAAGTGGGTAAAAATCATCTATTCATTCCCTCAGCCATACTGGCACCGAAACGGAAGATAACAGAGAGAAGGCTGAATTCGGCGTTCCGAAGTTGTTTCACCGCGGAAGGTCGTAGCACTGTCCCTCCTTTCAATCGTCGTACGAACGTCGAAATGGCAAATATTGAGATAACCGATCGCGGAATTGAAAAGCAGCTATAATGGCTTAGTAGTGGAAAGATGTCAGATCCAGATGAGATACCTAAAAGATTCTATAAAGATTAATGCAAAGAACATGCTCCCCTCCTAGCAACATTTTATCGTAGATCGCTTGAGCAACTAAAGGTACCTAACGACTGGAAAAAAGAGTAGGTCATTCCCGTTTCTAAGAAAGGCAGTAAGACAGATCCACTCAATTATAACCTATATCGTTGACGTCAATTTGTTGTAGAATTGTGGAACATGTTTTATGCTAAAGAATTATGACTTTTTGGAAAATGAACATCTCTTTAAAAATCAACATGGATTCCGCAAACGGAGATCCTCAGAAACTCAGCTCACTCTGTTCCTCCTTGAGATCCACAGCGCAGTTGATTTCAGTAACACATTTGACACCGTCCCGCATTGCCTTCCAATGAAAAAAAATACGAGCTTACGGAGTGTCGGAGCAGATCTGCGATTGGATCCAAGACCTTATTGCAGATAGAACTTAACACGTCGCCCTTAACGGAACAAAAGTCGACATGTGTAAAGGTAACATCCGGAGTTCCACAGGGAAGTGTGATAGGACCGTTGCTGATGACAATGTACAAAAATGATGTAGTAGAACGCGTCGGATGCTCTTTAAGGTTATTTGCAGATGATACAGATGTCTATACAAAAGTAGCAACGCCAGAGCGTCCTGCAGATAATTGATGATTGGTGCAGGCTCTGGCAATTGACCCTGCACGTAAATAAATGTAACATATTTCGCATACATAGGAAAAGAAATCCACTACTGTACAGCTACGCTTTTGATGACAATCAGCTGAAGACAGCGTCTGCCATAAACTATCCAGAGCGAACTTAAGTGGAATGACCATATAAAACACATAGTGGGAAAAGCTGACACCAGACATAGATTCATCGGAAGAATCCAAAGGAAATGTAACTCATCCACGAAAGAAGTGGCTTATAAGACGCTTGTTCGCCCGATTATTGATTATTGTTCATCTAACTGGGATTCCTGTCAGGTGGGACTGATAGAGGACATAGGGAAGATCTAACGAAGAGAAGCGAGTTTCGTCACGGGATCGTTTAGCTGGTAAGAGAGCATTACCGAAATGCTAAGCAAACTCTACTGGCAGACGTTTCAAGAGAGGTGTTGTGCTTCACGGAAAGATTGACTGTTGAAATTTCAGGACAGCACTTTTCAAGAGGAGTCGGAAAACATACACTACTGGCCATATAATTGCTACACCACGAAGATGACGTGCTACAGACACGAATTTTAACTGACAGGAAGAAGATGCTGTGATATGCGAATGCTTAGCTTTTCCGATCATTCACACAAGGTTGCAGCCGGTGGCGACACCAACAACGTGCTGACATGAGGAAAGTTTCCAACCGATTTCTCATACACAAACAGCAGTTAACCGGCGTTACCTGGTGAAACGTTGTTGTGATGCCTCGTGTAAGGAGGAGAATGCGTACTCCGACTTTGATAAAGGTCGGATTGTAGCATATCGCGACTGCGGTTTATCTATCGCGACATTTCTGCTCGCGTTGGTCGATATTCAATGACTGTTAGCAGAATATGGAATCGGTGGGTTCAGGAGGGTAATACGAAATGCTGTGATGGATCCCAACGGCCTCGTATCACTAGCAGTCGAGATAGTCGCATGGCTGTAACGGATAGTGCAGCCACGTCTCGATTCCTGAGTCAACAGATGGGGACGTTTGCAAGACAACAACCATCTGCACGAACAGTTCGACGACTTTTGCAGCAGCTTGGGCTATCAGCTCGGAGACGATGACTGCAGTTACCCTTGACGCTGCATCACAGACAGGAGCGCCTGCGATGGTGTACTCAACGACGAACCTGGGTGCACGAATGGCAAAACGCCATTTTTCCGGATGAATCCAGGTTCTGTTTACAGCATCATGATGGTCGCATCCGTGTTTGGCGACATCGCGGTGAACACTCATTGCAAGCGTGTATTCGTCATCGCCATACTGGTGTATCACCCGGCGTGATATGAGGTATGGGGTGCCATTTGCTACACGTCTCGGTCACTTCTTGTTCGCAATCACGTCACTTTGAACAGTGGACGTTACATTTCAGATGTGTTACGACCCGTGGCTCTACCTTTCATTCGATCCCTGCGAAACCCTACATTTTAGCAGGATAATGCACGACCGCATGTTGCAGGTCATGTACGGGCTGTCCTGGATACAGAAAATGTTCGAATGGTGCCCTGGCGAGCACATTCCCCAGATCTCTCACCAATTGAGAACGTCTGGTCAATGATGGCCGAGCAACTGGCTCGTGACAATATGCCAGTCTCTATTCTTCATGAACTGTGGTATCATGTTGAAGTTGCATGGACAGCTGTATCTGTACACGCCATCCAAGCTGTTTGACTCAATGCCCAGGCGTATCAAGGCCGTTATTACCGCCAGAGGTGGTTCTGGATACTGATTTCTCGGGATCTGTGCACCCAAATTGCGTGAAAATTGAATCACATGTGAGTTCTAGTATAATGTATTTGTCCAATGAAGATCCATTTATCATCTGCATTTCTTCTTTGTGTAGCAATTTTAACCGCCAGCAGTGTATTAATTGATCCCACATACATCTCGCGTATTGACCACGAGGAGAAAATTCGAGAAATTAGAGCCAATACAGAGGCTTACCGACAATCATTCTTCCCACGCACTATTCGCGAGTGGAACAGGGTTGGATGGATTAGGTAGTGGTACCGAAATTACCCTCCTCCACACACCATTAGATGGTTTGCGAAGTATGATGTAGATGTAATGTACTGACGGACAGGGATCGTCAAACACTGAGGAAGGTGGTTGTAACAAATCGGATAAGAGGAAGGAATCACTCATGAGTTCCAAAGTGCTGCCACCAGTCCAGCTAGCATAGTGGCTGAGGGCAGGGAACTGCAAAGACTGTACCGCATTGGTCGAGTAGCTCTTCATAAGCCACGTATTTCGTTGTCAGACCTAAACGATGCTTGAGGTTGTGTAAAGAGCCTTGCTGCTGGACTGTGGGTGACTGGAAATGATTGGAGTCACGCTATACGCTGCGGCAATCCGGTAGAAGAGTTTACATTAGGCCAATGACTGGAGGACTTTAGGTACCAGCGTGTGTTGTGCCAAAAGTAAGCTACAGGGGAGGTGGTGTTACGATATGTGGGTGTTTTTCTTGGTTAGGATGTGGTCACCTTTCAGAGCTGAAGAAAACGTCAAATGTGGAAGGATATAAACGCATTTTATAGCCTTGTGTGTTGTGCACAGTAGAGGGATGGTTCAGAGACGATGCGCCCTGTCATAAAACAGCAACGGTTTGTGGACAACAACTTGAGTGAAACGGACTGGTGTGCTAAGAGTCCCACTTTGAACCAAATGGAAACGTTTGGGATGAGTCAGAAGCTCTAACCCCGGCGTCCAACACCAGTACCTTCTCTGGTTTCGGCTTTTGAGGAAGAATGGCTGCTGTTCTTCCACAGACACTCAGAAGCCACTCTGAAAATGTACCTACCCTGCAGAGTTCATGTTATCATGAAGGCGAAGCGTGGACTCAGCCAGTATTATATATACTTGTGAGTAGATAATGTAAATGGTCAATGCTGAGTTATCAGTTAGTAAAGAAATGAAACTAAATCGGCAAAAGCGACGATGTGTTACCGGAGAACTAATTCTGGCCTCTAATGTTGCAGGTGCGGTACGGTGGGCACATCACCTCCGTGTCAAGTGGTCAAGGACACGTCCAAGCCGTACCCAGAGTGCTGCCCCACCGTCAAGTGTCCGTAGAGGAAGTCTCAGACTCGTCGTCCACATTTAATTACTGTTTTCTGCTTCAATAAACCAACCGCATGTACCAGCCACGAAAACCAACCAACGATTACTGTCAGTGTACCTTGAGCTTTCTTCGACCTGTTCTCAATTCGGTGCATTGTCAAGCTCTCTTTGTTCTTGAACTACGTGTTCTGCACATCTTACGCTTGACACAGCACCGGTGTTTGTAATGTATATAAAATAACAGAGCTTCTCGTGATCTACTATTTTACATCAGGGAAATTCTGCACTGAGTAACTGAATATCCAGACAAGCCGTTACAGTAACATCATTTATAATGTGGAATGATGGGTATGAGACGCTTAAAGTGGTTAATGAGTTTTGCTATATGGGGATCAAAATAACTGATGATGAGAGGATATAAAATGTAGACTGGTAATGGCAAGGAAAGCGTTTCTGAAGACGAGATTTAAGTGTCAGGAAGTCGTTTCTGGAAGTATTTGTATGGAGTGTAGCCATGTATGGAAGTGAAACGTGGACAATAAATAGTTTAGACAAAAACAGAATAGAGGCTTTCGAAATGTGGTGCTACAGAAGAATGCTGAAGATTATATGGGTAAGATGGGTAGATCACATAACTAATGAGAAGGTATTGAATAGAATTGGGGAGAAGAGAAATTTGTGGCACAACTTGACTAGAAGAAGGGATCGGTTGGTAGGACATATTCTGAGGCATCAAGGGATCACCAATTTAGTATTGGAGGGCAGCGCGGAGGGTGAAAATCGTAGAGGGAGACCAAGAAATGAATACACTAAACAGATTCAGAAGGATGTAGGTTGCAGTAGGTACTGGGAGATGAAGAAGCGTGCACAGGATAGAGTAGCATGGAGAGATGCATCAAACCGTTCTCTGGACTGAAGATCACAACAACAACAACAACATGATGGGTATTTGCTGCCGTGGGCGTCAATGCTTTTTTATAACAGCAACGACGTCGCAGAAGGAGAAAGTTATCTCTCAAGTACTCTGCCCGACACAAAAGGTGAGGCAACCAGAAGACATGGTCAGATAACAGTGTAAAGGCGTCGGCACACGGACCGTGCATCCGAACGTTGAGCGTGCCGATTTTCTGACGTCATAACGTGGAACAGCATGTTCGGAAGCCTTTCCGAACGTGCAGAAGAATATCTAGCATGTCACATATTCTGAGGGTGCGTCTGAGCGTTGACCAATGCGATGTCACAACGCCACCTAAGTCACCTGCACGCCATCTCCCTTCAGCATAGAGTTGTGAGGCGCCATATTGGCATTCAGTCCAAGCCTATACGTATATATGCCGTTTCTGAGCACCAGCAAATTAAGATTCAGTCGAAAACCCGTTGTTAACTGTGTGATTCGTCGTAACAAAATAATAAGAAACATCATATTCGTGGCAAAAGAGTTATTGTAACTGCGTATTATGAGAGTAAGCCATTTGAAGGCAACGACGCACGAGGATCCACCAAAACCGCGTTGTTCTTGGTACAATTTGTTATAATTAAATTACAATTAGTTGCATAGCTACGATTAAATCTTTTAGCAAGTGCTAGGAATCTAGGATTCGCCAATATCGATTTGTCGTCGGTTTAGCGCAGCCGACACTTTAGCTCAGCGTGCTCGGTCAGAGAGTTAGATACCCTGTGTAATAAAAAAAAAAAAACTGAGTGAACGGATGAACAAAGAACCTGAACGGTTGTCATCTGACGTCTGCCCCGAACAAATTCAATGAACAATATAGAAAAAACCGATATCTACTAAAAAAGGTTTAACTATCCTCCCTAATAAAAAAAAAAAAAACTGAGCGAAAGGATCAACTAAGACCCAGAACGGGTGTCTTCGGACGTCCGCCATGAACAAATTCAACGAACAAAGTAGATGAAGAAAAAGAAAGAATTGTGAATAGCGTTAACTGTTGACTACGAGAATCGTGATATGGTGGTGGTTCGCGTCTCGCAACGTCTTAAGTTTTTTCCCTAACATTCGCACTTTTAATACGTTCTGATACTTTATTATTAGTTTAATATGTGTATATACTATACGGCAATATTTAATGTTACGTAAACATAAGTTCACCTTCTTTTGAGGAGTGAGTTTGTTCAATTGGCTTAATCTACAGGACAGCTTGTGCTACTTGTATACAGTTATGTTGCTCCCTTTTTCTTTTAAGTTTCGTATTTCACATGTTGTAAAGATTCTGCTACTGGGTAGGAACACTTATGAAGTAAAAATGACCTTAGGGTTTTATTACAATGTGGTAATCATGAAATAATGTGGAGAACTATTACAAATTTGTATCGGATTGTTTATGCTGGAACTTTTATAAGCCTATGTGCTTATTGATTGCGCGTGGTACTTTCCTTTTTATCTTAAAACATGTACATGCACACTGAAGCTTTTATTTGTGTATATTACATATAGAACAACGTGAGTAGCATATGGACAACGGAGGAAATGTGCGTTTTAATAGAGCTAAATGTGTGAATTTTAGACGAGCCCGTTTAGCAAACGGTGTGAGTTACGAACTAGAAACATCCCACAACTACCGCTGGAGTGCGTTGCGATCGCGTATACCACTTTGGGGCTCACGTACCATATGCACAAGTCGCATCGTTTCTGAGCTTTCAGCAGCACGTTGAATTCAACGATGACGTTCGACAGCACGGTCTGCGTGCCGAGGGCTCACCTTCCTGCACGTACCCGCTGTTGGCAAGTATACAAAAGATCTGATGCAATTCTTTGTGGCAGGTAGAAAGGCAACGGGAGGGCGTTAGCGTTGTTCTTGTTTCATGTTGTTACCAGGCCTAGTGGGATATATAAGGGGTGTGAACAGTGTCAGACTGTAGAGCGATCACGGAAATGCTGTGAGACCATTACCAGCAACTGACAGCGTTTGAGAGAGGTGTCACTGTCGATGTCCATTTAGCCGGCAGGTCGAATCTTGCAATATTCAGATCTGTGAGTGCAGGTATACTAATCGTCAAGGTTACAGTCGATCAAGTGTGACCAACACATCGGAGGGTCACCAAATTCTGCAGTAACCACATTTGCTGCTGACATCCGAGAACAAGTAGTGGACTACCTCCCACCTTTGGTCGGAGACTAACAGCAACGGTATTAGGGAACTACTGCATCAGCACTGACTGCCGTTAACACCACAACACCAACGGCTGCCTATAGAATGATACCAGACTGGGAAGCATGGACTGCTGATGGGCGGCGTCAATTTGTGTTCATAAATGTATCGCGGTTCTGCTCTACCGAGGAGGGCAGCGACCTTGGGAGACGTCCCATTCTCCCAGTGTATTGCGGTATTACTCTTAGTGTCATAGTGTGAGAAGCTATCAGGTATGACTTCAGGCCATGGTTGGTAGCAACTGAGAGGACTCTGACGGCACAACAGCAAGTCATGAACGTCCTACGTCCTCATGATTTCTTATAATTAAATTTTCCCCCGAGACGTTTGTCTCATCTTTATCTACGATAATGATGGAAGCTGTAGAACACAGGTCTTCTTTCGAAGAAGGTAGAAAAGCTGACCATTTTTTTTATTCTTTTATTGTTTTCACATTTTTTTAAAGAAAGGTAGGATAAACAGAAACCTTTATTATTCACTACACTATAGTACATCCTTATACATTATAACAGTCCTGAAAGGACCCTCGCTGCCGTCCTACCATTGAGCATGAAATAACAACAAAGTCAAAGTGGCGCCACCTCCGCCACCCTTAAAAAGTATTTATAGATATTAAAACAAAATTCGAAGTAACATTCCATTGCTAACTGTGCAAGTGTTAGTTCTTCCGAGGTCTCATACTCGCATAATTGTCCTTTGCTGATCACTTTACTTTGTCGGTTTCACAACGACAGCACCGCCGCTCATCTTTGCGCACCCGACACACCCCAAGTATATGGCGGGTTCGCAAAAACCGTTACTAGGAAAGTGGCATACCAATCCTTGTATTTTCGTAGCCGTAATAGTTTGGTGTGTCAATCTTGCAAGTATTGCCAGTAATCCAATACGTTCAGACGTGTGTCTCTATATATATAATGGGCCGTCACACCTCTGATTAACGCCACTGATTTCGTCTTATGACGCGGAAAATACGTTTCCTCTGGAAAAAATACTATGTCGGAAGATATTGCTTTATAGATAGTGCGCCTCATGTACGCTATTATCTTTCTTGCGAGAGTCCAGACAGCCAGTGCCTCGCCGCTGACCAGCCGATGGTCGTTCGTATCCAGCACGCCGCGTTGCTGACACATGGGCGAATCCGCCAAATGTGTTGCATACTTTTTATCATTCGTAGGGTATTTCCGGTTCACTACAGTGTACCATGTTGACCTGACTGTTGTAGATAGGTGGGGGTGGTGTACCGTGCGCCACACCACGTGCCAATTAACCGCTGGATGTTTCACTTTCACCCTGTTCCGGGCGATCTGTTTCCGGGGCGATCTGTTGAAGAAGCAGATGGTACACGTCCTTTCGATGTCGACTGTCGGGACGTCGGTCAAACGCTTTCGAACGTAACTGTGTTCAACGATGGACGTGCGCACTTACGTTAACGGGGGCGATATATGGCCGACACTGAATGGGGGAAGATGCGATGTTGGTACTAGTTCTTCGATGATCGTCACTGTAAGCGACGTGTGCTGCACCGTTTTAGCATAGTGTTACTATACATGGCACACGCCTGCTCATGCACGTTCACTAAACCAGCGCTCCCTTCCCGTGCTGGGAGGGTAAGCGTGTTGTCCTGTACCTTAAAGAGCTGTCCCAGGCTTACATAGTACCCAACAGCAGTCTGAATCCTCATAGCCATCGTGCGCATCAAGGGGAGAAGGTGTGTCAGGTGGCACATATGGCCGCGAGATAAACGTTGACGAGTCACACTCGCTGCGGCATATCCATCAACCGTACGGCGTTTAGATGTACGGCCATCCGTAGTTTCCGCAACCGTTCCCGCCGTCTCCTTATGAAAGGTGATACCCAAGTAGTGGAGGGTATGCATCCATCCATCCATCCCAGCCTGGGTCTAGTCCACATACCACACGCATGAATTGTGATTTTCGGCATTTGACCTCGCTGCCAACTGCCATACGATACATCTGTAGCCAATCCTGTGCTGTTTGGATCTCCCCCTCATCCCGGACGAGGATGCCTCTGTGAACTGTCTGTGTGATGCTGAAGTACTCTCATGGTCACAAATGTCTCTGGATCTCTCCTCAACAGAACATGTATGGGACCAGCCTGGAAGTCAACTACTTCCCAGTGGCAGTATCCATAATCTCAACAGTTGTGGGCCAGCTTACTTCAGGACAGTATATACCGACTTTTCGACACCATTCCAAATCGAACCAGTGCGTGCATCCAGGGCAGAGCTGTGTAACGTATTAATGATAAATGGGTCCGTACTGCCAGTTTCTTCATAAATTTGACTCGATTTTGCAGTCACCGAAATAACGTCACGTGCCACTCAACACGTGAAGTCTCATTTCTTTTCCTCCGCCTCTTCTGGGTGCTTCACTTTTTCGTTAGGTAGTGTCTATGAACATTGAAATGACAGGTCTCCACTACCATATACCATGAATAAAAAGTTTCCTATTTACGACATCAATGATAAACATACACTTCGTACATATCAACATGCAAAACACGTAGCGATAAAGACACCCTACTATCAACTGATATGGGGGGAGGGGTTGCTTGTTAAGTGGCAGGGGTCAGGAATAATCTTTTATTGAACAGCAACATCAGGGTTCAATGATAATTGCCTTGCGCTTACTAATTAAGGCCTCAGCCACAAAGCATTAGTAAAATCTAAAAGAAAACAAATAATGTACGATTACGTCGACAGCAAAATGGCAATAATAACTTTCAAGAAGATTTTATTTTAGTACAAGTAAAATACTATTCCAGCACCTTCAGTTGCGACTTATATACTCACATACTGATGTATTCACCGTTAAATTAAACTGTGGAATACAACACAGCAGCAAAATAGCACTATGACTTAAATTAAATTCTCCTTTAAAATAGGTTAAATAGCGCTTCAGCAGCCTCTGCAGTAACTTGTCATCTTAAATACTAGTGAGTAGTGACCGTTTAACTAAACTGTAGAATGCAACACCACAGAAAAATCAAGACAATAACTTTTAATAAAATTTTCCTAACGAGCAGTCACCGTGAAATTAAACAGTGGAATACAACACATGAGCAGAATGACACAATAACTTTTAATAAAGTTCTCCTTAAGGTACGTTAAATAGTACTTCAGTAACCTCAGCAGTGACTCTGATTAAACATTAATGAATAGTCACCGTTAAATTAGATTGTGGACTACAACACACCAGCAAAACGACAATAATAACTTTTAATAAAATTTACTTTATGGCAGATTAAACAGTACTTCGACAACTTCAGCAGTGACTTACAATGAGTAGCCACCATTAAATTAACAAACGCAGACACAGCTGTAATTGGCAATAATAATTTTTAAATGTTTTTGTTTAAGTGAGCTTCCATTAAATGCGACATTAGCTGAATCCGTCTCACCGCTGAGTAACTAAAGCTAAACCGCTCAATATGACACGTCACCAAAATGCAAATAACATATTTTTAATTATTTCTTCAAGCTTCAGTAAATATCAAAAAAGAAATCCTCAGAAACGACCTTAGGGGCTACAGTTACATACTGCCAGATGTTGACTAGATAATGCTGTATCTACTTAGTATCAGAATTAACACGAGCCATTCATAAGTACAGGCCAACAGTGCCGCACTGGTTTATATTATCTCATTACATCCGGCCGAGGGTGAATTCCCTGGCAGCTGAACCAGCACTTTGGAAACAAGCACTTTGGAAACAAGAACAATACTAAGTTCGTTTAACACGAGCCACTAATACGACAGATAAATCTGCCATTAGATACAAGGAAAATATTCAATCTTAAACATTAATAAAACGAAACTTTTGGTGAGCTTATGGATGCACATAGTTCTCTGTGAAGAAGAAAAGAAATTGGATATTGCAAATACAGTGATATTCTTTTGCGATGTTGAAACTCGTCCACTGACAAGGCACTATGAGCGTTCGTCGTGGCAAAGCGTTCAATGTCAACAGTTACTTCGAGCCACACAGGAAGTGTTGGAACCTACAGGGCAGCGAAAATTTGTGCTGGGCCGGGACTCGAACCCGGATTTGCAAATTATCGCGAGTGGTCGACTTACCATTTGGCTATCCCAGCACGAGTTACAGCTAACCCAAACTTCCATACGTCGTCAGCCAAGTGTCTACAACCCTACTCGTACATCCGTTATGTCTATTCTCGTACAGGGCAGACATCACATCTAAAATGCTTGCCCAGTGTCGGCGGGTAAATACGATATTGCAGTGCCTGTGTTATTCCCAATTACAATGCGAAGTGTCTTCGGACATGCATGTCCGATGTAACTTCTTCTTCTTCTTCTTCTTTTGCTGGTGCCTTGTCCCGCAGTTTCGCAGGGTCGCCACCGTTAGGAACGAATTTGGCAAGGTTAGTTTTAAGGGGTGGCCGGACGCCCTTCCTGCCGCCACCCCATACCCCCTAGGACAGAATTAGTGTACCCCAGCTGTCTGCGTCTAGTGTAATCCATGGAATAGTGCGAACGTGTTCAGATGTCTGCGAGTCGTGTAACTGAGGCGAAATGTGGGGACCAGCCTGGTATTCACCTAGCGGGATATGGAAAACCGCCTAAAAACAACATCCAGACTGGCCGACACATCGGCCGCCGTAGCTAATCCGCCGGCGGATTCGATCCGGGCCTGCGCGCCTACCCGAGTCCAGGAAGCAGCGCATTAGCGCCCTCGGCTAACCTGGCGCGTGTTCATGTCCGATGGAACATTCCACTGCAATGCGGAATAACATATGCACTGCAATATGGTACGTTGCTCCAAACATTCCATATACACAGTCGCCACGCCGCCCTTGCTTCCTCGTTCGCGCCACACGAGGAAACAGGGCCAACTAGCTGTAGTACCCTAATCCTAGCTCTCTCGCGGCGGCCCACTTTTCAAAACCATCGCCCAGCTACCTTCTGGTTGACCATAGAGATTCCCCTTTCTTGTTGAGAGATCAGTCGTCTCATTTGATGCAGCCCGCCACGGGTTCTTCTCCCGTGGCAACCTCTTCATCTCAGCGGAGCAATTGCAAACTACGTTGTCAATTATTTGCTGGTTGTAGTCCAACCTCTGTCTTCCTCTACAGTTCCCTTTTGTACCATGGAAGCTATTCCCTGATGTCTTAACGGATATCCTACTATCCTCTTCTTCTTCTTGTCAGGGTTTCACATGTATTCCCTATCTAGCTTATTCTGCGGTTAAACTCCTAATTTCTAGTCTGTTTTTACGTCCTCCATGCTCCGTTCGTCAAAGGTTATTGTGCTGCCTAGGTAGTAGAATTCCTTAACTTCGGCCGGCCGGTGTGGCCGTGCGGTTCTAGGTGCTTCAGTTTGGAACCGCGTGACCGCTACGGTCGCAGGTTCGAATCGTGCCTCAGGCATGGATGTGTGTGATGTCCTTAGGTTAGTTAGGTTTAAGTAGTTCTAAGTTCTAGGGGACTGATGACCACAGTCCCATAGTTCTCAAAGCCATTTTGAACCTTAACGTCGTCTACTTTGTGATCACCAATTATGATGCTAAGCGTCTCGTTGTTTTTAGTTCTGCTACTTCTCATTACTTTCGTCTTTCTTCGATTTATTCTCAATCCATATTCTGTAATTATAAGTCAGTACATTACATTCAACAAATCCTGTAATTCTTCGTCACTTACACTGAGGACACTAATGTCATTAGCGAATCATATCATTGATATCCCTTCACACTGAATTTTAATACCACACTTCAATTTTTCTTTTATTTCTCTCATTGCTTCTTTGACGTACAGACTGAACAGTAGGGGTGAAAGACTACACCTTCGCCTTGGAACCTTTTTAATTTGAGCTTCATTCTTGATCTTCGAGTGTTGTTGTTTCCTTCTTGTTTTTACACATATTGTATATTAACCGTCTTTCCTTATAACTTATCTCTATTTTTTTCTGAAGTTTGAACATCTTTCACCATTTGACATTGTCGAACACTTTTTCCAGGTCAACAAATCCAATGAACGTGTCCCGATTTTTCTTCAGTCTTGCTTCCATTTGTAACTTCAAAGTCAGAACTGCCTCTCTGCTGCCTTTACCTTCCCTGAGGCCGAACTGCTCGTCAGGAAACAGATCCTCAATATTCTTTTCCAGTTTTCTTTATGTTGTTCTCGGCAGCAATGAGCTGTTAAGCTGATTGTACGATAATTATCGCACTTGACGGCTCTTGCAATCTTCGGAATTGTGTGGGTGACGTTTTTATAAAGTCTGATAGTATATCGCCAGTCTCATATGTTTTACACATCAACGTGAGCACTCGTTGTTGCCACTTCCCCCAAAGATTTTAGAATTTCTGATTGGGTGTTATCCATCCCTTCTGCGTTATTGGATTATAACTCTTCCAGAGCTCTTTTAAATTCTCATTCTAATATTGGATCCCCAATCTCTTCGGTATCGTCTTCTGTTTCTTCTTCTCTCATGTCATCATTGAAGTCTTCACCCTCGTAGAGGCTTTCAGTTACTTTTTCCACCTATCCTCTCTCTCCTCTGCATTTAATAGTGAAATTCCCGTTGGACTCCTTCAATGTTACCTCCTTTTCTTTTAGTTTCACTAAAGGCTGTTTTGACGTCTCTGTAAGCTGAGTCAGTTCTTCCGACAGTCATTTTGTTTGCGATTGCTTCACATTTTTCATGCAGCTATTTCGACTTAACATCCCTACACTTCCTGTTTGTTTCGTTTCTAAGTCATTCGTATTTCTGTGTTCATGAATTTTTCTGAATATTTTTGTATTTCCTTCTTTCGTCGATTAGCTGAAGTATTTCATCTGTTATCCATGGTTTGTTTGCAGTTGCCTTTATTGTACCTATGGTTTTATTTCTAACTTCCGTGACTGCCATTCCTCTTCAGCTGAACTCCCCACTGAGCTATTCATTATCGCAGTAGCAATAGCTTCAGAGAACGTCAAGCGTGTCTCTTCATTTCTTAGAACTTCCATATCCCACTTCTTTGTGCGTTGATTCTTCCTGACTAGTCTCTTAAGCCTCACGCTACACCTCGTAAGTACTAAATTGTGATGTGACTCTGTATCTGTTGCTGGGTTCGCATTACAATCCAGTACCTGATTTCGGAATATCTGTCTGACCATGATGTAATCTAGCTGAAATCTTCCCGTATCTGCCGGCATTTTCCAAGTATACCTCCTGCTCTTGTGATTCTCGAGCAGAGTATCCACTATTAATAACTGAAATTTATTCTGTAACTCAGTTAGCCTTTCCACTCTCTCGTTCCTACTAACAACCCAATATTCTCGCGTAATCCTTTCTTCTACTTCTTCCCCTACAACTGCAGCCAAACCCCCCTTGACAATTAATTTTTCTCTCTCTTTACGTAATGAATTGCCCGTTCAGTATCCTCATATACTCTATCTCTTGATCTACACGACTCATTTCTGTAAAATACACCATGAGTGTTTTCGATTACTTCACCGTTAATAGAATTTGGGGGTGTGTGTGTGGGGGGGGGGGGGGGGGGGGGGAGGCGAGGGTCGATTCACAAAATTATTCCCAAGAAGTAAAAACGTGGGAACTTAATCTAGTCAAGTATTTTGATCAAAAACATACACGGATGTACCACATCCTACTTTCTAGAGAAACCTTTCCAACCTATCATCAATTTGCACGTTTCCGATGCTCAAAAAATGCAAAAATCAGCAAAAAATCAGTGGGTCGAAAGCAAGGAACAGGAAATTCGTTTATATGTGGATATAGACAGCATTTACCAAACAGAAATAGTGAAACCAATTACGGATCCTATTATTAAAAGCCACCTACCTGGAGACCTTACAGGGGGAATGTCACAAAAGTATCTGGGTTTCAGGCTATAATACAATATATGCATAACCATGGAAGCGTAACTATTACTAAAGTTGTAAGGCCATCGAAATCCGCAGTTTCTTTATCTACTCCAAGTGATAAAGTATTTCAGCACGCCCCTGAACATGTCCTAATAGCCTTAAGTATACACGCTACTGAACATGCTCTTCTTCAGAGTGTAAAAATGTATCTTTTGAATCTTTCCATGTAAATGTTATCGATTATTGTTGCACTGCTGAAGAATGTTTAACTACACACAAATTCTTACTCGAACTGCAATTCGGTGAAGATTGGGATGAAATTCATCGTTTCATAAGAACTTTATATAAGGTACTCCATAGCTCAAAGGAAAAAAAAGTTACTGTAGAAATTGTAGGAGCCAAATTCATTTAAATAAACATTTAGAAGAACCACAGCTGCAGCAACGATGAAACAGGTTAGTGTAATCAAAATAACAAATTTTCAATGTTTGGACTTTAAGAACATCATCTGTCGTTATTAAAGCTTATCTTCGAGCATCTTGGGATCTTTATAAATGCTTAAAACCAAATTCAGCTACAATGTTTTCCAACAGTTCTCCATTATACATTCTATGCACATTCTTTTGGCCCACGTAAATTTCCAACTTATTTCTATTTGACGTTATTTTACACTCACAACGAACAGGGACAATGCCGTGCTGTAGAACTCACTGTTAACTGACACCTTGCGAATATCCGTGTATGGAGGTTGGTTGAAATTAAACTCGATGATTCTCGTCGTAGATTGTTGCTGCTGTTACTTCCGGGGTATCAAATACTGTATACTTACCGTACGATAAAAAGAAAAAGAAAACATGCAGGTGAACGGAGATCCGGATTAATGGGGTCATGATAAACGAGGATCCACTCTATTTACACCTGCAAATTACTCATCGTGGACGGAAGACGAGCCTGAAGCAGCTTGCGAAGGATATACCAAGTTGGGTGCGACACATTTTTCTCTGACGCCTGTAATTGTAAGCGACGAGGACAGAATACGTCTAGCGGCATTCCTCGCATCGCTTGCGCTAATTAGAGCGCCGCACCGGCTCATCAGGGCCGCATAACAAAGAGCTGCCCTCAGCAGTGAGTACCGTCTGCAAACACCTGCCCACTGGCAGACCCGTCTGGGGAGGCCGCAGCCAGCTGGTGAGGCGGTCTGCTGCTTAGCCCTGCGCACGCCCAGATAACGCCAAAGTGTCTCGCCGCGCTTGACGGCTCTCTATATCTCATTAGTAATGCATTCCAGGAAACATCTGATAAAAGCCCGGCGCTTGATGAGGAAATGGGCAGGTAAAACGAAAGCGAGACATGTTGCGAGAACGAAATAAAAATTACTGCGTTGTAATCGCGTCTCCGTATCTAGGTAAGTGAAAACGAAAGAAGGGCACACCTATGCTAATTCGACTACCTGCCTCAAGTAGCATCTCGGCTCGTTAACATCCATCATCGTAATAACACAGCCATTCGAGTCCACTGTCAGACGCCTGTCGTTTCTAAGCGTTTCCAAGTGCTCGTGTCTTGACCTTCCTCGGCTTCTTTGTTTTCCGCGGTCCACTTCTTAGATTTTTAGTCGATCACCAGTCTTCCAGCGTTTCAGTGTATTCGGCTGTCGTCATTTGGACATGGCAGTGCATACTGTGCTACAGTGTTCTTGAAGGTGTTCGGTAGAGCTTCGCATTATCGGCTTATGAACAGAATGTGAGCGTACGGAATATCAGACTAGCTTAATAATTTGACTGAGGAGTTCCTAGCAAATAGAAAACAGCGTGTCTTAAAATTTGCATCGGAAAAGTCTGTAATTTGTGGAATAACACAGTAAATAATGAAATTTTTCCTAATAACAAAGCGGCAAAATACTCTTCCCTTTGCGTACTATCATTTGCCAAAATATCATTTCAGTATCTCAAACTGCTTATGAAATATGAGAGCAGTTGTTATTTTATTCTGGCTTTATGGCTGAGGCGCGATCACAAATGAGTGAGCAACATCCCATCGATTTTTTCGAGATTGGTGACAGGTTGTGCCTCCACCCAAGTCTAAAGAAAAATTCATTATGTCAACTATATTTCATACACAGCAACATATTATGTAAAATGCACCGAATGCAAAATCATAGCGACTCCTATTTCTCATTGCAAACTTTTTCGTAATTCGTGTAGTGACTTACTTAAATGCAAATATCACAGTAACTGTGATCATTAACCAAATCGTGGGCACGTCATCATGAAGCTTACTTTTGAAGCTATATGTAACGAAAAAAGTGAATTTCTTATCGAATATTTCTGTAAAATCGATTGAGAAAGACTTCAGGGCGTATACCCGACTCAATCGTAGCCATGAAGACACTCATCAAGTCTTAGAAATACACTGAAGAGCCAAAGCAACTGGTACACCTGCTTAATATCATGTAAGGCCGGCGTGCACGCAGAAGTGCCGCAACACGATATGGCATTGACTCAACTCTTGTCTGAGGTAATGCTGGAGGCAACTGACACCACGAATCCTGCACTGCTGTCCTTAAATCCGTAAGAGTACGAGGGGGTGGAGACCTCTTCTGAACAGCACATTGCAAGGTTTCCTAGATATCCTCATGTTCATGTTTGTGGAGTCTGAGGGTCAACGGAGGTGTTTAAACTCACAAGAGTGTTCCTCGTGCAATTCTGTAGCAATTTTGGAAGTGTGGACTGTCGCATTGTCTTGCTGGAATTGTCTAAGTCTGTCGGAATTCAGGTGATGAGACAGGATGCTTATGGACGTGTCAGCTGTCAGAGCCGTATCTAGACGTATCAGGTGTCCCATATCACTCAAACTGCACATGCCCCACACCATTACAGAGCCCCCACCAGCTTGAACAGTCGCCTACTGACATGCAGCGTCCATGGATTCATGAGGTTTTCTCCAACCGCTCGACACAATTTCAAACGAGACTTGCGCTACCAGGCAATATCTATCCAGTCATCACCAATCAATGTCGGCGTTGATTGGCCTAGGCGAGACATAAAGCTTTGTGTCTTGCAGTCATCAAGGGTCCACGAATGTCCTCCGGCTCCGAAAGCCCATATCAGTGATGCTTCGTTGAATGGTTCGCACGCTAAGACTTGTTGATGCCCCAGTACTGAAATCCGCAGCTATTTGCGGAAGTGTTTCATTCTGTCACGTTGAACTATTCTCTTGAGTCGCTGTTGGTGATGTTTTACCGGATTCCTAATATTCACGCTACACTTGATAAGGTTCGAATGTCCTCCGGCTCCGAAAGCCCATATCAGTGATGCTTCGTTGAATGGTTCGCACGCTGAGACTTGTTGATGCCCCAGTACTGAAATCCGCAGCTATTTGCGGAAGTGTTGCATTCTGTCACGTTGAAGTATTCTCTTGAGTCGCTGCTGGTGATCTTTTACCGGATTCCTAATATTCACGCTACACTTGATAAGGTTGTACGGGGAACTCCCCACTTCATCACTACCTCGGAGATGCTGCGTCCTATCGCTCGTGCGCCGACTCGCCGACTATAAAACCGCGTTCAAACTCACTTAAATCTTGATAACTCGCTATTGTACAAGTAGTAACAAATCTAACAACTGCACCAGACACTTGTTGTCATATGTAGGCGTTGCCACCTAGCGCTATATTCTGCCTGTTTACATATACCTGTGCCTGATTGCGTATGCCTATACCAGTTTCTTTGACGCTTTAGTGTTTGACGTATTTCAATAACCTCCTCCTTGGAAATCGTTCCGCATACAGGCACCGTGTAGTTCGACTCCTTCTGCATAAATGAGATGAGTAGAATAAATTACTTTGTTTTCGTCTATATCACAGAATGTTAGGCCCTCAGACTACCAGTTTCGGTCAGCAATGAGAATCTTCAGATCTGGAGCAGACCAATGAGAGAAACACTAATATAAATAGTGGATTGTCTATAGCAGATACAACAGGCCATAATGAAAAGTTTTGACATACATGTGAAAATTATGCACTTTATCTATTTTGAGGCGTACCTATTTTAAAAATATGTCTTATTATAATGGAGCCATAGTGGCATTGTCAAAAGATAAACACAAAATCAAATCAGCATCGTTACACATAAATGAAATTTCGTATGTACTAGAGTCATTTTGGTAACAGAACTACTATTCAAAACAAAGTGCCGAACAGTAGCCACAAAAAGTTTGTGTTGCAACCTCGCCAGATGTCGCTACTGTAGGTGTACAGGTATTATTCAACCTAATAATTGTGCAATATGAAAAAAGAGAATACACTCAGTCTTAGAGTCAGTGTCAAGCTTATCACGTGTATAAGACATGAGAGTAATATTTTGTTTTCTTTATTGTTATTTCATTCACCGTCGTCCCATGTAAGGGGAGGGGGGGGGGGCGGAGGAGGGATTGTTTTAAAAACATTGACAAAAATGTGGACAAAAACGCTTGAGAAACATTTGAACATGAAAGCAATTGAAAAACACTGGGAAAACACTGAACACGACAGAAGACACTGACCATTAAAAACGAACCAACGTGTACTTTCACTATAATTGGAAAAGAGCCTGCCTGGTGCGTTGAATTGTAGAAGAAAAGAAAGGGAGGGGTAAAAACGACCGAAGTTAGATTGTTAAAAAGAGAAATAATTCTGATACGCTCTAGTGGCAAATTTTAGATAAAAATATAGTGAAATATGTAAGAACAAACTTGCGGAGTTCAGAGAATAATATGAAACTGATAAAACAAATTTGGAAAAAAGGCAAATGAACGAAAACCAATAGTAGTAAGTCATTAGCACTCTTGGTTGGCGTGACAACCACATGAAGCGTAAGCGAGAAGTGCTCAGAGGAACTCAACGGACAGAGGGCCCCTTGTACCCTACGACACGCCTTTCCAAGAAAAGAGTGGTAAAATACCGTACCAGCCCATTAACAAAATTATCTAGTTAATGAAGCATATTATATAAAAAGAGAAAAGACAAGAAAACACAACAGTAACAAGCTCAACGTACGAAATCGAAGTAAATGTGTAAAGCTTTCTATATTAGGTAAAGACAAAGGAGAGATTATATAACAAGCGTTCGACAGTTGATGTAGAATATTGTGAAGCAAAACAAAGCAAAACCGAAGCAGTTATTGGGTATAAAATCGCACTGCCTCCTGGATACTTTCGCTGGCTTTGTTTCTTTTATATATATATATATATATATATATATATATATATATATATATATATATATATATATATATATATATATATATTTTAAGCTTTTCTAATAAGTAGAGACCACTACATTTCAGCACCCTGTGGAGAATACGCATATTATTCTCAGTGTTCCCTATAGAATAACCAGTTTCTGATAAAGGCAACCATAAAGCAGTTTGCAGCGAGGCAGTGGACACTCCTGAAGCTTTACAATAAAAGAACGACCAGTTTGGCAGAGATAAGATTTATCGCAGTTACTACAATCAATCCCGCATGTTCCAGAACCACAAAATTTGTCACACGCAATTTTCTGTTTACGTTTTACTCGCAATTTTTCGGTGTTGTCAACTTGAAAGCCACAGTTAACATTAGATTTCCTGAAACAAATTCTCTATTTGTGATCATAAAGGAAAATGAAGAATTTTATTCTACACTTTCTGGATCACTATTTGATTCGCGACCATGTCGCAGCTTGTGAAACGAAATGCATGTCAGGTAACTCGCCTAGAGTGTAATCAGCCATCAAGAAGCTGCAAATATCAATAAAAATTTTCATGTAAACACAATGAATAATAATGTGTTCTTTTATCCAGAGACATGGACGCTGCTAGCAGTAATGAAAACTTACAGTTCCACACAGTAAGATGTAATTACGTTGTGTTTCAAATTCCAACGTCAACATGCTACATATGAATTGGTCAAAGCAACTGTGAACTTTGGCCTATGGAAAGCCCAGCATCAAATTTACAGGCAATCAACTGATATCACCAAAGTTTTATTTGGGATTCCCAAATGAAATGTGACAGGTCCTCTGCTATTCTTAGCCTACACAAACAATGTAAGAAACAATCTGAGCAATTATCTTACATTTTTTGTAGATAATGTTGCTGTTTAAAATCTGGTAAGTTCATCAGAAGATCAAAAGGAATAAAAAATGTTTACACAAGATACCTGTACGGAACAAACAGTGGCAGTTGACCGTAAACAATAAAAAGTGTGAGATCCTTCGCATGAGTACTAAAAAAGTCCGTTAAATTTTGGTTGCACAATAAATTACGCAAATATAAAGACTGTCAATTCAACTAAATACCTTATTTTGGCAATAATTAAATTGTACGCACAACACAAAAAACATTGAGGGAAAGCGCAACCAACGATTGCGTTTTATTGGCAGAACACTTAGGTGTTTAGCAAAAGTGACAAAAAGCAGATTTCAGAGTACTTGCTGGCTCAACACAAAAGTTTTGTCTTAAGTACAGGTAGTGTTAAGGATCAGTCGACAAAGTTCAAAACCATCGTACAATATGAGTTAGATGAGTATGTGCCAAGCAAGATCGTAAGAGATGGAAAAGAGCCACCGTGGTATAACAACCGAGTTAGAAAACTGCTGCGGAAGCAAAGGGAACTTCACATCAAACTTAAGCATAGCCAAAGCCTTGCAGACAAACAAAAATTACTTGAAGTGAAGTGCAGTGTGAGGAGGGCTATGCGAGAAGCGTTCAATGAATTCGAAAGTAAAGTTCTATGCACTGACTTGGCAGAAAATACTAAGAAATTTTGGTCTTGTGTCAAAGCGGTAGGTAGATCCAAACAAAATGTCCAAACACTCTGTGACCAAAATGGTACAGAAACAGAGGATGACAGACAAAAGGCCGAAATACTAAATGTCTTTTTCGAAAGCTGTTTCACAGAGGAAGACTGCACTGTAGTTCCTTCTCTAGATTGTCGCACAGATGACAAAATGGTAGATATCGAAGTAGACGACAGAGGGATAGAGAAACAATTAAAATCGCTTAAAAGAGGAAAGGCCGCTGGACCTGATGGGAAACCAGTTCGATTTTACACAGAGTACGCGAAGGAACTTGCCCCCCTTCTTGCAGCGGTGTACCGTAGGTCTCTAGAAGAGCGTAGTGTTTTCAAGAAGGGACGTCGAAAAGATGTGCAGAACTATAGACCTTATCTCTAACTTCGATCAGTTGTAGAATTTTGGAACACCTATTATGTTCGAGTATAATGACTTTTCTGGAGGCTAAAAATCTACTCCTTAGGAATCAGCATGAGTTTCGCAAAAGACGATCGTGTGAAACCTAGCTCGCGCTGTTCGTTCACGAGACTCAGAGGGCCATAGACACGGGTTCACAGGTAGATACCGCGTTTCTTGACTTCCGCAAGGCGTTCGATACAGTTCCCCACAGATGTTTAATGAACAAAGTAAGAGCATATGGACTATCAGACCAATTGTGTGATTGGATTGAAGCGTTCCTAGATAACAGAACGCAGCATGTCATTCTCATTGGCGAGAAATCTTCCGAAGTAAGAGTGATTTCAAGTGTGCCGCAGGGGAGTATCATTGGACCGTTGCTATTCACAGTATACATAAATGAACTTATGGATGACATCGGAAGCTCACTGAGGCTCTTAGCGGAAGATGCTGTGGTATATCGAGAGGTTGTAGCAATGGAAAATTGTACTGAAATGCAGGAGGATCTGCAACGAATTGACGCATGGTACAGGGAATGGCAATTGAATCTCAATGTAGACAAGTGTAATGTGCTGCGAATACATAGAAAGAAAGATCCCTTATCATTTAGCTACAATATAGCAGGTCAGCAACTGGAAGCAGTTAATTCCATAAATTATCTGGGAGTACGCATTAGGAGTGATTTAAAATGGAATGATCATATGAAGTTGATCGTCGGTAAAGCAGATGCCAGACTGAGATTCATTGGAAGAATCCTAAGGAAATGCAATCCGAAAACAAAGGAAGTAGGTTACAGTATGCTTGTTCGCCCACTGCTAGAATACTGCTCAGCAGTGTGGGTTCCGTGCCAGATAGGGTTGATAGAAGAGATAGAGAGGATCCAACGGAGAGCAGCGCGCTTCGTTACAGGATCGTTTGGTAATCGCAGAAGCGTTACGGAGATGATAAATAAACTCCAGTGGAAGACTCTGCAGGAGTGACGCTCAGTAGCTCGGTACGGGCTTTTGTTGAAGTTTCGAGAACATACCTTCACCGAGGAGTCAAGCAGTATATTGCTCCCTCCTACATATATCTCGCGAAGAGACCATAAGGATAAAATCAGAGAGATTAGAGCCCACACAGAGGCATACCGACAATCCTTCTTTCCACGAACAATACGAGACCGAATTAGAAGAGAGAACTGATAGAGGTACTCAAGGTACCCTCCGCCACACACCGTCAGGTGGTTTGCGGAGTATGGATGTAGATGTAGATGTAGATGTACTACAAATCTATTAGGGAAACTGGCTACACTACACTTTTCCGTCCTCTTCTGGAGTGTTGCTGCGAAGTATGGGATATTTACCGGATAGGGTTAATGAAGGACGAGGAAGAAGTTCAGAGAAGGGCAACTCGCTTTGTTTTATCGCAAAATGAGGGAGAGTGCTTAATGTAAGCGTTTAACGAGTTGGCTACAGCTCCAAAGACAAATTGACCCATTTGTGTTGGGCAGTAGGAAGTAGAATAGGTAAATATACTGTTCTGCAATGGGATGTAAGAAATCTCTGTGAGGGCCTAATACTGTATGTCGTCAAAAAATTAAAGGAGGAAAGATCTAATTACCGTTCGGCAATTTGTCTGAAGCTCATCAGCCGTTAATGATGTAAGCAGAGTCATTAATGAAGAGGAATCTGTCTCACAGCGTAGCGATAATATGATCAATGTCTAAACTGGTAACATGTAAGGATATGATCAACTATTTGATAAACTGGTGTAATCGTAGGCATATTAAAAAACTAAAGTAACTGGCTGAATACGAGGACTGTTCGGAAAGTAAGGAACGATACGTATCGAATTGGAAACCACAGTGAAAATCAAAACTGTTTTATTTGTAACAGTTAGCTACAACTTCCGCCTACTTACCTCCACAGTCGCCGATCCGACTTAGACGTTTGTCGTACCAACTGTCCAATACCCTCGTTATAGAAGGCAGCCGCCACTGCTTTCCGCCAATACTCTACGCTGGCCTACAGCTCGTTGCCTGTCCAAAATGTTTTCTTCGCAGCCAGAGGTTCATGTGAGCAGATATGAAACTCAGAGGCAGAGTGTTACGGTATGTGTTGTGGGTAATCAAACATTTCCGATTGAAAACGATGCAGGATCATCTTCATTGCCCCTGCAGAATGCGGGTGAGAATTGTCTTGAAGAAGAAGAGGCGCGACAGTTATGTAATGTTGGCTGCATAGCTTCAGGCGAAATTTCTCAAAGGCCCTCGTACTTGGCGGGAGACACTATTGATCTAGGTATCTTTATGTGCTCCCTGGGTGCTCAGAACTAAAAAGAACGACGTAACGCGATCAACGGGCATACTAGAGACACTGCCCAATACACATGTGAAAGTCTTCATCGGATTTTTACTGTGGTTTCATATTTCGCGACCGATCGTTTCTTACTTACCAAATAACCCTCGTAATTGAATACCTATAGTTAACGTAAAAACACACACACATTCCAAATGGACCATGTAGCTATATCCTGCCCAGACCAGAAAGACATCCATGACATTTAGGGTCGCAGAAGTGTAAATGTTGATGCAGAACACTACCTAATTCGATTCAGATGAAATTTACACCGAAGAAAATTCCTCGGAAAAGATCACACACAGAGAATTCAGGCAATAAAAACACCATAAACTCCAACGTAAGGCAGGAATCGGAAAGACAACAAGCAAACGTATCGGAAGAATTGTATATAAACATCACACATAAAGCAAGAGAACTTATACCACGGGAAAAGAACGCTAAACGCCATTGAGGGACTCAGAATGCGAAAATACACTAGAAACACGCAGACGAGCATCCAGGAAACAGTCTCCTGAAAATCTCTACCGCTTTAACGAGACCAGTGTGTTAGGTGTTGTATTTTCCTGTTTTTGGGAGTGATTTTCCGTGAAATACGGTTTACCTTATCATCCTTGAAATGCTGAATCATCACCACAGAAAAACTTTTTATGCCTCTCGCATCAGCTGAATGAATCAGACAAATTCCTACTTCATACTGGCGGTAACGAGATAGCTAGCTGGACTGTCAAAAACGTGAAACGTGAGTTGTGATAAATTTAGGATATTACACAAGTGACTTCTCGACGGACCTTCTCCGTAAGAACTTAATTTAAAACACGTAATGTATTAATCAGTCATAATTAATTTGAGAAATCAAGTTATTAACAACGCTAGCCACACCGACGGCGCTTTACGGCCTTGGCAACAAGTTAATGCATGGTCAGTAAATTGGCCTAATTAAGCTTAATATTTTTCACCAGCCTAGGACGCACGTTTCGCAGTATTAGGGTCACTGTCCTGATATAACAAATCGGTTATCATCAACAAGTTCATCAGAATGTGAAGGAGAGTCGTTAGTTGTGTATCCGGAAGACAGTAATAACCTTGTGGATCATTTGTGAACTCATTATAATTAATCCCTCTAATCTCATGCGTAATGAGGCTTCGTCATTGTCCATTCCGCTTTAAGGCAATCATTTGCAACAGAGAGGTCAAATAATTGTGAAGGTACCTTTCTAACACGCCCCTCAGCCACTTCTGAATCCTTCGAAATAACAGAACCATGAAACAAAACGATATGTTCGAATGCTGATCATGTGTCGGCAAGAACCTCAAGTCTACGGTCAGTATGGTCATTTTAGATGTGTAAAGGTAAGCAAAAGGATAGGAAACCTCATACAGTTTACTAGTACTTTTCGAATACGTTGATTATTCTGTAAGAGTTTCCACATCATCTGCAGGTGTTTGCTTCCGATACTTTTGAGACATTTGTATTTAATATTAAAACTCCCAATCTTACAAACAATTAATTCTGATTTCTGGGGATAATACTATTGACACCCCTACTCTATGTCTGCAATACTGTCTGCTCAATTTCTTCAGTTTTTTTGTATCTTCCCCACTCACACTTCTATCCCAATAGCGCAGCAGACATAGTCGTTGTCACCAAAGCAAAAATCGTTCTACGCCTCTGTAACTCAGTCATTTCTTTGAAATCTATTTCTGTATTTGAAAAGAGATTGTGGAACAATTTTCCCTAAAAATTCAGAGATGTTACTTTCCTCACGACTTCAGAAGATAGGAAATGGGCGATCTGTGACAACAGCAATCCTTTCCGAATCAGCTCACGTCCCTGATTCCTCAACTTTTGTCGACAGAACCATTTTTTGATTTTAATTTCTCTTCTGTCAAGGGTCTTCGGGTTTCGAATAACACAAACATGGCTTCTTAAATACCTACGTTGTAGCTAATCATTAGGGTATACAGAATGTTTTACTGGTACCGTCCCCTCTGCTGTTACCACTATCGATAATGACAGTTATTATGCTTGTCGTTAATTATAATTATTTTCGTAATTGTTTCTCTGTTGAACACGTAAATTACTCGCAAGGATGAACAGAAATCAAGGAAGTATCCCCACTGGAGTATCATAAAGAAACTGTAAGTAGGCTGTTTAGGTTTTTTAATTGGTACCGCCACATAGCGCTCTGTATGGAAAATCACTGGCTGTGCTGTGTGCTGTCTGTGGCTGGTTTGCATTGTTGTCTGCCATTGTAGTGTTGGGCAGCGGCAGCTGGATGCTAACAGCGCGTAGCGTTGCGCAGTTGGAGGTGAGCCGCCAGCAGTGGTGGATGTGGGGAGAGAGATGGCGGAGTTTTGAAATTTGTAAGAATTGATGTCATGAACGGATATATATATTATGACTATTAAGGTAAATACATTGTTTGTTCTCTTTTAAAATCTTTCATTTGCTGACTCTGCTTATCAGTAGTTAGTGCCTTCAGCAGTTTGAATCTTTTATTTGGCTGGCAGTAGTGGCGCTCGCTGTATTGCAGTAGCTTGAGTAACGAAGATTTTTGTGAGGTAAGTGATTTGTGAAACGTATAGGTTAATGTTAGTCAGGGCCATTCTTTCGTAGGCATATTTGGAAGTCAGATTGCGTTGCGCCAAAAATATTGTGTTTCAGTTTAAGTACAGTCTTGTATAATTTTTCTAAGGGGACGTTTCAAAACCCAGAACGAATTAGACAGTATTTCCACTTGCTGCACTTAATGAAGCTCTCTAATTGCACATAAATGTAGGGTAACGCTTATTACGAGCAGAAAGACTCTGTGGCATCTGATTACAAGATTAGTGATGATCACATTGTAAATATGGAGAGGCCATACGAAGTAGCGAGTTGAAATGGTATGAGGACATGTAATAAATAGTAGGTGAAACAAATGGAAGACATAAATCCATTGAGAAGATACTGAAAAAGCTGTAATGAAACCGTAGACAAGACGTTGGTGCTAATTATATCGCAATACTTTGGCTTTTGGATTCATCAAGCAAACATGAAAAAGAAATCGAACGAATTCAGATGCGCTAGGATCGTAACGTACCAACATCCATAATGCCAAAGTGTATCGGAGGTCATTTTTTGTTTAGCTATTTTATACAACATTATAGCTGATTCTTGCATTTTAGCTTCCAAAGTCACCTATCATTCCAGTTTTCTACTAGCAACTATCTCTCTGACAGATCTCCTCTTGAAACTTCCTGGCAGAGTGAAACAGTGTGCCGGACGGAGACTCGAACTCGGGACCTTTGCCTTTCGCGGGCAAGTTCTCTACCAACTAAGCTAGCCAAGCACCAAACACGACCCGTCCTCACAGCTTTAATTCCACCAGTACCTAGCCTCCTACCTTCCAGATCTGACAGGAAGTTTCATATCAGCGCACACTCCGCTGCAGAGTGAAAATGTCGTTCTGGACACATCCCCCAGGCTGTGGCTAAGCCATGTCTCCGCAATATCCTTTCTTCCAGGAAGTCTAGGTCTGCAAGGTTCGCAGAAGAGCTTCCGTGAAGTGTGGAAGGTAGGAGTCGAGGTACTGACAGAATTAAAGCTGTGAGGACGGGTCGTGAGTCGTGCTTAAGTGGCTTAGTTGGTAGAGCGCTTGCCCGCGAAAAGAAAAGGTCCTGATTTCGAGTGTCGGTCCGGCACACAGTTTTAATCTGCCAGGGAGTTTCATATCAGGGCACACTCCGCTGCAGAGTGAAAATATCATTCTGGAGAGATCTCTTCTCATTCCTTGTCATATTGTTTTCGGGCTTCCTCTTCTTCTTCTATTAATTGGATTCCATCCCGGCTTGTTCTTGGATTATCGGTCCTCACCTTAACGACATACATGCTCATACCATCTCAGTTTCCTTGCACCGATGGTATCCATTACAGTGGTGCCCAGGTTTATTCACGTATGCATTCTTATTTTTATCCTGTAGTGTCAACCTGTAACACCTCCAAAATCCCATCTGCACTGACAAAAGGTTCCTCTTAATTCCTGAAGTTGTTTCCCATTTCGCCAATACGGTTTGTAATTTCGCTGCTACTGGATCTGACTAACCTAATAATGACCTCTCAATATTGTTAAGTGTCCATAGAACTCACTATCTCAATATCTGTCTTTCCCCAGTCCTCCAGGAATCAAATACTCCGTTTCCTCCAAATCAATGGTTAAACCCCATTTCTGCCAATGACTGTGCAGCTTTCTAACCATGTAGTTCATGTCATCCTCATCCTTTGCAAAAATGACTTGGCCGTCAGCAAAATTCTAAGTGAAAGCTTGTGTCGTTTATAGACAACCTGTACTGCTATAGGAACGTTTCCATAACTTCAAAGTAGAATTCAGTTAAATTTTTAATAATGTAGGTGCTGTCGAACATCCTTATTATACCATGTTCGGTCGCTGGAATCTCTCCAGATATTTTTGTATCTACATTAAATATACAAGTTGTGCCACTATAATGGGCGATTAGCTACCCCTAACTACGGGTTTTGCTCAAGCTGCCACATCTTCAGATGCCACACGCACGATTTTCATGTTCTCTCCATCACTATGTGTAAACTATTAGTCCTACAGAAAAAATGAAGAGAATCTTTTTGTAGGAAATTTAATATAGCTGAATTTTGTTCTGGGATACGTTTCCGCTAGAGGAAGTAGTTTTTGACTTATTCGAAAAAATCGTACAAAAGTGACATTCAGACGTGTTTTTCTTGAATAACTTCAGAGCCATGGCCTCCAGCTAATTCCCAGTACAAAATTTAACCACATTAAATTTCCTACAAAAACGTCCTCTCATTTTTCAACTGGGCTAACAGTTTGCACATAGCGAGCGTGAGAATATTAAAATCTCGAGTTTGGCTTTGGAAGGTGTTGCGGGTGGCATAAAACCAGTATCTAGGGGTAGCTGAATCACGCTGTATAAAGCTCTAACACAGGGGTGGTAGCAATTCAGGCGCCAAACACCTCACTGTGACTACGAAAGGCTGCGTTCACACCGGATGCGCCGTTCCACAAACTCGCGACGCAAAGTAGTGCAGAACGGCACACACCAGGGCAAAATTGCACGGAATAGAGCAGAGTGTTCGGAGGTGCACTGCAATATTTCAGAACGTGCGCAAGTGCATCAATAAATATGTACGGGTATAGAGACAACCTCTTGAATCCATGGAACCTGCATGGCACCAGGGGACTGTTCAAGTTTGTGGAGGCTCTGTAATGGTAAGCGTGCGCAGTTGGAATGATATGGGACCTCTGATACGTCTAGATACGACGCTGACAGGTCACACGTACGAAAGCATCCTCTGTGGTCACCAGCATCCATTCATATGAATTTCGCATTCCGACTGACTCGGACAATTCCAGCAGGACAATGCGACACCCCACACGTCCGGAAGTGCTACAAAGTGGATCCAGAAACACTTTTCTGAGTTTTACCCCTCCACTGCCCACGGAACTCCCCAGACATGAACATTCTTGAGCATATCTGGCATGCCTCGCGACGTGCTGTTAAGAAGAGATCTATACCCCGTCTTACTCTTACGGATTTAAGGAGAGCCCTGCAGGAGTCATGGTGTCAGCTCCCTCCTGCACTACTTGAGACATTAGTCGGGTCCATGCCACGTCATGCTGCGGCACTTCTGCATGCTCACAGGGGCCCTACACGATATTAGACAGGTGTACCAGTTTCCTTAGGGTCTTTAGTGTAAATTTTAATGACAGTTATTCAAAAACACAATAGGTAAAAATGAAGCGATACATAATGCGTATAATAATAATTGTTTGTTAAAGGTCAGAGCCATATTTCCCTCGGGAGAGTAGAATATTTGTCTAACATTAAAATTTATTGACATTTCACGGCTCACAAGCTTCGATCATAGGGACCAATTTTCAATGTAGGCATAAACACGTCAGGACATTTGCATCAAAAGACATTTTGTACGCAAACGATCTCTAAATATACGAAGCATATGTGGTAACGAATGAGTTGAATCACCAAGGAACTCTCCTGAATATCTCAACTACTACATACGAAAAACCAAACTGTTTGTCGATATACCCCATCAGTCAAAAATTTCCCAGTCCGAATTAATAAAAACAGAAAAGAGTTAGGATGTTTTTTTTAAAGCATCATGTGTTCTACGTGCCAACGGTTTTGCCGCGATGGTAACATCGGTTCCCATCAGATCACCAAAATTAAGCGCTTTCGGGTTGGGCTAACACTTGGATGGGTGACCATCCGGTCTGCCGAGCGCTGTTGGCAATTGGAGGACGCTCAGCCCTTAGGAGGCAAACTGAGGAGCTACTTGATTGAGAAGTTGCGGCTCCGGTCTCGGAATCTGATATACGGCCCGGAGAGCGGTGTGCTGATCACATGCCCCTCCATATCCGCATCCGGTGACGCCTGTAGACTGAGAATGACACGACTGCGGGTCGGTAACGTTGGGTCTTCATGGACTGTTCGGGCGGAGTTTAGTTTTAGTTTGTATGTGTTTACGTGGTCGCCCCGCATTTGAGCACAACACACAGAGCGTTTATACAACGATTTACCCTGTCAGAGAAGACACTCCTTGGGATGTTGTTCAACTCGCGCGTCATAGTGTCTTGAATGTCAGTTATGTCGTCAGAGTATTGCCTGTGTATGTAAATTTCTGCACTATATCGTTTTGTGGAGGTTCGTTTTGATAACACCAAGTATCGTCATCCACCATGATTTTTTCAGGCAAAGAATAGTTGGAGTTCTGCCTTTCATTTAAGTTGTGGCAGGCTTCCATTGATCGTTGCTTTTGTTCGGGACTCAAGGTGTGCGTGACAAACTTTGCACACACTTTTTTATTCTTTAAAACATCCTGGAGCTCCAATGCGATTTGTGACAACGACGTTCACATAATATGGCTGTACCTCCACTAATTAACACTGCCTGCTCGTAACTCACTGCCCGAAAGCGCATCAGTTTTCACACTTGTTCGTTGAAGCTGCCATCATAGTTAATGTGCTGAAGTTGCTTGCATGCCAGGAATAAAATCAGTCTCGGAAGTTTTTGGACAACGATGTTTACATTTAGCACATTCCGGCACTTTTCAGGAGCAGTGCTGGTTTTGCTGCTCCTTTACTTAGGTGTACATTGTTGATTTGAGAATGACTTCTAAGGTGAAAATTGCTTAGTGGTAATGTAAATGTATCCTAAATTGTATCAGAAGATTTACAGTCCCGACATAGATATGTTTTTAATCCTTAAGAAGAGCATGTTGTTTGTGCAACTGAGGGGTAGGAAAATAATTTTTACATCTTCACTATCGTGGCGGACTTTCAGGGAACTTGAGTTGATAGTGAATGTAACACAATGAAGGGGCTATAGCGTAGCAATAGATAGCTGGAATGAAGAGAAACTATTCTCTATAATAGAAACTAACGTAAGTTACCTTATGCACTCATACAGACTCACGAACTGATAGACACTACCAGAAGCAGTAAACATCAAGATGACGAAGGTACATATAACAACCACGTAATATTAGGATGAGCTAAATTTGATCTACACCAAAACAACCTGTGGGAAAACCTGGCGAAAATGTGAATTGCTCTGTCAACAACGAAAACAAACCTAATGGATTGCAATCATGAAAATGGCACTTCCCTGCAAGAAGTCAGGTGTTTAAATTTGTACAACTCTTTAATAATAGTATACTTCAGATATAAATCTTTTAAATAGCATCGTAAGAAGCCCTGTTGGCCATCACGAACGATTGTGTCGGAATTCGATACGAACTCGAGTACCTTTCAGGGATACGCTGCAAAGGTATGTAACTCATTTCTTTAGTTTTAAGCATGTTCTCTCAGACGTTATAGGTTTGTGAGAAATTAATAGGAAGGGAGTATGTGAAATAGCTTAATTCTTTTTTGTGAATAAATATTTCGTATTATAATATGAATGTTATTTTACACTTCTGGCTGCTGAAACTATACTTTGCAGTCACGCAAATAGAGGCTCTGTATGCAATAGAATGCCTCACGGTGAACGGGAAACGTCTGAATGAGAAAAGAAGTCAAGGAAACAAATATATTAAGGAGGGTATTATGCCCGATAAGGCAGAATGGTGAGCACGGAACACGGTTTAACAAGGAACTATGCTTGCTTGTGGGAAAGGTAACTGAAGACTGCTTTGAAACACTGCTGTGTTGTACATCTATTTAATCTCGCTTTCTGCATTCAGTCCTTGGACTTCCTGCACAAAGTTTGAGCTACTTGTCTCTATTATTAAATGAACTATTCCTTGATGATTCAGAATATGTACTATTAACCGAGCCCTTCCGTTTGTGAAGTTGTGTAACAAGCGTCTTTTTGCCTCAGTTTGCCTTAGTTCTCTTCCTACCTTCATAATTTTCAACATTGTTCTGCAATACGACTTTTCAAAAACTTCTGTTTTATTGTCTGTACCGTTTATCGTCCATGTTTCACGTCCATATAAGGAAAATACTGCAGGAAGGGCTTCCTAACAATGAAGTTCATATTCCATGTAAAAATATTTATATTTTTCACAAACAGTTTTCTTGCTGTTGACGGTACATGTTTAATATAGTCTAATTTGGTTATCGTCTGTCACTACACTGCTTCATCTACTACTGTTAGGGTCTCGTTTCCTGACCTGTTTTCCTCAGCATTGCCTGATTTAATTCGACCATACTCCATTACCCTCTTTTTAGATCTGTTGATATGCCTCTTGTAATCTCTGGAGGAGGATATTCACTCGCGTACGCAGCATTTCTTCAGCTGTTCGTGTCCCCTGGGTGGGTCTAAACGAGTAACAATATTGGCGCCAGACACTCTTAGTAATCTCCTGGCATACGTCATATCACCACATACGCAGTCGATACGAGAAAGCAGACCAACGGCCCTTTTAAGGACCACCTGCTCAGAAAATTTGGTTCCAGTGTTTAAAATATGCCAACGGAGAACTGAAGGCATTAACTGAATCAAATGACGAGTTGTACACAAGGTACTGGATGATGACGAAAGTGATTCCGTAGCCATCCAGGAAACTCAAGTAGAAACTGAATAGCAGCTTGCTTTAAGAAGTAAAATACTTCGATTTGATTTACTTGATGCTACATAGGACAGGATTTATAGTGTAGCAACGTATATTCGGAAAGATATATAAAAGGCCCACACTGTTTCATGAAGTCATTGTCAGAATTGAAAAAATAACTATAAACCACCAGGAACCACGAGTCCTTCACATGTGCTAAACATTAGTAACATCCCTACGGTAGAGTTGGGAAATTTCAAAATTCATCATGGGCTATGGAAATGCAAACAATGTAAATGGGAATATGCCGGTTGACTGGACTGAAGAACTCAATCTCCATCATGTTTTTCATGCTAAAGATCGGTGCCTGTCGAACTAATCACAACCCTGATTTATGTTTTGTATCACCCAGACAACAATGGCCTGCCATTACTATTGTCAAGGAAAGACCTGGACGACTTCCTGCAATGCCCACATTGCCCAGTGCTTCTCGTATTAGATCCTTTCCCAGACCTAAAAGGAACTTTACAAGAGCCGAAAATCTCCACAAATGTGTAGGATGGATCCCACAAATAACCACAAACTACAAGAGGTTCACTGGAGATATAATACAGCTCGTCGTATGCCGTGGAAAAACATGTGAGGCCTTAGACTTTGGCACCTCAAGCAGAAAAGCCACGTCCCTGCTGAGCAATATTGGAGGTGCCTACCCACCAGACCGTGCGAAGGAAGCTATTACTCCCACGTAAGTAGCAAATAACGTTGTGATCACTTATAATTTTCGGTTACAAACAGTTAAAGTGAAAAAGGAAGACTCTCTAACTAGCCTATTAACTTGAGTCAGACTACTCCAGGCCATCATTCCACAGTGAGGAAATAACGACTGTTCTTAAAGAAATGAAAGCGGGTAAGGCATCTGATTTTGACGGCACCACTGAGAATTCCTAACCCACAGTGGGAAGTATGTAAAACATTGACTAGCAGCGTTCTTTATTGATCTCCTCCAAACTAGTAACATACCCCATGATTTGGAAAGAGCAAAATTTACAGCCATCTTAACACCAGATAAACTAAATGACAAACTACAAAGCTACATACCAATTACTTTACTTAGCACGGTAAATCAACTTTTGGAAAGAAAACTGTATAACAGAACCCGCCATAAAGTTTTTCAAAACCTGCCTGTTGAACAAGCAGAATTTCGCCCAAACCTCAGCTGCGCCGACCTCTCACGGACAACTTTTACTGAAGCAGGATACCAAAACAGACAAAAGACTTCAACCGTGTTTCTAGGTCTATCAGCGGCCAATGATAATGTGTGGAGGCAAGGGGTTACATTCATTTAAGAGTCATACCATGTCTTAAAACTGAAAACCTCATCAATTCTACCTTAGGCAATAAAAAGTTCGAAGTTCTAATAGCTGATAAGATGAGCCCCGTAATGGTAATGAAGCTTAATAATGGCCTTCCACAAGGATCAGTGCTTGGTCCTATTCTGCTTTCCCTGTATTAGCAGACATGCCTAAGACAACATCAAGGAAATTTATATACACTGACGATTGGGCTCTTGCTGCGACCACAGAAACCTGCGCCTTACTGAGTCTGTCTTTACTAAAGATCTACAAGTTGTTATCAAATACTTCCGCAACGGGACGTTACAGCCAAGTGCTGCCAAAACAGAAATCACCAGCTTCCACCTTAACAACAAGCTCGCAAACAAGAACATTATGGTATATTTTGAAGGGAAACAGCTGTGCCTAACAACGTTATCTAGGGGTCACTTTTGATAGCTATTAAGTCAAGAAACTTAGTAGGACAACATGGAGATCATCTTTTCCTACACTAAGGACATTTCCTCTTGGACTGATGTATTCTGTGGCAAGATATTGCGCTGCAGTCTGGATCAACAGATTCATCGACATACAACTCAACCAAACTATGCTCTTCATCATAGAAACGATATGAAACACTCCAGCTTTCTGCTTGTCCATTCTCAGTCATATAGCTCCCTCATTTCTGCGCCGTGAATCTGCTCACAAGCGGGAGTTTACAAATATGTTGATTCTTACCTCCATATATATGAGGACATTCTTGTACTAAGCAGAAAAAGACTTCTCTCTCGTCACCCACCTGTAGAAGTTGCAAATTCTCCGGTGGATACCGGAGCATCAACAGCAGTCCGATGGACAGAAATGTGGCAAATTCTCCATTTGCGTGGCCATAGTGTCCGTAGTTGCTTTACGATTCTTGAGGGTATTTTTGTTCTGTGATTGCAACTACAAATACGTGTGATTTTTTTTCACCAGACGCGTTTCGCTTTATTGAGGTAAACCGTGATCAGTGGTCTGTAATTAAATTATTTATATTTTGATTTGCTTTTAGACCGAAAAACAGTTTAACGAATTTTTTTCTATTTAAAAGCAAATCAAAATGTAAATAATTTAATTGTAGAGCACTGATGATGCTTTACCTCAATAAAGCGTAACGGGTCTGGTGAAAAAAACTCACTCATTTATGTAGTTGCAACGACAGAACAAAAATATCCTCAAGAAGTATGGCAGAACAACGCTACCACACTGCAGCTGCATCTCGACTAGATCACCACAGTTTGAAGAGACTCACAAGATCTGGTCTGCACTCAGTGGAATCAGGCAAACAGTGGAAGATGTGCTGATTCAATGTAAAATGCATATTAACAACATCGCCGAGCTGTGACTGTTACACAGGACGATGGATTGTTCAGCACATCCTATGTATGTGCCCAAATTGACCCTTTCCTGGCTATCCGAAGGAGTTCCTGTTAGCAGCTAAGGCGTCAATTGTAGAGGAAAGGTGCCTATTATGCGACAGTTCCCTAATATGAGACACCCCAACTGTGCTCATGTTAGGGGTTGCGCTCTGGTGGAGAGTTTCGTAAACACGTCTGTTACGTGCCAGACGACGGCACAGCGAGTAGGACGCCATAGTTGACCTGGACACAGTACGTAGAGGTTGACACAAAATTTCTTGTGTTTGGGGTTTTGCGACATCGGTGTTGAGAGAATATTTCAGCTTAAAGGTGAGTGGATGTTACTGCACTCTTTTACGGTATTACTTATAATTATTGACAATTAATTGATTTTCCAACGAACGTTGTTAGCAAGTGCGTGATTCTTTGTGTAAGATGGCGAAATTCCTAATATGCGATAGTATGGGGATCCAAATAAGCGACAGTGTCGCATATTACGATACCTATCGCATATTGGGGGAACTCGTTCTCTCACGTATTTTTATATGTAATTTACTCAATACTATCACGAGATAACAATATTTCATCATTTATTGTAGTAAAATTTGGCAACTGCGTTTATTTTAATTCGATTAAATTATCATAAACAGGGATTACTTTGACTAGTCTTATGATCAGAAATTGGAATGTTTCCTGGAACTTGATGGACGGTGCACCTGAGGATCAATATCAACTGGTCATCCAAGTGGCTGGATACAAACTCACATTTTTACTCAGTGATTTGATCATTTTGTGTGACATGTAAAGCCATCTTCAAATGACCCTATCATTTTGATTCTTGATGGGCATTATTCCCACACAAAGAATCTCGATGTGTTAGATAAAGCTCGTGAAAGTAATGGTCATATTGTATGTTTGCCACCTCACTCAACGCATAAAATGCAGCCACTTGACGTCGGATTTATGGGGCCCAAGAGATAGAAACGTGGTTGGCAAATAACCCAGGTGGTGTTATCACCCCATTATTAATAGCCAGGTTATTTGGGGCAGCTTACAACCGAGCAACAAAAATGGAAGCATCTGTGAATGCCTTTAGAAAAACAGGTCTCATTCCGTGCAACAGAAACATCTTTAGGGAACATGAATTTTCGATTCATCGCCATGCTAACGCTCTTCAAGAAAGAGATGCCAAAACGAAAATGAAATTACTGATGGTGATGGTCAAGCTGTCAGCCTGGCAGACATCAGACCTTTCCCACACATCGCAAAACCACCTGGAGTTACTCAATAGGTCAAACATCGCGTTCGTGCTCTGCTGCGTTACTAACTTCAACTCCTTATGTGAAGCAATTGCAAGAACCTAAACAGAAGAAATCAGAGGTTGAAGCTAAGAAAGTAGCGAGAAAGTTATTTGGGGAGAAGAGTGGAAAATCTTCCAATCGTAGACCTAAAGCAGAAGAATCGTCTAGTGACTCGGCATCCAATGTCCATCTTGATGACAGTGGGGATTCAGGCATCAGTGATGATGACAACGCAGAGTGTCTGTTCTGTACTGGGTGCTTTTCTGAAGGCAAACACGGGGACAAATGGGCACAGTGCACGAAATTTTAGCGCTGGGCTCATGAAGATTGCGGTGTCACAGAAGACAATTTTGTTTGCCCCGGATGTCGTAAATATAAATCTGAGTAGTGTGACATGAGTGAAGGATAACAGAAATGAATGAACATGTAAAAATTGTGTATTCATATGTTATTATTATGTAATAAAATAATTAAAACAAAATATTATTACTGTCTCATATTAGGAAACCTTGATCTCATTTCTATGAAATGCCTTTTTTGTGAAGATTTAATAACTACTCTGAAAGATCGTTTATTATTGGAAATACGATAATTGTATGATAAAATTAAATAATGTAAGATCTTATTACCATCATAAAAAATACAGTTGCACTTACTTTTATGTCTTTAAAATGGGTTTACAAAAATGTGTCTCATATTAGGCACCTTTCCTCTATATGCTCAGCAGCTGGACATAAGAATGTGACATTCTGTGCTCTTTAAACATCGTTAATTTAATCAACTTATAATCATGACTTTCTTTTCTATATGTTAAATATCTGTATATATATTTTTAGAGAAAAAATGTTGCCTTGTGTGACTTGATGCTAGCCGTACGCTAAATAAATATATTATAATTTCTTTTCATGACTTTCTCTATTCTATTCAGTTACTGTTCTAAACATTTGATGTCTTTGACATATTTGGAGCGTGTGTGGCAAACCTTAAAATTTTTGTTTCGCCTCACTGGTCTTTACACCCTTTTCCAACTTTTCTTTGGTTTCCTTTTCTTCTTATTCAATATGCAGATGAATAACGTGGGGGGTAGACCACGACGCTGTCCTACTCCCTTGTCAACTACCGCCTATCTTTCGTGCTCTGTGAAGTTTATAAGTGCAGTCTGGTTTGTGTTCAAGTGCTTCCCTCTATTTTATCCATGCTATCTTTATAATTTCGATGAGTGTATTCTAATCAATACTGCCAAAATATTTCTTTAAATATATAAAAGCTAGAAACGTAGATTTGCCTACCTTCTAAGATAAGACACTGGATCAGTATTGCGTCGCATGTCCCTACATTTGTCCAGAACTTGAACTGATGTTCCCCAAGATCAGTCTGAACCACAGTACATTAGCAAAATGTAGCTTTCCTTTTGTTTATCTTGTTTGATAAGTCTTCGTACCTTTCTAAAGAACCAAATCATATCTTCTCCGAGATTCGTTTCTACCACTCCTTTCAGTCTTAATTTCTGTAGGTACATAACATGAATGATTGCTAAGAGACTACCGATCTAGCTGAGTTTTACTTATTTTCTGGACACAAAGAGAATACAAAGAAACTTGTTTCACTAAGTTTATACGGTATCTTCAAGAAGTATGGATCATATGACATCCAGAAATGTCTTCTTTTCAAGAAGATGCTTCGGAAAATATCACCATTTCCAAAAATAGTTGAAAAACGGGTAGAGACACTCAGAAAATGACTGCGAGATTACTGGATACAGTTTGAAGCTCAAAGGAAGGTGTGGTTAAAATGACATGGCTCGCAACTGCTCGAAACGAAAGAGGAAAAGAAGGAATACGAAGAAACATTGCGAAAAAATTTTAGGGCAATTAGTCTCATGCGTTATTCTTATTTCATTTGGGCACGCTCCCGTTTTCATTATCTACGGAGCTCGTAAACAAAAAGCCTCTGCAATAACAGTATTTATTCCAGCTTCGCAAGCTAATCATCTGCCTCGTTTTTACTATGAAACCTTTTTTTATCTTTCTTTCTAGACTCTTGATTGCTTAAGTTTATCGGGTGTTTTCGGTGCAGGCTATTATTGACACTGGTGAGGCTGGCTTGCCTTCTAATTAGTGCAGACTGGGCAAAAAATCCTGGGCGACATTGTTCGTAATCGTTCATAATTAACGGCGGCCAATCAAGTGTGAGCGGACTCTGCCACTCATAACGAATTTGGCGGATTGGGTTATGGTCATATACTGTCCTTCAGACTTTTTTTTGAGTTATCAATCTTCTGACTGGTTTAATGCGGCCCGCCACGAATTTCTCTCCTGTGCCAACCTGTTCACCTCAGCATAGCTCTTGCAACCTACGTCCTCAATTATTTTCTGGATGTATTAGAATAGCTGTCTCTCTTTACAGTTTTTGCCCTCTACAACTCCGTCTAGTACCATGCCATTTTAACAGATGACCTATCATAGTGTCCCTTCTCCTTGGCAGTGTTTTCCGCACATTCATTTTCTCTCAGATTCTGCATAGTTCCTCCTCATTCCTTACCTTATCAGTTTACCTAATTTTCAATATCCTTCTATAGCACCAAACTCAAGCGCTTCGCTTCTCTTCTCTTCCGGTTTTCTCACAGTCCATGTTTCACTACTATACAATACTGTGCTCCAAACGCACATTCTCAGAAATTTCCTTTTCAAATTAAGGCCTATCTTTGATACTAGTAGACTTCTCTTCGCCAGGAATGCTCTTTTTGCCAGCGCTGGTCTGATTCTGATATCCTCCTTGCTCCATCCGCAATTGGTTATTTTGCTGCCTAGGTAGTAGAATTCCATAATTTCATCTACTTCGTGACCATCAATCCTGATGTTAAGTTTCTCGCTGCTCTCATTTCTCCTAGTTCTCATTACTTTCCTCTTTCTTCGATTTACTCTCAATCCATATTCTGTACTCATTAGACCGTTCGTTCCATTCTGCATATCACGTAATTGTTCTTCACTTTCATTCAGGATAGCAATGTCATCAGCGAATCGTATCATTAATATCCTTTGACCTTGAATTTTAATCCAATTCATGAATGTACCTTTTATTTCCATCAGTGCTTCTTCGAAGTACAGATTGAACAGTAGGAGGAAAGGCTACATACCTATCTTTTCCACTTTTAAATCCGAGTACTTCGTCCTTGTCGTCCACTCTTATTATTCCCTCTTGGCTCTTGTACATATTCTATGTACCCCGTTTCTCCCTGTAACTTACCTCTATTTATCTCATAATTTCGAACATCTTGCACCAAATCACATTGTCGAGCACTTTTTCCAGGTCGAAAAATCCTATAACTGCTCTTGATTTTTCTTTAGCCTTGCTTTCATCATCAACCACAATGGCAGAATTACCTCTCTGGTTGCTTTACCTTTGCTAAAGCCAAACTGATCGTCATCTAACATATCCTCAATTGTCTTCTCCATTCTTCCGTATATTATTCATGTCAGCAACTGTTATGCATAAGTTTTTAAGCTTGTTGTTGTGGTCTTCAGTCCTGAGACTGGTTTGATGCAGCTCTCCATGCTACTCTATCCTGTGCAAGCTTCTTCATCTCCCAGTACCTACTGCAACCTACATCCTTCTGAATCTGCTTGGTGTATTCATCTCTTGGTCTCTCTACGATTTTTACCCTCCACGCTGCCCTCCCACACTAAATTGGTGATCCCTTGATGCCTCAAAACATGTCCTACCTACCGATATCTTCTTCTAGTCAAGTTGTGTCACAAACGTCTCTTCTCCCCAATCCTGTTCAATACTTCCCCATTAGTTATGTGATCTACGCATCTAATCTTCAGCATTCTTCTGTACCACCACATTTCGAAAGTTTCTATTCTCTTCTTGTCCAAACGATTTATCGCCCATGTTCCACTTCCATACACTCCATACAAATACTTTCAGAAAGGACTTCCTGACACTTAAATCTGTACTCGATGTTAACAAATTTCTCTTCTTCAGAAACGCTTTCCTTGCCATTGCCAGTCTACATTTTATATCCTCTCTACTTCGACCATCATCAGTTATTTTGCTCCCCAAATAGCAAAACTCCTTTACTACTTTAAGTGTCCCATTTCCTAATCTAATTCCCTCAGCATCACCCGACTTAATTCGACTACATTGCATTATCCTCGTTTTGCTTTTGTTGATGTTCATCTTATATCCTCCTTTCAAGACACTGTCCATTCCATTCAACTGCTCTTCCAAGTCCTTTGCTGTCTCTGACAGAATTACAATGCCATCGGCGGACCTCAAAGTTTTTATTTCTTCTCCATGGATTTTAATACCTACTCCGAATTTCTCTTTTGTTTCCTTCACTGCTTGTTCAATATACAGATTGAATAACATCGAGGAGAGGCTATAACCCTGTCTCACTCCCTTCCCAACCACTGCTCTTATAACTGCCATTTGGTTTCTATACAAATTGTAAATAGCCTTTCGCTCCCTATATTTTACTCCTGCCACCTTCAGAATTTGAAAGAGATTATTCCAGTCAACATTGTCGAAAGCTTTCTCTAAGTGTACAAATGCTAGAAACGTAGGTTTGCCTTTCCTTAATCTAGCTTCTAAGATAAGTCACAGGGTTAGTATTGCCTCACGTGTTCCACCATTTCTACGGAATCCAACCTGATCTTCCTCGAGGTCGGGTTCTATCAGTTTTTCCATTCGACTGTAAAGAATTCGCGTTTAGTGTTGGATAAATCTCGCACTTCTCAGCTCTTGCAGTCTTCGGAATTGTGTGAACGATATTTTCCCGAAAGTCAAATGGTATGTTCAAATGGTTCAAATGGCTCTAAGCACAATGGGGCTTAACATCTGAGGTCATCAGTCCCATAGACTTAGAATTACTTAAAACTAAATAACCTAAGGACATCAGACGCATCCATGCCCGAGGCAGGATTCGAACCTTTGACCGTAGCAGCAGCGCGGTTCCGGACTGTAGCGCCTAGACCCACTCTTCCACAGCGGCCAGCTAATTGATGTGTTGGCGGACTCCTACATTGTAGTCGCTAACGTGAAAAGTCATTTTGTTGCCACTTCCCTTAATAATTTTAGAAATTCTAATGCAGTGTTTTACATCTCTTCTGGCTTATTTGATCTTCTATATTGACTCCTATTGCTTCATCTACCGCATCAGACAAATCTATCCCTTCATAGAGGTGTTCAATGAGCCCTGCCGCCTATATGCTCTCTCCTCTGCATTTAACAGTAGGGTTCCCCTGCACTCTTAATTTTATCATACTTGCTTTTAACCTCACCGAGTGTTGTTTTGATTTTCCTAGATGCTGAGTCAGTTCTTCACATTTTTCGTGCAACCATTTCTTCTTAGTTTCCCTGCGCTTCCTATCTATTTCATTCCTCAGGGTCTTGTATATCTGTACTTCTGAATTTCCCTGAACATTTTTGCACCTCCTTCTTTCATCGATCAACTGAAGTATTTCTTCGGTTTGAAAATTGTCTTTACGCCATGTTTGCGCAATATACGGCCGATTCGGTCCGTCACTCTGGGAATGTATGGCAGAACGTTGTACCCGACATTTCTTTTTCTGGTTCCTTACTTCGCAGAGTGTTTGGCTCTAGTACGCTTCTAATATAATTTGTGGAGTACCCATTGCTCCACAGAACAGTTTCCAGGTGTTGCATTTCTAGTTTGAGGTGCTGCGGCTCACATATTCGTCTTGCTCTCGTTACTAGCGTACTAATCATGTCTCTTTTCTGGGTCGGCTGGTGGTTTGACAGTTGGTGCAGGTATCGGTCCGTGTGGCGTAAAGACGATTTTCAAACCGACAAGGAAGATCAAAGAGTGTCTTAGATCGGCGAAGGAGGAAAGAGACCCACTTGCAATGTCGGGAATATACCGTATACCAGAAAAGTTTATGTCGGAATGACTAGACGATCCATTAACTCCAGGATCAAAGAGCATAAGCGACATTGCGGCTTGGGGCAGGTGGAGAAATCGGCCGTGGCAGAGCACGCAGTGAATGAGACCGACCTCGTAATAAAATTCGCCGACACGGAAGTTCTGGCCGTGGAGAAGCACTATCACACTCGCTTGTTCAGAGACACTGTAGAAATACAAAAACACGCGAACAGTTTGAACAAGAAAGAGGAAAGCCTTAAGGTAAACGTATCCCGGCTTCCAGTACTGCAGCGAACGACCGTAGCAGATAGCAAGAGGAGAACCGCAGCTGAAATGACCGTGGAGAAGCCCTCGGACGTTGGCGCGCCAGGTACATATAGTCTGCGGCCGCGAGCTCGGCTCTAGTTCACAAACCGGCAATGGAGGGTGAAGCTTTGACAATGCCAGCCACTCGTGCTGGCGAAACGTCAGAAAAATCATTAGCTGAACGTCGGCCGAAGAACCCGAGACAGAAGCCAATAGGCCGTGTTGGTTTGCTTTCACGTAACTGTTCTCTTTGCCCTATTTTCCTATTCATAACGAGTCCTACTCCCGCCATACCGTTTTCTGCTGCTGTTGATAGTACCCTATTCTCATCTGATCATAAATCTTTATCTTACAATTTCACTTCACTGTCCCCTACTGTATCTAGATTGAGCCCCTGCATTTCCTTTTCCATGTTTTCTAGCTTCCGTACCACGTTCAATCTTCTGACATTGCGTGCCCCGACTCGTAGAGCGTTATCCTTCTCGTTGGTTATTCAGTCTTTTCTCATGGTCACCTCCTCCATGGCAGTCCACTCCCAGAGATCCGAATGGCGGACTATTCCTTAATCTTTTACCAATGGAAAGTCATCATGACACTTTTTCAATTACAGCCCACATGTCCTGTAAATACACGTTATGTGTTCTCCATATATCATCTGATTTATCGTTTGCAGTCTGTCTCTGTTAGAGGTTGTTCAAAAAGAGACCCAATCTTGCGGGAAAATGCTTAAGTCACAAAAGTCGTTGCCCCTTTTAAGGGACATAAGGAAGATAATGAATCAAATGCAAATATCTTTGTGGAAACTGAAAGTTTTATAAATAAAAAAAAATATTTCAAACATTTTTATTTGTACTGCTAAAAAAATGCTGGGACATAGTTGTCCCAATGTACCTTAAAGGTCAGTTACAGAACACATAACACTTTGTAGATCAGAGAGCTACAAAAGTTGTGTCTGTTGTGTATTTAGTGTGAAATTTTGCAAATCAGTTGGTTTGAAGTAAAGCATAAATTAACACCAAACTGCGCACAGATATTTTAAGTGTTACCCTGAACATGCTTTGAAGCACAATAAACACATCTTTTCGTCATGTCCCATTTTATCATTCGGTTCTCGGATCCCAAAGTGGAAGAAAAAATGTCAAATGGCTGCAGAATTTCACTATTTTCATTGATACTAAACTACAGCACTTTCCCAAATTCATGATTCATATTATCATTGAAATGTATCTGTTGGTACGTTATGGACAATTTAGAGTCTGGTAAATCTGAAAGCATTCAGGTATCTGAGAATTTGATTCTGATGTTTCTTCTGTCTGCCTTCTTTTGCTTAGTGGACTAAGCGTTTCTTTGCTAGGATCTTCTATAGTAATATGTTCTCTTTCATTTTACATATCTGCTAGAAAAATTTTATCCTATTCATCTACTAACAGATTATCTTCGTCATAGCCATTGCAGGCCTACAAAATCTGCATAACACTTTCATCAGGGATGAAAAATTCTTTTTTTCTGAAGCACATGACACCAGCAGACTTGAAATTATACTAGAACAAAGCTTTTTCCGCTTATTTAATGAAAATAAAAGTAGTAAATGTTTAACTGAATTTTAATACCATTCCGATTGGTTTTTTACGTAATAGTAACGATTTCATACCATAACATGATATCCAGATGCATTTACAAAAGTTACATTATGGTACATTGGCACAACTACGGCCCACAGAATGAAAATAAAAATTTCCACTGATGAATTGCAGCCATTTTGTAAACAAATGGTCCAGAGTAAAAGAGATAGTTACATGAATACAGTTTCAAGCTTTGAGGCTTATGGCAGAGACCACAAAACACACACAATAGAAGGATAAATATGAATGTGTGCTTGAAGCAAGAATCACCAACAATAACGTACGATTGGTGGCAGTTATGGTAATTGTTACCACCAAATATGTATGAAACTAAAGAAAACAAATATCTCTGCTTTATGTGGATTACCTGTAGCACATCCATTGTGATTACAATCCAATTATCACAGTGATTTACAATGGGGACAAATGTGTCCCATGTACGTGAAAGGGTTAAATGTTACCTTCATTATGTTGTTTACATAATTGATTACAATGTTATGAGTTCCTAAACATACGTCGTAACATTTCTTGAGGTATTTTTGCAACATGTCATTCAGTTTCATCCTGAAATTCGGAAATGTGAGAGTGAGCTTTCTTGTTGAGCAGCATCCTTAAAGGGAACAAATGCGAATTTTTCAAGGCAATGTAAGTAAATTTAGCAGAGTGGTTAAGGAGTGTTATACGGATGTACATATACATTTTCATGCTTGTTAAAGTAATACGTTTTTAATTTTAAACAATTGAAATTTATTCAACAAGATGGCCTTAAATGTTCCTTTTTTGAAAAATCTGTTAGCTCGACATCAACGTATTTATCTACAGAGTTTGATATACCATTATTAGAAATATCTGTGGAACAGAATATTAATATCTTCTTTTTCTAGATTTTTACTCCACTCAAAATTTTTTTGAATAATGTATACCAAATCTTAGGGCTTTTCTTGTACACAGATGTCGGGCTTTTCTTGTACATACATGTATTACCATTCTAGTAAATAAAAATTCTTTGCACATGATGTTTCACTACAGTATTGACTAAATGCATGTCAATTTAAGTTCTATACTGTCTGTGGTTTGTGAGGGAAAGGTACATAAAGCTGCTAAAATGTAAGTTATGGAAAACCTGAATGAAAGATTTGACAGTGTTTGTATTAGGCCTTGCCTTATCTGGGTGAACTTGTGCAAACCATATGCACTCTCCTCTTCATCCGCAAGTAGTCTTTTCTCTGCTTGTCCCGTTAGCTTAACCTGATTTTCAAATGAGTAACAATAACGTCTGTTGCATCAATTCTCCTGTTATCGATTTGATTTCCTCCAATATCGACAGTGTGGATGCTCCTGGATCAAATACTAGCCTCTATAGGGTCCGTAGTCTGCCAAGATTATCACAGTTATAAACTAAACAATCATCATACACTGCAACTTCATCAGCAGTTGTGGAAACAAATGTTGTTCTGGGTGCATGGCTTTGCTATAAGGTATTTTGAGTCTTTCCATGCACACACTTTTGTAGAAGATCTGGATCTGCTAAACAACTAAATATTCCCGCCCTTGTGACAGCATAAAATAGGAAGAAAACACAACGGGAATAAATCAGATGAGGAACTACAGAACAGCAAAGGGGCGTGGCCCCATGCAAGCTTCTGACAGTTATTATTTTTATCACACTTAGGAGTGCAATTGGAAAGTAGTATTCAGGAACTGAAATTTCAGTACTATGTATAAATGAAATTCCATTAACAAATTTTTCACAATTATGGTCGATTTCACGTGCGTACCCCATTAAAGTATCGCAAGAAAGAAAGTAAATTGGAGACAAATAAATAGAATGAAGGTGCCACAAACCTCTAGGAAACAATTAAAGTCGTGGTATTGTAGGCTCCATGAGTTGTAGCACTGTCTTGTCGAAGTCACACAGACTGTAGCAGGTATTTAGGCATAGTGTGGTATCATCTGTCTGTAGCGCCTGCTACTCACTGCGTCATGAAACAGTATGATGAACGTTCACATAGGTGACGCTGCATACAAAATTCACATTTTTTTGTTGGAACCGAGGAGTGTGCTGCAACTGAAGTGCATTTTCGCAGCGCCAGCGCTTTAATTATGTGCATTCACATATCTGTCAAAGTGGTGCTATGCCTCGCCAGACCGAAACAGGAATCCAGATTTCCTTTGTCTGACATTACAGTTGACATAATCACTGATAGTACGTTGTACGTTTTCCGTCGTCTTTTAGTAACGACTCATGACAAGAATGAAATCGGTACTGATGCATCTTTAAGCGGACGCTCATCGTCACCTGGGTAATACTAAAAGAGAGGCCTTAATGGATAGGCAGAAACGTGAGGGACTCCCAGATTGCGCAGATTTCCCGTTGATAAACGTTTCTAATGTGAACACTTTTGGTCTAGCAATTTTGGCTGCATCAGCCATGTTTGTTGTCTCCTGCAATTCATAGTGCCACTTGATAGTGGACTTGTCTGTTGCAGCCTTATCTTACATCCCTTTGAAGGAATTCTTAGTCTCGGCAGATCTGGTGTTTGTGATGTACTAGGTGAGGGTGAATACCCCACTGTAACCCATTTCTTCCTCAATAAAACAAGGGATTTAGAAATCTACTAACATCAAACATAAACCTTAATTTAAGGAAGAAATTTATGTACTTGTACGTCTAGAGCTCAGCATTGTAATGCAGTAAACAACGAATTGCAGAAAAACCGGAAAAGAAGGGAATTGACGCATTGGAGATCTAGTGGTGCAGGAGGATGCTGAAAAATTAAAGTACACTGATAAAAACAGGAAAGGGGCATGGAAGGGACAGGAAGATAGGATGTGTGTTACAACATCTTGGAATAACATCCGTAGTACTAGAGGGAGCTTTATAGGGGAAAAAACCAGACCAGAAGACTGTAGTTTACAACACACATGGAGGAATATAATATATAACATGATCAGTGTTAAAGATCATTTCCTGTTTCTTTTCTTAATCACGTTAATCACGCGGAACACACAGAAGCAGAGCGAGCCAGCATTACATGAAACGTTTGCTTACATGAAATGATCGAAATACCATCTAGGTTAAGTTTGGTCAGAATGAAAAGTGAGTTATAATTCTTAGATTCATCATCAGCATTTGTTGTTCCAAATGAACAATTGTAGCGTTGACATCTGACTCACTTCATTGCTTACGCTGACATACGACTGACTTCATTGCTTGTCAGAATGAGATTTTCAGTCTGCAGCGGAGTGTGCGCTGATATGAAATTTCCTGGCAGATTAAAACTGTGTGCCGGACAGAGACTCAAACTCGAGACCTTTGCCTTTCGCAGGCAAGTGCTCTACCGACTGAGCTACTCAAACACGACTTACGCAACGTCCTCACAGTTTTAGTTCTGGCAGTATCTCGTATCCTACTTTCCAAACTTCACAGAAGCTCTTCGGCTAACCTTGCAGAACTAGCACTCCTGGAAGAAGGTTCATATCAGCGCACACTCCCCTGCAGAGTGAAAATTTCATTCTGGAAACGTCTCCCAGGCTGTGGCTAAGCCATGTCTCCGCAATAGTCTCCAGGAGTTAAAGCTCTGTAAGTTTCGCAGAAGAGCTTCTGTGAAGTTTGGAAGGTGGACACGAGATACTGGCGGAATCAGAGCTGTCAGAACTGGGCGTGAGTCTATTTGGGTAGCTCAGTCAGTAGAGCACTTGCCCTCTAAAGGCAAAGGTCCAGAGTTCAAGTTTCGGTCCGGCACACAGTTTTAATGTGCCAGGAAGTTTCTTCATTGCTGGTGTTGACATACGACTAACTTCATTGCTCTACTAGCGTCAAACACCGCTCATCAACTGTTCAGTGTTCTTGAACGACTGTGCAAGCACGTAGCATCATCTCTTTCGGGTTCATTATGGACTTTGTTTCCATTACAAGTCAATGGAAATGTCCTCAGGCGCGGAGGAGGTAGATGCCAACTTGCTGTACGGAATAGCAGGTGGTAATGGCTGTGGAGAGATTTCCAGAACGGCGGTGCCCCGACGGAAGGAAGTCGTCTTTGGACGCAAGGGACGTTTAACCCTACTACTCGCTACTAGAGGATGCCTGGAAGGAAGAGGAACCTTAACTGGAGGACGAATAATCGTGCATTTGACGACAACCCTAGAGTTAGCGTAATATAATTAACTGCAACAAGTGATGTTGACCACCTCACTGTGCTACACGACAACCTGCTCTGTCATGCTACGCTGATACGTTCATTTACCGTGCTTTTCCTATGATGTGTTGAATGACTGAGGTCTAACATGGAAATAATGCGTTTCAGACCCCATAACCATGTAATATACTACGTGTGAGAAATTTTTCCTAAAAGTTTGATGATCCCGTGTATGCATCAAAACTTTATCTATAGTAAGGCATAGTTATTTCAGGTCAGAGAATCCTGGATGTAACTTACACCAGGAAGCTAAACTTAAAGAAAGAGCAGACCGCTGCCAACACTTTTAGCCATGTGAAAAACCAGGCAAACTGCTACTGGTACACCAAATTTGTTCACAATGTGTTTCAAATTCCTCGTAATGATATAATAATAATAATAATAATAATAATAATAATAATAATGGAGTATGGTATGAAGTTTCTCGTGGCTGAATTATCGGCCCGATGTTCTTCGAAACAAGTGTTAATACAAACGTTTATCTTCGTATTTTAGAGAATTTGTCTGACGTACAGGAACATAAACAGCAGGACCGTTTTGTTCTGCAAGATGGAGACACATGGCACAAGTCCTGTCAGTCTTTGTATCCATGAGACCTTTACAGAAGAACGTAGAATAAACAGAGGTTTGTGGCTGCCTCGCTGGCCGGTCTTGTCTGCTTCTGACTTTTATCCACAACGAAATTTAAAAGAAAATGTGTACGAAAGTAACCCTAAAACGGTAGACCCACTGAATGGTAACGTACATCGGACTACTGAAACGATGTTATAGTTATACTTTAAGTAAGTTTGAATGCGATTTCATAAGCCCGAAAATTCATAGAGCTTCATGGCGACCAGGAAAGAAATGTGGTTTTTAAAATTCCATAATTTTTAAAAGTGTTTTCTGATTTGATATAAAAATGTTTTGTATAACAAGATGTGTATTCTGTCATTTTATGTACAAGTGTTAAACTTCATAATAACACTTGCACTTTTATAACACAGGCCAACGATGTAAAACCTTTTGCGCTGAAAATACCTTTTTTTAAAGGTGGGAAGTCCAAATATTATAGTTATAAAACCATTTCTTTACAATTTACAGTTAAATTTATTAAATTAAGTGATTTTTAAATAATTTAACATCTTATATAGTTAAAATAATTTTAAAAGGAAGTGTAATGAATGTAGATGACTTTGGTAGCCTGCTGATAAACATTTGCTGGCAAAAAAAGTTCGATTACAGTTTTGTGTTAGTAGATGGTGTTTTGTTTACTGTCAGCCTAACGTCATTTTCCCATTTCCTGTACATGTGCTCAGTATAATGTCTGATCGTTGTTGTGAAAACTGCTGGCTGTTTTTGTTATATTTGTGGTAAATTTGTGATTAAAAATCACCAAAGAAACATTACAGACTTTGTGAAAAAGGTTTAACTCGATGATCAAGATAAATCTTGGGCGCCGCATATGTGTGTGTTGAAGAGAAAATGGTTCAAAAAGGAGAAAAGAGCCTTTAGACTTGCTGTGCCTATGTCATGGAGGGACCCAAGAAATCATTCTGACGATTTCTGCTTTTGCAATGTTGAAATTAATGATAATAATTAGAAAAACAAGAAGGTAATAAGTCACCCTAACTTTCCGTCCGCGATCCGACCAGTGGGGAATGGTGTAGATGTGCCTGTACCTGAACCATCAGATGATTTAAATTCTGTTCCAACAGAAGTATTTTCTGACGTACAATGTGATTTAGATGAACGAGGTGATGATAAATTCCATTGAAATACAGAAAGTGTAGAGCCCAAATTGTTTACTCAGACCGTGCTTAACGATTTGGTTAGATATCTGGGCTTAACGAAAGAAAAAGCTGAATTGCTTGGCTCTAGACTGAAAGAAAAGAACTTATTGGCAGTTGGAACCAGGATATACATGCATAGAAAGAGAGAGCAGCTGTTTTCCAAGTTTTTTCAACAAGAAGGTGATTTAGTGTACTGCTCAGACATTTCCGGTCTGATGAATTAGTTTGGTATTCAATGCAAAAAGGAAGAATGCACGCTGTTTACTGATTCATCCAAAACAAGTTTAAAGAATGCTTTATTAGACAATGGTAACATGTACGCATCTCTACCAGCTGGACATTTTGTACATATGAAATAAAGCTACGAAGACCTAGAAATAGTGCTAAATAAAATAGGCTATTCTGCTTATGGTTGGATGATATGTGGCGATCTAAATTTAACATGCATGCTCCCTGGTCAGCTTTATCAAATTTCCTGTGTGAATGGGACAATAGGGCTACGGATCAGCACTGGTGCAGAAGGAACAGGCCTGTGAGGGAGTCTTTAAAACTTGGCGAGAAGAACATTCTACGCAAAGACCTTTTAGATTCAAAAAACGTACTCCTACCACCTCTACATATAAAGTTAGGCCTAATGAAACAGTTTGTAAGGGCTCTGCCTAAAGATGGAACATGTTTAACTATCTCTGCCAAAAGTTTCCACGCCTTTCAGAATATAAACTAAAAGAAGGCGTCTTTGTCGGACCTGACATTAGAAAATTGATGTTTGACGTTAACTTTGAATCCACAATGACCTTACAGGAGAAAGAAGCATCGGTACCATTCAAGCAAGTTCTTAGGACATGAAAACGACCCAGAATATGTTATACCTACAATGTTAAAGAAGTTTAAAACTTTAGGATGTTTAATGAGCCTGAAAGTTCACTTTTTGAACAGTCACCTTGATCACTTCCCGGACATTACGAGAGACGTTAGTAAGGAGAAAGGACAGCGTTTTCACCAGTACATTTAAGTGATGGAAAAACGCTACCAAGGCCGCTGGAACACCAACATCATGGGGGACTACCAGTGGTCACCGAGAAGTTCAGCAAGTGACTCATCGTGGAAAAAGCTACACAAGAAGCTTCAAAGAAAAAAACTGAAAGAAAATACAAACCAATTCCAGCAGACAAGTGAAACCTCTATTAACACATATCATTGTTTTAAGTAGCTTACTGCATATACAAACCATGCTTATGTTGTAACAAAGCGTTTCATTAATTTCCCCGTTTACCGTATAATATAGGATTTTTATACTATATAATAAAAAGCATATTTCTCGAAAACTATGGGTGATACAAAAAAGAACAATGCTAGATTTGGGTTCAGCTCATAAAAATCTATAAAGATCAGCTATCAAGGAAATAAAGTTTAAAAAAAAATTCGGTGTCCTGCGTTATTATTGACCCCCACATCCCCGACACCATAGTAGCATTACGAATGCGTAACACAACCATACTTTTTAGTCCTGTGGCCACAGGAGGAGAAAATGAGAAGTTACTTCATTGCGTTACACACGCTATTTCATTACACAGTATTATCGCTTTTCTGAAACGAAAATTGGTGAAGATGTATTTCCACGGAATAAATATGCTCGAATTCAACTCTAATAATTACCTCTAATTCAGCAGTTGTGTTTTAACGTACACAAACCACAAAGCTGCAACATCTCAGCTCGCTTCTCTGTATGTCAAGCGCATTACAGTTTGTAGCGCTGCAACCTTCGTATATAGGCAACCCATCGCACGCAACCGAAAGGCGGTAAACCTAATTCTGTGATACGTGTGCGTGTCAGATCAAACGGACTCGAACAGGACTTTTGTAGTTAGCAAAAAAGAAAAATTACAGCTCATTATATCGTCGTTGTCGATGCAGTAGCTGCAGGGCTCGAGACTGGATTGGACATAGCTGAGGTACGAACTCGAGCTTGTGCTTGTTTAATGAATAATTCCGACCTTTAGCTCAAGTGCTGCAGGGATACCGCAAAAGCTCTGAATCATTAAGTTGAGAAGCAGATGATTTTACCCACTACGCCATCTCATTCAACTGCATATCGTAAATCGCCAAATGGAAGATGTCCTTCTGTATGTTTCCTTAGAAATAAGTGCTTCTAAATAAAAAGTGTAAATTATCAAGATTAGCTTGGTTTACTAGGCATGGTGCTATTTGAGGTGATATGCCCCTGTTTGCTTCCAACCTCTTAACTGAGTTATATAACATGCTGTAGCGGGGGGCATGCAGTTCAGCGTGGCATCCAAACCAAAGCACAACGGCATTTCTTATTTTAACAAACACTGCTAAGAGGGAAAGAAGTGATATACAACAGATTAAAAGCCCCGGACTGACCGGGGATCGAATTCTAAAACTTTGGGTTTATAGTGCTCGCCGTTGTTGCTTCTCTATAACTTCAGACAGAAGTGAGCCATTCACATTGGAAAAGATAAGAAAAGAAACTTATAGGCTTTTATAAGTATACCCCTTCCTGTATAAGATGTAAGATTTTGTTTTGGTGCCTTTAAGATTTTAAAATACTCAATAGCTTCAAAATTGAATTTCGCGTTAATATAAACAGCCTGAAATAAAAAATTCCAACTTCGTAATGTCTAAATCTTTCCTCAATAAACTATAAGACACTGGTCTTTTAAAACTCAAAATTTAAAGTGTCTAGAGCTTCAGCGTACGCTTTGACTTATTTTGCTGTGAAGTATTTGGATTTTTCGGATATGCTTTTGCATCCATTTTAAAATTAAGATATTTCAATAAATTTTATGTCACTATATAGCACGTACTGTGTTGCTGATCACTGTAGCCCCATCTCAGATACTGTATCAAATTAGTACATCACAGGTCTGAAAATAATTATCAGATGAGCAAATCATTTGCAAGAAAATTAGTTTTTCCTTTGGTTCAGTAATTAAAAAAAGGATATGTATATGTCACAAGCAAATACCTGTAGTGAGTCATGGCGGCTCCATTTTTTCTCGGTGTTCCAGGTGCCTTCTTTCACTGGTGCCCAGAAAGGCAGCGCGAATTTAAATTGCAGTTTTCGTAGACGACCGACGGCTCAGAGAGTTTGAAATAGGACGGCATTGGGTTGTGAGGGGATAAACGGCACGAGGGGCGCAGCGTAAGGGTATCTCACGTGCGTTTAGCGGCTCTTTCGGCTTTTAGCTGTGTTTGTTCTGGGATCGACTTGTCATTCCTTGCATAGTGGAAATCACATTGCTGTATCGACGGCGTTCTCCTAAGCCCTTCAGTGGATTTGCACTTCCCTGTTTATCCATGCTGTGCGGACCTGGACGTTTACAGTTTTGCCCTCGTCGTTTTCATGTATACATTACTGGAAAATATTGCAGTCAGTATTGCCCGCACTCTTATATCTGTGCCTCTGCTGTTGGTGCCTTATGGATAGCAGGAACATTTTAATTTATTGTCATTAATCTTGGCTGCAAGCGTGTTGTACTTTTGCATTTATTACATTGGTGGAAATTTTGGGTGCAAATTAATGACTGTCCTTGCGTTGGCGATTATGTGCACCACTGAGACCTTTACTTGCAGTGAATTACCAAGATCATAAGGCGTGCAACACTTTCAAGTTCAACGGTTTACTCGTGAGACTTACCTGTCACCTCATGTGTATGGCAGTTTTCTGTTTGAGCTGTAGTGTTTAGTGAAGCTATTTACTCAGTTTTATTAACTTGGTCATGTGCCGTGTGGCATAATTCTGTTGACTAAGTTTGATATTCTTTTACGTTTTGTAAGGTTTGTAATTCTACCTTTTCATTATTTTAAAGAAAACTCCCTGTATTAATACGTGTGTTTTGGAACTAGGTTCTAGACGGTTGTCAAGCTTGAAGACTGTTTGAAGGAAATACTGTTTGTAATGTCTGGTCACTAAGTATTCCCTAGGAGGGTAGGCTCAATCATTTATTTGTTCTATCTGTTAGATTCTGGTAGGCAATTGGTCGTGCGTTTTTGGTGTAACGTTTGCCTTAAGGGTTTGGGGAGACGTTAATTATTATACACACAACAAAAAAAGTTTTGCATCATCTCGGTTCCGAGAGGTCCGGAACCTGTACAGAAAATTGGAATAGAGATCAACATGAACATCATTTCCGCCCTTTTTATTGCTCATGAAAACCACACATTGCATGTTGTACCACCATGTAGTGAGATCTTCAGAGTTGGTGGTCCAGGTTGCTGTACACATCGGTACCTCTAATTCCCAGTACCTCGTCTTCTTGCATTGATGCATGCCTCTATCCGTCGTGGCATTCTATCCGGACTTCATCAAGGCACTGTTGGTCCAGATTGTCCAACTCCTTAACGGCGATTCCGCGTACATCCCTCAGAGTGGTTGGTGGGTCACGTCGTCCATAAACAGCCCTTTTCAATCTATCGTACGCATGTTCCATAGAGTTCATGTCTGGAGGACATACTGGCCGCTCTAGTCGAGCGATGTCGTTATCGTGAAGGAAGTCATTCACAAGATGTACAAGATGGGGGCGCGAAATGTAGTCCATGAAGACGAATGCGTCGCCGATATGCTGCCGATATGGTTGCACCATCGGTCGGAGGATGGCATTCATGTATAGTACAGCCGTTATGGCGCCTTCCATGATCACCATCCCCACAGAATCAACACAAAAACAGCAGGGAACCTCCTCTTTGCTGCACTCACGTTGCCTTCCAATTTTCTGTACAGGTTCCTGAACTCTCGGAACCGAGGTGATGCAAAACTTTTTTCATTTGTATATAATAATTAACCTCTCCCCAAATAGATAATGTAAACCTTACACCAAAACTGCACTGAAAGTTGCCTACCTGAATCAAATAGATAGGATTGCCTCCAAACTCGTCTCCGATGACTGTCTGGTTGACGGCATATGCAACACTCATCGGTGAAGAGAACGTGATGCCAATCCTCAGTGGTCCATTCGGCATGTTGTTTAGCCCATCTGTATCGCGCTGCATGGCGTCGTGGTTGCAAAGATGGACCTCGCCATCGACGTCACGAGTGAAGTTGTGCATCATGCAGCCTATTGTGCACAGTTTGAGTCGTAACACGACGTCCTGTAGCTGCATGAAAAGCATTATTCAACATGGTGGCGTTGCTCTCACGTTTCCTACACGCCATAATCAAATAGGTAGTGGTCATCCACTGCAGTAGTAGCCCTTGGGCGGCCTGAGAGGGACATGTCATGGGCAGTTCCTGTCTCCCTGTATCTCCTCCATGTCCGAACCACATCGCTTTGGTTCACTCAGAGACTCCTGGACATTTCTCTTTTTGAGAACCCTTCCTGGCACAAAGTAACAATGCGGACGCGATCGAACCACATTATTGACCGTGTAGGCATGATAGAACTACAGACAACAGAAGCCGTGTACCTCCTTCCTGGTGGAATGACTGGATGTGATCGGCTGCCAGACCCCGTCCGTCTAATAGGTGCTGCACATGCATAGTTGTTTAACATCTTCAGGCAGGACTGTGTCTATGGATACAATATCCACAGTCAACGTCTATCTTTTTGGAGTTCTGGGAACCGGGGTGAAGCAAAACTTTTTTGATGTGTGTATTTTTATACTCCCCTAGCAATGATTTAAGATCTGTTTCCTTTAGGCAGATTTTTTGGAAGTAATATTTGCTACCTCGTTTTATGATGTATTTTTGGGCTAATAGCCGTGACCTCTTAAGGAGGTGGCGAATGCTGTTCATGTAATTCGTATTTCTGCAGCCTGTATATCACATATGTGGTGTTGGTTAGCAGCGCCTCTTAGGTTTGTGAAGCGCGGGCCTGACACTTGTGCGGCCGCCTGCCGCTAGTTTCTGTCGCTGTTGTGCCGCTGCGGGTACCTTCCGGCTGTTTGGGGCGTCTCTGCTTTTGTTATGGTAGAACTGTTCTCCTTGGCGTCTTGCCTTCTTTAACTCAACTTTCGCCTTTCCCTTATTAAGGCTCTGATATAGTTGCTTTAATATCTTCCTAAAGGCATATATTTGAGCGATGTTGTAATTAAATTTTGAGTTAGTTCATTTGCCTGTTCAAATTTTTGCGTATGTGCTTGGTGTGCTGCAGAACATTTTAATGATATTTCAGTTCTGATTGCCATCTCCTTAGATTTTTGTTTTTAATTATAGTTCACTATTCTTTGCTTGAGCTTAAACTGTCACTGTATCCGTTCTTTGGACGTAAGAAAATTTGTCAGTTCTGCCATGCTTGGATGTTTATTCTAAATTGTCAGTTCTAAAATTAATAGCTGTGACTGTTTAAGAAGATTGTGTAATAGTTATTTTTTACTTACTTATGGCTTAATGTAGATTTTACTTTTTTTTGTTGTTGCTGGCACTGTTCCCTTGGGTTGCCAAAAATTGAAAGTTCAGTTGTATCAGTCTCTGGTTAGAATATAAAAAGGTTTATTTTCATTTAACAAACCTCTTATGTTCAAAGATATTTGGTAATTATTGTATCTTATTTTGTGCTATCATGTGTCATTCAGAGTACAAATGATGCAAGAATTGTGCACCCACCCTTCCGTTTCACTCTTTTCCTATCCAAACCTTTATCTTGAGGTCACGTAAAGCACACAAAGTTATGATCCGAATTTGAATTTGTGAAAAAAAGACTATTTTTACCATTCTCATCTCATCTGACGGTCCTTGGATTAAAAATTTATGGTATTTTCTCCATCTTGTCCTTGACAGATATTTCTCTTTAGTTAATTGAATAAAAGATTTCAATTAAAATTTTCATTCTTTCAAATTTTCATATTTTCAAGTCAATATTTTCCCACAGTAAATTAACATTTGCCCCTTACGTGGAGCTATCCTCACTCGTAGTCCCAAATCTACGGTTTGGTCTTATACCCTTTGTGTGTGTGCTGCAATACTGATGCAACTACACTGAACAGCCAAAGTAACAGGGATGCGTGCCTAATGTTGTGTAGGGCCACCGCGAGCACACAGAGGCGCCACACTACGACATGACATAGACTCGATTAAGGTCTGAAGTAGTGATGGAGGGAATTGACACAACGAATCCTGCAGGGATATCCATAAATCCGTAAGAGTACGACGAGGTGGAGTTCTCTTCTGATCAGCACGCTGCAAGGTATCCCAGATATGATCAATAATGTTCATGTCTCGGGAGTTCGGTGGCGAGCGGAAGTGTTTAAACTCGGAAGAGTGTTCATCGAGCCACTCTGTAGCAATTCTGGAAATGTGGCATGTCGAATTGTCCTCCTGGAATTGTCCAAGTCCGTTGGAACGCACATTGGACATGAATGAATGTAGGTGATCACACGGGATACTTGCGAGCTTGCTACCTTCGTTTGTAATCAATACTTTAATAAATATGGCAAATGTAATGTTAATTCAAATACAGGGAGGAGTTGTGACCTAAATATCAATAGCTTTATTCATTCTTAACATCACAAAGTGGGATTAGTCTAATAAGTAAATGTGTTTTTCTACCGAGCTGGCGAGGACAGTGGAGAGAAAGAAAAGTGGTCGCTCTTGTAGTGGCGCTTCACTAGTAAAGAACTGCAGGTCTCTACCTAAAAGGTGAGACTTGTGTCCTTTGCTAGCGTGCCACTTAGAGCCTGTGCCAGTCTCCTTCTGAACCACGAGAGGTTCTGCATCTAGCAATATGCACACAACGAGTGACGTGTGCGTGTATTTGTTTGTGTTGTGTCGGCCGTCTAAACATCTGATATATTCCGTCACGCGTAGTTGTGGGACGGAGTCAAAGCCCAATGACGTCGTGTCGACCAGCTGCCCTGAGGACGCTAAGAGAGTCATCTTCGCCTGCTGCGTCAACCCCGGCTCACAGGGCTGGCAGAAGACCTTAACCACCCTGTCTGCTTGGCACTCCGTCTGCCCAGCTGCTATAGCTCCTCCGGTGTCTGCAACCTCTCCAACAGCCTGATACGTCGTCATTAATTCAGCTCCCATATTCCGCACAATGCTTAAATGGAGACTTAGTGCCATGTTTTTACAAATGTTTACGGCATAAATACAATGAATTATAGTGAAATTGTAAAGGATTGCTTTAGATGATTATTCCAAAAATAAAATAAATAAAATAGTTTACAGAGCTCGTTTTACAAAAATATAATCCTATTCTATTCCTCTAAATGATCAATTTTCTTTGTCTAAATCTTTATAATCTTAAGTAGTGGTGAGTTGTTGTACTGTACGGTAGTGTAGTGTTAATTTCCCACAAACTTTCATGCACTCAAAATACTAAGATGGCTTAGACTAAACATTCACTTCAGTCATTCTCATTCCATCAAAGTCTACTAGTTATTCAGGCAACCCAACTGCTATAAAAGGTATATGAACTACTAGACTCCCATTGTCTTGTCGTTATAGTAACACTAACGCTGGTGTGTGGCGTGAATCTCGATGAGTACCGACGTCACCCGTCTGCTCGCTGTCCTAAGTGGGAAAAACAACAGAAAACAGCAAAATTCTCCTTTTGCTGAAACTGGCGCAAAATTTTCTCGGGTTGGTGTACAAATTTTCCGCTCCAGCTCCTGAAACAAACATAATAAAGCACAAGGTATTAACGACATTTCTCTGAAAAGCTAAATTTCTTCCGTTATTCTTCTTATCACAAATTGATGGTGTGCGTCACTCACGCTGCAAAAACATACCAAAGTGACTCGCACATTCCATGCTCACGCCACATAGTACGAACTATCGCTCAAGATCTACCACTCAGGCGCTCGCGAACTACTCGCGAAAGACCACACCAATATCATCGCACAATAGTGTGGAAAACCGCATGCGAAAACCACAAACGAATAATCACAGTGAATAATCGCATAAGACACGATAGCTCATCTGTGTAACCACACTCGAATAAAATATCCCATTTGCGTGAAACATCGCACCAAATGCGACATCCATAGACAAAAACACACCACATATTCATCGCGCCCCTGGCGATGACAGCAGTCAGCCCACAGCGAAGAAACATTGCTCTGGGCAATGGTCACAAACCACGGCGAAACACACAAGGAAGTCAACACACCTCCCGTCTGAACAATGCCATACCATCCTGCAAAATACCTCCTAGGGACTCACAAACTAATCTCAACAACGCCTCTCTCACACACTATGTTACGAATTGTATAGCGGATCGTACAAGGGCGTGTACTGTGATGCACATACAGTAAACAAAAGGAATATGATTGTAGCTGAACTCTAAGACGTTTCGAGAAGAATTCCGTCCCCAATACTCGTGCACTTGTCACGGATTCGAATATATAAAATTCTGTAGTTCTTGTGACACTTGATTTTGTCAATCCGTGCAAACTGCAAAACTGCTGTGAGAATTTATTACCTCGCTCGAAATAGGACTCAAATCAACAACGAAGTTTTCGTCGTGAAATCGGCACATTTCTACTCTCAACAATTGTAATTAGTCAGCTCTGGGATCACCAACTGTACATTTATAAACTTGATATTTGTTACAAAGAAACATTTGTACAGCGAAACTAATGCCAACTCTAAGTCGTAATGCCAACTCTTACGACTAGCAGTAATAGGAGAAGTTCGGAATTACAAAAAGAATCTGAAGAAATGATTGTTGGTTTAAAATTATTATTTTTACACAAAACTTATGCTACTATGCTTATGTTCGGCTGTCACCGACCATTAAACTATCTGTGGCTTGCTCAGAAGGTCAGGGGCATTGGTTGTCATTTCCTTGCCCCCTCGGCCTGGGTTCGGTCCCCGAATCTCAATTTTCTTGACTTGATCTCCATTTCCGAGTCCTTCTATTGTCATTGAAACCGGGGTCATCGTTTCACCATCCATTGTTTTGTGGTCCGTAGCCTTAATTCCTCCTTCCAGTCCAGCCTCTGTTGCGTAGTACATAATTATTGCGGTTCCCGTTCCAGTCTCTTCGTTGTTTAACTTCATTACTCCTGAAATTTCCCGACCGTGAATGGTTTCCGTAAGGTGTTCCATTCCGTATATTTATGTTCCTGTTATTGTAATGGTTATATTGTGGACGCGACATAGGGCCTTCGACGTATCTGTCAATTTTCCCCTGTGTTCTCTGATATTCTCTGCTCGGAATGCGTACTCTAATTCCCAAAGAGTATTACGGAAAGTACTGAGCTCCACATTACACCTACGAGCTAATATTTGTTGATATGCTGACGGACGTTTGGTGTAACAGTGACGTATGATTTCACCGCTAGAGCGTGGTACATCAAGATACTGGTTCTTGTCAATCATTGCATCAAGGAACGTGACTGGGCTTTTGCAGCCTAACTCTCGAAATCTTTCCCAACAATCATCTCATACTTTATGCGTTCTTGCGTCTCCTTGGAGCAGTAGATATTTAGGAAGCTGTTTTTGAACTCCTGGTAACTTCTACATGTCGCTGATATTCAGCTCATTTTCTCCAGGACTGATCATTGCAAGTGTCCGCAAGTGAAATCTGATTTGTAGTTTAAAGGACAATTTCGAGGTAAAGAGAGGTCAAATTGTGACATCCAGTTGCGTGGGTGACTAAAATTACCCTTATCTCTAAAAATTTCGAATTTTCGTAATCGTAAGAAGTTTTGAAAATCAAATGCCGTTTCATCGACAACTTCCGTCCTACGGAAAGTGTCAGTCCTTTGGATGTCCTCGTTCGACGTCCCCTCATTTGTGCTGCCTCCTCGGCTTAGAGAAAATGCAACGTTCATCGCACCATGTCCTCTGTTCGCTGATAAAGGTATGCAGTTATCCGCCCCATCTGAATTTGTGTCTGGTTCTGTTGCGTTCGCGCTTGGCTTAGCGCCTCCTCCAATTTCTTCTCCAAATGCTTGTTGATAGCTTCCTGTTGAGACTGCACCTCTTCAATCTCGCTCACTGGAGTTGCAGTTACTACCTCCGAACCAGTTCCTAATTTGGGCATCTCAGACTCTAATTTGTCCATGGCCGCTGTCGCATGCAGATCCGTAGCTTCACGCAAGTTCGAGTCGATGCGCTGCTCCGCGTCATTTTGCCGCTTGTCCACGCTTTCGACCTTCTTGTTCAAATTGATCATCGCCTCTCTTCATTGCTGTTCTGTGCTTTTACTCGCTTTCCATGCTTCAGCTGCTACTCGCCTTGCGGAAGTCGCTACTGTCTTGGCGCTCTCTGCCGTTTTCTTAGCATCATGTGCAATCTTTAAACCTTTCACTGCTTTAGTGTTTACTTCACGTAGGTTTAAATGGAGTTTATTTGCCCATGACTTGTGTTTCTCCTGCATCTGATTTACCTGAGCACAGATAATTTTTATGCCCGTCGTCGTATTATTATTATCTCGTACTAACACACTAATTTTCTCCTCCAATTTCTTCTCCATCCCCATTAAAAATGCCACCATATTGAAGTTCTCTTCCTTTTCCTCAGCATCATGATCGACCGAATTCAAACTTGATTTCTACGCTGTTGTGTCCGCAATATTGCGTTCTGATATCGCCCTGTCTTCTCTGTCCGGATTTCTAATAAGCACCTATGCTCTGACATGTTGCGATACACTCAGATCTTCTGTCACACGCGATCTGACACTGTCTGTTCCTACAAGAAAAGCCATATCGCTTTCGTCTCCCTCATTTCCTTGTTGCACAACGTCGTTGCAGTCTCTCATGCTTAAGTACGTGTCACCTGTCAGAGTCATATCTAGACGTATCGGGGGTCCCATATCAATACAACTGCACACGCCGCGCACCATTACAGAGCCTTCACCAGCTTGAACATTCTTCTGCTGACATGCAGGGTCCATGGATTCATGAGTTTGTCTCCATACCCGTACACGTCCATCCGCTCAATACAATTTGAAACGAGACTCGTCCGACCAGGCACCATGTTTCCAATAATCAACAGTCCAATGTCAGTGTTAACGGACCCAGGCGAGGTGTAAAGCATTGTGTCATGCAGTCATGAAGTGTGCACGAGTGTGCCTTCGGCTCCGAAAGCCCTTATAGACGATGTCTAGTTGAATTTTTTGGATGCTGACACTTATTGATGGCCCAGCATTGAAATCTGAAGCAATTTGGGGAAGGGTTGCACCTCTGTCACATTGAACGACTCTCTTCAGTCATCGTTAGTCCCTTTCTTGCAGTATCTTTTCCCGGCTCCATCGATGTCAGAGATTTGATGTCTTACTGGATTCCTGCTATTCACAGTACACTCGTGAAATGGTTGTATGGAAAAATGCGCATCTCATCGCTACCTCGAAGATGGTGTGTCCTATCGCTCATGCGCCGACTGCATCACCACGTTCAAGCTCACTTAAATCTTGATAAACTGCCATTGTAGCAGGAGTAAGCGATCTAACAGCTGCGCCAGACACTTTTTGTCTTATATAGGAGTTGTCGACCACAGCTCCGTATTCTCCCTGTTTTCATACTTCTATATTTGAATACGTGTGCCTATACCAGTGTGTGGTTCCTGAAGAGGGGCAGCAGCCTTTTCAGTAGTTGCAAGGGCAACAGTCTGGATGATTGACTGATCTGGCCTTGCAACATTAACCAAAACGGCCTTTTGTGCTGATACTGCGAACGGCTGAAAGCAAGGGGAAACTACAGCCGTAATTTTTCCCGAGGACATGGAGCTTTACTGTATGATTAAATGATGATGGCATCCTCTTGGGTAAAATATTCCGGAGGTAAAATAGACCCCATTCGGATCTCCAGGCGGGGACTACTCAGGAGGATGTCGTTATCAGGAGAAAGAAAACTGGCGTTCTACGGATCGGAGCGTGGAATGTCAGATCCCTTAATCGGGCAGGTAGGTTAGAAAATTTAAAAAGGGAAATGGATAGGTTAAAGTTATATATAGTGGGAATTAGTGAAGTTCGGTGGCAGGAGGAACAAGACTTCTGGTCAGGTGACTACAGGGTTATAAACACAAAAGCGAATAGGGGTAATGCAGGAGTAGGTTTAATAATGAATAGGAAAATAGGAATGCGGGTAAGCTACTACAAACAGCATAGTGAACGCATTATTGTGGCCAAGATAGATACGAAGCCCACACCTACTACAGTAGTACAAGTTTATATGCCAACTAGCTCTGCAGATGACGAAGAAATTGAAGAAATGTACGATGAAATAAAAGAAATTATTCAGATAGTGAAGGGAGACGAAAATTTAATAGTAATGGGTGACTGGAATTCGAGTGTAGGAAAAGGGAGAGAAGGAAACATAGTAGGTGAATATGGATTAGGGCTAAGAAATGAAAGAGGAAGCCGCCTAGTAGAATTTTGCACAGAGCACAACTTAATCATAGCTAACTCTTGGTTTAAGAATCATGAAAGAAGGTTGTATACGTGGAAGAACCCTGGAGATACTAAAAGGTATCAGATAGATTATATAATGGTAAGACAGAGATTTAGGAACCAGGTTTTAAGTTGTAAGACATTTCCAGGGGCAGATGTGGACTCTGACCACAATCTATTGGTTATGACCTGTGGATTAAAACTGAAGAAACTGCAAAAATGTGGGAAATTATGGAGATGGGACCTGGATAAACTGAAAGAACCAGAGGTTGTAGAGAGTTTCAGGGAGAGCATAAGGGAACAATCGACAGGAATAGGGGAAAGAAATACAGTAGAAGAAGAATGGGTAGCTCTGAGGGATGAAGTAGTGAAGGCAGCAGAGGATAAAGTAGGAAAAAAGACGAGGGCTGCTAGAAATCCTTGGGTAACAGAAGAAATATTGAATTTAATTGATGAAAGGAGAAAATATAAAATGCAGTAAATGAAGCAGGCAAAAAGGAATACAAACGTCTCAAAAATGAGATCGACAGGAAGTGCAAAATGGCTAAACAGGGATGGCTAGAGGACAAATGTAAGGATGTAGAAGCTTATCTCACTAGGGGTAGGATAGATACTGCCTACAGGAAAATTAAAGAGACCTTTGGAGAGAAGAGAACCACGTGTATGAATATCAAGAGCTCAGATGGCAACCCAGTTCTAAGCAAAGAAGGGAAGGCAGAAAGGTGGAAGGAGTATATAGAAGGTTTATACAAGGGCGATGTACTTGAGGACAATATTATGGAAATGGAAGAGGTTGTAGATGAAGATGAAATGGGAGATACGATACTGCGTGAAGAGTTTGACAGAGCACTGAAAGACCTGAGTCGAAACAAGGCCCCCGGAGTAGACAACATTCCATTAGAACTACTGACGGCCTTGGGAGAGCCAGTCATGACAAAACTCTACCAGCTGGTGAGCAAGATGTATGAGACAGGCGATATACCCTCAGACTTCAAGAAGAATATAATAATTCCAATCCCAAAGAAAGCATGTGCTGACAGATGTGAAAATTACCGAACTATCAGTTTAGTAAGTCACAGCTGCAAAATACTAACGCGAATTCTTTACAGACGAATGGAAAAACTGGTAGATGCGGACCTCGGGGAGGATCAGTTTGGATTCCGTAGAAATGTTGGAACACGTGAGGCAATACTGATCTTACGACTTATCTTAGAAGAAAGATTAAGAAAAGGCAAACCTACGTTTCTAGTATTTGTAGACTTAGAGAAAGCTTTTGACAATGTTGACTGGAATACTCTTTTTCAAATTCTAAAGGTGGCAGGGGTAAAATACAGGGAGCGAAAGGCTATTTACAATTTGTACAGAAACCAGATGGCAGTCATAAGAGTCGAGGGGCGTGAAAGGGAAGCAGTGGTTGGGAAAGGAGTGAGACAGGGTTGTAGCCTCTCCCCGATGTTATTCAATCTGTATATTGAGCAAGCAGTAAAGGAAACAAAAGAAAAATTTGGAGTAGGTATTAAAATTCATGGAGACGAAGTAAAAACTTTGAGGTTCGCCGATGACATTGTAATTCTGTCAGAGACGGCAAAGGACTTGGAAGAGCAGTTGAACGGAATGGACAGTGTCTTGAAAGGAGGATATAAGATGAACATCAACAAAAGCAAAACGAGGATAATGGAATGTAGTCAAATTAAATCGGGTGATGCTGAGGGAATTAGATTAGGAAATGAGACACTTAAAGTAGTAAAGGAGTTTTGCTATTTAGGAAGTAAAATAACTGATGATGGTCGAAGTAGAGAGGATATAAAATGTAGACTGGCAATGGCAAGGAAAGCGTTTCTGAAGAAGAGAAATTTGTTAATATCGAATATAGATTTATGTATCAGGAAGTCGTTTCTGAAAGGATTCGTTTGGAATGTAGCCATGTATGGAAGTGAAACATGGACGATAACTAGTTTGGACAAGAAGAGAATAGAAGCTTTCGAAATGTGGTGCTACAGAAGAATGCTGAAGATTAGATGGGTAGATCACATAACTAATGAGGAGGTATTGAATGGGATTGGGGAGAAGAGAAGTTTGTGGCACAACTTGACTAGAAGAAGGGATCGGTTGGTAGGACATGTTTTGAGGCATCAAGTGATCACAAATTTAGCATTGGAGGGCAGCGTGGAGGGTAAAAATCGTAGAGGAAGACCGAGAGATGAGTACACTAAGCAGATTCAGAAGGATGTAAGTTGCAGTAGGTACTGGGAGATGAAGAAGCTTGCACAGGATAGAGTAGCATGGAGAGCTGCGTCAAACCAGTCTCAGGACTGAGGACAACAACAACAACCTTTGTAATTCTCTAAATTATCCTAATTTTCGACAAACATTAAAGATTATTTTAAATCTGAAATTATGTGTTTTACTCTGATTTGTCGGATTGTTTGGATAAACTGATTAACGAAACAATTTAACTTATCTTGTTATTTCCGTTCTATGGGAAATGTAGGTGTTTGCTAACTTTTTTTAAGAGCTATCTAAATGAAAAAATGTTGTTGATTACATTTACAGATTCCGTATTGAGCCAGCAGACGCTAGTTCAGTGATATCAGGATTATGGTTGCCTGTTTCGCCGGTACCTATTAACCAGTGACTGGCTATATCTGTACAAGTACATTTTTAAGTGTCTAATAAAGCAGTACATGTAGCTCCGAGGGTGTTGCCGAGCTGGGTGGTTTCCATTTTATTCTCGTATGTGTCAATGTCACTGTCGCAACCGACCTCCCCAACCCCCTTGTCAACGACCGTCCCCAGTGATCCGGCATTGGAGGGTGCGAAACAGGTGAACTGAAAAAGCATAAACACCCTTTGGTGGTTCGGACGTTCAGATTTCGTTGTACGCTTTTGAAAGGCCCCTAGTGGTTCCACCTTGTATAATAGAGCTAAACTTGCGGTTAAGTTACAGTCGAAAGAAGTATGATCACTTTAAATACTGTTGCTGGCCCACGATGTCCTTAGAGAAGGGTTGAATCGTCCGTAGGATGTCAGAAGTTATAAAGGTTGTAAAGAATGTCGTTCTGTTGCTCATCGCACTGCATAATGGCGTTTTTTACTGCAGAATGTGTGGGAATGGCAGTGCTGGTACGGTACCTTCTACTCAGGACTAGTAACACTTCTGCAGACGAAAACATGAAGCAGTCTGCAGCCATAATTCTGTGAAAACTGCCCATCTCCCACGGAACTTTCAACCTTGCTAATGAGACCGCTTCCTGCCAATAAAGATGACCGAGAGACCACACCGTTAGAACAAAACACCTTCCGAGCAAGAAAAACGCAAATCTTTCCTCATAACAAAGGTGCTCAGTATACTGTAAATGAAATTAACCACAAAATGGTGGAAAAAATGGATCATTGTCGTGTAGCAATATGTGGAAGAATTGTCGCATAGTCATAGTGTAAAACAATGTGCAATTGCGCCTAAAAAATAAAGTATGTATAAAATTTTTAAAAACCTTACTTATTGGTTCCATGACTGCTACAGAATGACATCGTCCACATATGGCTGTTGCTGCAGTTTATTATCCCACTATGTATGAATCCCACCTCACGCACTGGAGTTGGGAACTATGGAGCCGCAGCTCTCCATCTTAGAATTCATTGGCAGAATACTTCCGTCTGAGAGCTGGCGAAAGTAGCTGCTCCAGCAGAATTGATAATGTGAGAGCTTCAGCAGCTAAATCCTTTGCACACTTGCTTCGAGATCGTCTCCTACACATCAGAATATTCGCTCCTCTAACCAGGCTCGAGAACTGTGCTAGGTCTTCCACAATTCCTTGCTCTTGTGGCAAATGATTCCCTGTAGGAAAGTAGGTGGAACAATCTTTTGAAATTATTATTTTTTCAGGTCGAATGCGACATCGATGATGTTACTCAGTGAACATCACGTGTGCCTATCAGTCAATGCCATTTATTAAACCACAGCAGAATACCAGCTCTGCCATTTCCAGGAGGTAATAAAAGGACTCATTTTCGATGTTAATATTATTACACGGCACGAAATCATTTATCTTTTTGTGATGCCAGCACAACCCCTAAACGATACGTATGGAATAGCTCATGTGGGAAAATTTTGTAACTGCTATGCCTTACAGTAGCAGTCACAGAGAACTAACTACAAAGACCACAGAGACCAACAAGAAACATGCAATTAGCTGTTATTACTTTTATGTTGTAATTTCATGTACTGACACGTTCCATGACCTTGGAGATTTACTCTTCAATTCGGTCCTATGGAACTTGACGTGTAAATAAGAAAAAAACAGAAAACATAAAAAAAGTCAAAAGAAAGACAGCCTATAACGCTGACACTCTATACTTTCTTTTTCGGTTAGGTGCGATCACCAACCGTTGGGACCTAAAATAAAATTCCCAATAAAAGGGCAGATCATTTAACATGGTTGCCAAGACTAAAATGTTTGTCTGACTGCATAATATTAAAAATACTCGTCCTTGCATGCAATCAGTAAAATATGTAATTATCTAAGGAATTCTGGCAGTTCCAAAGAATAAGCTTTTGGACCTATCCACAATTACCTCTCCACATCGAATCAAATGAAACTGTTAAATTTTGAACTTCAGTAAATGATCCACAAAATACAATTACTTTACTAACACAAGACTATGAATGCTGTACCTCGGTTTTTCGTACGTTCTAAAAACTCAAGGTACACCCCGTCTGTTGTTTATTTCCCTGCTGTCGTCTAAGTAGTTCAGTTCTGGTTAAGATTCAGTTCAGTAATTCACGACTGACCCGAATTAAAATGCAATATCACGTTAGTTGAAAGTCGATACAAAAGCAAGACTGGCTAGTAACAATATTTCAAATTATATTTCACATTATGCAGCAGTGGCCCATGGCGTTCTTTGGCGGCCAGTATTGTTGTCCTGCTTTCGTTGCTCACTCAGCAGAGTGACAGGTAATTTTTTCTTCCTGGATACTCCATGGCTTGTTACAACATATGTCTTTCCGCGACATACTTTTAGTGGTAATTTCACTTCGCTGCCCAGCAATATTAATTGGTAGCGTCTCCTATCTTTATGACGTACTTGAGGATTAAAATTTCAATCTGACGATCGTCATAGGCAAAGTATCACAGTAGGAGCAAAGCAAGTAATGAGGACACACATTCACCACGAACGGAAGTTGATGCTGAGTAGCAATTATAAATAAAACAGTTTCTGGCAGCAGGATGGTTTTATGACTTTCTTTATTACATGATCTCAACGATTTGAGTATTCGCCAGAAACGACATACGGTTCGTATTCCACGTTAAGCTGTAGGTGCCTTTACCCCGGTTGGATAACCACAAGAGATTTGGGGCACGCAAGGCGGTCATGTGGAATCGAATTCAGAGACTTGTACCAGGCCAGTCAGCCACACGAAATTATTACTATTGCAGGACCGTTTTCGGGAATTCCATTCCCATCTTCAGAGGTACATTAAGCACACATCTAACCAGTTTTGGGTGTTATTTTGATGATAAGGCTAAGGAAAAGCGTGCAAACGTCACGTCCATAACACCACACCAAAACGACATCTCAAGTCTAGGCAATACATGTACACAGCCGACTTTGTACATCGTCTGTTGCCCAGCACGAGTGGTCGATAATATGTTAGACCCCATGCTTCATCACAAAATATACTGGTAGGAGGCTGGTCCGCTTTTGTTGTAGAATAGAGGCAATCCGTGTCACATCGGACGGCAAGTACGGTACTGGTGCAGGGACAAGCGTTTCGGAGCGCTCGTTTCATAGTTCGTCGACGAGCATGGGGCTCCATAGGAAACAGCCTCTATGGGTTCCCATGTTGACTCACTGACATAATAATTTACCACGAGAATGGTGTGGGGATCGTCGTGATTGGAGCATGGAACAATGGAAATGTGTCTGGTCGATTGCATTATTTTTCTTGTTTCGCTAAGTCGATTACAGTGTCTGGTTACGCCATCATTTAGGCGAAGATCTGGTCAGACCATGCACTACTTCATGGACTCAGGCCTGTGGGGACCGTACTATGCCATGGTAAACATTCAAATGGCTTTGAGCACTATGGGACTTAACATCTGCCCTAGACTTAGAACTACTTAAGCCGGCCGGAGTGGCCGAACGGTTCTAGGCGCTGCAGTCTGGAACCGCGAGACCACTACAGTCGCAGGTTCGAATCCTGCCTCGGGCATGGATGTGTGTGCTGTCCTTAGGTTAGTTAGGTTTAAGTAGTTCTAAAGTGACAGGTGACCTCAGAAGTTAAGTCCCATAGTGGTCAGAGCCATTTGAACCATTTTTAGAACTACTTAAACCTAACTAACCTAAGGACATCACACACATCCATGCCCGGGGCAGGATTCGAACCAGCGACCGTAGCAGCAGCGCGGTTCTGGACTGAAGAAGGCAGACATTCACCTGACCTTTCATGGGCCTGTGGTAGAAATCGAAAGCATGAACGTAACTGCAGGCCAGCTTCGTCACTTCCCGTTTGGTATGTTCCCCGACAGCTATGACATCTTGCAACAGGACAACTGTCAGTGTCGCAACGGTAGAACTATGCTGCAGAATTTTGAGAAGAATTATAGCGAACTCAAGTTGATGACTTTGTCGCCAAAGTTGTCCATTCTGAGCGCGATGGAACACACATGGCACGCTAACAAGTGGTTACTTCCTGTCTACAATCGGAACGGTATTTATGGTAACTGGGTAAAGCTTTACAGCTACTTATCTGTGGAAACGTCCCATAGACTTGTTGAATCCATACTATACACAATCGCTACTGCATCACATTCCTAGGGTGGACCGACACTTATAAAGTACAACGGCCTTGATACGCTTGGGCATTAACAGAGTATGGATGACGTGTATAGTTACAGCTGCGCATGCAGCTTCAACACGATACCATAGTTCATCAAGAGTAGTGACTGGCGTATTGTGACGAGCCACTTGCTCGGCCACCATTGACCAGACGTTTTCAATGGGTGAGATATCAGGAGAATGTGCTGGCCAGGGCAGCAGTCTAACATTTTCTGTACCCAGAACGGCCCGTACAGGACCTGCAACATGCGGTCGTGCATTATACTGCTGAAATCTATGGTTTCGCAGGGATCGAATGAAGGGTAGATCCACAGGTCGTAACACATCTTAAATGTAACGTCCACTGTTCAAAGTGCCGTCAATGCGAAAAAGAGGTAACCGAGACGTGTAACCAATGGCACCCTATACCATCACACCGGGTGATACACCAGTATGGCGATGATGAATACACGCTTCCAATGTGCGTTCACCGCGATGTCGCCAAACACGGATGCGACCATCACGATGCTATAAATAGAACCTGAATTCATCCGAAAAAATGACTTTTTGTCATTCGTGCACCGAGGTTCGTTATTGTGTAGACCGCACAGGCGCTCCTGTCTGTGACGCAGCGTCAAGGGTAGCAGCAGACATGGTCTCGGAGCTGATAGTCCATGCTGCTGCAAACGTCGTCGAAGTGTTGGTGCAGATGGTTGTTGTCTTGCAAACGTCCCCATCTGTTGACTCAAGAATTGAGACGTGGCTGCACGATGCGTTACAGCCATGCAGATAAGATGCCTGTCATCTAGACTGCTAGTGATACGAGGCCGTTGGGATCCAGCACGGCGTTCCGTATTACCCTCCTGAACCCACCGATTCCATATTCTGCTAACAGTCATTGGATCTCTACCAACGCGAGCAGCGATGTCGCGATACAATAAACCGCAATCACGATAGGCTACAATCCGACGTTTATCAAAGTCGGAAACGTGATGGTACGCATTTCTCCTCCTTACACGAGGCATCACAACAACATTTCACCAGCAAACGCCAGACGACTGCTGTTTGTGTATGAGAAATCGGTTGGAAACTTTCCCCATGTCAGCACGTTGTAGGTGTCGCCACCGGCGCCAACCTTAGTGGAATGCTCTGAAAAGCTAACCATTTGCATATCACAGCATCTTCTTCCTGTCGGTAAATTTAGCGTCTGTAGCACGTCATCTTCGTGGTGTAGCAATTTTAATGGCCAGTAGTGTATGTGGCGGTAGTGTTTTTGGCTCATTGATTATGTAGTTGGTGACACTTTATGATACATTATTTTCCCCTTCCTTTGTAGGACAAACTGTCTGTCAGTCAACAAAAAGTTATTTCTAATTGATGCAGATGTAACTGATGACTTGAGGACAAGTCACGCAAGAAATTCGCACCACGCGGTCCCTTATGACACGTAGTCTTCCACCGCCGTCATAGCAACACGCTGTCCTACGCGCTACTCGGAGCAGCTGTCTCAGCCGCAGCTGGTGGCGGAGCGTCGCGTAGATGGGGTGGTCGCGGGTCGCCGGTTCCTGCTCTTTTTCCGTTATTGGCTGCCGGCAGCCCAGTTCTGGTTATACGGCGCTATCGGGCGGCCGGCAGCGGCCAGCGCCACCATTTAATTACGAGGCGGGCCTGGGGCGTCCGGCGGCGGTTTTATATTCGCGGTCCCGTGGGCCGTGAAGCGCCGCCGGACGCTCCTTATCCCCCGCAGCCAGCGGCCAGGGCTGCCAATCTTGCAAAAACAAAACGCGCGCGCTATCTGCGCGGACCGGCCAGGCACGTTTTATTCGGCGGGCGGCGCCCGACCCCACGCCGCTTTTTCGGCTCGCATTGTGCCCGCCGCAGCGCCGGCACCAAAAACCTTTTGTGCTCCGCCAATGGGCGCTGCCCTTTTGTGGCGCGTTTATTGCGAGGAAAAAAAAAGGAGAGATAAAAATGTGAAAACGGGCCGAGAATAAAATGGAAAGCGACAGCGATTCGCGATCCCCCGTCGACCGCAAGTGGCTTTGTTTCGGGATTTTAACATCGTCCTCAGCTTTGTTTACCCTTTCTGCACCAGTAAAAATGATAAATAACACTCGTTATGTGATCTGTGTCCTCCGCTGTGTCAGCTTTTTAACTGCCAGAAGGCAACCGCGTTTATAGGGCCGTTCGCAAATAAAGCTGATATGTGGGCAGTAGTCATTAAATTCTGGGAGTGAGTGCATAGCGGCGGTGTAATACACTAGGGCAGATAGGAGATACCATGGCATGGTACCTTGTCAATTAGTCTCTCGTCCCAGCAAGAGGAGTGGGTGCACTATAAGCAGAATTTCAGTTGTTGTGACAGTGATTTGACTGCCCGCGTCGGATCAGGAGGACGTCGCAGTTGAAACACTTGACAGACATAAAGTTCTTCCGGAAACGAGGCAAAACCATTATCGAAACGTTCCAAGTGATGCTGCAAGTTTTTTTTAAGGTGGCTCCTACGTCTCTCGTAAAGGAGAGGCAGTTTGGAGGATGATGTGGACATTGGTCGGCCACAAACTGTTCGAACTGGAAGAAATATTAAAGAGGTTGCAATGTTGATACCTGTTAATCACTGCCAACCGGAGACTACCTCGCTGCGGCAATAATATGAGTCTGCCCTACCTGCTACAAAACACTGACCTATGTCCTGAACATGTAGCGTGTTAGCCGTCACAGTGTGCCACGCATCCTGACGAACGTGATCACAGTATGACGATTTGTGGGGAGCTGGTCAGTAGTGATGACAATGATCCGATGTTTCTCAACTGGATCATAGCTGGAGACGCGCTCTAAGGGAACAATCTGTCACATGGGAAACGCCAGTACCACCAAGACAGAAAAAACAGCGAAAAGACAGGTCAGAAGGCAAGGCGATGCTTGAACTGTTTTTTGATTCAAATGACATTGTTCACATGGAATTCATCACAGACACTGCAATGGTGAACAAAGCCTACTACGAGGAAGTCCTTGGCTATATACGCGATTCAGTTCGTCATAAGCGTCCCGAGCTCTGGCATGGGAAATTTTGGCTGTTGCAGCACGACAACGCCCCTGCACATAACCCCATTGTCGCCATAGAGGAATTTGTCAGAAAACAAGTCGCTGTTTTGCCACACCCTCCATACAAACGTGAAAAAAAAGGTTCAAATGGCTCTCAGCACTGTGGAGCATAACTTCTAAGGTCATCAGTCCCCTATAACTTAGAACTACTTAAACCTAACTAACCTAAGGACATCACACACATCCATACCCGCGGCAGGATTCGAACCTGCGACCGTTGCGGTCACGCGGTTCCACACTGTAGCGCTTAGAGCTGCTCGGCTACCGCGGCCGGATTTCTCCACGTCGAAGCACTCCCACATGTTCATAAATTTCATTTCGCTGGAGTACGACCCCGCTGGCTGAGTGGTTAGCGCGACAGAATGTCAGTCCTGAGGGCGTGGGTTCGATTCCCGGCTGGGTCAGAGATTTTCTCCGCTCAAGGACTTCGTATTGTATTGTCCTAATCATCACCATTTTATCCCCGTCGACGTGGAAGTCGCCGAAGTAGCGTCAAATCGAAAGACTTGCACCCGGCAAAGGGTCAACCCGACGGGAGACCCTAGTCACACGACATTTACGTTTGGCTCAAGACGTCATTAGAACTGCAAGAAAACCCATAGGGGGCCTTCCTGCCAATATTATTCAGCTGTGCTTCCAGCACCTATACCGACTTTGGCAGAAGTGCACAGCTGCCAACAGCGGAAATTTTGAGGGAGGCTGTGGATCTGCTTAAGCGTACACAATGATCAAACACAAGAAAACAGTCTTCGCCGTGTTACGTGGCATCTTGTGAGGCGTTGGGACATCCATGTGCTTGTGAGTGCCTACTTTCCAGGCGCCAGTACCGAAACTTATTTACTTTTGATGAACACGACGAGCCAAAATATTATGACCACCTGCATAATTACTTGACCATCTTCGAAAGCTAATACGTCACCGATTCTGCGTACCATAGATTCGACAGTTGGTGGTAGGTCTGTGGCGGTATGTCCCCCCACATGTTCACGCACATGTCATGTAATTTTTTTTAAACGCCGAACCGCTTATTTGTGTACATGGTGATGGCACCTGATAGCGACCCAAATTGGTTCCATTGGATTCATATAAAGCGAGTTCCGTGGCCAAGACTAAATGTGAATACACTATGATGCTCGTCAAATCACTGTAGCAGTTTTTGCTTTTAAACACGGACAATTATCCTTCTGGCTGATGACAGGTGGTTCACAATCATCAGCGTGTATTAGATTATGACCACAGGTCCCATGCGAGCGCAATAGAATGTCTCCCCCCATCCTGCTTACTTGGTGCGGTGTACATATCGCAGCGCCGTTCGCGTGGAAGACCGTGGAAGACGGCGTTCGTGGAGACGACACTCGCCCTGGTCTAGCAAAAGCGTGATTCATCCGACGAGGCGATACACTGATCTACGTCCGATCTCAACGATCCCGTGGCCACTGAAGTTGACGATGTCGCTGAACCAACAGGTGAACATGTAGTGCTCGAGTGCCCCATGTCCAACAGGGTACGATGAACGCTAGACACTTATGCCTGCAGAAGGATTGTGCTCTTTAGACAGAGATGCCACAGACCGGCACCTTTACAGAGCAGGCGAGACTTCATATCCCACGTCCTGTAAAGAGTCGTGGATGTCCAACCACCTATCGCTCAGTGGTAATTTCAGTGTCGTTTTACCACTTTCTATAGACGCTCACTGCAGTAGCACGTGAACATTCGACCAGCTACGCGGTTTTCGACATACTCGTTCACAGACTCTGGGTAGCAATAATATCGCCTTTGTCAAAGTCACTTATGTCAGTAGATTTCTCCATTTTCACGCTGCGTCCACACGCCTGCGCCTTCTGCAGCTCATACAAAACAAAGTACTCAAAATCATTAGCAATGCTCCACGATACACACGCATTGCGAACCTTCACCGGGAATACCGACTTGAGACTCTCACTGAGGTAATCCACAAACTCACCACAAGACTATACAGAAACTCTAGACACTCGCAGAACCCGTTTATTCTGAATCTGGGGAACATCGACCACAACCATAGATGGAAACATAAAAGACCAAAAGACATACTTGTAAAGACCTAACGTCTATGGCCAAGCACGCGCAAACACAACGGTACAGGTGAGCCCCTGTTAATCAGATGACATTACTGGATGTCCAGCTGGAACACACTGCCGAATAACTGGCACCACGCAGGGAAGCCGTACCGTACACTACATGCAGACGAGCTCCACACATCCCTCACACAGTGAGATGATCTATGGCCGATCTCCCACTACTATATAACGATCTTGATTGTTCCAGGAATGCAGCGGCTGCCGCAAACTGGGATACATCGCCATCGTTTGCCACGGTAGTGATGCATGATACCCAGAGTAACAAATCCAATCTTGCATGAACTATCGCAGCTAGTAAGCCACTACTGCTCTTCCTACCCATCTCACTGTCGAAGATGGTTTTTCCCACTGCACGAGCTTTGGCACTTTTTTCCCTTCTGCTCTTCAAATCGCTACCCTCACTCGCGTTTCGTCCACTATCTATCACCTGATGGACCGTGTTAATGCGTAGTCTTACCCAGACGCACGGATAACATCACAGCCCAGCATCCTGTGATCCACCTATTAGAAAGCTAACATGTTGACAGAGGTGACAGTAGAACTTTTGGTCTAGTCACCACGTTGGTGCGGTCGTGGAGGGGCCCCCTCTCTCTCTTCATTTGCAGCCCTTGTCTTCGTTAGTTATATCCTTTTCTTACCGTGTCACGTTCACGCAGCGCCACCAGGCCACATCCAACATCACTGATGTTAACGTTTGACCTATCAGTATACAAGGCCTACCATAAGTGACGGTGAGGACTTACTTGGCTGAAAGTATACGATAACAGAAGTAAATATGTTCCAGTACAGAAGAGTCCGAAAACGACCTATGCAGGAAATGTAAAGTGTTACACCGCTAATACTTTGACCGAACGCTACGAAACTGATACTTCAATATTTCCGTGCCTTTGGAATATACTGCTTAAAATTTTACCCTCATGCGAGCATAGTGTCAATTTCCACTGCATATAAATCGCATTCCTACAGGGGAGAATAGTGTGAGGGAAGTTGGCTACTGAGTGTGTCTAACGTTACTGGAACTTTTCAGGTGGAGAACGCAACACAGTAAGTCCACACCACGAGGAACTGCAGCTTATTGCCATTTTCCGGACTTTGGTAAAGAGCCGAATAATTGGTACGAGGGACGTCAAAGCATCATACTGTAATATCGCACAGACACTGTACTGCAACGACAGCAGAAAGGGTGGTGACTGGATGGCCACACGACGGTAGTGTGGTAACAACTGCAGGCACGAGTCCTTTCAGAAGGGCTACATCAGGAGATTGTAAGGTGCGTGACAACAACTGAAATACCACGAACCGTGGGAAACAGATTACTAGAAGCTGGGTGGAGATCTCGAACTGCTATGCAACACTGATTGCCATTGGTGGCGATGATATCGAAGTCAGCGACTCCGTAGACTACCAGGGTAAAGATCATCTCCTGGCATGAGGAGAGGTATTACATATAACAAAAGAAATGATTTCATAATTTCTGAAGGGAAACGTAGTTCTCCAGTAATTTGCGAGAAATGGTAAATTATGTGGTCATACTTTTTATAAGTAGGGAATCGAAAGGCATATTCTAGTAGAATAACTCAAGGTCTCAAACTACAGTTCACCCCACTAATGCCTTGCGGAATGTACGAATCCTCGCCTTGCCTTCTCGGTCTCGTGATTCATCATTCATAAAGCATTTCATGGATGCGGTGGTATGACCTGTACTTTCACACCAGCCGCCAGCCAGCAGTCTTCATGATCTGACACAGCAGTCACAGGGTGTTACAAAAAGAAAGAACAGATTTCAACTGCTTATTACAGACAAACTGTGAAACTTAGGAACACATTGCGTACGCCATTGGATAAATGAAGTTTGTAAGTTTTATGTTTGCACAGATACTATACCATACACTCAACATGAGCACTAAGAACTGCGAATCAACAATTGCCAGTTTATTGAATCGACAGCTTCAACAATTCGATTTCTCAGCTCTTGTAGAGTAGCTGCCGTACTTGGGACAAAGACGCTCTCTTTCATGCACTCTCCGAGAAAAAAAAATCACGAAGTGTAAGACCTGGTGGCTAGGAGGGCAAAAGCAATGAAAAGATCTTAGTGAGTCGTGCTTGGGTAGCTCAGTCGGTAGAGCACTTGCCCGTGAAAGGCAAAGGTCCCGAGTTCGAGTCTCGGTCCGGCACACAGTTTTAATCTGCTAGGAAGTTTCACATCAACGCACACTTCGCTGTAGAGTGAAAGTTTCATTCTAGAAAAAGATCTTGTTGTCCTCCTTTCCCAATCCAACGTAGTGCGAAGGTTTTGTTAAGTCCGCACCTCAAGCTGAAAGAGAGACAGGGCGCTGTCATCCATTAAAATAAAGTTATTGGAATCTTTGTGAAGTCAAGAAAACAATCATTTTTTCAGCATGTCCAGATATGAAATTCCTGTCACGGTTCTTTTCCGCAACAACGCAAGGTCCATAAACTTTGTGAACAGAAACGACACAACACACATTCAGTTTCCATGAGTCTCTTTCATGTTCAACGGTGCCAGGTTTTTGTGATCTCCAAATTCTTACATTATGGCGGTTGACTTTATCTGACAGGTGAAATGTTGATTGGTCCGAAAAGACGAGTCGTTCGCAAAAAGCGTCCTCTGTCGTATCCTAGGGAACTGAAATGAAAAATTCGAACCTTATATTATGGCTGCCGGGCGCATTAGCTGCAGTTTCTGCAACTTGTAACGTTTAATATGCAGGTGTCGTTTCAGAAACCGCCGCACTGTTTGTTAGAGGAAATTGATGTTCGTGGCCTGCCCGTCTAGTGGTCTACCGAGGGCTCCGTGTGAATGCATCTAATGCAAGCTCGACATTTGCATCAGACTTGCGTGGAAGACCAGTGCTCTTCTCTTTGCATATGCAACCAACTTCCAAGAATTTTTGGAGAATTTACGGACGCTCAATGACTAAGTTATCAGCGACGAAGAATTTTGTGTGGCAGTTATAAATCTGCTTGTGTAGAGGCGGCTTCTCGCTGAATCGACAGTGGAGTGCACGTTGCACTTGAACAGTGGATTGACTTTGCGCAGATTCCTACACTTAGAATGATTTATCTTTTACCACCAAGTTGCTACACACAGCCAACAGCGCAGCTGTGTCTGAACTTTGAAACTTCCTTTGTCCAGTGATAGGCGCAATGTGTTACTATCTTATATAGTTTGTCCATAATAAACAACTGAAATCTGTTCTTTCTTTTTGAATCACCCGGTATTTCAGGCTTGGCAAGAAATTCCTCAGGATGACAGTTTGGTTCCCATGCCACATCGAATAGACTTACTTTCATCTCAGGGTTAACACAATGTTTCATTTTGTGTCAACTGAATGGTTATTTCAAATGTTCGTAATGCCAGTGAAATTCACCCATACAAAAACTCCTCTTACTGGAAGCCTGAAGGTTACTGCAGATATCACATGGCAAATTCTATGATGAACACCTGCTTCCTACTGGTTGAAACCTCACTGATTCTCTCTGTCTCTCCCACCTCGTCCTACACGGATTCGGGCCAACTGATCGAAAGAAGACAGAGGAGTCATCTCTCTCTCTCAAGACTTCCTCGCCTTCAACATTCATAAAGTAGTAATACAGGGTGGCGCAGAGAAAAAGGAAATTTCGAAATAACGTCATTTCCATGAATAAATTCATAAAACTATTAATTTATTAACGAAAGTGAACGTATTCAGTATGTCATTATTCAGTATGTCTTTACAATCAAAATGTCCAGTAGTGTCTCTTTACTTTTTAAAGATGATATCGGAAAGATGTGCTCCCAATCTGTGTTCGCACTCTAACAGCCTGTTGTGAAAACTCTGGAATGCGCGGTGTAGCAAATCTTGGGGAATGGCAGTGATTTCGTTTTCAATGTTCTCCTTCAGTTCATGGATTGTTGCAGGAAGTGTAAGGTACACCTTGCCTTTAAGATACCCCCACATGAAGAAGTCGCACACACTAAGATCAGGGGATCTCGCAGGCCATGCAATGTCACCATTACGTGAAATAATGCGACATTCAAACAATTGACGAACTGCTGCCATCGATTGTCAAGTAGCGTGTGACGTGGCTCCGTCCTGCTGAAACCACATGTTTTCGACCTTAAGATTAAGCTCGTACAGTCTCGGTGTAAAGAATGTTTGAAGCATTTCAACATATCGAGCGGATGTTACTGTCACTGCACTACCATCCTCACGCTCAAAAAAATAAGGGCCGATAACACCATGACAGGATGCAGCACACCATATTGTGACCTTGGCGCTATGTAGTGGTCGCTAGTAAAACTCATAAGGATTGTCCTGTGCCCAATAACGAAAATTCTGTTTGTTCACGAATCCGTTAAGGTGGAAATGGGCTTTGTCTGATATCCATAAGTTACCAAGGAAATTCTTGTCCTCGTTGATTTTATCCAATATCTGGCTACTAAACTCCATACGTGACGCTGGGTCTCGTTCATGTTAAGTGTTGCACAATCTGCAACTTATAGGGATGGAAGTCTAATTCGTGTAGTATTCTTTATAAGCTTCGCCGCTTAATCCCTGGCGAAGATGCATGCTGTCGAAAGGAGCGGCGAGGACTTCTCTCGATTGCAGCTCTAGCAACTGCAATGTTCTCTGGGATACGTACCGTTGGAATGCCACCTGGAGGTTTCTTTTTCAAGGCAGATTCTGTTGCTTCAAAATTACGCACCCACGTTGTAATCGCATGAGCAGATGGGACACGTCCATGACGTCCAAGCTGGTAATGCTGTCGAAATGTTCTCTGGGCGGCAGTCGCACTATCACCATTTTTTAAAACGCTCTCACAGTTACTCCACGTTCCGCACCAGTCCAGTTCTCTATGATTACTAAATGACAATGCGTTCACATCAATTGTGCAAAGTTTCGAACATCTGCCGGCGCTACAGTGCTGCCAACTGTAACGTTCAAAATTTCCCGTTCCCCTGCGCCACCCTGTGTGTGGACTTTCACTGTCGGCGTCAATGTCTGTAAAATATTTGACGTTTCAGCCTTTCTTATGATGTACACTAATTCAGCTTTGTATATTCTGATGGTGTCATAAGGCGTTTCAGATAGTGTCATACGGCCACTAGCGTCATATATCTTAAATTATTCGTGTTCGGTGAGAGGCAGGGGATGTTAAGTAGGACTGTTCGTGGTTTAGCCGACTTGCTGGTACAGTGGAACCTCGTGCAGATCCTTTTTGTGACAGTTCTTGTCGAACATCGTCACATGCCATGAAATATGTGTTCGTCACTCCGAACCGGAAACAAAACGACAATTCCTGGGACGTCGCCACACTACATTTCCTCTGAAGTGAAAGGTCAAAGCCGCATCCTCAGATGGTAATGTCATGGCGACGTGACTCTGAAGGGGTTGCTTTGTTTTATGTGCTCCCGCATGGTGCAACGATCAACTCTGAGGTATACTGTGCTGCCCTCATTAAACTGGAGAAGCGACCTGAGTGTGTTCGTTGCCAAAAAATACAAACGAACTTTACCTTCTCAATGACAAGGCAAGGCCTCATACAAACCTGCACACCCGAGAGGAGTTCGCAAAACTTCATTGGACTGTTCTGTCTCATCCAAGCTACAGCCAGCATATTGTACTTTCCGACTTCTACGTGATTGGCCCAGTGAGGCGTTCAATGAGTTCGAAAGTAAAGTTCTATGTACTGACTTGGCAGAAAATCCTAAGAAATTTTGGTCTTATGTCAAAGCGGTAGGTGGATCAAAAGAAAATGTCCAGATACTCTGTGACCAAAATGGTACTGAAACAGAGGATGACAGATTAAAGGCCGAAATACTAAATGTCTTCTTCCAAAGCTGTTTCACAGAAGAAAACTGTACTGTAATTCCTTCTCTAGATTGTGGCACAGATAACAAAATGGTAGATATCGAAATAGACGACAGAGGGATAGAGAAACAATTAAAATCGCTTAAAAGAGGAAAGGCCGCTGGACCTGATGGGATACCAGTTCGATTTTACACAGAGTACGCGAAGGAACTTGCCCTCCTTCTTGCAGCGGTGTACCGTAGGTCTCTAGAAGAGCGTAGCGTTCCAAAGGACTGGAAAAGGGCACAGGTCTTCCCCGTTTTCAAGAAGGGACGTCGAAAAGATGTGCAGAACTGTAGACCTTATCTCTAACGTCGATCAGTTGTAGAATTTTGGAAAACGTATTATGTTCGAGTATAATGACTTTTCTGGAGGCTAAAAATCTACTCTGTAGGAATCAGCATGGGTTTCGAAAAAGACGGTCGTGTGAAACCCAGCTTGCGCTATTCGTCCACGAGACTCAGAGGGCCATAGACACGGGTTCGCAGGTAGATGCCGTGTTTCTTGACTTCCGCAAGGCGTTCGATACAGTTTCCCACTGTCGTTTAATGAACAAAGTAAGAGCATATGGACTATCAGACCAATTGTGTGATTGGATTGAGGAGTTCCTAGATAACAGAACGCAGCATGTCATTCTCAATGGAGAGAAGTCTTCCGAAGTAAGAGTGATTTCAGGTGTGCCGCAGGGGAGTGTCATAGGACCGTTCCTATTCACAATATACATAAATGACCTGGTGGATGACATCGGAAGTTCACTGAGGCTTTTTGCAGATGATGCTGTGGTGTATCGAGAGGTTGTATCAATGGAAAATTGTACTGAAATGCAGGAGGATCTGCAGCGAATTGACGCATGGTGCAGGGAATGGCAATTGAATCTCAATGTAGACAGGTGTAATGTGCTGCGAATACATAGAAAGACAGATCCCATATCATTTAGCTACAAAATAGCAGGTCAGCAACTGGAATCAGTTAATTCCATAAATTATCTGGGAGTACGCATTAGGAGTGATTTAAAATGGAATGATCATATAAAGGTGATCACCGGTAAAGTATATGCCAGACTGAGATTCATTGGAAGAATCCTAAGGAAATGCAATCCGAAAACAAAGAAGTAGGTTACAGTACGCTCGTTCGCCCACTGCTTGAATACTGCTCAGCAGTTTGGGATCCGTACCAGATAGGGTTGATAGAAGACATAGAGAAGATCCAACGGAGAGCAGCGCGCTTCGTTACAGGATCATTTTGTAATCGCGAAAGCGTTACGGAGATGATAGATAAACTCCAGTGGAAGACTCTGCAGGAGAGACGCTCAGTAGCTCGGTACGGGCTTTTGTTAAAGTTTCGAGAACATACCTTCACCGAAGAGTCAAGCAGTATATTGCTCCCTCCTACGTATATCTTGCGAAGAGACCATGAGGATAAAATCAGAGAGATTAGACCCCACACAGAATCATACCGACAATCCTTCTTTCCACGAACAATACGAGACTGGAATAGAAGGGATAACCGATAGAGGTACTGAGGATACCCTCCGCCACACACCGTCAGGTGGCTTGCGGAGTATGGATGTAGATGTAGATTGACACACGATCTTTCTCTCCTGAACCCCCTTGGTATTCTGCTGATTATTCTTCTATTTCATTTTCTAGTATATTTTGTAAAGTTTATGACAGGATTTTATGTATTACTAGGAGGACAGATATACTTCCGTAATTGTTTCATTTGTTTTGCCCTATTTCTGTGTAATGGATGAATAAACTGTTTTGTCCAATTTTCTGGTATTTGTTCAACTCTCCCGAATATTTTCGATGCCTTTTTGCAGTTGCTTACCAGTTCCATCATCCACATTTCTGCAGCGACAGTGCCTTCACCTCGTAGCTTTGTTGCTTTTTAGTTCTTTATATATTTTAATACGTTAAAAATCATTTACTGTTACAAAAAAGAGTAAATATAGGATATGTTGCAAGAAAAGGAATCGGTATCAAAAAATTGAACGAATAATCTGTTTTTAAATTTTCTTCACCCGCTGAAGTGGACACACAGTCATCTTAAGGGAGAATTCAGAAAATGTTTGTTCTGCTGCGACATTTTATTTAATTATTGGCTGTTTGCATTTCCATTTCTTAATATTTGTTTATTCATTGGTTAGTACTCTGTGTAACACACAGGAATTCACCTACGGCTGAGTAAAAAGTATATTAAAAATCCAGCTGGTGTAGTTATTTATAGGTGTAGTTACGTAACATAAATTTAATTGTTTTACTCGTGACATTTGTCCATACGTGCCGATTTCACAGAACGGGAACTTTTTCCTCTTCGTCTTTGGGTGCTGTTTCCTTCGCAGATGTTCTAACCAAGGTGGAATATCCGACATATTAAATCATTCTGTAAGATTCTACAGCGAAACTCTTCTCCATCCATGACCATGTTTCCCTTCTACCTTGCCCTCAATGATAAATTATATTAATCTCCAGTATTCGCTTAAAAGACATGCTCAAAATACTTTGCTTTTGACCAAGTTACTATATCAATGTTTTTACCATCACAGTGAAACACATGTTATCCACACACGATTTTTTTTAACTTACTACAGTACATCCACATTTTAAATCTCTTCAGCTTGTCCATGGATGAAGCTTTGACTGTCCCGGATTACAGCCCATACAGCAGCATTGATACACATCACTTCAGCCGTCTGTTACAAAAACTAAAAGGAAGAAAAGAAAAATGAAGCAGCGTGGGAGCTAGGAAAAAAATGAGTAAGTGAGATTTTTGATAAATACGGTGTTTCCCAAACCTTTTATGGCATTTGGAACAAAATTACTGAAACGATACTTATGTGTGTGTTGCCCGAGGAGTCAAGAATGGAAATGTTGAACCGCAGCACATCACAAACACCGAGATGCGTGGACACGCGGGTACAGCACACCCCGTTATTACTTTTGTAATTACAATTTAGGCTACCGAAGGCTGGCCGGCCGTGTTCACGTGTCATTATACTTTCGTTCCTTTTACACGAATTTAACGGGCCGCCATTATAACAAAATTACTCATTTACGCGTTAATGTTTCGAGAAGCGCGTCCGTAGACTGGGTGGCACTGCCGAATTAGGACTAGGCTGGTGGTCCGGGCGCCGTCCACGTCGGATCACTGGTGCTGCGGGCTCGCCACGGGCCTCGCTGCTGAGCACGCTTGGAGCTATGTTCTGCGACGGTGGTTGGAGAGACGCGTTAATTGTATAACACACCGGGCACTCCTTTTCCATCATTTCACAAATCGAAGACGAGTTGTGGTTGATACTACACAAATTGTCTGTTAATGCAAAAGATGCAACTACAAAATATCTATTGCAAAAATAAATTCAGTGGAATTTATCCCGGTATCATCAACCTAGATCCTCAGGTCATCTATATCAACTTTCTTAGCACTTAAGTAACTATAAAGTATTTTGTAATTCGGAAGTAACAGCTGCAACAATGTCCGACGATAACCATTTAATTTAAATTCCATGCACGGATACACGGAGGTGTACAGTACGAGGGGGTGTTACACTTTGAGGACAGTGTACCTAGGAACACATGATGTTTCCTGGTCGGTAGTTGAATACAGTTGCTGGATTTTAGAATAGCGTAAATGTATGCACACTAGACGCTGCTGTAAGCAGTTTCCCCGCCATTTTATACTGTTTTTGTTGTTATGAGACATGAGGCTGCGCCTTGTGCAACATTTGTAAATATTTAAAGTTCTACACATTTTAGTGCAGTGTAGTATATTAAAGCTATTTGCAAGATACTGTTAATTGACCAATTACATATTTTTAACCAGTAACATTCCATATACTTTTAAAATTAGTTACCTTATTTGTGGACGATTAAGCCTTACTTCGTTGGTTATGAATACCCTATACCTTAAAACGGTGAGTTCTTTTACCATGGAAAATGTGTTGTTTGCAAATGAACTGAGGTTCTTTACTATCTTATCAATTTTATTTATATTTGAAATGGATATTTCTTTTAGTTTCCAATAGCTTCTGTTTCAGAATGTATTTGATGTGTAACACACTTTTGGTAATACTTCCAATTCATTTGATTTTATTTACTGACGAAAGGTTTGCAGTAGAATAGTATTTTGACACAGTCTTATACAGTGCTGAAAATATTTTCTAATCTGTAGCGCTTTTAAATTTCAATAAAATGTTTGTTCGCGGGCACATGACTACGTTGTATGTTGGAACATTTTTTTACTTTTGATAAAATCTTACTTTTCCAGTGGAGTTTTTGTAATTTCAGAAAAAAAGTGCAGCACACAGAAAGTAAATGCTATCAATTAAAAAAGGAATAAGAAAATTTATTAAACTCTTACGGGTTCGCTGGCTACAAGTGAAAAGCTGAAGGTACAACACTCCCCTCCCCCCCCCCCCCCCCCCCCCACACCCCCATCCGCCGTACGGTCACAGTTTGTTGCGAGTATAAAATAACGTCGAAGAGGAAGGTGGGTGTGTCCATGGGGAAAAAAATTAGATGTATTGCATAGGATGGATAAAGGAGAATTGTTCGAGAATATTGCTGCTAAATTTGGAGTTATTGTCGACTAATGAAGTTAGTATTAAAACTTGCAGTCGAAATAGAGAGTCAGGCAAATGTGCGACCTAATAGAAAATTTAGCACGAACTCAAGTCATTGCTCCATTTATCACCCTTTACGCCACATGGCTATAGTATTTTTTTGGTTTCCTAGTAGCAACTGATGAAAATTTCGAAGTACAGCAATATTTGAAAATAAAATTAATAAAATGGTTACTGAAGATAAGTATTTGTGACTGTAATACAAAGAGTTTATTTTTTAAATATAACTGAATTTACTTGCTAGTAAATTAAATAAAAACAGGTTTCACATGAATTCACGTGTAAAGTTCATGTAACTGTGGAGTAAGCGTTGCAGGACAGTTTTTCGGAACTGTCATGCAGAGATTCACCTTTAATGTGAATAATTCATCACGATCACAGTGTGGAATCGTATGTACAAGTGATAGTCCGTTTCCGGAGTAACCTAAAACAGATTCACGTGCCATTTGGAAATAAGGGAACGTTTGGAAGTACACTGGGCGACAATCGTGGAACCAAGTGCCAGAACAGTCAGAGATCCTGGCGAGATCTTCCGAGAAGGGAGAATGAGGGGTAACGTTCATTGTGCCGCCTTTATGACTCAAATTAGCGTCACCGTGCAGATGGACAACTGTTAGGACACCATGTAGCGTTCGCTCACGCAAATGTTTAATGAGTCGGCCTGAGGAGGAATATTAAAGGCAGTATTGTCATTGAATGTAGGAAACCGACTTTGTGTTGTATGCAGGAGATCATAATCTTGGAATTGAAAAGAGAGCTCCCAGCTAGACTTTTGAAAACTGTGAGACCCTGTCAAACACATAGCTCTCACAAAAAACTTCCTTTTGATCATGTTAAACCTACAGATATTAGTAGTAGGGTAATAGTATCAAATTGATATAAAATTGCTATGCAAATTAATTAAATCGATCGATTAATTACCCCCACAGCCGACCCCACTCCAAGATGATGTCCTGTGTTTTCCTCAGCCTGCACGTGAGCCCCCCGTCCCCAGCTCCCTTCCCCTCCTCAACCCAAACCACCCCCTCCCCCATCTGCTCTACTGGCAGGAATTTCGAATTTTGGCGGGAATTTCGAATTTTGGCGGAAGTTTCTTTGTCGCAGGGCTGGTTCTCTTTGGTGTATATGGTCGAATTGTGTATATGGTCGAATTGACGTAATGCGCAGTCATCTACCTGCGTCCGCAGTCTAGTGTAATGTACCTGCAAAGTAATGGAGGGGTGATTTAGCGACGATACAGAATTGGGAGCATTCTGCCGAGTCATTGGCTGGCGCTGAAATTACAGAACAACTAGTGTACTTTGACGTATATGTAGATAAGCTCATTGCATCGCTATAGGACGCTGTCTGGTATAATTCGGTGTATATGGTCGAATGGACGTACTGCATAGTCATCTACTTGCATTCGCAATCTAGTATATGGTACTTGCAAAGTAGTGGGAGGATGATTTAGCGATGATATAGATAATTGGAAGTATTCTGCTGTGTCATTGGCTGGCGCTGAAATTACAGAACAACTGGGAAAATTGCTAAGATTGATCGCGCTATGAACTGCAGTATATTGCAGTATATCGTCCCATATCAATGGTGTCTTTCCCATCCCGTCTGTCCGGTGCTACGCTTTTGATGATCACATAATGATTGACTGAAGCCATTTGGTTCGGATGGAGAGGGCCTTGGTGGAAAACAGTATATCAGCTACTTGTTACTGTGGAGCACAGGGCTAAATGCAGAGCTCATCACTTTCAGATAGTTGTTTGGAAGCGTTGCTCAATGGTGCAGACGTCTCCTATTTCAATTGAAGACATTAAGTCTGAAAATGAGTCCGTGATCATATTTGTTGGCACTTTGTTTTACAGGTTCATCTTGATCACACAAACTTTTACACTTCACTATTACTGTTTTCGGCTACTGACATCTTCGTATCATAAAATATTCTCATGTAATATCAATGTCGGATTAAATATGTAGGTACATAGTAAGTGGTCACTTATTTGTCATTGATACTAAATCATAATATTTTATAATCAGAAGTCGGCAGTAGCTGCCACCGGTTAGAGTGAAGTGTAAAAGTTCGTCCTATTTCTTTATGCTGTTATGCTTTTTGTTCTTTTCACCTGTAAGATAACAGTACCTCTTTTCATTTCTGCTACCTCACACGTGGTATAAAGAGCACCTTCCAGCGATGGTCAATACCGGAACAGTAGTCATGGACATAACTGCAAAATGAGGAAATAATGCTCTCTGAAACGGAAGACTGGCACATCCGCAACCGCGTCGCTGTGGAAGATTAGATTAACTGTAAAGGTCATCATCTTTGGATACCTGTTGGAAAGGCTCTACAATACCATAAACTCTTCCAGTTTCCATATGATCTGATGCCTTCCACATTTTTGTCACTGGGAAACATTACCTCTGTGTTTTATTTCTATCAACTTATGTGTTGCAGGGGCTGCGTAGCGATGTTTAGCTTTCTATGATAGTCAATGGATCGAAACGTGTTAGTGTCGGTTTAGCTCCTGACCTTGACCTCGAAATCATAGTAGAAAAAGTGTATGTACGGTGTACACTTCTTGGATGCAATACGACGGAAAGAACAATGTATTAAATAGCCTATGAAGAAACAATACAGGAAATCTCTCTTGCGATTGATAGTCTGTTGGGCATGGTCTTCCACCAGTACACTCGATATAACTTTGGCAGGTCTGTGCAATCGACATCGACCACTGGTTAGCTGCTCCAATGGGGCGATACGTTTACATGTAATATGCTCAATGTCAACACGCAGACGGTATTTGTTTTTCGATATATCGGAAGAGAGAGAAACGGTAAAATATAGTAGCAGGTTCTATTGCAAGACAGGCTCTCACGATTTGTTTCGTAAATGCCAGCGTGATACAGCATTTCATTGGTAAAATGGAAACTCCCATGGTGTACAATACAGCAACGTTCTCTTGAATTATAGCTTGTCGTTGTAAAATGTGTTTTTCCGACATGTGACTAAAT